>NC_135486.1:108306857-108921280 GCF_052094955.1 Ictidomys tridecemlineatus | reverse complement strand
AATCAAACTATCAACTCTCGCTGTTTAAACACCCAGGTGGTGTAAACACAGGCAGAGCCATAGGCTGAGGGAGCAGGAGTGGCCTTTGCTTACCTCCCGACCTGGCTCATCTTCATTTGAAGACAGAGCTCAGGGCTGCCCTTAGTACCCTGAGATATGGAAAAATAAACTATACACCTGTCATCCAAGTTCAGACCCACCTAAGTGGTAGCAGGACAAGACCCTGAGTGGGGGAAGGCTACAGTCCATTTAGGGTCTTCAAATGCCGTTGGATTCCTGCCCTTTTGGGGCCGTTCTTAGGTGGCGTGGGTCGGGGAGCTGCTTCCACCTGGCTTCCCCACATTGCTGTCTTGGCAGCCCCGTAGTCTTGGCACGCTTCCCTGACTCCTGATCCTGCTGCCACTATGATCAAAAGTAGTTCCAACGGACTGTTGAGTCATCTTGAAGCTCATTAAATTGAGTACCCATCAGATTCCTGTCAGTGGGCATCCAGTGTACTGGCATCATGGAAGTTATTTGCGCATTAAGTTGGTTTAAGAATTAATGTATGAATCCATTGTTCTGGGGCCATTCCCAGGATACCTGATTATACCACATCTGTATTAGAGACCCCTTGTCCTGGACAGGAGAGACAGGCTGCTCTGTCGGCCACCATGCTGTCCAAGGCTCTCATCAGGATGTCTGGCATGTGGTCTGTCAGCATCTTTGGGCCTATGAGTATTTTGCTGAATTCTGCTTCATGTGACCACCTTGCTCTATACCGAGCAGCAGCCCAGCAGCCAAACCTTCAACAGAGAAGAAAATACTAGCTAGTGAGCGTTTCTTGAGTTTGGTCTCCAGCACACGCTTTCTTCCCCTGGTGGTGAGTGCAGACCTGCACACCCTCACACTCACCTCCCTGAGTTGCCCTCTTCCTCCAGGTGGATGATCCTGCCAGGAGGATACAGAGGCGGGTACTTGGGTGGAGAGTCAAGTGGGGAATCACTGGAGGAGCTGTATGCTGGGGACCAGTGTGTCAGCAGACTCTGCTCCCCAAGAAGAGGCTGTGTCAGGTCTCCCTGGTCACCCCCATCCAGTTCGGTTGGGAAGTTATCAGGGTTCCCTCCAAACAGTTCGTACCAGCAGCCTTGCAGCAAGATCTTGTACTGAGGGCGAGAACCAAGACAGAACATTGGTCCTCTGAGGATCTGCCACCCTTACCAGAGGGATCTCACGGGACTGCTAGGTGGCAGCAACTCTCAGGTTCAGGAAGTTCTCTCAGCCAAACCACCTAAACCAGTGTTGGGTGCCTCTTGCGTGATAAAGCCAACATACTTGTAGCAATATTTAAAAACTATATTATGCATATTTTGATGAGAAAAATCACTGTTTATTTTGGTGGTGCTGGAGATGGGACCCCTGGGCCTTATGCCTTAATTCTTTTCATGAAATTTTGCAAATTAGTTTTACCCTGCCCTTAAAGATACTAGATACTAGTTTTTTTTTTTCTTTCTCTCTTTCTCAGGGTTGTGGGGAGCTAAAGATTGAACCGAGGGCCTTGCATATGCTCTTCCACTGAGCTACACCCCAGCCTTTAGAAACTACTTTCTAGGAAATTTGGAGAGGATGGCTGATACAAGGATAGTTTAGTTTTTTTCCTAATTAGCAACAAATCAAAAAAAAGTTGAAGTTAAAGAACTGAAGACACCTCTGCTGTGTGGGCTGTGATGGAAGGGGGGCCTCAGCTGTTCTTCAGGCACCTGAAGGCTATTTTTGCTAAAATCTCTGACTTCACTTGGGCCTACAAGTATCAAATGGGTGACTGGGATATGACCACTTGGCATCTCTGCCTTCATATTGTGTCTTTCTCCTTTGCTGCCTTAATCTTTGGGTCAGATTTTACTCAGCTTTGCATATAGACATATTGATCATCTGAGGAATGTTTTGTCCAGAACTATAAGGTTGATTTGACTTGAATTTGCCTAATGTCTGTGTCTGTCTGTCTCCCTACTCTAAGGCTAAAGACATATACCAGCTGCCATGATTGGAAAAACTGGACCATAAAAGGAATAAAAAGAGGTGGCACCTGAGTTCTGGAAGATCTTTACCTAATCTCAAAAAAGTCACGTGTTCCTCCCCTTTACTACCCAGTCTCTCACCATCATTAATCCTACCTGTGTCTGTAACCCTGGCCCCCTTAAGTGGAGAAGCTGATTCATGAGCAAAGCTCCCTCTTTTCCATTCTTTGGCTACTGAATAAAGATTTATTTCTCCTGTCAAAAAAAGAAAAAAGTGGGCTGGGGTTGTGGCTCAGTGGTAGAGTGCTCGCCTAGCACGTGCAAGGCCCTGGGTTCGATCCTCAGCACCACATAAAAATATATTGTGTCCAACTACAACTAAAAAAATAAATGTTTAAAAAACAAAAGAAATGATCATCTGCAACTCCATTATCCAAATAAGATCACATTTTGGAATTTGGTATATATTTTTCAAAATTTTAGTCAAAACCCAATCATACATGTCTATAAATAGCTCCTTGTCTCCTCTAAAATTAATTAATCTACAGCCGTACTAGGGACTGAATCCAGGGATACTTTACCATTGAGTTACATCCCCAGCCCTTTTTAGTAATTTTCAGACAGGGTCTGAATTGCCCAGGCTGGCCTCAAACTTGCGATCCTCCTGCCTCAGCCTTCTGAGATGCTAGGATTACAGGCATGTACCTGTTTTTTCAGTGCTGAGAATCAAACCCAGGGGTTGATGCATGCTAGGCAAGTGATCTACACTCCCGGCTTCTATCACTGTCTTTACAACTGCATAATATCTATAATGTGGACATAAAATCTGATTTAGCAGCCTTAAAATCTATTTTAAAATCTTATTTTCTTAAGCACAGACAGTATTTCCAAAAGCACCAGAATAGTCACAAAACAGGCCTAGGAAGTCTGGCAGAAGGCAAAACACTTCAATAGAACAGGATTATTCTGTTACAGTACTTCCTAACTGGCATTTCGTGTACTTGCTTTAGCCATTTGCTTTCTTAGGTATCAAAGTCCTGGACAAAAATCTGTTCAGAGGGCAGCAACAGAATTTAGGGCAACAGCTTAAAGTACCCTCCCTGAGGCTGAGTCCAGAGAGCTCCTGAGCTCCATAAGGTCTCTCCCTGCAGACCCTCTTAACACTGGTGCCCAGATTACCTTAGGCTTATTAGAGTGAGCAATCACTCGCAAGATCCTTTTCTTCAGATCTTCCAAGTTGGTCACACTTAACCTGTTTAGCAAAAGATGAGATTCAGACTCAGTACTCAGTATTTTCAACTACCCCAACCCACTGACCAACCATCCAGCACACTGACCTGGGAATCACATCCTTTCCCAGGACAAGTGACACAATGAAGTCCTTGGAGTACTCGTAAAGAGATTTGCTGAAAATTTTAAACAAGAGGCCAAGTCAGTCTTCTGCAGTTTCAGAGAGAAAAAAGCAACACTGCCAGGTCAGTGGGAGGTTGGTATAGCTCTTCTCTGGCCTCCAGGGGGGAGAAGTGGCTTGAGCCAGAGCAGCTCTCGCCAGGTTCTATTAGAGCCACACGGACATTCAATGAAGACTCCACAGCAAAGCGTCAGACTGGATCCAGAGAGCAGACCAAAGTACATGTTGACCTTTGGCCCTGCCACCCCACCTAGCAGAATCTACCTAAGAATGTAAGAGGCAAGAATGTAAGAGGACAGGCAGAAAGCTATTCATTGTGGTGCTACTTGAAAAGCAGAGGCTGGTCACCACCCAAACATCTGTCCACAGAAAACTGGGTCCAGCCTATAACCATCCAGTTGAGTTCTCTACTGCCGTGAGACAGGGTTCTGGGTACTGTTATGGTGCACTCAAAGATTATGCTGTTGGGGCTGAGGATGTGGCTCAAGCCGTAGCGCACTCGCCTGGCATGCATGCGGCTCGGGTTCGATCCTCAGCACCACATACAAAGATGTTGTGTCTGCCGAAAAACTAAAAAAAAAAAATAATACTAAAAAATTCTCTTAAAAAAAAAAAGATTATGCTGTTGAAGTTAAAGGAATAAAAATGAGGCACAAGAGCAGGTATAATAGCTGCCTTTAAGAAGAGGGCCGGTTGGGGCTGGGGATGTGGCTCAAGCGGTAGCGCGCTCGCCTGGCGTGCGTGCGGCCCGGGTTCGATCCTCAGCACCACATACCAACAAAGATGTTGTGTCCGCCGAGAACTAAACAATAAATGTTAAAAATTCTCTCTCTCTCTCTCTCTCTCTCTCTCCACTCTCTCTTTAAAAAAAAAAAAAAAAAAAAAAAAAAGAAGAGGGCCGGGGCTGGGGCTCAGTGGCAGAGCGCTTGCCTAGCACTTGTGAGACACTGGGTTGACCCTCAGCACCATATAAAAAAGTAAATTAAAAAAAAAGTTGAAGATATGCTTGATATATGATAATAAGGAAAAGTAAAAAATCAGACAGTTACTTCTGGAATGAAAGAAAGGACATTTTTGAGGGAACAGGATAGAAACTAAATTTCTCTGAATGTATCTGCTCTGTAGGGTTGTCTCTGGAACCATGTTAACATTTTGTTAATGTAATAATTAACATAATTAGAACATAATCAAATAACACAAATAATCTCTAAAATCAAAAACCAAATGGGATACATGAATCAGTTATTTCAAGTGACTTTAAACAACTGCAATTTGATCGTATATCCCTAGCAGGAGTAGATCCTATGAACAAACTAACTGCAAAGAACTCTGGAGCTACTTCTGATACTCACACTGTTGGAAGCTACATTAGTGTTACTATTCTCAATCCCTGATCTCTGTGTTTATACACACACCAGGAGAAGGGTTTGAACAAAACCATTCCCTGCCTCTTTCTGCTGAAAGGAGCCACAACTGACCCTGCATTACAGTCTCTTAAGTCCTGTTTTCCACAACAGGAACTGACACTCCTTGAAGTATGATTGATTCCAAATTTGAACAGAGAAAAAAACCATTAAGGCCATTTTAAGCCCAAAAGTTTAGGAGAGTTTGTTTTATCAGAAAGTGAGAAAACTAGCCGACAAATGGGGTTGGTCAAAGGCTGGAGAAACCAATCTGAAGGGACTCCCTGTGGCTGTGGCTGTGGCCGTGGCCGTGGCCAGGACAGCTCATATGTTGACAGGCTAAGGAGTCAATGTGGCCAGGGACTGTTTCCCAGCAGTGCTAGGTGGAAAGATCCCAGCATTTATGTATCTCTCTTGAATTTCCTGTACAAACTACGTACTTCAAAGTAAGCGATATTTGCAGATAGGTTTTGTCATACGGACAGGAAGTGCACCCTGAATCTGATCAAATCCTTCAGTATCATTTTCAAAGAACTACAAACAACCTAGGTGAGAGAGATAATGTTCAATGGCACTATGGATATATATCCAGAAGGGGACAAGTTCTTCAGCACACATGACGTGGTTTCTTCAACAAATACAGAAGAGAGGGTAAAATCTGTATGTTAAAAGACACAGGTACAGCCGGGAACAGTGGAGCACGTCTATAATCCCAGCGGCTCGGGAGGCTGAGGCAGGTGAATTGCGAGTTCAAAGCCAGCCTCAGCAAAAGTGAGGTGCTAAGCAACTCACTGAGACCTTGTCTCTAAATAAAATACAAAATAGGACTGGGGATATGGCTCAGTTGTCAAGTGCCCCTGAGTTCAGCCCCTGGAACCCACCTCCCTCCAAAAAAAAGACAGTTGCAAGGCAAATGCACCATATACAATGTAAGAACCTTGTTTTGGATACGAATACAGACAAACCAATTGTAAAACATTTAGGAGATAGCTGGGGAAACGTGTTTCTATTACTAGATATTAAGACATTATTAAAAAGAATTAAAGCTGGGTGGCTGGGTGCAGTGGAGCATGTGCCTGCAATCCCAGTTACTCCAGAGACTGCAGCTGTAGGATCTCAAGTCTGAGGCCAGCCTGGTCAACTTGGTGAGACCCCATCTAAAAAATAAAAAGGGCTGGGGATGTAGCACAGTGGTAGAGTGCCCCTGGTTCAATCCCCAGTTCACCCCCCAAAGCAAAACAAAACAAAATTACCAAGCCCTTTATCTTTTCTTCTTCTTCTTTTTTTTTTTTTTTTTTAGAGTTTTATAGTTACATGGAAATCAGTTTCAGTTTGTGATCCCCCTTTCTCAGCCCCTAACCCCTTTATGTTTTACTTATATTAGGGTTATTTACAGATAAAATGATATGCTCTCTCAGATTTGCTTCCAAGTTAACTCAGCTGTGGGGGATGTGGGAAGCAGGGTGAAGGTACATAAAAAGATGAGCCATATGTTGATAGATTACTGTACTGAAGCTAATTAAATAGAAGCTCACACAATGAACTCTCTCTACATGAATTTTTGGGATGAGGTTTCAGGCCCACCTTAAACTCCTAGGCTCAAGTAACCCCCTACTTGCCTCAGCCTCGTGGTAGCTGGGACAACAGGCACATACACTGCACCAGCTATGCTCCCTACTCTGAGTTTTTAATTTTATTTAAAAAATTGTGGGGCTGGGGTGTAGCTCAGTGGTAGAGCACTTGTCTACTACATCTAGGCCCTGGCTTCCATCCCTAGCACTGGGGGGGGGGGGGAGGAAGGATCTTTTATCTCTTCACTTTTCTATATTTTCCCAATTTTCTATAATTAGGCACAAGGCCCTTTTTTATTCTCTTATTTTTTATTCTTAATTTGTCTTTTTTTTTTTTTTTAACCGTAGTACAATTAAAAAAAAATAATCAGGGTGAAAGGTTACAGAGGACAGTCCAATCAGAATAATGAATCAGCAAAGAAAAATACTTTGTAAATTCATAAGAATGTCATTATTTATCCAGATCCATAGAATGTACACGTCCAAGAGACTCTCTAACACAAACTATGGATACTAGCTGACAGAGATGTGACAATGTAGGCTTATCAGAGGCGACAGGTGACAGCTGGGGGTGCTGACAATGGGGGAGGCTTGCAAGTGTGGGGGAGACAGGGACTTTCTGTACCTTTGCTCAATTCAGCTGTGAACCCAAATCTGCTCTAAAAAATAGTCTATTATAAAATGAATCTTAGATTTACATCATTTCAGCTCAAGAGGCTAAAGCGGGAGGATCAAGTTCAAAGTTAGCCTCAGCAATTTAGTGAGGCCCTAAGCAACATAGTAAGACCCTGTCTCAAAAAACGGCTGGGGATGTGACTCAGTGGTTAAGCACCTCTGGGTTCAATCCCTGGTTCCCTAAAAAAGATAAGTGGACCAGACAGCTTGTGGGTAGCCCCTGTTAAGCGCCGGACCGCATGGCATTACCTTAGCAGCCCTCGGGGTGGGGAGAAGGCATAGGCCCGGACTTGTGGGTAGGAGCTCCGGAGCATGATGGCCAACAGGGCAGCTGCTCCTGCGCCCAGGCTGTGCCCCACCACAACCAGCCGGTATTCCTGGAGGACGAAGAGCAGAGTGAGTAACTGCGAACAACACACGGCTAAAGACAGGGGAAGGAAAGAACAAAACAGGATCTCACGGGAGCGACGCTGAATGCTTGGCTCAGAATCCCATCATTGATGAGTCGTCGGTAAATGTATCTGGCAGCCTGAGCAATGCCCTGAAACAGACAGGCAGGTCA
Organism: Ictidomys tridecemlineatus; assembly: GCF_052094955.1. Classification (NCBI taxonomy): domain Eukaryota; kingdom Metazoa; phylum Chordata; class Mammalia; order Rodentia; family Sciuridae; genus Ictidomys; species Ictidomys tridecemlineatus. The sequence goes on along the minus strand of NC_135486.1, from coordinate 108,913,661 downwards.
GCACGGCTCACACACAGGACCCCACAGTGTGCACTCACTGCTGACCTCCCCAACAGGACCCGACCCAGCGGTCAGGGGCCCTCCTGTTCTCTGCTGCCTTCCTGGCACCTGGGCCAGACCCTGGCATGAAACAGGTGCTCACTACATACATAGTCGATTATAAAATGAATAAAAAAAATAATCAGGATGCCCCCAGGTGTGGGAGACCAACCTTACACATGACTGAGTGCTGAGGTGCTCAGTCACAGAAAAGAGGCAGACTGTCCACTTTTGAACAATGTTAAAGCTTACAATACAGTTATCTTTTAGTTTTATTTTTGGTACTGGGGATTGAACCTAGGGATGCTTAACCACTGAGCCACATCCCCAGTCCTTTTTATTTTTTATTTTGAGATAGGGTCTTGCTAAGCTGCTGAGGCAGGCCGAGACCCTCCAGTCTCAGCCTTCTGAGTCACTGGGATTACAGGTGTGTCATCATGTCTAGCTACAATACAGTCCTTAACCAATGACACCGAGTATCCCCTGGCTCTACAAAGGCCAAAAAAAAAAAAAAAAGTTCATCAAAAGTGAGTTCTAGGAAGTTCAGGTTTGGGCTTAACTCCAAAGAATAAATTCTAAAACTTTCTAATACAGCTATTTAGCTGTTTTACATCAGAGGCTCCTTGAATTATGCAGTCCCAACAGAGGAGACAACCCTGCTGGCCAGTCCACTTGTGGACAGCCTTCTCATGACAGTTTCTCTGCCAGGCCCCAGACAAGAGGGCCTTGCCCTGTCCTTGTGTGGCTCACAGTCTATGAGGAGGAGGGAAGATGGGAGACTGATTGTGATCATCTCTACAACAGCTGCAAATAAGATTGCGTAATGTGCTAATTCTGCAAGCAGAACACCACACAGGATGGATCAATCGGAAGCTCTGACACTCAGGGCTTCCTGACCCCAACTCCAGACTGCCCCATGGTTCCCTCTAGGCGCTGTTTATCATGTTCCTACCCTTGGCTAGTTCTGCACACAGAGCCAAAGAGACCGTGGCACATGGTAACAAGGGAATGCCGAGATGGCTCCCGGAGGCACGGGGCTGGGCTCTGACCACTGAGGACAGCGGCAGGGCCAAGAGCAGACAGCAGGCCTGGGGCAGCGGCGCTCCAGCCGGAGGACGAACTGTACTGGAGATGGCAACTGGTGTGAGGCAGAGGCCTTCGCTTGTGGTCACAGAAAGCCTTTCTCTGAAAAGAGCCCATGAGTTCTGAAGGCCTCCAGGGCTCCCTGAGGTGTTCAAAATTCTTCACACACACAATAACAGTTAAACTGCAGTCTTTTGTGAATTGATGCACAAAAGGACAGCTAAAGGTTAAAGAAAAAATTCCCACTGGGAGTGTCTCCGGGCAGAGCCCTTGCCCAGCACGCTTGAGGCTCAGGTTCAGTGCACAGCCCTCACTCACACTCACACTCGTCCATTTTAAGTGATGACTACAGAAGTAGCACCTGTTCATAACAAGGATATAAAAGCAAGTCAAGTCCTTGCCTTCCTCTGACCTTTGGAAGTGAGTCATTCCAACTTTCCCTAAATGTTAACAAACTGCTCTGCAAACGTCATGAGTCATCAGGGAAATGCCAACCAAAACTACAGCGAGATGCCGCTTCACACCCCCAGGACAGCTATCATCAAAGCCTGCAAATAACAAGTGCTGACGAGGAGGCAGAGAAAATGTAAAATGCCGCAGTCACTGTGGGCTCACTTGTGCTTCCTCACCTTCAAACACAGGATCAGCACACGACCTAGCAACTGCGCTCCGAGGTACCAACCCCAAGATTGAAACGAAAGGAGGAACTTGAACAGATGTTTGCACACCCATGTTTACAGCCATACCAGTCACAACAGCCAAAGGTGGACACACCTCAAGTGTCCACGGGCGGGTGAGTGGGTGGACGAAGCGAGCACAGCCATACGATGCACAATTGTGAAGATTTAAAAAGAACGAAATTCCGATACATTCCACAATGTGGATGGACCCTGAACACTGTACTAAGTGAAAGAAGTCAATTGCAAAAGGGCAAACCTGGACGAATCCACCTACGTGAGGTTCCCAGAACACACAAATCCAAAGAGACTACACAGGACAGACGTTCCCAAGGGCTGCAGAGGGGGCTGTTAGTGTTTAATGCGTACAGACTTTATGGTGGGGATGATAAAAAATTCTGGGTAGAGGGCTGGGGCTGTAGCTCAGTAGTAGAGCACTTGTGTAGCATGCGTAAGGCACTGGGTTTGATCCTCAGCACCACATAGAAATAAATAAGTAAAATAAAGGCATTCTGTCCATCTACAACTACAAAAAAATATTTTAAAAAAATCCTGGGTAGAGATAGTGATGATGGGTACACAGCATTATGCAAACACTTAATGCCACTGAATTGTACATTTACCAATGGTTAAAATTAGTCAGGTGTGGTGGTTCATGCCCCTAACCCCAGCAGCTTGGGAGGCTGAGGCAGGAGGATCACAAACTGAAGGCCAGCCTCAGCATCTCAGCAAAACCCTTTATAAAAAAAATAAAAAGGGCTGGGGATGTGGTTAAGTGGCAAATTGCCTCTGGGTTCAATCCCCAGTACCCCAAATATAAAACAAATGGTTAACATAACAAATATTATGTATATTATTATGTATATTTCACTATCACCAAAGAAATGAAAAAAATAGAATACTATAAGCATGGTTTAAAAATCTAAGGCTGTGCTCCGAGCGCGTGGGGGCTTCTTTGTCCCATCAGGTGGTGCTCCTGTGCCCCACCCCACGGCACAGTGAGAAACGGAGGCCCTGGCTCCTGACACATCCAGAGAACTTGTGAGATAGTATGCGGCACTGCCAAGGTGTCCCTGCCTCTGTGGCAGGAGCTCTTTCTCTGCTGCTCTGTATTGCACAAGAGCTTTGTCACCGTGACAGTGGACTCTAATTAAGAGGGAAGGAAAGCCACAGCGTTTCTGGCTCACACGCCCAGTCTGACACTCCAATAACTATGTGGCTTCATAAGTTACTCCGCCTCTTTGACCCAGTTTCTAAAACATATACACACGCCACCCGTAGGTCTGGTGCGGGGACCACGACAGTAAGAACTAGCACTTGCTGTGCGCGGCAGCTGGCATGTGGTGACTGTCACTCCATTAGCGCTGACAGAACCTGCGACTCCACTGTACCTTGTGTGCCACACAGTCCTGCACCTCAGCCTCCAGGTGGAGGCTCTCGCTCTCTGCAGACAGATCGGTGAGGATGTCCTATAAAAAAGGCACAGACAGGAGAAGTGTCAGCCTGTGGTGTGCACTCATGTCCTCTGAGGGATAGTGGGTGGCAGGCTCCTGGTCAGATTGCTTATAAGGGACCCTGGGATGCTTGACCTCAGCAGAAATGCCCACGAGTCAGGCAGGCCCGGAGGCCTTGAGGGCAGCAGCTTGGAACAAGGCATGTACCTGAAGGGACTGTGGGTACATCCAAGTCATCCTATACCCAACAGACTGTACAGAGTCCATAGACCCTCAGAGCACAGAGCCTGTACCAGGTTTTTTTTATCTTATTTTTTTGGTACCAGAAATTGAATTCAGGGGCACTCAGCCACTGAGCCACATCCCCAGCCCTATTTTATATTTTATTTAGAGACAGAGTCTCACTGAGATGCTTAGTGACTCCATGTTGCTGAGGCTGGCTTTGAATTTTCGATCCTCCTGCCTCAGCCTCCTGAGCTGCTGGGATTATAGGCAGGTGCCACCATGCCCAACTGTATCAGGATTTTGAACAAAGCACTGCTCCTGTCCTGAGGCCCACAGTCAAGAGCTAAACTCTGGCTGCTTGCTGGGATGAGGCTCCACACCTACACTGCACAAAGCCCCTCAGGTGATCTGCATGGGCTTCATACTAAAAGCAGCAGGAAGCATGGGCAGTTTTTGAAAAGGATGGGAAAGGACACACTGGGAAGATGAGAGCTGAGACAGGGATGGAGATGGGGCCTTTCCACTGTAAGAGGAGGCCTGGACAGAATGAGGGCCATGGTGCTGGGAACAGAGGACATGGCCAGAGGCCAGGGCTAGAACTTCACACAGAATGGACGGGGCAGTGACCAGAGAAAGCAAGGACAACTCCATTGTTTCTTCAGGAGCAACTGGGGGGTGCTGGCAGAGTGGGCATAAACAGGAAGTCCTGAGGAAGCTCAGGCCTGGGAGGGCGGAGGGTCCTGGGAGACCCAGATGGCCTTGAAGGTGCAAGTATGGGGTGCTGGGAACCAGGTGCGGGCACCCCAGAGTTGGCCCACAGCAGAAGAGGGCTGAGGGCACAAGCTGTGGAGTCTCAGTACATTTTATGGGTCAGCAGAGAAGTATGAGGAAGTGAGAGAGAGGAGCAGTCAAGAAGGAACCGGAAAGCACGCCGAGAGAGGGGAAGAAATGCTGCTCTGGGATGGAGAACAAGGGAGGGGCCGCTGGGCAGGGGGAGACCAAGGGGGCCTACAGCTGCCTGGGGACTGGCAAGAGGACTGGGCCAGTGAGGAACCGGAAGAGGAACTTGGGAAGCATCATGTGACTTTCAACAGCAAGACTCAACTAGTCCTCTCTGGCTATGGGCACAGGAGATTTGAGGGGTGGTCCCTTGGGTTTGGGGCCTTGGCCACATATCCAGGCAAGTTTCAGAAGGGGAACTAAACAGGTGCTCCTCTCAGAGCCCCCCTAGATGGGGACGAACCTGCTGGCATCTCTGCTCCCAACAATCCCACAGTGTTTTGAAAAGGGAGCATTTCACAATTCTGGATTTGCTTCCGCATTTTCTGTCAGGGCGTTTCCCTGTGGTTTTGCTGTTGCCTAACAACGTTTCCTTCATTTTGAGCGAGGGTGCCTAGCTGATCTGTACTCCCTGCTCCCAGCACAGTCCCTCCACCCCCACCCCCGTCTAATTTGTCAGGGTCCAGTGTTACCTGGAGAGACATGGTCCCTCTCACAGCGACCACGACGGCCTCCTTCCTGTGGTCCAGAGCCACCAAGAAGGGCAGCTCATACACCTGAAGGATGAGAAACAGTGTGAGGCCTACATAATGGAAACATGCACCTAACGATACAACGTTAGAACATGTCTGCATCCCTTGCAATTGCCACAAGAAACCTGGAGGAAACACATCCACCTCGTCCTCATCAACCAGGGCTCCACTTGACACTACACACCAAAGGCCTTCATTAAACACTCAACTGTCATGACCAGCGGTTTTCTTTCTTAGCCTCTCTCACCCCTGCCAGTAGGTCAAATCTACTGTGAAGCTCCCTGGTGGGTTCAAGGCTCACTTCACCTCCCTCATCTGGGTCCCGGCAACAATGATCGTTCATTCGATGGATAAATTCAGTCTTGTGCTGAGCAGCTACAGGCCATCCCTGGAGGCCAGGACCACAGGTGCTAGCCACCAGATTCTCAGGCTGCACTATCTTGTCACCTACTGGAGTCAGGTGAGACAGCATGGTATCTCTGATGAACCCTTTATGTTCTACCTTGTGTTAAACCTGGGTTTTAAACCTGGATCCATGGACTTGTGTGAGAGTCAAGGGGGGGTTTGTGAACTCCTGAAACAGTACACAAGAATTGGGGTGAGTGTGTGTCTCTGAATTATATAAAGGATAATTCCTAATTCCCACTGGAATCTCAAAGGACTCTAGGATGCAAAATTAGTTAAGAGCCCCTGTTTGATACTGCACCTTGTCATGAAAGCTTATGTGAATGAAGTCCCTGTATTGTAGCCTCGTCGTTTGCAGGATGGAGCTGAAATGGCAGTTGAGCTGATCACCTCCAACCAAGTCATATTCTGTTGTTCTGCTTCTGCAACTAAAAAGAGGGCAAAGAGGTTACGGAGGAGCTGTTCCGAGCTGAGGGAGACTATGCAGAAGAGTTGGGGCTGCAGATGGTGCGCAGTGGCACAGCTCTTGCCTTCCACGCACGAGGGCTGGGTTCTGTACCCAGCATGCAAACAAAAAAGGGAGCTGTGACAACCACAGTGAAAAGTACCATCCCCGGTGGAGGAAAAATCATGAAGAGGGATATTACTGATTGCAAATTAGTTAATAATCAGAGATAAACTTCTTCAATTTTATTTTACAATTTTATTGGAGGTCTGTAAAAGAATGTCCTGAGAAAATTCAGGCTGAAGTAAAAAAGCATGGAGTAATAAGTAAATCTTGAACGGTTCAGGGAAAAAGAAATATGCCCATGGAGAGAGGCTGACAGAGTACACATGGGATGAGTCAGAACTGGTGGCTCCAGATAAAGGATTGAGGGATGTCTTTGGTCACCTTTGTTGCTTTTTTTTTTTTCCCTTCAATACCAGAGATCAAACCCACCAGGGATGCTCTGCCACAAAGATATATCCCCAGCCCTCCCCTTTTTACTTTGAGACAGGGTCTATGTTAAGTTGCCTAGGCTGGCCTTGAACTCAATCCTACCACAGCCTCCTGAGTGGCTGAGATTCTGAGGTGTGTGCCACCATGACCAACTTGAAAACTTCTGATTTCAAAATAAAACTTTCTTTTTTTTTTAAAAAAAGGACAAATGTGGACATGGAAGCCTCACCCCAAGCCAACCTACCAGTCACCTCCAATCTTGCACAGTCCTGTAAATGGGTTTCTATAAATGTAGAGAGGCCACCCATAGGCAGCTGCTGCAAACTGCATATAATGATGGCAATTTTCTAATTCTGCATCCAAATCAGCTTCCTGTAAGAGAAGGGGGGGAAAAAAAAAGCTTTCATTTAGAGGAACTCATTACAGGGAGGATGAACACACTAAGATCTTAAAACTGAGAACTCTAATTCCTCATTCTTCCCACTCTTTCCTCACTGACCAGAACTCTCAGAGAACTTCTGCAGGGAAAATCAATCCTTAAATACAGACTAGATGGACCCCAAAACGCAGGGAGTACGGAGGGAGCTAACATCAAAAAGACCGAGGATTCTTCTGACTCCTGCCTGGAGACATTAGCAAGGTTCTAACTGCAAGAGGTACTGCCAAGAAATGGGTGTTTCAGCAAGGAGCAGGGAAACACAAGTAGTCTGTTTGCAGTTTTCACTTTTGAAAGCATAAAAATCTATGGCAGATGGGGCTAGGGCTCAGCAGTAGCGCACTTGCCTGGCATGTGTGAGGCACTGGGTTTGATTCTCAGCACCACATACAAATAAATAAAGGTCTATCAAAACTAAAAAAAAAAAGAAAATTTTAAAAATCTATGGCAGAAAACCACCATAAAGCAAAGATGAACTATTTCTATCCCTCAGAGAAGAAAGCACGCACCCCCAGGAGGTAGGAACCAGGCTCAAGTCCCACCCTAGAAGGAATTTTTCTGGTACACAGAATCCAACAGTGAGTTTCCTAAAACAGAGGGCCTTGAAAACATGATGGATGGTAAATTGGCTGAGAATGGGCTTCCACCTCCTGGACTCCAGATGAGGAGCTGCCTCACAGACAGGTGATAAAGTACAAGGAGAAGCCACAAACTGGATTCAACTGCTATTGAAATTGCTTGTGGCTAATTGTGTCTCTTTGAAGATCAACACAGAGGTGTGAGTGTCAAAACTGTCAATCCAACAGAAATTCAGGGTTACCTGGGAGTCCCCTGGGGAGTGGCTGATCACCTCACTAGGCTCCTGGCTGTTGCTCACATTGTCCTGTTGCTGGTGGAGAAGGGCGAGACCCGCCGCGATGTCACTGGGCACCAGATCTGTGTCCTGGGAAAGAAATCAAAATGGCCCGTCATTAAAATCCAGCAGGAACTACCCAGTAACTCCTTAAAATTCATTTTACACTATTTACAGGCACATGTGGACACACATAGATATAATGACATGTACAAGTCATTGAAGAAGCAATTTCCTTGTAGGACTCTTTCTATATGTGAGCTTAATATTTTTTCATATCTTGTTCTCAGACAAATCTACAATTATTCGTTTTAAAACTTCCACTTCAAGTGACTTAACTATTTCTAGTCTATTTTAAATCTTTTATAAAGTCGAGGAGTAAATGGGTAAATCCTCCACCATTTTAGTAATGCACAATTTGAACCCAAGCTTACACCATCATTTCAAGTTGGTGTGAAAGTTTTTTAAAAAGTATTTTTTTAGTTGTAGATGGACACAATATCTTTATTTTATGTATTTATTTTAATGTGGTGCTGAGGATCAATCCTAGTGCCTCATGCATGTGAGGCAAGTGCTCTACCACTGAGCCATAACTCCAGCCCCGCTGTAAAAGTTTTGTTAAAACAGTCTACAGCAGAGATTTACGAGGCTGAATGTATGCTTACTGGGTGCAGCATACAGTAAAAGAAACCCCAAACAAGAAAAGCAACAGAGCTGTCCTCTGGAGTCTGACCTTACCCCTTACCCTTTTTCTTCAGGACAGATATGGAGGAGCAGAAGTCCTCTACCAACAGCAGGCACTTCTAGCACACAAGAAAGGACCATGTACTGGTCATTGGGCCTCTGGGTCATCAGTTCTGCCTATGATGAAGAATAAGAAATCCTGAGAATATCCAGCTTCTCTTCTTCCTCCTTCTAAATATCTTTAGATATTGGTTGAAGCACTCCTTCAAGATTCAGGGGAACACCCTTCTCTAATCTCCTTGAGGCTGCTGTGGCCTGGTGTCAGGCTCTGGGGCCAGCCCTGAATAGTACAAAGTCGGGCACCAGTGAGAAGTGAGAGAGAGAGAGAGAGGAAGATATGGAGGATGTTGACACTTTTCTTCCTTACTTGGTCTCAATATAGAAAATAACAGCAGTTTATCAGAGAACATTACATGAAAAGACAAAATCATACACCAAATACGAAAGAAAAAAAAATATTTTCAAATCAGTAGAAGGCTCTAGAATGACATTCTTTTGTATCGCCTCACTTCAAGCTTTCTTTCAAAAGTAGAGTAGTCTATCATTTCCATCATGATATGAAGTGGTAAGAAATCACAGGTATTACCCTGGATGCATGACTCTGCCTATGCAGGTAGGTATCCACTGAGTCAGCTGGACAGAGGATGTATAAGAAGACAACTAGAAAATCATTCTCGAAATGTACAGCTTCCTTATTCCTTAAAAATGAATTCAAGATCTTGACAGTATAAACCTGGCACAGTGAAACACATCTGTAATCGAAGCTATTCAGGAAGCTGAGGCAGAAGGATCAAAAGTTTGAGGATAGACTTGGCGACTTAGTGAGACCCTGCCTCAAACATAAAGTAAAGAGCGCTGGGGATATGGCTCAATGGTAGAGCACTTTCCTAGCATGTGCGAGGCTCTGGGTTCCATCTGCAGTATTGGAAAAAATCTCTCAACAATGCAATGAACAGGTGTCAATGACAGGACGCACCTGACTAGCGAGATAGAGTTTGAGATAGCCTGGCCCCTGCAGTTAATGGCTCCCCAGAGCATTCATCCCAGACACAGTGTCTGCCCCCAGCCCCATGCCCAAAGGTTCCAGGTTCTCAAATGCCACTTTGGAAGACTAGGGGGCTCAGCTCAAGATGCAGTGCGCTCATCTTCACAGAGAAGCATTTACTGAAACAGAAGAAAGAGACCAAACCATATCCCTTCAGCTTACTGAAAAGTAGGTTGAGAAAAGCTCTGCCGTACTCGAAAAAGCAACTCGAGTATGGTCGTCTTTCCCAATGCAACAGCACAAGAACTTGATTCTGGTTTCCCACACGCTTGTAGCTGCTGTCTTGAGGCCATTAAGTAACTGGCTTGAATCATTACTATCCGGGTGACTGGGACCAGCCGAGGAATATGGGGCCATTTTCCCCCCCAGTGGGTCAAAGACAATGATAATGGTGACCACCGTGGCGGCGATGATGATCCAACTGCAAAACAGAGAGTGGAAAAGGCTCAGTGACGGTGGGCCCCACCTCCAGATGGCTCAGCCCCTGCATCTCTACAGAGGTGCTCCTTCCCGAGGAGGATGTGGATTTCCCAGATCCTGACTGAGGTGAGCAACTCAGTTCTTCAAGAAAGTTCCTCATAGCTAACCCAGGCCCCATAAAGATTAGAGTAGTAAAAATAAAGAAACAAAGGAAACAGAACTATTTGGTGGGCAGAGCTGCAGTATGAACACAGAAGCAGCTGGAACTAGCTCTTCACAGCACTACCTTTACCAAAAGAATTTCCATATTGTGCGCTACCCCATAGTTCTTTTGTTCATGTGTTTACATATTTCTAGGTTGCCCTACTGTGCGCTTGCGCCCCACCGAGTTTATGGAGTGTGCTGCTGGGAAGATGCATATGGGTGAGGCGACTCTGCTGCCCCCTGGTGGTATGGCTGAGGAAAGGCAGCAACAGCAGGAGCCCATTACTCAGAACAGGAGGAGATGGAATTAGATCATCTGTCAATTTTTAGCTTAGAATATATGAAACCATATTATAAACCTTACTACATTATTATTCCCTGATGCCACTCCTGTCACTCTATTTTTTCTCATCCTACTTTTAGTTTTGGTCGTCTGTAGTCTTCCTTTTTAGAAGAGAGGGAATGCAAAAAAATGAGAACTAGTAAGAAATAAAACATCGACAAATATATAAGGGAAAACGAATTATTTCTCATGTACAAACCAGTGTCTCTTAAGGTTCCATGAGTCACTCAATCTGATTCTAATTCTGCTAGGAAGCCAATAGACACTGGGCTACCTGTCCTGTTTCTCAGAAAGACTTGTTCTCCTGCCTCCCAAAGGCATCTGTGATGAGAAAAAAACTAAGAGAAGACAGAAGGCCTCACCTGACAACGACGGTTGCTACGATGCCATTCACAACAGTCCTGTCACACTGGACGCCCTCTGTTACCCAGGCTGCCCCCAGAGAAGCCCAGACCATCTCCGGCAAAAAGAGCGCTAAGCGGATGTACAGCAGCTTAGACATCGACTTCCGTGGTCCAGGGTTACAAATGGTTCCTGAAATACAGAAAATAACCAAGGGCTCACTTACCTCTTCAGAGAAGAGCTTTCCTTCCACATAAGTACAGCTAAGGGGGCACACATCTGTGCACACCCACACCCGTCTTGGTAAGCATTGCCCTCACTGGAGAGCAGCTGACAAGGTGAAGCCTGACTCATAACAAAAAGCCTGATTCATTTCTCAGCTTCAATGGGGGTTAAAGCTCTAACTGGGGTGAACACATAATCACTGCCCAAATGGAGAGAATTCTGAGAGCAAAAGGGGACACTGTTAATAATCAGGCTGGGGCAACAGGCACGCCATAGGGCTGTCCCAGACCAGCAGGATACAGTCCCTCAGGTTCTTTTTATGTTTTGCTTTAATTTGGACCAGGGGATTGATCCCAGAGGTGCTTTACCACTGAGCTACCTCCCCAGCACTTTTTATTTTTTGAGACAGGGTCTTGCTAAGTTACTTAGGGCCTAAGTTGCTAAGGCTGACCTCAAACTTGAAACTCTCAAGGATTACAGGTGTGCTTGCCTGGTGCATTGCCCAGGTTCTGATAGTCAGAAAAACAAACTCCACACTCACAGAAAATTGTGCTGTCCAAAGCACCATTCTAAACCCTGTATGTCTGTTATTCTTTAATCTTCATGAACTGTGATTTAGTCATTATACCATTTTACAAATGAGGAAACTAAGACTCAGAGTAAGAAGTACTTTCTGAAATATAATCTGGGTCTGTAAGACGGGGGACGGGGGCTCTTTGACTTGTAGTCCTCACTTTGGGGAAGTTAACTACTCTTTTTTGTTTAGTGCTAAAGATGGAAGCCAAGGTCTTTCCCATGCTAAGCAGGAGCTCTACCACTGAACTATACCCCTGTTCCCGGAAGTAAAAAGTCTGATGTGTGGGACCCCTTGAGGAGGGCTGATATTGAGACATGACATTTTTATTGTATTTGTAAAACAAATCCAAGTATCAGTAGAGGTCTTCAGTAGAGGTTCCCGAAATACAGAAAATAACCAACGGCTCACTTCCCTCTTTAGAAAAGAGCTTCCCTTCCATTTAAGTACAGCTAAGGGGGCACACATCTGTGCACACATGCTAGGCAAGTGCTCTACCACTGTGTTTAAATTCTTTTTTTTTTTTTTTAAAGAGAGAGTGAGAGAGGAGAGAGAGAGTGAGAGAGAGAGAGAATTTTTAACATTTATTTTTTAGTTCTCGGCGGACACAACATCTTTGTTGGTATGTGGTGCTGAGGATCGAACCCGGGCCGCACGCATGCCAGGCGAGCGCGCTACCGCTTGAGCCACATCCCCAGCCCCTGTTTAAATTCTTGATGTAAAACATCAACTCCTTTTGGGAAAAAGTGGGGATACACTTATCTAAGTAACATAAAAATACCAAATGATTAAAACAAAAGCAATATTGAAAAAAAAATCTACGATCTAAAGAATGACATGGTAAAGAAATAGTCTTTAAATTTCAAAAATTATCCTCTGTTAATATTTTTAAGTGAGAATTAGAGTCTCACTTAAAAATATTAGGCATTCTCTGGACTCATTTATGGCACAAAGATAAATTTTATAAAATAATTGTTTCTAATAGTTCTCTCTCTCTGAGGGACAGATAAAGAAGCAGATCTGTAAAAACAGTTCCACATAACTGACCCTCCTAGAGAAACAGAAAACAGTACCCTGACACTGCCTCCAGGGGAGCTGGGACCCTCAACAAGAACATGTCTTAACACCATATGTCCCAACGCTATCTGAAACGCCAACAGTGACAACAGCTACAAATGCTGCATTAAAGAAATACACACATAGACGAGGAAGCAAAATGGAGTGCTTCAGATCAAGGTTCCAGAAAAGACATGAGACACTGAAGGTCCCTTTCCATAGTTACACCTGCCTAAGAGAAAAGTGAATGTGCAAATAAAGATAGAGTCTTCCCAGTCTCACACTTTTTTAAAAAATATTTTTCTCAGTTGTAATGGACCTTTCTTTTATTTATTTATATGTGGTGCTGAGAACTGAACCCAGTGCCTCATACATGCTAGGCAAGTGCTCTACCACTGAGCCACAGCCCAGCCCTAACCAAAGCCTCTTATAGTAGATATGAAGTTAAACTAGTACATCCACACCTTGCAATACTGCTCAGCAATAAAAAGATAAACCAACAAGGTGTGGTGGCACACACCTGCAATCTCAGCTACTCAAGAGGCTGAGGCAAGAGGATCCCAAGTTCAAGGCCAGCCTCAGCAACTTAGTGAGACCTGTCTCAAAATAAAGAATTAAAAAAGGGCTGGGGACATAGCTCAGTGGTAGGGTCCCTCGATTCAACTGCCAGTGCCACTGAAGAAAAAAAAGAAATGACTCAATAATAGTGATCGCTCCCAACAAAGCTATATATTTACAACCAAGAAAAAGAGGATCAGTCTCTTGGATAAGGATGACTCAATTATTTTGTTCCAAATACTCCCTCTACAACGTGTGATATTTCTTTCAGAGAATATCAGTGTAAAGCTAAATACATATTGTCTTTCTGCTCAAATGACAGATTAATTACTAAGACTTGACTAATAAAACAAAAGGGGCAATGGAAGTTATCCTTGTACCAAGAATTAAAGTTACCAATGTGTTATTTTAAAATAGACCTGAAATTAAAATGTAAAAACAAACGAACAACACCCCCCCCCACACACACACAAATACACCTCACTGAATCAGTACAGAGGTAAAAAGTTCAAATAGGTCAAGTTGACAAAAACTCAATTTTAGGGTTGAGGTGTAGCTCAGTGGTAGAAAACTTGTCTAGCAGCATAATACCCAGGAATCCACCCCTAGTCCACAAAATAATGGTGATGATGATAATAATAAAAGTAAATTTTAAGCATTCCTCCCACCCCGGAACCCCAGTCCTCAGTTCCCTTCCCTAGAAGTAAGCCAGTAGCTGTGTCTCCTTCAGGGAGAGTCTGCACATAAACAAACACATATTACATTCTGTGGAAAAGACCAGCAAATGACATATGATGTCCTGGACCTTAGCCCACATGAAATCACCCTTTACTGTTCACAACTTATTTTCTCTTTCTTTTTCCCCCTCACCATCGTGCAACCTGCTTCAGTGCCAGCAGCCTAAAGGCAGAGGTCAGCAGTGGTTCTGGGCTCATCTGCCCCAGGCTGGGCACTATCAGAGGTCCAAGGGAAGGGGCTTGCCACAAATCCAAATCCAGGAATCACTTTCTCACGTAAAGGAGCACAGCAGACCATGACAAGGATGAAGTACAGTCCATCTAATCAGTGACCTTTGGATACACATAGTGTTATATGATGTTTTATCTCTAGGAACAGCATCTCAATGAAGATCCCTACAAGTGCACCTTTGCACAAGTCAATTATATAGGAAAAAAATAGATACACACACTCTTATTGCCATATTGGTCTCCCAAAGGACTCAACTAATTTACTTTCTCACCAACAAATGAGCTGCCTGAGGGCTGAGGATGTTGCTCAGGGCTCACCTAGCACGTTGAGGCCTTGGGTTCCACCCCAGCACGGAAAACAAAAAGAGCTGCCTGTTTCTACCCAGCATCACCATGCAAGGTTCTAAGGGATTTTATTTTGTGATTGAGGCTAAATATTTTATACATTTGAATTTGCTTTCTCTACTGCTCATGCTGTCTGCCTGTGTTTCTATTACCTGTGGGTTCCCTTCCTAATCACTGTAGAAATCCTTATATACTGAGGAGTCTCTTTCTTTGTCTCAGGTGTTACAATTGCCTTTTCCCATTTGTCCTTTTTTTTTTTTTAAGCCTTTTTTATGATATTCATCACTGAAATTTCTATAATGTTTTAATGACATTCAATAGTAATTACTTGTAATAACTTGGTAATTTAAAAAAATTTTTTTTGGTACTGAAATTGAACCCAGAGTTACTTTATCACTGAGCTACATCCCCAGCCCCTTTTTAAGATTTTTTTATTTTTGGCCAGGCATGGTGGTGCACACCTGTAATACCAGCAGCTTGGGAGGCTGAGGCAGGAGGCTTGCAAGTTCAAAGCCAGCCTCAGCAACTTAGCAAGGCCCTACCCAACTTAGTGAAACCTAAGTTGAGGAGGCTGGCCTTAAACTTATGATAATCCTGCCTAAGCTTCCCAAGCCACGAGGATTACAGGCCTGTGCCACCACACCTGGCTACAAATTGGTAATTAAATTGACAAGTTCTTATAAGATATTGCTTTTAGTTTATCTGGGATACCTCTAGAAACAAATATCAGAAAAATCTAACTCAAACTGGTTTAAAGGCAGGAAGAACCTGTGCAGACTCAAAGGACAGGTCCTGAGAAGTAGATGGGAATCAGGCTTCTCACGGGGCTGCCTCCTCAGTGTGTGGGTAGAGAAGCAGCACCACCCAGGACAGCCATGCTGATCTCTCCTACAGCAGCAAGGAAGCACTTCCCTAGAAACTTCCAGCACATGCTCCTGACTTTCAGTGGCCCACACTGGGTCCCACATCCACTCCTGAATCAATCACCCACATGTGAGGACCACCCTGAGCCTGGCTCACACCAGCTTTTCTCACACTGTTGGAATGTGAGGGGTGGGGATGGACTAAACAAAGCCAGGCTTGGTTAGGGAAGATGGTGGGGCAGGCAGCCCACAACTACAGTATGACCTGCAGAGGACTCCTGGGATCTGACCAGGGGTGTGATGGTGCAGGCATCATGCGAGCATTTAGGAGGAGTGAATAGGGGCACCCACCACAGAAATGCAAACGTGTCCTGACACCACCAAAAACAGTAGAAAAACATTTAAGAGGAAAGGGAGTTCACATTTAACTGTTCCAAATCTGAACCTCCCATAACAGTTAGAAACTCAGTGGTTCAAATGGAATGTGACTTGACAAAAAGGGCATGTGAATTAGAAAACGCTATGTCTAAAATGACACCTGTCCAAATACTTTATCTTTCAGAAAATCGGCCTTGACTGGGAAGTGTCACTGCACTGTCACTGCACTGGGAAGTGCCATGCTGTACACATTCAGTTCCTCCTTTCAGCATTTGTACCAATAAAACCCAGACTAGAGATCAACAGAGACCACAGAATGGAGACCTTCTTCAATCCAGACCCAACAGATCCACAGTTTGACTAAATACTGAAATACATAGAGCTCTGTTTTCTATATATTTCCATCATAAATGAGTGCATGCTCTGCTTCTTAGTGATCTGGAGCCCTAGGATCTTTTTCTTATTAAACATTTTACTAACATTTGTTTCAGCTGGTCATTCCTAACTGTCAGGACCTACACTCTATCACCCACTGTATAACTGTCCTTCCAGTTGGCCATCCACAATTGGACATATCTCACTGGAAGACTATAAGTTTAGCACATGCAAGGGCCTGGGGTCAATCCCCAGCACCCAAAAGAAAAAAAAAAAAGGATAATCTTTATATAATAATAATTTATAAAAGGATAATCTTTATATAATAATAATATAATCTTTATAAAGGATAATATATTTTTAGAGTAGACAATTATATTTTTAGAGTTGACAATTCTCCAAAACTGATATAAAAATAGCCAATAAGCACATGAAAGGATGGTCATCAAAAAATACAAATCAAAACCATGAGATACAATTTCCTGCTCACTAGGATGCCTATAATCAGAAAGTCTGATAATAATGTGTTGGTGAGGATAGGAAATTAGAACGCTTATACACACTGATATGAAAGCAAAAGGTGCAGCTGCTCAAAAGTCTGGCAAGTCTTGCCAAAAGGTTAAACTTAGAGTTACTACTTGACCCAGCAACTCCACTCCCAGGTACACATCTGAGAGAAATGAAAAGACACATCTATACAAAAACCTGCAAGCAAATGTTCAAAGTAGCATTATCTGTAGTAGCCCCCAATGGAAATCCAATGTTCACCAACCGTAGAGTGAGTAAAATGTGGTCTATCCTTCAATGTAACCTTATTTAGCCATAAGAAGGAATGGAATACTGAATGTGAATAACATGAATGAACCTTGAAAACATTATGCTAAGAAGCCAGACCAAAAGGCCAATTAAGGACAATTCTACTTCTGTGATGTCCAGAACAGGCAAATCTATGGAGAGAGAATGTAGACTAGTGGATGCCCAGGGCTAGGTGAACTGGGGGGGGGGGGAGAATAAGTGACTATTAATGGGTACATCTTTTGGAGATGATAAAAATATTCTGAGGTTGATTGTGGTGATAGTTGCACAATTCTGTTGGGCAAAAACCATTGACTTGTGCACTTTAAATGGGTGAGTTGCAGAGTATGCAAATTTCATTTCAATAAGGTTATTTAAATAAAAAATAGGTAACAAATAGGAAACTACTACCTTTCATGCTGACACACACGATGGCCGAAACAGTACATATAACAACTGCCAGAAGGACCATGAGGACGATCAAGTAACTGCTGAGAAGAACTCCTCCAGCACAGTCTAGCTTCTTTCTGTGCATGACATACAAGGTCAGAACGCCAATCCACCTGTCCAGAAACAGGGAGGGTCAGAATTGGAATCCAAGGAGCAGCTTTGTAAAACATGATTCAAAGAAGTAAAGAAAGTTAATATTTTTCAAAACAAGGCTGACTGTGAAATACAATTTTCATCAACAAAAGATCAAGCAAGTCAACAAAAGAGCATGGCTTTCTATACTTTCCATGCTTATACCATTGTTCTTATTCTGTGCATGCTATAATCCCTTTAAAATCACAAATAAGCAAATATAATGTGAGCTGCTGGAGGAAATATGCAACTGGTAAGCCAAAAATTATGTGTTTGCTAAATTACTAATAAGAATTTGGACATTGGTGGTTTAACAACAAGCACACTATAATCTGCAGTGTGTAATTCAAAACCAAGAGGGAAGGAACTAAACAGAAATGTAAAGATGTTCATGCTGAGCACAGATAAGACAGGAAAAGAGTAGTTTTGTGGCCCTGTGACTACAATTTTGTAATTCAGTGCAGAACAATGAAAGACAGCACTGAAAACCACAAAGTAATAATGACCCTGACCTATCCCTAGAGGTATTTT
Source organism: Ictidomys tridecemlineatus (assembly GCF_052094955.1). Classification (NCBI taxonomy): domain Eukaryota; kingdom Metazoa; phylum Chordata; class Mammalia; order Rodentia; family Sciuridae; genus Ictidomys; species Ictidomys tridecemlineatus. The sequence continues at coordinate 108,895,669 of NC_135486.1, read as the reverse complement.
AGCAAAAGGCTGCCCAACACTTGGCAAGATTGCCTTATTACACAGATTCAAGCCCAGGCCTTTAAGAAGTAGAACTTGGGGGCTGGGGATTGACCTCAGTGGTAGAGTGCTCGTGTGAGACCCTGGATTTGAGGCCCTGGGTTTGAGTCCCGTGACCACCTGGAGGAATTAAAAAAGAAAAGAAAGAGGAAGGGGTACTGGACTAGATAACTGCTTTCTTCAGTTTTGTGAAATCAGGCCTTCATGTCTAGAAATAACAGGGAAATGACCTCAGAAAACCTGGCCCTGAAAACTAGAAAGTTCCTGAGAAGTAGCTCATAACTCTTGTTTTCAAATTCCTTTCCCCTTGAGAATCTACTGTTTGAGAACGATGATATTACTCCTTGCCCACACCCTTTGCGAACTGACTTCATGCACCAGTGTCGCTTCCCATTGGTTCCACACTCTGAAAGACAACACTTGAGGAGTCTTTCTGCTTCTCGAAAAATTCTGCCACCACCGGCTCAAGAATGCAACGAAGGGCATTATTTTCCAACTTTCGTATTGCAGGGCAGGAGCTTTGCTCTCCCACGCGGAGTTAGGGAATGAAGCAAGTGCACCCGGCTCCAGAAGCAGAGCTCGAGGCAATGGTATTTGGTCTGCAACGAGGACCCCTCTCCCGTGTGCCAGGTCTCAGCGTTGCAACCGGGCGCTGCTCGTGCCCTGTAGCGCCGACGTCCGGGCCGCGCACCTGACCCCGACACCGCCTTCCCTGTCCCGGCTTCTGCGGTCAGCAGGCTGGTACTTTTGTCACTGTCTCAAGGGACAGCGCGCCCCCAGCCCCTCCTCCGCGCGGTACAGTCGCCCGCAGAGCGGCCGCCCTTACCACAGCACTCGCAGGAACAGCTCGAAGAACCCGGGGAAAACCAAGTCGTCACTGGCGATGGCCCAGCGCCGGCCGAAAAGCACCATGCCCGGCATGGCGCAGGTCCACCAGCGCACCGAGCAGCTCCAAACCTTCCGGACTCCGCGGGCGAAGCGACTCGCGACTCCGCGCAGGCGCCCACGAGGGCGAGGCCTTGCGCAAGCTCGCTCCGAGCCGAGGCGCACGCGCAATAACCCCCACGTCGCCCCCCCCCTCCCGCCCCGCGGCCGTCTGCGCCTGCGCAGGCTCGCCGATCCAGCTGATGGCTGTTTACTTTTTAAATATAATACGAAATCTTATTTCTAAAATGAACTATCCAGATCAAAGTATAGCTCCCGAGAAGGCAAAGGACCCTCATACCTCTTTTTTAGCGATGAAAATGTTTCATATATAGAGAAGTTGGCCAGCACTTAAGGACTTACCAGGCATCCTTTTTTTTGGTACCGGGATGGAAACCAGATGCACTTAACCACTAACCACTGAGCCACATTAACCCTCTTTATATTTCATTTTGAGACAGGGTCTCGCTAAGTTGCTGAGGCTGGCTTTGAGCTCGTGCTCCTCCTGCCTCAGCCTCCCCAGTTGCTGGGATTACAGGTGTGCGCCGGCCCCCTCGGCCCTACCGAGCATCTTTAACAAGGGATAACATCCTACCGTTTTGCCTCATGGCTTTTGAAAAAGTAAAGATCTTTTTATATTATTTTCTGTTCTTTTAGGTTTAACTTCACCATTTGCACGTTGCAGGAAGCAGTCTAAGAGACGTGGCATTTCATCATGAATTTATATTAACTTGGAGAAATTTATCTTAAATCTTTGATTCATACTCCCTCCATTTCCCCGTTAGGGACTTGATTTTCTTGATTCGGGTAACTTCTATGATTCAGATTAAATGAACATCCTTGCATTTAGTGTTTTCTACTCTTGCCTACTGTTCCCCAGGTGTTCAGGATTTTGAGTAGTTGTTTTTCTGAGAATTCTTTAAAATCCTGAGATCTTCAATTATCAGATTGTGAAGTAAATAAATCACGTTTTTAGTTTTAGGACACAGCAATTTCCTATGACAAACCCATTTATTGTCATAGAAACTTTATCAGATGAGTAAACAGGTTTTTTTTTAATTAGAGAGAGAATTTTTGATATTTATTTTTTAGTTATCGGCAGACACAACATCTTTGTTGGTATGTGGTGCTGAGGACGCAACCCAGGCCACACGCATGCCAGGCGAGCGCGCTACCGCTTGAGCCACATCCCCAGCCCCAACAGGTTTTATCTTTTCATTGTATTTTGGCAGCAGAGTCAAGTATAGTGTAGGTTAACTAAAGTCTAAAGACTCACACCTTTTAAGTGCCTGAGGTGAAAGTAGGACAGATTTGCACTGTGTATTTTAGTATTTGTTATGGCTTGAATATGAAGTGTACCACCCAAAGTGTACACCCAAGTGTACAATGTAACAGTGTTCACAGGTGAAGCAATTAGATTGAGAGCTGTAACAAGATCAGTGGGTTGATTCACTTGATGAATTAATCATTTGAAAGGATTGCTGTACTGATGTTAACTGTAGGCAGGTGGGACATGACTGGAGGAAGTGGGTCACTAAGGGTTACCTGACTTTGGAGTTTATATATATATATATATTTATATATTTACTTTTAGTTATAGGTGGATATATCTTTATTTTATTGTGGTGCTGAGGATGGAAGCCAGTGCCTCCTGCATGCTAGGTGAGCACTTTACTTCTGAGCCATAATCCCAGCCCCTGGGGTTTATCTTTTGTCCCTGGCATCTCACCCACTCTCTGCTTCCTGGCTGCCATGAATTGAGCATCACAACCACCAGGATATTCTGTTTCACCTGGGGCTCAGAATAATGAAGTGGCAGACCATGGGCTGAGACCTCTGTTACCAAGAGCCTAAAATAAAATTTTCCTCCTTTAAATTATGCTTGTCGGGAGTTTTGGTAACAGCGACAAAAAGCTGATTAATTGTTTTATTAAAAATTACCCTTGGGTGGGATTGTGGCTCAGCAGTAGAGCACTCGCCGAGAACATGCTGGGTTCAATCCTCAGCACCACATAAAAATAAATAAATAAATAAACAAACAAAAAATCAAATAAAGGAATTGTGTCCAACTATAACTAACTAAATAACTAAATAAATATTTTTTAAAAAATTTATCTTTGCTTTGTCATTAAAACGATTAGTGCTGTGTTGCAACTTGCTTTTAAATTTGCAGGTAAAAAAGCAGGCAATACTTCAAACTTGCATGATAAACACCTAAAGATGTGCAAGATTCCTCACCGTAGCTGGGCAAGGTGATGTACACCTATAATACCAGTGATTAAGGAGGCTGAAGCGGGAGGATCTCAAGTTTGAGATCAGCCTCAGAAACTTAGTGAGATACTGTCTCAAAATAAAAACTTCTTTAAAAAGGTCTGTTGGGGGGGCTGGGGTTGTGGCTCAGTGGTAGAGCGCTCGCCTAGCGTATGTGAGGACCTGGGTTTCGATCCTTAGCACCACATAAAAACAAATAAACAAAATAAAGGTATTGTGTACAACTAAACAAATATTAAAAGAAAAAAGCTGGGCCTTGTGGTGCATGCCCATAATCCCAGCAGCTCAGGAGGCTGAGGCAGGAGGATGGCAAGTTTGAGGCTAGCATCTACAATTTAGGCTGTAAGTAATTTAGTTGAGACCCTGTCTCTAAATAAAAAAAATAAAGAGGCCTGGGGATGTGGCTCAGTGGTTGAGCACCTCTGGGTCCAATCCCAGTACAAAAAGCCTGGGGATGTAGCTAAGTGGTATAGCAGGGGTTTGAACCCCAATACTATATAGTATACCTACACTGTAAAGATTAACTCAGATAGGTGGGTGGGTCCATTCTAGGCAGGTGTTCAGGGTCCCTGAAAATTCCACATCTGACCACTAGAGGGAAACACAGCAAAAATCCCTGGTGAAGCTCAGACCTGGATTCCAGCTCAGGTACCCTCCTTAATAAGATGTCATCCTAATTGACCACAAAAAAATGGTGGTGACATCTTAGCCAATTTTATTTTCACTTGGGAATAGGACTACAGGAGGCTTTCACATGCTGAGGTTCCAAATCTTGTTCTGTGTATGGTGCTCTACAGTGAGTGACCCCAGCTTGTGTTATTTACATGCGTGAAGACAGGTATAAACCCCCTTTCCCCCAGTCTGGGCAGCAAGTGGTTGGCTTGACCTACTGCCACTGGAATTGCCACCCTTCCTGCACACTCTGAATTGTCCAAGGAGGATGAAAACAGACCACATCCACTAAACCAAGATTAGGATGCTGAGAAAAAAATGTAGACTGCTACATAAAGCAAAAACAAGGAAGCAATGGGCTGGGGTTGTGGCTTAGTGGTATAGCGCTTGCCTGGTACGTCCAAGGCCCTGGGTTCAAACCTCAGCACCTCATATAAATAAATAAAATAAAGGCATTCTGTCTAACTACAACTAAAAAATAAATATTAAAAAAACATGAAGCAAAAGGGGAAATAATATGAGGATTAAACTATGCGATTATGCTGCCAATTCAGAAAGCTGTTACGACCACATAAATAAACGTACAACTCTTCCAGCTCCCTTCCTCCACAAGACAATTTAAGGCAGGAAGTAAAAATACTATATCCTCCCTGTGGTAAGCACTGTTAGTATTCAACACTTTCATATTGATGGTGGATCAGGTAAAATCAAAGTCATATACTTATGCATAAATCAAAGAAGTGTTACAAATCAATATAAAGACAAAATCGAGAGGAAAAATTCTAGTATTTCTACAAAATAGAGAAAAAGTTTTCCAGATAACGTGAAATGCTTGCAGGCTGAAAGAGCTTTTGCTATCAAATGAAAACAAATCACATCAACATAGAATGTTTAAATGTCTAATTCGACAGCATATAAATAAATAAAATAAAGGTCCACCAACAACTAATAAAAAAAGTCTAATTCATAAAAAATTCTGTGTTTACTAAAGCATTTATTTAGGATAATAACATAAGTCATGCAAGAGCTCAGTTAAAAACAAAGAATATAAGGAATGGTAATTGGTGCTTTCAATTTAAAAAGAATTGTAAATCACTTTACTATCTAATATTGATAGGAAAAATCACTCGACTCTGAGCATGGACATGGTTGTGGCAATCTTTTGGGAACTGCAAATGAAAGTGATAGGAACTGCAAATGAAAGTGATAGATAAGTTGTGCTCTGTTCCTCAGAAAAGTAGGATCTCATATCCAAAGAAATCACTACAATCCCTCCAGTCACACTTGGATAGCAAGCAGTCCAGAGCCCTTGCCTGTGAGTTCTTTGGAACTCTTAAGGGAGGAGAGCAGTCTCCTTTGGCAACTCTTAGTTGACACCCCATCTACATTCAGAACCTTAGAATTTTGGTTCTGAGGGACTTGCAAGTCACCAACACTAACCTTAAATGTAGTGTTGTGATGTCCACGGAAGTATTTCCACCGCTGGCAGGAATAAACTTGGACAGATGTACAAAATTCAACATACTGTCTCAGATTTCAAACAAATATGACTCACCTTTTGGCAAAAAATAAATGTTGTAGAATTCAAATTTGATAGATGTTAGAATAGATAATTTACCAACTGCCAAGAAGTATGATTTCATTGTAGACACACTCAACCTTCAAGAAGTTTTTAAAATGAAAAGTTTGCACTTACTCATCGTAAAATCATGACTTTTGAAACTACCCCAATTAAACTGCACACTGAATTCATTAATACGGAAGGGTGTGGAAAACAACAACCCACAGGGAGAAAAGGAAAGTAATGGGCTCTGGACTTTCACAATTTCCCATTCTACAACTATTTCTCTGACTGCCCAACCCACATATTCTGCTATGATTAAGTGTGTATGATTAAGTCTCACTTAACTCTATAAAAATCAGATCCCTATTGTAACCAATTGCCATTTTCCTCCTGAAAAAGTGTCCCTTTTTGCTTAATAAAGCATGCGGCAGGGGTCCCTCAAGGTCTGTCCCCTTTTGTGGTTTTTTTTTTTTTTTTTTTGCTTTCAAATACAGCATTAAGTTTCTTTGTGTTATAAAAAAAAAAAGATAAGGCAAGATGCATTAGACAGAAACATTCTGGTTCTTTTCCTCTGCATTCTTAAGGGCCACTGATGACTGCAACAAGAGTTAAGTTTCTGATTTTCCAGCATTGAGCATCTGGTCCCTTTGCTGTGGTAAGAATTGTGTCCCTGGACATTGATGGTCTTTGGCACTTAGGCTGGCAAACTGAGCTAGACTTGCAAAGAAAGAAGGAGAAACAATCGGTTACTGAAGTTGACAAGCTCAGTTTCTTGAGCTAACCCTAAACGTGACCTTGGAGAGGCAAGGCCACAGGTGTTCTTTTTCGGTTTGTGTGTGCTGTTTTTTTTTTTTCTTTTGCAGTCCAAGCGCATTCGTTGTGCGATCTGGAAAAGCCACGGTTTCGGTCTTCTTTCCTTTCCTTGGAAAGCATCGCTGGGCATCTGGAATAGCCTAGACTTTTGAGGGGGAACTTCTGCTAGCATCTTAGTTCAGTGAATAGGACGCATTCTCTCCTTCATGTCACAACCCGAGGCTCTGAGCAAAAAGAGGACCTTGGTTCCTGGACCAAACACGCGGGCAGCCACCAAACGCAGAAAGGGACTAGAGTCAAATGAGCGTGCGGTTCCCGGCGGCCAGGGGCTCACAGCAAAGCGCCTCTGAACCCCTGGATGAGGCGGAGACATTTTCGACATTCCCTAAGGAGTGAAGACCCACCGGAGCCGCCGGGTCGGCCCCCAAGCCGCGTGATGAGTCCAGATCTGGAGGCTGAGTCCGGAGCTGAAGGATCTGGGACCTGGGGGGAGGCGCGGCCTGGGCTCTTGGAGCACACCTGCTTGGCGAGGAGAGGTAGGAGGCTGGGAGCAGCAGTGGCCTCTGGAAGCATCCACGCCTCGGCCCGCTCAGGAGCAATAACGGCCCCAGGAACCGTAGTTCGGGTTCTCCTCTGGACCCATAATGGCCCTCGGAATCCGCTGCACCTAGATCCATCGAGAGCAGCAACGACGAGCGGCGGAAACCATCGCCCCTTCATCGCTGAAAGGCCACAGTTGCGCATTCCCAGGAGGTGCAGGAACCACGTGGCAGGTTATCGCGTGAGGCAGGGCAGGGTTTAGTGGCTTCAGGAGAGACGGATGGGGGGCAGCAGTCACTGGGACTTCTGCTTGCACTCCTCCCCCCCCCCTTATGCTCCAGTGTCTCCAGGTGTGTGTCAACCTCCAGGAGCACCTCAGATCTTTGACTCTTTCCCTCTCAGGTCCGTCCTTGCAGAATCAAGCAGTGTAGTGAGGACAAGTCTCTTATTGCCTCATTCGATGGAATCTTGGGCTAATGTAGGCTTCACCAAGGTCTTGGGCTGGTTTGTGGGCACTTTCAGGCCAGCATGCCTTCCACTGTATTCCACTCAAGTCCAAGTAAGTTTCTTAATAAAATACCCCTTTGAGCAGGGCCACTCAAGCTTCTACAAAGTCCAATCATGCTGACTGCATTCGTTATTCAGAGAATCCTATGGATTTTATGATCTTAAGTGGTTAAAAGAGTCAGTAAGAAAACAGATGAGTGCTGTATTGCAGAATCTCTTTTTCAGCTGACATTTAAATGATGGCAGATGTTTTCATTTGGATTTGAAGTTCATTCACCCTGAAACTCTTATTCGTTCACTGCTAGAAACATATAGGTGGGGAAGGCCTAATGGGACAGCCTTCCATGAAGTGTCCTGAAAGGTTTCTAGGTAGGTTTTTATGCAAGAGATTTCTGCCACGGCAGGCCAGATCACTCAACCACACTGCTTGCATTTTCTTTTTTTTTTTCTTTTAAAAAATACTTTTTTTTTTTTAGTTGTAGATGGACACAATATATTTATTTATTTGTTTTTATTTTTATATGGTGCCAGGGATCAAACCCAGTGCCTCATGAAGGGAAGGCTAGGGAAGCGCTCGGCCACTGAGCCACAGCCCTGGCCCCAGTGCTTGCATTTTCCATCCCCAGATCTGCACCTGTTTCCACATCTTCCATGTTTTCTAAGACCAGCAGAAAATGAATAAATCCCTGTTGAATTTTTCAATTCATGTGTTTTCTCTACTTTTGCTTACAATACTCCATAGGAGTCAAATAAGTGTTCAAATCTGAAAATGGGAAAATAGAAATAGTTAAAAATATGGTCAACTACAATGGTTATTTTTATCCTTTCCCCTTACTCTCTCCTTATTACCATTATTACAGTTTTGAGGGTTGATTTTGTTTCTTTGGACTACTGCAGAAACTCCCTTTCTCTACTACTTCTTTCCTTCACTGGCTTAAGTGCATTGTCTGCCTTGAGTATTTCTACTAAAATCATAATTTGATCATGCTGCCCCCATGTGGAAAGCACTTCAGAGGCTCCCTGAGTGACTAGGAAAACTAGGTTATCATTAAACTGGGAGTGGGAGATGGTGAAAAATCAGGTTTGAAAAAAAGGCCAGAATTGGATTTTAGCCATTTTGAATCGGCGCTGTTAGCATGAGGTAAAGCAGAGATAGCAAGAGGGCAAGGCTTGTGTTGGGACTTCAGTGGACAGCCTGCACTGGAAGTCAGCATGGAAAGCTGTGTTGGGAGGTGGACAAGGAGGTGAGCCCAGGACTCTCCCATGTGCAAAGTGCTACAGAAGGTGGGACTGGGTGGGGCTGGTGGTAAGGCCAGAGTAAGGACCAGAGGCATGAAGTTTTATGAGCCAAGGAAATGAAAAGATCTGGGGGTTAGAGGAGGAACTGTATGAAATGCTGTTCATTGTCAAGCCCAAGGACAGAACTGGCTGTGGGATTCAGTCCTGGGGAGGTCCTGTGACTCCTTGAGGATTTGTTTAGCTGGGTCTGGAAGGGTTTGAGAGAGTGGTAGAATTGGATTTGATCTATTCATAATTTTAAATAATTGTTGACCCAATGGGAAAAGAGGATTTGGTCAGTAGTTATAGGAGTTGAGGTCAAGAAAACATTGTTTAGTTTTGATTTGATGGGAGGAATAAGAATGGGGTTGAGCCAGCAGAGAAGGAAAATCTTTTGACTTGTGTTTTATGCTGTCCTAATTTGGGAAGTGATAAGCCAGGATTAGACACGTCATTGACAGGGGTGGTATGCACAAAGCTGCATTAAGTCCTCTCCATGGAGTCCCTGCTTCCTGCTGATGGATCTTACTGTAGAGGTGATGACAGTAAAGGATGCAGTTATAGTGCTGGAGGGAGTTTTTGTGAATGGGACAGTTTGCTCAATGCCCGCAGTCTGGCTGGGCACAATTCAGGAGCCACTTGTCAAAAGAAACGAACTTTATTTTTAGAACCTCACAGGCCAAACAAAAAAGCTCCTCAGGAAAAACCCTCAGCGCCCAACTGCCACCACCGGCTTCCCACAAGCCTCTCTCCCAACCACAAGCCTCTCCACCTCCCACAATCCTCCTGCTCTTGAGGTCGATTGGCTGAGTCGTGTGGGCGGAGCCAAAAAGTCCCCCAATGAGCAGCTCCGTGGTCTGAAAGGGCAGGGAAACAGCCCAATGAGCATCACTGCAGAGGAGCCAATTAGCTAGAAGTTGCTGGGGCCGCTGTGAGCCAATCATCAGCTGGCAGTCTGAAAGTTTGCTGGGGCCCCTTCGGCTGTGGCTCTCAACAGGACAGTTTGCTCAGAGGATGCACATTAAAAGTCAGTTTACAGGTAAGCTCTATATTCCTTGTCAGGAAGGCGTTTCTCCTCTCCTGGAATGTGTTAATGTGGAGAAAAGAAATTCAGGGTTCCCAAACTGGGAATGGTGGACAATCAAGTCATGCTATTGCTGATACCTCTTGTAGCAGGCTGTGGACTTTCTTGCAATGAAATGTAAAACTAGAACATGTGTTGCCTGGCTTGCTTGTTGCTTTGGTGATTGTGGCCAATGTAGAGTGGTTCCATTAGGCTAGAGGGGGAACAGGCTTAGACAGGAATAGCAATTGAATTTGAGGCTTGTTGAATTTAAGATCTGAGACATGTGAATCTGGACTTGAGGATAATTCTGGGACTGATGTGAGTGGCCTGGGAATCCCACAGTTGCAGCCGGTCTGAAGTGTGATCAGTGTAGTGGGGCCTGTTGCCTCAACTGGTGGTATTTCATCTCAATGCAGGTGATCAGCATTAGAATGGCTTTGCACAGTGCCATCTGTCTCCCCCGCCCCCACTCTGCTTTGGTACTGGAGATAGAACTCAGTGGTTCTCTGCCACTGAACCATATCCCCATCCTTTAAAAAAATTTTTTTTGGGGGGTGCTGGGATTGAACTCAGGGCCTTGTGCATATGAAGCAGGCATTCTACCAACTGAGCTATGTCCCCAGGCCCCTTTTTAATTTTTTTTTATTATGACACAGGGTCTCACTGTTTGCTGAGGCTACCCTTGAAATTTTGATCCTCCAAGCCACTGGGAATACAGGCATGCTCCACCATGCCTGACAACAATGCCTAGCTTATTGGCTTTTCTCTTGATGGAGCTCCGCTCACTCAACCACCCTCCCTCTCTTAAAGTATCCATCTAGTTTTAAGCTCATTCCAAATGTCATCCTTTCCAGCCCCTCAGCATTGTTCTCTCTCTAACCCATTCACATCTCATCGCTGGCTCTGTTGTCACCTCTTTGGCTTTGTTTTACTTCTGGCTGACACTCTGCTTTATCTGCCTATTCCCAGTTGCGCCCCTATTCTCTGATGCTCCCATCTCCCAAGGTGCCTTTCTGCAGTTGTTGAGGGGCTGCACTAGTAGCTCGCTCCACTCCTCTCTGTGCCTATCTGTTTAGCAGCTTTAGCTCTTCCTCACTTCATTCTTCTCAGAACCTGCTCTCATACCTTCATTTCCCTTCACACTTTCTATTTCATCACAACCTTCTGGATGGTGCTTCTGTTATGTAAAACTGGAATTAGAGATTGTGGAAAAGACTGTGATAATGACTCAACTAGCAAACTCTACCTTTCCCTGTGTGTCCCCCTCCTTGGACCATTACTAGAAAGGCATCTCCTGTGAGACGTTTCTTGATTTCAGATTTAGGATTTCTATAGAGTTCCCATAGAACTAACTTTCTTCTTTGTACTCTTCAATGTCTTGTGTTTCCTGCTTCCAGGCTCTAACTTAGGATCTACCACCTTCTCTGTTGTTTTCCTACATGAAAAGCAATTAAAAATTCTTTTTTTTTCAGGTAAGAAATTTGGTCCGTTACCCAGAACCCTGTGAGTGAACAAGTAGTCCAGACTGACATGATCACATGCATTGTGAAGATGCAAAGACGTTCATCTTTATTAAGTTTCCCCAAGAAATGTGCTGTGTTCTGCCAAAGCTCGTAGCACATGACCTCTTAAAATGCACACCTTCTTTAAAATGATAGACGTGTCAAAGCACATTAAAGAACGGCTGCTTAATGTTCACAACTCAATAATTAAGACTAAACATCAAAATTTGTACTGAGGGCTGGGGATGTGGCTCAAGTGGTAACACATGCACGGGGCGCTGGATTCGATCCTCAGCACCACATAAAAAAAATAAAATAAAGATGTTGTGTCCGCTGAAAACTGAAAAATAAATATTAGAAAATTCTCTCTCTCTTAAAAAAAATTTGTACTGACAAGAATTTGGGTTTACTTCCGCTGAGCTAGAAATAATAGATGTATAATAGCTCAAAAGTAAAAAACCTCTCTTAAAAGTGAAAATATTTATTCATTTTATATTTATTTTTAAAAAATTGTTCTAGTTATTTATCATGACAGTAGAATACAATTTGATACATTGTACACAAATGAGCACAACTTCTCATTCCTCTGGCTGTACATGGTGTTGAGTCACACCAGTAGTGTAATCATACTTGTAAATACAGTAATGATGTCTGTCTCATTTTACCGTCTTTCCCATCTCCACCACCCTGCCTTTCCCCTCACTCTCCTCTGCACAATCCAAAGTTCCTTCATTCTTCCCTACTGCCCTCACCCCACCCCCACTATGGATCAGCATTCACTTATCAGAGAAAACATTCCGTCTTTGGTTTTCAGGGACTGGCTTATTTCACTTAGCATGTTCCGTCCATTTACCTGTAACTGCCTTAATTTCATTCTTCTTTATGGCTGAGTAATATTTCATTGTGTATATATATCACATTTTCTTTTTCCATTCATCTATTGAAAGGCATCTAGGTTGGTTCCATAGTTTAGCTATTGTGACTTGAGCTGCTATAAACATTGATGTGGCTGCATCACTGTAGTATGCTGATTTTAAGTCCTGTGGGTATAAACTGAGGACTGGAATAGCTGGGTCAAATGGTGGTTCCATTCCAAATGTTCTGAGGAATCTCCATACTGCTTTCCATAGTGGTTGCACCAATTTACAGTACAATCAATAATGTATGAACGTACTTTTTTCCCCACATCCCATATAGGTTTTTGGCACCTTTGTCTAGTATGAGATAACTGTATTTATGTGGGTTTTTCTCTGGGTCTTCTATTCTGTACCATTGGTCAATGTGTCTGTGTTGGTGCCAATACCATGCTATTTTTGTTATTACGGCTCTGTAGTATAGTTTAAGTTCTGGTATTGTGATGCCTCCTGCTTCATTTTTCTTGCTAAAGATTGCTTTGGCTATTCTGGGTCTCTTATTTTTTCAAAGAAATTTCATAATTGCTTTTTCTAGTTCCATGAAGAATATCATTGGAATTTAATTTTTTTTAGTTGTAGATGAACACAATACTTTGTTTTATTTTTATCAAACCCAGTGCCTCATGCATTCTAGACAATCGCTTTACCACTGAGCCATAACCCTAGCCCCATCATTATGATTTTAATAGGAATTGCATTAAATCTGTACAACAGTTTTGGTAGTATGGCCATTTTGATAATATTAACTCTGACCATCCAAGAGCATGGGAGATCATTCCATTTTCTAAGGTCTTCTTCAATTTCTTTCTTTATTTTTCATTGTAGAGGTCTTTCACCTCTTTTGTTAGATTAAAAAAATTTTTTTTGAGGTTATTGTGAATGGGGTATTTTTTCCCTAATTTCTCTGGCAGTGGCTTCATAGCTTATATATAGAAATGCATTTGATTTATGGATATTGATTTTACATCCTACTACTTTTATGAATTCATTTATTAGTTCTAGAAGTTTTCTGGTGGAATTTGTTTGATCTTCTAAATATAGAATCATCTCGTCGGCAAATAGTAATAGTTTGAATTTACTCTTTTCCTATTCGTATCCCTTTAATTTCTTCCTCCTAATTGCTCTGGCTAGAGTTTCAAGGATGATGTTGAATAGAAGTGGTCTAAGAGGGCATTCTTGTCTTCTTCCAGTTTTTAGAGGGGATGCTTTCAATTTTTCTCCATTTAGAATGATGTTGGCTTTACGCTTAGTATAGATAGCTTGTACAATGTTGAGGTATGTTCCTACTATCCTTAGTTTTCTAGTGTTTTGAACATGGAGAGGTGCTGTATTTTGCTAAAAGCCTTTTCCTCTTGCTTTTCATAACGTGACTACTCTGGACACACTCTGGAGGACACCAGCAGGCTGAACTATTGGCCTGTCATTCTAGGCTCCTCTCCAATGGTCTTGATCCACATTTCCAACACTCCTCTCCCACACGTCTACCATGATTGGTGATGCCACTGGTTAGGGCTCTTTGTTGCTCTAGGACTGAGGTGGGCACAGTCCAGACTCCTTGCCCCTTGCTGCTCCTGTCCCTAGGAATGCCAGGGTCCCCTAGTACATGTCTCCCAGGACCAGCTTTCCAGACTCCCTGGGATATGATGTTCTGCTGTCTTACCTGCTTCTAGTCTCCTGAACCGGAAATCATGTGCTCGTGGCTGTCCCGAGTCATTATATGGTTGTTATGTTTTAGATAGTATGTGTCCCCTAAAGTTCATGTCTGAGACAATGCAAGGAGGTTTAGAAATGAAGTGATAACCCAATAAGTGAATTAATACTGATAGGAATTACTGGGTGGTAACTGAAGGCAGGCAGGGTGTGGCTAGAGGAAGTGGGTCCCTGGGGGTTGCTTTTGGGGTTTAGATTTTGTGCTTGTTGAACAGACTCTCTATCCATATCTCTGCTTCCTGTTAATGTCCAGAGCCACCTTCCTCCACCACACTCTGAGCTACAAGGAATGGAGTCAACCTTCTATGGACTGAGACCTCTGAAACTGTGAGCCCCCAAGTAAATTTTTCCTCTAATTGTTCTTGTCAGTCACAGCAGTGAAAAAACTGACTAAAATAATGGTTTTTCAGTACATGCCCCAATTTTCCAGATGGCCTGTGGGGCAGGGATGTTGACTCCACCCCTTCCCGGAGCCCACACAGTACTTAAAGCAGATCTAGAACCCACTTAACTTCCCCAGGGCAACATATTCAACAAGACCAGCAGATGGCACCAGGGCTTCTGCTAGAGCTGCCAGGACCTTGTACTTTGGGTTGGATGGAGAGAAATCTTAGGTTTTCCCAGAAGACTCTGACAGCCACTCTCCTGGAGCCACGTGTGTATATTCTTTTGTGATTTCTGCCTGTTTGGGGAGATGAGGGATGCTGGATGATTCCAGTTTCCAGAAGAAACCCAGGATTTTCCAATTCAGAGAGGGTCTAGGGACCAAAGAGAAGGCAGTTCTATGTGAGGCAATGACCTGGGTCAGCCTCATCACTGCTGGCCCAAGGAGGTGCCTTGGAAATTGCATTGTACAAATGGAGGAGACCCTAGGCTTCCTTTAGCCCCCCAATACAGACATGGCCCAGTTGGAGCAGGAAAATGCCTGGCAGCCTGGTGAGACTGAGAGCGAGCTTCTAGGTCAGACATGAGGCTGAATCCTGACTCCACGGACAGTGGCACCTGAAGTCCAGGCACCCTCTAGCGTTGTGCCTTTGGGTGACCTTAACGTGTCTCTTCTTCAAAAATAGTTGAGGGGGGTTGGGGATGTGGATCAAGCGGTAGCCCGCTCACCTGGCATGCATGTGGCCTGGGTTCGATCCTCAGCACCACATACCAACAAAGATGTTGTGTCTGCCGAAAACTAAAAAATAAATATCAAAAAAATTCTCTCTCTTAAAAAAAAAAAAAGTAGTTGAGGGCTTGAAATGAGAGGTCATGGAAGCATGTCCAGCACATGCCATGCATCATGCTCACTGCTGGCCTGTGTGGCTCCCTATCCTGCACACAGGACAGAGCACCTGCTTTAGCAAGTCAGTTTTGGTATAGATCAGAGACATCTGCATGCAGCCCTATACTTACAATGTAGATAATGCACAAATTGAGGCATTTTTAAAAATTTTACCCCACTTGATCATGGTACACTATCTTTTTGATATGTTTTTGTATTTGATTTGCCAGAATTTTATTGAGAATTTCTGCATCTATGTTCATTACAAATACTGGTCTGAAGTTGTCTTTCTTTGATGTGTCTTTGTCTGGTTTTGGAATCAGGGTGATACTGGCCTCATAGAACGAGTTTGGAAGTATTCCCTCTTTTGCTGTTTCATGAAATGATTTGAAGAGTACTGATATTAGTTCTTCTTTAAAGGTCTTGTAGAACTGAGCTGTATATCCATCTGGCCCTGGGTTTTCTTGGTTGGTAGGCTTCTTTTTTGTTGTTGTTGTTGGTAGGCTTCTGATGGCAGCTTCTGATGACATCTTCTATTTCAGTGTTTGAAATTAATCTGTAAATTGTGTATATCATCCTGATTCAATTTGGGCAAATCATATGACTCTAGAAATTTGTTGATGCCTTTGATATTTTCTATTTTTTTGGAGTGTAAGTTTTCAAAATAATTTCTAATTATCTTCTTTATTTCTATAGTGTCTGTTGTGATATTTCTTTTATCATCATGTAGGTTAATATTTTGAGTTTTCTCTCTCCTTCGTTAGCATGGCTTAGAGTTTGTCAATTTTATTTATTTTTTCAAAAAACCAGCTTTTTGTCAATTGAACTGTTTCTATTTCATTGATTTTCACCCTGATTTTAATTATTTCCTGTCTTCTACTACTTTTGGTGTTGGTTTGTTCTTCTTTTTCTAGGGCTTTATGATGTAATGTCAGGTAATTTATTTGTTTTTTCTTCTTTTAATGATTAAGGTCAATGCAATGAACTTTCCTCTTCATAGTATCCCAGATACTATGAATATATACATATTTTGATATGTTGTATTGGAGTTTTCATTTACTTCTAAGAATTTTTTAATCACCTCCCTGAAGTCTTCTGTTATCTATGCCTCATTCAATAGCATATTATTTAGTCTCCAGGTGTTGGAGTAGCTTCTATTTTTAATTTTATCATTGATTTCTAATTTCATTCCATTATGGTCAGATGGAATGCAGAGTAGTATCTTTATTTTTTTTTTTTTTTTTGGTATTTGCTAGGACTTGCTTTGTGGTATAACATATTTTGGAGCAGGATCCATGTGCTGCTGAGAAAAAAGTGTATTCACTCATTAATGGATTTAATATTCTATATATATCTGTTAAGTATTCACTATTGATTGTTTTATTGAGTTCTATAGTTTCTTTGTTTAGTTTCTGTTTGAAAGATCTATCTAGTGTTGAGAGAGGTGTGGTAAAGTCACCCAGTATTATTGTGTTGTGGTCTATTTGATTCTTGAAGTTGGGAAGGGCTTGTTTGATAGACATAGATGCCCCATTGTTTATCTTGTTAATGTATGAATCCCCTGAGTAGTATGAAATGTTCTTCTTTATCCCTTTTCACTAATTTTGGTTTGAAGTCCACTTTATCTAATTTTAGGATGGAAACCCCTACTTGTTTATGTGGTCCATGTGAGTGATGTGTTTTTTCCCCATCCTTTCACCTTCTGTCTATGGATGTCATTTCCTGCGGGATGAGTCTCTTGAAGGCAACATATTGTTGGGTCTTTTTTGTTTGGTTTGCTAGCCTGTGTCTATTAATTGATGAGGTTAAGCCATTCATATTCTGGGTTATTACTGAAATATGTTTTGTATTCTCAGTCATTTTGGTTTACTTTTGGTTTTAAACATGACTTGTTTTCTCCTTTGATTGAATTTTCCTTTAGTGTGGTTTCTCCCTTTGCAGATTTTCATTTCTTCCTTATGGAATATTTTGCCAATAATGTCCAGGCTTTCTTGGTGTAAATTCTTTTAACTTTTGTTTCATGGTATGTTTTTATTTCAGCATAAAATCTGAAGCTTAATTTTGCTGGATATAAGATTCTTGGTTGGCATCCATATTCTTTCAGAGCTTGATATATGTTCCAGGATCTCTTGGCTTTGAGGGTCTGGGTTGAAATATCTGTTGAGATCTGAATTGGTCTCCCCCATATGTAATCTGATTCTTCTCTCTTGTGGCCTTTAAAATTCTATTCTTATTCTGTAATGCTAGGCATTTTCATTATAATGTACCTGGGTGTAGATATGTTGTAATTTTGCACATTTGGTGTCCTGCAAGCCTCTTATATTTGATTTTCCAATTCATTCTTCATGCTTGGTAAATTTCTGTCTTCACTGAGGTTCTGTCTTCCAAGTGATCTACTCTGTTGATGCTTTCTATTGAGTTTTTTATTTGGTTTATTCTTTCCTTAATTTCAAGGATTATTTTTTTCAGAATCTCTTTATTTTTTAAATTATATTTTTATTTATTTTTTTATTGGTTATTCACAACATTACAAAGCTCTTGACATATCATATTTCATACATTAGATTGAAGTGGGTTATGAACTCCCAATTTTACCCCAAATGCAGATTGCAGAATCACGTTGGTTACACATCCACAATTTTACATAATGCCCTATTAGTAATTGTTGTATTCTGTTACCTTTCCTATCCCCTACTATCCCCCTCCCCTTCCTTCACATCTTCTCTCTCTACCCCATCTACTGTAATTCATTTCTCTCCTTCTTTATTTTCCCATTCCCCTCACAACCTCTTATATGTAATTTTGTATAGCAATGAGGGTCTCCCTTCATTTCCATGCAATTTCCCTTTTCACTCCCTTTCCCTCCCATCTCATGTCTCTGTTTAATGTTAATCTTTTCTTCCTGCTCTTCCTCCCTGCTCTGTTCATAGTTGCTCTCATTATATCAAAGAAGACATTTGGTATTTGTTTTTTAGGGATTGGCTAGCTTCACTAAGCATAATCTGCTCTAGTGCCATCCATTTCCCTGCAAATTCCATGATTTTGTCATTTTTTAGTGCTGCATAATATTCCATGGTATATAAATGCCACATTTTTTTAATCCATTCATCTATTGAAGGGCATCTGGGTTGGTTCCATAGTCTAGCTATGGTGAATTGTGCTGCTATGAACATCGATGTGGCAGTATCCCTGTAGCATGCTCTTTTACGGTCTTCAGGGAATAGTCTGAGAAGGGCAATAGCAGGGTCAAATGGTGGTTCCATTCCCAGCTTTCCCAGGAATCTCCATACTGCTTTCTAAATTGGCCACACCAATTTGCAGTCCCACCAGCAATGTACAAGTGTACCCTTTTCTCCATATCCTCGCCAGCACTTGTTGTTGTTTGACTTCATAGTGGCTGCCAATCTTACTGGAGTGAGATGGTATCTTAGGGTGGTTTTGATTTGCATTTCTCTGACTGCTAGAGATGGTGAGCATTTTTTTTATGTACTTGTTGAAGAATCTCTCTTTCTTGAAGTAAGCTTTTACTCCCTGTATTTGCTCTCTTATCTCTTTGTTGGTATAATCAATGGTTGCCTGCATTTGCTCTTGTCTCTTTGTTGGTGTGATCATTTTTTGCCTGTATTTGCTTCTTAGGTCATTCTTTAATTCGCAGATCATTTTAATTATGTACATTCTGAACTCCTTCTCTGACATTTCATCTACCGCACTGACAATGGATTCTATTACTATAGTATCTTGGTTTGTCTGGGGCATTTTTCTCTCGTTTTTCATGTTGTCTCTGTGTCTTCCTCTCTTGCAGTGCAGCTCTGAGGTATTGCAGCTTCTACTCTATAATCTTGCAGAGTCCTTGCAGGTTACTAATACCTCACATTTAAGGGGATGATCAATGTTTATAGCACCCAATGCAACCAGTGTATGCCATGAATCTATTAGCTTCTATTTAGATACTTACAGTTTGTTGCTATAAACATAAATGATGAGTTTGGTTATCCTCTATCATAGAACCAGTAGGTTTCCATAAGGGTTTACAATTTCTAATGAAAGAGAATGCAGGGCAGGGTAGGATGTCATGTTTATGAGGTAGAATGTGAGAATACAGAGGTATTAGTTTATGGGATGAGTAAAAGATGAATCAAAAGAAGTTGTCTGTTAGCAGGATAACAAAGATAGGCAACACCATGCAAGGCTCCCTGTTGCCTCTGCAACAGGATGATGTCTGTTAGCACACCTAGTAAGGATACCTCTTGTGCAACTAGACCCACAGGGACCTTGGAAATGGTCTTCCAGGACCTGGTTGTTGTCCCTAGATGGAAGTGGCCATATCCCTAGTTGGTGGTAGCAGTAACATCAAGCCTGTAGGTACCCTGATGTTGGGCTTCCAGGCCCTGGTTGGTGTCCCAAGATGGAAGCTTCCTCAACTAAAGAAGGCAGAAGCTGCATTTTGGAGGTAACCCAAAATGGTGGTGGAGCTGTCCCAAGACTGAGGCAAATGCTTTCAGAGACAGGGCTTGAAGGATGGGCTGTGTGATGGTGTTTGGTGGCCTGTTCAGTGACGGTGCACTGTAGTGTGCAGTGCTGCAATGGGCAGCTGCCTCCTGGCCCTGTCTGTTGTCCCACTGTGGATATTACCATGTGTGAAGGGGTATGGTGGTGGCTGCAGTGTCCCAAGATGGAGGCAGTTTGGGTGGAGCCATTTGTCAGTAGATAGGGGACCACAGTGCGATGTTCCTCTGTGCGTGAGCACAGTTTTCTGGGTTCTGGTGAGGCGGGGTATGGTGTGGTGGCCCAGGCCAGATTAATGTTTTAAGTAATTTTTGTTACTTTAACACATAGAGAATTAAACATTGGTTTATATCAGTGTATTAATATTGACCTTAGGAAAAACCTTAAATACCTTATAACCGATTGTTCCAAGTATAGCCAAGTTAGTCACAAACTTGTTGAGATTTACCCTCCATAAACATTGTATAACTTAGACATGGCACAACTTTTTACTTTCCCACACGAAAGACTTTGTGATCCAGAAACATTTACTTTTCCTTCTACTTTCATGCTAAAATATATTTCCACGCTAGAACCTTTTTATAGCTCTTTCCTGTTGACCTCCATTAAAACTCACATTTTGTAATAATCCTTAATGAAATTTCTGAATTTAGACAAATTACTGCACTTTAATAAGATGAAATACTTTTTTATAGTACTTGAATTGAAACCCAAATTAAATCTCTTGTACTCTTTGTATGTAGAATTACACCTAATAGAATCTTAACTCTTAGTAATGTTGTTTTTAGTGAAGACACAGAAATAAAGCATTCTCAAACCTTTTTCCATTTGCCAATTAATGAAACACATTTAATGTTTAAATATATTATCTTATGGAATTTAAGAAGTCAAGAATACTTGATTTGATATTTAGCAGTTGGTGTTTTAGCATTTTAACTTCATAAGTTAATCAGATGTCTCCTGTAACAAGCACATTTATAAAGATTAATCCCATTGTTGTTAAATCTAATTTACTCATATTAAATATAAAAAAGATATCAGACAAGTGTAGTTAACAGTATTAGCCATCTCTTCTCTGTTGAAGACCAATCCTAGAAGCAAGAGAAATTATATTCTAGAAATTTTATAGAAACCATCACTTTATTGTCTGAGCACCTACTAAAACTTGTGAGTTAGTAATTTAAAAAACATCTTTGGTCTCATTTTTTTATTATTCAGCATTAAAAGAGAATAAAATCATTGCTTTTGTAGGTAAATGGGTGAAGCTGGAGAATATAATGCTAAGTGAAATTAGCTAATCCCCCAAATTAGCCAATCCTGAATACTGAATGATTTCTCTGATTTAGGGATGCTAATCCATAATATGCTGTATGTGGGAGGAGGGATGGGAGGATTAAATTAACTCTAGATAGGGCAGAGGGGAAAAGGGAAGGGAGCGGGCATAAGGGTAGGAAAGATGGTGGAATGCAATGGCCATCATTACCCTAAGTACATGTAAGAAGATAAGAAGGAAGTGGCTCGGGGCTGGGATCGTGGCTCAGTGGTAGAGTGCTTGCCTGGCATGTGTGAGGCCCTGGGTTCGAATCTCAGCACCATGTATAAATAAAATAAAGGCCCATCAACAACTAAAAAATATTTTTTTAAAAAAAGAAGGAAGTGGCTCTACTTTGTGTACAACCAGAGATATGAAAAATTGTGCTCTATATGTGTAATATGAATTGTAATGCATTCTGTTGTCATATATAACAAATCAAAATAAAAAATAAATTGAACTTTTAAAAAAAGTCATGTGATTTTAAATTTGGATCCATTTCTCATTTAAATTTTGATATATGAGTGCTCATTTAGCTATATGCCAATTTTGACACCACATACATAATATATGGATACAAGCACATATGTAGACACAATACAATAAACAGATGTACACAGATAAATAAAAGAGGTGGCAAACAAAGATCTTGCAGTTTTTTGTAGACAGGTCTTCATAGGTATGAGGCAATGCTACCAATCTTTATTAAAGCTTCTATTAGATTTAACATGTTAGAAATTAAAACAGAGGAAAAAAAAGAAATTAAAACAGAGCCTATCAGACTTTTACATTATGACTTAAACATAGGGCAGGCCTGTATAGTTGGAAATGCTAGGCATAAAGTCTGACAGCCATGGTGCACTAAAACCAAATGTTCAGGGTCCACTTGTCCTCAGTGGCTGTCAGATTTATTCCCAATATCACCATGTATATGTCCTTCTTAGGATTTTGTAATAGGAGATTTTTTCCAATGTATTTGAGAGCTAACGCTTGAAAAACTGGCTTTTTGTGATCAAAGAGTATAAAAACCTCTACAGTTAGATAAAATAAGTCTGATCAGAAAAATATATTAACTTAGGTATACAGGATCAAATATGAGTTTACCATAAAACCATGAGCTCAGAAATATAGAAATTGAAAAAACAAACAAACAAGAGAGTTCTAAAACAATGACATAGCTGTAATTACTCTAGTAAAGGAGCATGCAAAACATGTTTATCAGATCAGTGTAATTTTGGGTCAGATTAGAGTCACTCCAGATATTTCAAGAATGTGAGAATCAAGAAATCCTTAGGTAAAGATTCTCAAGGTAAAGAAAATTTGTATATATGAGATCTTCTATTTTTCCTCCTGTGCTGTAGCATTTAGAAGGAACTTGTTAAGAAAGCAGGTGGTAGAGTGCAAGAAAAGATAGCCAGCTATTTAGGTCCTGCAGTGGCTTGAATTTAAAAATGACACTTTCTTTTTTTCAGTCTCACACCAGTTTTGGATAATCACCTCTGTAGCTTACATTTCAGATGCAAACTTTGGAGAGAGGGGGAGGTGAGGGTGTGGAGTGAGAGATATCTGATAGAAGGCTAACAAGGGAGAGCTACTGTTTTGAGCTTGAGAGGGAAAGCCCCATAAGTAGGACATTTTCACTATTTTTCCTTAGTAAAATCAGACTCTTGAGTGGGGTGTTATAGTTTGTGTTTACTCTGGAGACCGTTTTCCATTCCTGCAGTTGGTAATGAGTGCAGGTTTGGATGCAGACATCTCTTTTTCCAACTGTGATTAGGTTGGCAGCAGAAGAAAATGAGACACTTTTTCTGAGCATATGTGGGTCAAACTACTCCCAATTTTTCAATATTCAGGCTAGTGGTGAACCTGGCATACTGTTGAGAATGAAGTTCCCATCTGAGTGCATCTTGTTGCGATGTCTCTCTAGAAGAGCTTCTAATGGCCAGCAAACCCATCTCTTACTACCTTGCTCTGAATTTATTGCTGCCGCACCAGTGAGAATGAACAAAGTCCCAGGTTGCCATATGACAATGACCCTGAAGAATTTAGACTCAGCAGCATGACTGAACTCCTCCTGCCACCATTCAGCTTTTAAATGTGATGACCTACAGGGGAAAAAACTGACCTGTGGTGGGGAATATTCCCCCTGCTCTGTGGGCTAAAGAATTTCTAGAGGATAAGGGGAACATCTAGTGGTTATTAGATGCTTAATGTTCTTTTCTCAGAGGAGTGAACTGAAAATGCTGCCCTTTTTACAGCCAAAGAATCTCAGAAGAACAGAAACAATGGAGAAAATCCCTAAAGCTTGTAAGGGATTAATATGTGAACACAGGGAACCTAGGTATGTCCTTACAAACCATGCCATGTAAAATGTTCCTTTCTCAACAGCTACAGTCTGATCAGCTGAAGTGTGATAGGGGAGTGGAGGGGAGGGTTTGGGAGGAGTGAGTGTGGGGGAGTGCATTTTGGCCCCTACAGAAGTGTATGTCACTGGGGCATTTGCCTAGCCCCACTTGATTGACCAGTTACCCCAAGATGCACTATTAGGGCTTTTGGGAGATGGCTGCAACCTGTCATCCCCACATACTTTATGGAAGGGCACGAAGACCAGGAAAGGGATTCCTTCTGGCCAAAGCAACCAGCTCAAAGTGAATCAGGTACCCACTGGCTCAAGGGGAGCATCTCCATCTATACTCTGTCATGGTGAGAGAATCCCCATTTACATTGGCTTTAGGCAGGGGAACCCCACAAACCCTGCTTAAGGTGAGCAAGTATATACAGTGAGCAGGAAAGGGAGGCACAGTGGTCCAGGTCTTAGAGAGGATGGCTGCTGGGCTCTGGCTCCTGCTGTGAGGCCTCTGAAAAAAAACAAACAACAAAAAATCTGCCTTTTAAAAATCTTTGAAACATCAATTTTATTATACAATTTGTGAAAAAAAAAATAAGAATAAGTTTCTCTGAAAACATAGGAGAAAGGACAAAGGGCAGGGCAGGAGGAAGTGTCCCAGAGAAGAGTCTCTATGATGTGCTTCACATGTGGGAGCAGAAGAATCTTCTGGTGGATGCAGATGCGCTCCTGCCTGGAATCCATGTGGAGAAGCCTGAGCCAGTTAGCACACCCCACTCCCACACAATAATGTCAACATCCACACAGCTCAGGGTCTTCTGGCTGTCTGTCAGTTCTGTCCATCTGGGCTGGGCATTTCCATTGGAGCCACTCTGTTTCTGGACACTGGCCGCCAGAAGCAGGGTATATAGCAGAGATGCTGGGTGCATTTGGCAATCCTCCTCCTTTCCCTCTTCCAACCCTGGCTACTGTCTCGGAGTTGCCCGTGGAAGTCCCATGGGAGGATGAGTGGCTGAGCACAGGGTCATGCTGGGGGGCTAGGCTGGGAGGGGGTGTGTCCACGTGAAGGAGTGGAGAGGGATAGCAGGCACACTGGCACTTCTAGCAGGCTTCTGCAGGAATTGCTTGGCCTCCTCAGGCTACTGCTGCTCACAGGGAAAGGGAAGGGCAGGCTCACTACAACACTTGTTGGGGCTGGGCGATGGTTGGGCTTCACCCGGAATGTGCAGAACTCCTTCTGGGTTCTCTGGCACTTAAGGATGAGTTATGTTGCCATTCTGTTATTGAATTTCCTACATTGCCATGGATACCCAGGTATTTTAATGGTCGCAACCCATGTTGATCATGGTTTTCAAAAATTTCAGGATCTAGGAGTTTGAGGAGTGCCTCAGGAGGAGGACTGGGTGAAGTTTCCTCACCCTGGGTCAGCCATGGGTGCTTCATTACATAGTCTATGGTGGGCCTCTTCATGGGATCCACTGTGAGTACCTCACAGAGGGAGCTCTGGGGTCCCTCGGAGACGTGGGAGAATGTCATATGTTCCCTGCTTGATCAGCTTCTTCACCTCCCTATTATTGCTTGCCTCAAAAGAGCATTTTCCTGTGAGCATAGCATATAGAAGGAGACCCAGGCTCCAGATATCTGCCTGTGGGCCCTTATATTCCTTCTCCTGAATGATTTCAGGGGCAACATGGAGGACAGTGCCAAAGAACCTCTTCAGCTTCTTCCCAGCTGTGAATCTGGTGCTCAGGTCAAAGTCGATGAATGTGATGTTGCTGCCAGTATCCACCCCCATATTCTCTGGCTTCAAGTCAAGGTGCACAATGCCCTTCTGGTGGAAGTACTGCATGGCATGCACAATCTGCCTGAACAGTCTGTGGGCCTCCTCATCCTGCATGCCATCATTTTGTAGGATGAGGCCCATTAGCTGTCCCCCACCTGTATGCTCCATGATAAGGTAGATATATTCGTTGGTCTCCATGACCTGAAAGAGGTGGATCACATTTGGGTGGTCCAAGCCCGCCATCACATCTGGTTCAGATAGGAAGGGGAAGTTTGAGGTTACTTTTGCCAAGACCTTCACCGCATCCTCTGTCCCAGAAAGGAGATGGTGGCAAGTTTCACCTCAGCAAAGCCCCCTTCCCCAATGTTCTGCAGGACCATATAATGGTCCGTGAAGGTGGGCTCACAGCAGGAGTCCTACCCCTTGAGCATTACACTGCTCTGACTACTCATCCTAAACTGGAACAAGGATGCTAGCTTAAAAACAAAAAACAGGGGCTGGGGTTGTGGCTCAATGGTAGAGCACTCTCCTAACATGTGTGAGGCACTGGGTTCAATCCTCAGCACCACATAAAAAAATAAACAAACAAAACAAAGGTATTGTGTTCATCTACAACTAAACCAAAACCAAAACCAAACCCCCAAAAAACCAACCAACCAACCAAACAACCAGAAAAGCAAAAACAAAACAAAAAAAAAACCCCAAATCAAAAAACCCAATATCCAAAGACCACAACCACCAGCCAGCAACCATCAACCACCACCCACCACCAAATGTGCTAACTATCTGGGAGTCTGACAGGTCACCATCAAGAGCTTCCTATACTTATGGACCAAAAAACCCAGCTGTAGCCACTTTCTTAAATACTATAGTTTGAAACTCACTCACAATGGCTCCAGGCACACCTGGGCACAACCCCCGGTGGTCATCGCACTTTTGGGTCTCCAGGACCTTTTCCACTTTCATAAGAATAATAATAAAGGACTTGCTGGGAAAAGGTATAACGGCAGCCACACCCCCCAAAAAACCCCAACATGGCGCCTGAGGAGCTTCTCTTCCTGCCTCCTCCTTTCCCATGGGCGCCAAAAACTCCCACCGGCGCCAATATTCAAATCTTGCTGGCGGAGAACCTTAGCCCCAATAAGAATAATTTCGTGGGCTCTATTACTGATATCTGGAAGAACTTACCAATAAACGGGTGACCCATCATTTACCTAAGCCCTGCCACCTCTCCTTAGATCTATGTAAGCCCTCATGTTGCTTCTTCTTTCATTGGTGCTGAAACCTGAGAGACGGGTGAGCTCATTTTAACAGAGCCCCGACTCCGGCTCTGCTGAGACATGTCGCCCTCATCCGCCTTTTCATACGCTGGCTCCTTACACTCATCACTGATCGGGCTTAGGTAAATTCCCCTCCTGGTTCGTCACCCTCTTCGGGCTACAGTAGGAACTGCGACTGTGATCGTGCGGCACACTCCTGACGCCCGATAGAGAGACCCCACCCCACTAAGGTCTTTACAGCTGCAGTGGACTCACTGACGACCTGTTCTCCTTTTGGGGAGTGAGGCTTCTAGGTGCAGGCGAGAGACCCCTCTGTTTCTTCCTTCTCCTCCTTCCGTAACCAGTAAATCCTAGTACTAGGTTCTTTGTGGCCTCCGGCTATTGCCTCCCACTTTTTGCCTCCTGAGAGTTGCAGTTCGGGTGGTGACCCTCACTGCCTCCCGTTTCCCGGCTCTTTCTGGAGTCTCTGGGATCCCCAAGGTCCTAAAAGGGGATGCCCTTAGCCCTTGCTGATCGTTCTGGCCCGAAGATTCTCTCTCTCTCTCTCCATCTCTTTCTGTGACCATGGGTGCCTCCTCGTCTATAGCTGAAACCTCCCTCTCAAATGTATAATAAAAAATCTGACCACACTCTCTCTCACACCAGATATCAAACCCAAATTTCTGATCAAATTCTGTACGCGAGATTGGCCTATATATCCTCTGGATAATGGCAATCATTGGCCTCCAGAAGGCTCATTAGATCCAAATCTTCTCCAGGACCTTTTTAACTACTGCCAGCATCTGAAAAAGTGGAGGGAGATTCCCTGCGTTGAAGGTTTTAGCCTTCTTGCACAGCACCCTGCTCCCTGCTCCTCCTGTTCTCCCTGCTCCTCTCAAGTCCTCCTTGCTTGCAAATCCCTCCTCCTTCCTCTACTTCTACTCCTGACCTCACGGACTCTTCCTCATTTGACCCAGCAGACGAACCCCCACCTTATCCCTCAGCCCCACCTGCTCCTCCCCTCCCGCCATCCCCTCCTCTTCCTCAGCCTGATCCCATGGATCCTCAGCCTTCCGTCTCATCCTTCCCCTCCGCCCTCTTCCGCCACCGCCTCCACCCCCTCCTCCGGGGAAACATCCCCTTCCCCTCCCTCTTCTTCCTCCCCTTTGCCGACGGCCTCTTTTAGTCCTCCTGTTACCAGGTCTAAGGGACCCCTTCCCGCTCCCATGACGACTGCACCCCTTCGTGAGGTTGCTGGTCCCGAGGGTGTTATCAGAGTACATGTGCCCTTCTCCATGTCCGATCTTACTCAGCTAGAGAGGAAGTTAGGCTCATTCACCACTGACCTCACCACTTACATTTGGGAGTTTCAATGGGTCCTGCAAGCATATAGCCTCACTCATCACGACATTTACATGCTCCTGGCCAATACACTTCTCCCTGAGGAAAGGCGAACTAGACCAGGCCCATGCTGATGAGAATCACAGAATCAATCTCAACCACCCTACGGGCCCACACGCTGTCCTGAAGCAGGATCCTCTATGGGATTATAACACCCTTGGAGGCTTACAGTCTCGTGACCTTTTTGCATCCTGCCTCTTGGCGGGCCTGAAGAAGGCTGCCCGCAAGGTCGTTAATTTTCAAAAAGTGCAGAAGGTCATTCAGAAGAAGAAAGAAACACCTTCAGAATTCCTGGATAGACTAACCAAGGCTCTCCAACAGTACACAAATCTTGACCCAGAAACCCCTGATGGTCGTCATGTTTTAATGACATATTTTCTGTCCCAAAGCTACCCTGACATTAAAGCCAAGCTTAAGAAGCTTGAACAGGGTCCTGCTACTCCTCAGACTGAAATCCTTGTGGTCGCTTTCAAGGTTTTCCATGGTAGGGAGGACGAAAGCGAACGCCACAGCAGAAGGCCGAAATCGCCAAATTCCAAATGTTGGCCCAGGTCATTCAGGGAAGGTCATCACTACACGGTCCTGATAAGATGCCCCCTGGAGCTTGCTTCAAATGTGGTAAGGAGGGACATTGGGCTAAGGCTTGTCCTTCACCGAGGACACCCTCCATCCTCTGCCCAAAATGACACAAGAAGGGGCACATTGAGGGTCAGACTGTCCAACAACCCAGAGGAGAGGTTGGTCAGCCACCCCACAACCCCAGCCTCTCCTGGGCTTGGCAGAGGAGGATTGACGGAGTCCTGGGCCTTCCCTCCCGACTATTACCATCAAGAAGCAAGAGTCTAGGGTCACCTTCCTGGTGGATGGACGCTCCATTACCTTCCTCTTGGATACTGGTGCCACTTTTTCGGTCTTGAGGGAGTACTGGGGTCCTACCACACCCTAGAAAACTCCCTCCTATTGTTGGGGTGGGAGGTAAACAGATTTTCCCTCGGCAACCCTTCCCCGCTTATCATGTTACATGCAGGGATCCCTTTTGTCCTTCACACACTCCTTTCTTGTTATGACCCATTGCCCCATTCCCCTTCTGGGAAGAGACATACTCTCACTATCGAAGGTCACCATTCACATATCACCCCCCACCTCCCCCACCTCTCATTTCCTCATGATGTTCCTAGGGACAGATACACCTCTTTTACACATTCTCCCACAACTATCTAAACCAGTTAACCCTGAGGTTTGGGACACAACTACACCCTTTATGGCTAAGTGCAGTCCTATTCATATTGTCTTATGGGACAATTCAAGATATATTAATCAACCACAATATTCTCTTACAACCATAGCCCTCCTCAGATTAGAACCCATCATCCAGGATTTATTACAGAAGGGGTATCTAAGGCTTACACACTCTCCTTTCAAAACTCCCATTCTGGCAGTTAGGAAACCTAACGGGTCCTACAGACTGGTCCAAGACCTTCGCCTCATCAACTCCTCTATAGTCCCCATTCACCCACTAGTGCCCAACCCCTATACCTTTCTCTCTCAGATCCCTGCTACTACTACCCACTTCTCACTCCTAGATTTAAAGGATGCTTTCTTTTCTATTCCCTTGTCCTCAGAATCTCAGGATATCTTTGCTTTTATGTGGACTGATCCTCACACCCGCCATTCTCGTCAGCTTACTTGGACTGTCCTCCCGCAGGGATTCAGGGATAGTCCCCATATCTTTGGCCAAGTTCTTGCCCAGGACCTCACATCTTTCCACCCTACCTGTCCTGACTCTACCCTCCTTCAATATGTCAATGATCTCCTTTTATGTAGTCCCTTTTGGGAACACTCTCAATCCCACACTGCCCAGCTTCTCAATTTCCTAGCAGATAAGGGGTATAGGGTGTCTCCCCACAAGGCCCAGGTTTCCCAGTCTACTGTCACCTACCTTGGTTTTCGCCTTGCACCAGGAAAAAAGACACTGGATAGGAGGGAACTCCTCTCTAATCTTCCGGTGCCTCATACGAAAGCCGAAATACTATCATTCCTAGGACTAGCAGGATATTTTAGGGCCTGGATCCCAAACCCCTGTATGACTTAGCAAAGGGACCCCCTGGTGAACCTCTTGCCTCCTCCCCCCCATCACTTCCGCAGACTTCAGCAACTCCTCTTAAAGGCACCCACCCTTCACCTTCCCCATCTTTCAAGACCATTTCATCTATATGTCCATGAAAAACGGGGACAGGCACTTGGGGTTTTGGGTCAAACTTATGGGCCTACATTTGCACCTGTGGCATATCTATCCAAGCAATTACATCCTAGCGCCCGTGGGCCCCTTGCTTTAGAGCTCTGGCTGCTGGACAAATCTTACACAAAGAACCCTCTAAGCTGACTTTCAGGGCCCTTTAACTATCCACTCCCCACATCATTTGAAGGATCTTTTAGCTTATAAGGTCCTTCAAACCCTTCCTCCATCCAGAGTTTTGTCACTCCTCACTTCCTTTCTGGAAAACCCCAATATTATGTTCCCCCTGCCCTGCACTGAACCCTGCCTCCCTACTCCCAACGATCTCCACACCTGACAAGCCAGTTCATAATTGCTTGGAAACCTTGGATAATTTCTTCCCCTGTCATTCTTCCATTTCTGAGGGACCACTCACCAAGCCCTACCTTATGTGGTTTACTGACGGCAGTTCCTTTAGGCAAAATGGCACTCATTATTCTGGATACACCATTGTAGAAGATTATAGAAGCCAAAGCTCTGCCTCCAGGAACCACCAACCAGTAGGCTGAACTTGTAGCAGCCACTCTTGCCTGGCTTCTAGAGCAGGGCAAATCCCTCACCTTTTATACTGACTCAAAATATGTCTTCCATATTCTATTATCCCATGCTACAATCTGGAAGGAGCAAGGTCTACTTACCACCAAAGGTAATTCGATCACTAATTCGGCTCTTATAACCAATTTGATAGAGGCTTCCCACTTACTCACCCAGTTGGGAGTTGTTCATTGTAGGTCTCATCAGAAGGACAACTTTCTTGTTGCTGAGGGCAACGCCAAAGCTGACCAGGCGGCACGGACGGCTGCTACCACTTCCAATTATGACCCCCCTGGGGGGCATATAATGGTCACTTTAGACTGTCCATCTGAAGCCCCTACTTCTTCCAGTAGGAACAAGGACCTTTTCGAGTTCCTCCATCCTCTATTCCATTCCACTTCTCAGTCCTTGACCCTCTTTTTACAGAGCTTCTTCTCCCTCATCCCCTCTGACAAAGCCATGCTACAGAATATAGCCTTTAACTGTCAGATCTGTCAGTGGACTACCCTCACACTCCTTTAAGGCCTAAACTGTTTCCCTCCCACCAAGCCCGGGGACATGTTTCTGCTGCTGACTGGCAGGTAGATTTCACCAACATGCCCGCAGTACGGTGTACTAAATACCTCCTTGTCTTTGTGGACACTTTCTCTGGTTGGGTTGAGGCATTTCCCACTTCCAATAAAAAGGCTTCCACTGTAGCTTCAATATTACTGACAGAAATCACTCCCAGATTCGGTATACCCACTTCCTTACAATCCGACAATGGCCCTGAGTTTATTTCTAGAATCACACAAAAGGTCTCTCAAGCCCTCTCCTTCAAGTGGCATTTCCACTGTCCATATCGCCCCCAGGCTTCAGGAAAAGTGAAAAAGGTAAATCGGACTCTGAAGGAAGTTCTTACCAAATTGAGAATGGAATTAAACTTAGACTGGGTCAAGCTCCTTCCCTTGGCCTTGCTTCGGATCAGAGCTCTCCCTAAGAAACCATCTTTACTGTCTCCCTTTGAGATAATGTATGGAAGACCTCTTATACCACCTGGGTTGGTTGTTTCACAGGGACCTCTCTTATGAGATTTGTCTTTGCCTCTCTCGTTTCATCTCTGCTCAGAACTCTGGAAATATCAGGACTGGCTTCTCCCGGACCCAGACTCCTCTCCAAACACTCCTCCCTTAACACCTGGGAGTTTAGTCTATTATAATACCTCGGAGGAGAAAGGGCCTCTTGCCCCCAAATGG
Organism: Ictidomys tridecemlineatus; assembly: GCF_052094955.1. NCBI lineage: Eukaryota > Metazoa > Chordata > Mammalia > Rodentia > Sciuridae > Ictidomys > Ictidomys tridecemlineatus. Next base: position 108,863,947 of record NC_135486.1, on the reverse strand, counting down.
GAAGGCCCCTATCCGGTCATTCTCTGTACCCTCACTGCCGCCAAACTCTCCTTACCAGACAACCGTCTTACCCCCTGGATTCACATTTCTAGGTTGAAGCCATACCAACAAGAAGTCTCATCTACTGATGACAGGACCATCTCAGGGGAACTCCAAGAGTCACTTCCTGAACCTCCCCATTACTCCTGCTCTCCACACCCATCTCATCCCTTTAAGTTGCGGTTCACACGGTGTTCCTCGGAACCCAATTCCTCTTAAAGAAGGCACAATGAGCTCTCCCAACACTCTAGCTCTCTTTATTTATTTTCTGTGCTCTGTTGGGACTGGTCTTCACCTTCCTCTCCTACCATGTACCACTTCACCCTTCATGAATGATACTCGGAACACAGCATGCAGAAGGTCCACACAATTAATGTAAATACTTGCTTCATCCACAACTGCACCTCTGTTTCCCTAAAATTGACACCTTCCAGGTTCTTCGATCCAGGTAGCTATGATGATCCTTTCATTTGCTTTCTTTTTGATCAGATTGAAAATTATTGCCGCCGGTGGCCAGAGGTTTATAATGGGTGTCCTTACTGGTCATGCATAATTCATTATACAAATCGTAAGGCCAGGATTCGGACCAGATTCCTTAAACGGCATGGGCAACATGTGAAACCGACCTCATGGTACACTTTAACTATATCTGACCCCAAAGACCAACAATGGGAATATACTGAGTTTACTGTCTACCCTCGGATAAGTGCAGCCAAACCCACAGGATGTATGACTGTTTCCTGCTCCCTGATAATGCCACCTAAGGCAACCATCCAGGTAATCGAACACATCAAGGAGTCAGAATCAAAGCTTCAACATCTTATCGATAGCCCACCCAAAGGGGATTCAGAACCTTCAACCCCCTCAGGCCCCCCTCCCTCATGGCTTAATTTGCTACACCAAACCCTCCAATTATTAAACTCCACCCTCTTTTTGTGCCCACTTCTCAGTGCTTCCTCTGTGCTTCACTCAGTCATCTGCTTCTAGCAGCAGTACCATTGGCGGCAAGAAATATTTCAGCAAAAACCTATAATTTCTCAAAGAAAGGACAACCCCTACATGTGGCATGCATCCCACAGTGGGAAAGTTATTCCACCAATGCTTCATTCCCTTTCATCTGTTTCTACCAGCCAACAATGAATCCTTTACCCATTTGTGCCTTGAGCTATAGCACCCCATCGAGCCCTGCATTTATGCAATCTGGACATTTCCTCTGGTGTAACGGGTCTTTAAGTACCTCAACGACCAATGTCTCTGGCACTTGTTTCTTGGTTACTGTAGTTCCTCTGCTGTCTTTGTACACTTCTGCCTAATTCTGACAACTGGTCCCACCTTCCTGCACCCGTAGGGCAGTCTTTCTGCTGGTTCTGGTAGGCCTCACTTTAACAACCTCAGTGGTGAGTCTTGGACTCTCTGGTGGAGCTATAGGTCATGCTCTATGGGCATCCAATGACCTTCAACAAAAACTGCAAGAAGTGCTCGATACCACTGCTGAATCTCTGGGATCCTTGCAGCGGTAGGTTATTTCATTGGCACAGGTGGCTTTACAGAACCGAAGGGCGATTGATCTCCTCACTGCAGAAAAAGGGGGTACATACCTGTTCCTCAGAGAGGAATGTTGCTACTATGTTAATGAGTCTGGGCTAATAGAAAAGAATGTTGTTAAATTGCAGGAATTATCGACCCAATTGCTCAAACCCACCTCCCCTAATCCCATAATGGGGTTCTTCCAATCCTCTCTCGCCAAATACTTGCTACCTTTCTTGGGGCCCCTTATTGGGATGCTCTTTTTTTGCTTGCTCTTGCCCTGTATAACGAAGTTCCTTCAAACCCAATTACAGAAAATTTCTAATCAAACTTTCAACCAGCTTCTGCTTAGGCATTACCAGCCTCTGATGACCAATGAACCCCCAACAACTTCAAGAGAATAGCTCACTCATTGCTGAAGCTTACTACCAGGCATGATGGAATGCAATGGACATCGGACAGCGGGAGACAATGAGCGCAGAGGACCTCTTAGCCTGCCATCCTGTATTTTTGAGCCTTTATGTCCTTTTAAGCCTTCTCATGGCCCTCGGCCTCTTCTCTGTCAGTCCCCCAAAAATGGAACTCCTGCAAAAAACTGACCTTTGCGTTAATTTTTATCTTCATCCTGTTTTTGTTCGCTCTGATCTTCTTCAGGTGCTGGTGACACCATGTGGAGGCAACGCTTCCAGTACTTCCTAGAATCTCTGTTACAAGACCAGTGGCTGATACTAACAATCTCCTCCATCCAGGACTGGTTTGATGCCATCGATGACTTGTGGCTTCAAGGAACCTTTATAGACTTCACCCCTACCAATGTAGCTGTCTATATCCACTGGGTTTTATTTCTGGTTGCCTTGGTATCCCCAGACCTGCCCCCGAACATTCCTCCACTTCCCCTTTCTAGGTCCCACGCCGCCCCCGCACAGTAGGAAGCAGCCAGATTTGACCAACGATGCCCCAGTTCCTAAGAAAACAAAAAAGGAGGAATGTTGGGAAAAGGTATTATGGCAGCCACACCCCAAAAAAAAACCCAACATGGCACCTGAGGAGCTTCTCTTCCTGCCTCCCCCTTTCCTGCTGGAACCCAAAACTCCCGCTGGCACCCAAAACTCCCGCCGGCGCCAATTCTCCTGCCGGCACCAATATTCAAATCTCGCTGGTGGGGAACCTTAGCCCCAATAAGAACTAATTTTGTGGGCTCTGGAACTGACATCTGGAAGAACTTACCAATAAACGGGTGATCCATCATTTACCTAAGCCCTGCCACCTCTCCTTAGATCTATATAAGCCCACAGCCTTTTGTAATAAAGTGGAACTCCTCCAGTAATTTGTTTTACGTCGCTTCTTCTTTCAGGACTCTGGAAGATTTTTTGCTTTAGTGGGTTATGGAGACTGATGTTTACTTGTTTAGAATTTAAAATTTGTAGAATAATTCAGCAGTCTTTTCATTTTGAATCTGAAAATCTAGAATCACTTTTGTAATCTGTAATGAGCTTTGAAAGAGCTCATCATATCTAGGCTCAAGGTTTCTGCTTCTTTGCTGCCCTGAATGGAGCAGCTTTCCTTCACTGGGTCCTTGCCCCGTGGTGGAATACCTCCCCTTGGGGATAGCAATGGAGTCACCTATTTAAGAACTGAGACCTCTGGAACTGTTAGCCCCAGAGAAGCTTTTCCTCTAGTTTGTTCTTGTTGGGGGTCTTGGTCAAAGAGAGAGAAAAAGGCTAATTAAAACAGCCATACATCACTGTGTCCAGCTGGAAAAATGCGCGCGCGCGCGCGTGTGTGTGTGTGTGTGATGTTAAACCAGGTCCTTGAACACACTGGAGAAGCTCTATAATGTGCACATCCCATCCCTAGGGTTGGAGCTTCCTGGCCTAACCTCAATCCTGTTACAATGAGGCCAAACTGTCAACAGGAATTTTGGAGGGATACAGTCAAACCACAACACATGATAAATAAGAGTCCAGAGGGCAGGTCCTTATTATATGTGCCCTGTGTGAAGGGAGTCTTTTAGGTTGCACTGAAGGATATTAGATAGAAACTCAGATCTTGTTAAAGACAGAAAGAAGTCCCATATTCATGAAAATCATAAAAGCTAGTGCTACTTTTGTTTTCTACATGTAAGACAATAATGTATCAAAATACCCAATTTTATTCTATGGCATCAAATAATTATCATATATAACACTGTAACATGAGTAACCGAAGGGGAGGAGTTGGAGAGATACAGCAGCCACATCTGTATACAACTGAAGTCATACTGTTATAGATTCACATCAGAATGGCATCTATTTCTCATGTTAAATGGAACCCCATAGGAACCACAAAGAAAGGCTTGTACAGCATACTCAAAATGAGAGGTAAGGGTATTGAAATATTTTACTGCAATCATGAATAAATAGGAGGAAAGATAATCAAATAACCAAAGCAAGTCACAATGAATCAAAGCTTGTGCTGTTCTCCTTATCCTTATAAGGATACAAGGCACACTGAACCAAGGGCCAATGCTATTGTCCTTATAAGGGCACAAGCCAAGCTGAACCAGCTCCCCCCACCCACAATCTCCTTATAGGACACAAACCACACACTCCCCTGGGTGACACTCCCCTAAGAGGATTGGGCCCACAGCTGGTGCCCCTGGGAATGGGGATGTCTTGTCCCTTAAAGATTTTTAGGTTTCCTTTCATCTCATGCCTACATGACCAAAAGGCAGGAAAAGAGCATCAACGAGGTATTGCTTGTGTTGGAAAGTGAGACCTTTCTACTAACTGGAGGTGTTAGGAATCGGTGGATGGGGAAGTGCTATCCAGTTATTTCTTTTTATTTGATAATCAGCTACCTGTCTTTTTCCCCTTTCTCAGGTGGTTGGCTGGCTGGCTGGGAATTACTAGAGAAATGTCTGGTACATATAATAAATTGTAACTGTATATTTCTGTTGTATTGTGGTGGCACCTGCTCCTCCACAAAACTTCTTCAGAGACCCTCACCATAATTGTTCAGCAAGAATTTCTGCAGAAGGGTTTTCAGGCAAGAAGGCCTTGGTCTGAAGCCTTCATGGAGGCATTTACATTTCAAAGGAAAGTAGTTAGATCCTAAAAGTTCTTCACAATCCCAAAGATAAGAATGAATGGTGCAAATTAGATTCCCTGAAACCAGCTGGCAAGAAAGGGGAAGGGAACTCTCCCTTTCCCAGGGACTGATTTTCACAAACACCATCCTTGAATTATTTTTGTATCTAGGCCTGGGTTGATTGCAATAGGAAAAAACCTACTTTTATGTGGACTTTTGCAGATTGTAAACCTCTGAGCCCCCCCTTCCCCTACATACTGGGTATAAAGTTATAAACATTTTTGAACTCGGTTCGGGGGATGAACTAATTTAGCTAAAAAACTTGCTTCCTGCTAATTCCTCAGTGTCCAGCCTCATCTGCCCTACAACAGTCTTACAGCATCTAAATCCCTTATTCTCATATACTGAAATATTTGTGTCTACAAATTTCCACTGATTTAACCTATTTTTATACTGTACATGGGGGGACTGGGACTGTGGCTCAGCGGTAGCACACTTGCCTGGCATGTGTGAGGCACTGGGTTCAATTCTCAGCACCATATATAAATAAATAAAGGTCTATCAAGAACTGAAAAAAATACTGTACATGGAATACTGTTATTCTCATGATAGAAAAAATTTACATTGTTTCTGTTTTGTTTATGTAGAGAACCAAAGAGCAAATGCATTCTGCATAAAACCTGCCCCTTTATGTTACCAAGCTAAGCATTAGTCCTTAAACAAACCAACCAACAATTACTTGGCATAAATTGCAATAAACAGATGTGCACTTTCCCTCAAGGACTTTATCTTTTCCACTATGGGAATGGGAGGAGCTTCCACTGTCATCCAAATCTGTTTTGAATACTATTGCTGAGTAACAAACTGTCTCCAAACTTAGTAGTGAAAAATATAGACTGAATCATGATTACAAGTTCTGTTGGATCAGAAATTAGGACAGAGCACAGGGGAGATGGCTTGCCTCTGCTTCAGGTTCTCTGGTATCTCATCTTGGAAGACTCACTGACACATATGGAACTTAATGGTTGGTGACCAGAATCATTGGGAGTCTCATTCACATGTCTGGCACCTGGATTGAGATGTCTTGCATACTGACCTCAGCAGGATTGTCAATCAGAGTACATGTATGAGTCTTCTCCATACATCTGTGCTCTCCCCAGAAGTGGCAGCCTCAGGATATTTGAACATATAACTTGAAAGCTGTGGCTCCAGTGCAAGGGTTCCAGTGGGCAAGGCAAAAGCCTCATTGTCTGTTATCATCCGGCCTTGGTGGTCACATAATATAACCTCTTGTAGGGTATGGCTGCCCGCTTCCCAGTCTTGGGGGCCACACATGTGGCTGGGATGGCTCCTGTTTGGTCAGCCAGGAGATGGTGCTGTGGGCAGTAATGAAGAAGGCAGACCACCTCCAGGAAAGGTCCGGGACTCTTCCGCCCTTGTGGACAGCTCGTGCCTTCCCTTATAGACTATGGGATGGGTGTACATGTGAACTTGGCTAACAGTCCAGCTTTTTGTCAACATTATGTTGCACAAGTCCTGCAACCCCTTTGGAGGTGACCGGATATAATTCTATATGTTTACATGGATGACATCATTATTGGGGCGGCGGATGCCAAAGCGTTAGGCTCTGCCTATAAGGAACTCCAGACTCTCTTACAAAAGGGAGGATTATATATATCTAATGACAAGGTCCAGTCCTTACCCCCTTTTAAAATTCTAGGGGCCGAACTTAAGTTAGACTCTGTCTGTCCCCTTAAGCCTCAATTACTTTTCCAGTTGTCCTATACCTTTGGTGGAATTACAAAAACTGTTGGGCAAACTCACCTGCCTACAGAAGACCTGCTTCCGCTTTTCGACTCTAAGAGATAAAGTCCCCACAGAAGTCATCACAATGACTCCATCGCATCAATCAATATTCCAAAAGATTCAGTCAGCCTTAGATGCAGCACAATTGGCTTGCTATAGGCCCCAATGCCCACTCTGTCTTTGGATCCTTCCTGGCTTGGAGCTTTCTTCAGCTGCCATTACCCAGTTAGGTGAGCCTCTTCAATGGATACATGTGACTGTGGGAGGGGCCCCTAGGGTCTATTCCCAACCTGACCAGTTGGCTGATCTGATTGTTAAGGATAGGGATATTTCCTTGAGACATTATGCGCGGGATCCTAATGTGCTAGTAGTCTCCTACCGGTTTTTGGATTTTGATTGGGTCAGAAGAAACCATAGTCAGGTATCCAATGCTTTGGAAGGTTTCATGGGAAAGGTGGATTGTCATTATGGTACTTTGAGATGGGTGACATCATTCTCGAGGTTACAATGGACACCCCCCATACTTTTTTCCACCAGACCCCTCACTAAAGTCGTAATGCCTTTACTGATGGGGGAAAGGCAGGATCTGCTGCCGTGGTGTACTCTGCCTCTTCCCCTGCCAGTGAAGGAAAAAGTACCCACTATTTTGAGCCAGTTATGGGATAATTTAAGGAACTATATGCAGTTGCCGTGGCCTTGACCCATCTCCATGGACTGATGAACTTATTTTCTGACAACCTATATATAGTCAACTAGTACCAACTCTAGTGTCAGCATATATTAAGTTGGACAAAAACCCAATTACTCCTCTAATGATTCAAGTCCAATCCTTGTTAAAAGAGCAGGCTGAGCCCATTTTTCTGCAGCATCTCAGGGGACACCAAGAATTACCTGGAATCTTGACACAGGGGAACCAAATGGATGATCAATTGGCTACCAATGGGACTATCATAGCTACTGCTCAGTCTCAACAGAACCTTCAGATGGCTCAAGGACTTCATGAACTTACTCACTTAAACTGGAGAGTGTTACATCAAAGATTCCCCGATTCCCATAAAAGGTTTTAAAAAGATCATAAGGACATGTAAATCATGTATGCCGTTTTTTACAGGTCCCACCTCTTCAATCCCCCGGGGGTCAACCCCAGGGGCCTCAGACCTAATGTCGTCTGGCAAACTGGTGTGACCCACTATGTACCTTTTGGAAAATTAAAAAATATATATTTATGTCTACAGATACTTATTCACATGCTTGTTGGGCAACTGCTCAGTCGGGCAAAAAAGCTTGACATGCTGAAAGTAATTTCCTACAATGTTTTGCCATTTTTGGGATTACCCCTACAGGTTAAGACAGACAATGGGCCCTGCTTTGTGAGCAAATCATTACAAGAATTCTTCCAAACTTGGAATATTAAACATACCACTGGAATACCATACAATCCAAAAGGTCAAGCTATAATTGAGAGGCATAATAAGACCTTAAAGGACCAACTAATAAAACAAAAAGGGGGAAGCAACCCCCATGACCAATTAAGGACAGCCATGCTTACATTAAATATTTTAAATTTTTCCAAAGACCAATCTCTAACTGCTTTCCAGAGACACTGGTCTAATCAGACACCTTATTTAAAGATAGAGGTCCAATGGAGGGACCCTCTTACTGGATCATGGCGCGGTCCTGATCCCTCATTAGTGCAGGGAGGGGATTTGGGTGTGTATTCCCAATTGAGGAGCCAAGTCTAATTTGGGTACCTGCTAGAGATCTAAAATATTGTTCACCAGAACGAAAATTATTACCCAAGAGCACCCCCTCTTGAGGTAGGATTCTTTATTTTCTCATTTGTAGGAATGAAAAGACCACTCTGGACGCTTTGCCTGGTTGTGACCGGACTCCTCATCATCTCCTTCATGGCATTCTTCGTGGCCACAGGGATGGGAACTAGACTTGCTGGCCTCAGTGCACCATGTTGTCAGCACTACCTGCAATCTCAACTCGACTCCTTGGCTGTGGTAGTCTTCCAAACCTGCTTACTGCCCGAGGAGGAGGACTATGTCTGTTCCTACAGGAGGAGTGCTGTTTCTACTAGGCTCCTCCGGTTTCTCAAGGATGGAGCCAGAGCTGTTCAACTGATGGTGGTCTAGCAGCAATATGCCGTCTTACAAGATACTGACTGTGAACCCTATGAGATTGGCCATGGCCCCTACCGGGATGTGCAGATGTAAGCCAGGAGCAGAGCCATCTCCCTTCCTTGAGGCTTCCCATTGGGCCTTCAGACCCTGCAGGTAGGATTGCCTGAAGAGCTAGAGTGGTAGTCAATGACGGGTAAGATCCCCAGAGGGGGACAACCTAAGACAGGCACACTCTCGAGTAAGGCAAACACCTGCTAATAAAACAAAAAAGGGGAGATGTAGGGCATGGCTGCCCGATTCTCAGTCTTGGGGCTACACATGTGGCTGGGATGGCTCCTGGCAATCAGCCAGGAGGCGGTGCTGTGGGTGGTGATGGAGAAGGCGGACCACCTCCAGGAAAGGTCCGGGACTCTTCCGCCCTTGTGGACAGCTCGTGCCTTCCCTTATAGACTATGGGATGGGTGTACATGTGAACTTGTTCCACCCCTCTGACCTTTATTCTGATTGGCTCCTGTGCAGTATATAAGCTGTGTGTACTTCCTCATTAAATGAGATCCTGCTTCGACTCGTCTCTCTGGCGCATCTGATTGTCCTCCCAAGAGAGAGGGCTGGGTGCGGGCCGCCAGTCACCCTTTACCTCTCTTGGCTTGTCTTGGTCGGGGCGTGCTTTCCCCACTTCTCCCAACAACCTCTATTCTATTTTATTGTTTGAAGATGTTATCAGTCTATCCAGTTTTCCCCAAGAAGAAGATATAAACCTCATATCTTGATGGGAGGCATGTAGAAAAGTTTTATAGTCATGTTTAAAACCCCTCACTTCTAAGTATTAGAAACTGAAGTAAAGAATCCTGTGGAAGGCAATCTGATCTTAATTTATTTCATCACCCTGTCTTTGGGCCTCATTTTCATTGACATGTCTCATCCACTTTTTATGAGCTCCCCATCATGCCCTGAATGTGCTGGCAACATGGTGGTGAAAAAACTCTTATGTCCTTTCCTGAATCCAGTGCTTATCATGAATTAAGCCAACTTTTTTTTTTTAAAGAGAGAGTTAGAGAGGAGAGAGAGAGAGAGAGAGAGAGAGAGAGAGAGAGAGAGAGAGAGAGAGAATTTTTAATATTTATTTTTTATAGTTCTCGGCAGACACAACATCTTTGTTGGTATGCGGTGCTGAGGATCGAACCCAGGCCGCACGCATGCCAGGCGAGCGCGCTACCGCCTGAGCCAAATACCCAGCCCCTAATTAAGCCAACTTTGAGAGAGGAACCCTTGGCACTGGCTGGACCAGTTGCAGGGAACCTTCCTAATATTCTGAACATTAATAGAACCCATGCAAGGGCAAAGCAGTTAGGCGCAGAGTAACAGGCTGCATGGGCAAGCATGCTCAGAACAGTGACCTACATCAAACCTCCATCTACCCCACAGCACCCTTTCTCTTTAGGATCTTGTCCACTGGTCTCATGCTTCTCTCAGAGTGCAACAGTCTTCTGGAAATACACATAGCCAGGGAGAAAGCAGCATTTTCCTGTGGATTCAGATGTTTGAGATATGTTCTTCGGGGCTATAAGACTCCTGTGAGAGACTCTTCCTTAGCTTCATCAGGGATCTTTAGAAAATAAGGTGGCTGGATGTCAGGACCTTGGATCATGGCACAGAGATCTTGGGACTTGAGACCCACTGGCAACAGGGAGGTGAAGATGTTCCAATGGACTGCCAGGATTTCAGTGACACCCTACATCCTGGTTCAGCTGGTATATACTCCTGGTACTGAGTGCCAGAGGTGGTGCTTCCTGCCCACCCTGCCAGAAACTGATGTGCCTGAGTGTCCTATAGGATGTCTGTCAGCTGTGGCCAGTAATCCTGTTCTTGCCTGGATTCACACAACCTTGCCCACTGGCCCCAAATGTCTTATCACATAAGATAAAAAGGATGCGGCAACCATCTCCACTCCCATAGTGTCACCCAGCAGCAGCTGGCAGATCCAGGTGTAGTCTTTCTTTTGTGAGTATTGCTCAGGACAGAGAAGGACCTTTAGCTAAGAATCGTAACAACTCTATATTTATTGAGCCCTTATTATGTTTTTACACATTATAAATAATGTGCATACTCTGCTTTCATCAACATAACAAATCTGAAGTATCAAGTATCCCAAGCATAAGTACTGCTAAATATTCATTGGCTTTACATAGTGACAGATGAGTTTGGAAAAGGCTGATAGTCTAAACTGCGATAGAAATGGTAATTCTCCAGGAAAGGAGTACATGTAGAATTTTCCAACCTTACTTAGTCATAAGGCAACTTGGAGAACTGGGTATTTTAAGAAACACAAAACTGAATCTTGAGCAGATGGCATAGAAATGAATCGAGAAAATACGGTGTCCTATGAGGAGTGGTCTAAGAGGCATTTGGCAATAGGTAGATTTTAAACCATCATGGTGGAACTCATGCCACTGTCTTTGAAAATGAATATTCTTGATATACATGGGATAGCTAGTGCCTCTGGAAGTTCACTATGGTTTATCCTTAGAAGACTAGCATCTACTTTAAAACTCTCCAAAGAAGGCTGCAATGATATCACAGGTGCAAGGAGCTTCATCTGCTTCTTACTACCAGTCACAAGTACAGGTAGAAAGATGCTGAGCCACTGAGGTGTTCCCAGGCTGCCTCTCTGCTGGGTCCATCTTCTCCAAGAATGTGGAAGGCTCTTTCCTGAGTACAGTACTACATGGAGCCCAGGACCAAAGCCACCTCAGGACTGATATAAACTGCAATCTGACCCTCGTTCTGTTTGTTATTCTAAATCTGCATCCTAAATACACTCTTCTTTCAGTCTGTTTTTGCAGCATTTATACATCTTTTATACAACTTCATATTCATTCCACCAAATGTTTTTGAAAGCACTGATTGTAGAAGGGAGGGTTAGGGTTAGAGTTAGAGTTAGGGGTTAGGGGCAGATGAATGGGGGGTAAACAGCAAGAGATCAGTGGGTAGCCAGGGCTGCCTTCAGAGAAACAGTATTACCTCTGCTTGAATCCCAAGTTGTGGAGTGACAAGGAATGGCAGCCTCCCTCTAGTTGCCATCTTGGAACTCCTTCTGCCCTCTGCCTTTTAACCTCTTTGTCCTGTTTGCCCTGTGTAGAAGATACTACAGCATTATTGCAAAGGATTTTAAAAATTATTTCTCCTAGTAAAAACAAACACACAAGCTCCCCAAAGGCCAGTTTTAAAAAATTAAAGAAAACCAAAGGGAACATAAAGCTCACTTGAGAGGAGTGGAGGAAAGCATGGACACATCCTGTCCCTGGCAGAGAGACTGGAGGTGCAGCCACATCTCATTGCTCTCTCTCTTTCTTTCTTCCTGTATCTACACCAATATTGTTTTGCCTTCTGCCTTTGTATTTCCAAGACACATGCCCAATTCCTTGCTCAGCACAGGTCCCATGTAAAGTGCTTCCTGCTAGTCCTTCCTACAGGTGTCTTCCAAGTCTGTGGCTTTCTACATACCCCCTAAAAATCCTTCCCAGATGGGTTCAACTACCCCTTATGCCTCCTCCTCAAGTGTGTTATTCCTTGCTTTCTAGACAAAGTCTAGAGTCCTTTAGAAGGTTCTGTTTGGCAGAGGCATCCGAACCAAAGGATGGTCCTCTGTGACACTTAATAGGGGTGGTGCATTCCTGTATGAAGATGGTCCACCTGGTCTCTTTTATGGGAGGCTGACTTTAAGGAGAGGGCTCCTACCTGGTAGTACTGCTGAGGAGCAACCTGGTTTCTTTCCCCAGCTACCTGCCAACGACATGGAGGAGGACAACTAGGCTCCTAAATAAAACATCTTTCATTTCCTCTATGGGAATAGCTACACCCAGCATCCCCTGTTCCACAGAGTGCACTAGCAATTCATCTGTTTCCTGGGCTGGAACACTTGGGTTTCCAGGGAGGTGTGTGAGGAGGTGGATGTGGCTGTGTGTGTGCTTGTGGGGGGAGAGGGATGGACTGACTGGAGAGACACAGGAAGATGAGTAGTTGCAGGTGGGATCTGGGGAGGAGAAAGCTTTGGAGGCTGTGCAGGGAGCGAAAGACTTCCTTGGCAGTCATAAGTTTGTGTGTTGGTGTGTATGTGTGTATACCCAATATGTGTGTCAATTTACTCTGTGCAATCTAACATTTGGTGGTAACTTATCATAGATAACACAACTGATTTAAGTAATAAAAGAAAGTCCAATTTCAAGAAAATAAATTCCTATCTTGAGGAAATATAAAAGTACATAAAATTGTAAAGCCAAATTCAGTTTCAATGCAATAATTGAACTATATAGTCTAATAAAGCAGAATTTAGGTGACTTTTTTAAGATATATATCTTTGCTCTTTTTTTTTTCGTGGTGTTGGGGATTGAACCAAGGCAGGTCCTTGTGCATTCGAGGCAAGCACTCTACCAACTGAGCTATATCCCCAGCCCCTATATCTTTGCTCTTTAATATATATTTATATACAGATATATCTGCCAATTGTAAACTATAGTGTACTTTTTTTTTTGAGAGAGAATTTTAATATTTATTTTTTAGTTTTCGGCAGACACAACATCTTTGTTTGTATGTGGTGCTGAGGATCGAACCTGGGCCGCACACATGCCAGGTGAGTGCGCTACCGCTTGAGCCACATCCCCAGCCCAACTATAGTGTACTTTAAAGGAATGGGTAAAATGAGATGAATGGAACCTTAGTGATATATATATATATATTCCATTCATTCAATCTTTGCACAATTAATTTCTACTTTCAACCTAAGTAGATTTACAGTTTAATTATTTGTCCAGAACACTGAGAGGTACTCTTTAGTTTTAAACAAATCTGCCAGGCTTATTGATATGTAGAATGTATAATGGAGTTTACATGCTATAAGATGCATCCAAGGATGTAAATTTTTAAAAAATGTTTTAATTTTTGATGGTCACAACACTTTTTTAAAAAAATATTTATTAAGTTTTAGGTGGAAACAATATCTTTATTTTACATTTATGTGGTGCTGAGGATCGAACCCAGTGCCTCGTGCATGGTAGGTGAGCGCTCTACCACTGAGCCACAACCCCAGCCCCCAACACTTTTATTTATTTATTTTTATGTAGTGTTGAGGATCAAACCCAGTGCTTCACACATGCTGGCAAGCGCTCTACCACTGAGCCACAACCCCAGCTTCAGCATGTAACTTTTTGATGTACCCAAGCAGGAATATCACCAACATTAAAGCGTTATTCTACTGAAATCAGAGATAATGATAAACCTGTCTCTTGATAAAATCAACTCCTCAAACTTGATTAGGTGGGACACCAAAAAAATTGTTATCTGTCAAAGCATCTTTTCAAAATTTTCCAGAGAGATAGCATAATTTAGTTACCTCATATAAAATAGAAAAATGGGCTCAATTTTTATTGAAAAGAAAGCTGAAAATATGATGTCCCTTAACCTTACGTAACATATAATACAGAATATGCTCCTGATAAATGTTGTCAATGTTAATAATAGGTAAAATGTGGCAGTGACATCCACATATAGTTAATTCATTTATCACTAGGCTAAATAAATCTAATAATTATACCTTGATATATTACTCCTTTATAGCCTAAAGAACATAGTTAATAGAATAATGCCTCTCTCAATGTTTATTTGTAAGATATCTGTAGACTGTTAATCATGGCTACTAGAAAGATGATATCAAGATGAAGTTATTTTATAGAGAAAAAAATAACTTCAAAACCCTTAATATCCTGTAGTTATCAGCTTTTGTGAGGGCTCTTTTCTTTCCAGATTCAAGCTTATGATCCTGAGCTCTGGGTGTGGGGCCAAAATCACTCCCAGATTCCTTAGAAGTCCTGGAACCATGTTGGCTTGAGGTCATCAATCTGAGGGAAGGTATAAAATTCTGTATCCCTGGCCTGATGACAAGGTCATTTATTGTCTATTTAGGATGCTCAAGGATCTAACTACTTAATCCACTCCTGTCCACCCACCCACAGCCACCCTCTGCACATGCTGAAGCACTCTGACTCTCCCAGTCAGCTTCACAGCCACACAGGTGACCTCCTAGAAATGTGCTGGATGCTCCATGGCTGCTAAGCCAGATCTGAGAGAGAACAGTTTGTCACACAGGATGTGCTTGAAATCTTTACAAGCAACTGATCTCAAATTCAGCTTTGATGAAAGGTTGATCTCAGTCTAAAGTGAAACTTTAGCCACGGATCTCTCTCTCCCACTGGAATTTGTCTTTTTACCTTCTCCTTTTAATTCATCTTGGGCAAGCACATCCTAAAGATCCCAAGCATGGAGATTCATTCATAACAAAGTGAATTTGCAATAATAGGATATTCCATGTAACTCTTCCCATATTCCACAATTTTCATCTCATTTTCTAAATAAAGGGTTTAAGCCAGAATTTCTTTCTTTCTTTTTTTTTTTTAGAGAGAGTGAGAGAGGGGAGAGAGGGAGAGAGGAGAGAGAGAGAGAGAGAGAGAGAGAGAGAGAGAGAGAGAGAGAGAGAGAGAGAGAGAATTTTTAATATTTATTTTTTAGTTCTCGGTGGACACAACATCTTTGTTGGTATGTGGTGCTGAGGAACGAACCCGGGCCGCACGCATGCCAGGCGCGCGCGCTACCGCTTGAGCCACATCCCCAGCCCCAGAATTTATTTCTTAATATTTAATATTAATATTTCTGGTTCCATTTTCCCCAGTCACCTCTGACATTTTAGATAGACGTTGAATAAAAATTGTTTCTGAGGTAAATGATCCTGCCTGTATTTTCTATATTCAGTGGTCACAGCCTAGAATGTTTTGAATGGGCATGTAGGGGCTGTGGGAGGGAATTACTTTAAAACTTGAAATGAGAACCGTAGGATTTTCCTAGAGTTTTAATGTTATTGGTGTATTTTGAACTATACTCATGTTAAATAGTTTTGAGAGAGTTGCTGTTTTGAAAACTTATTGTTCCTCATTAGTTTTGTGATAAGTGTTATAACAGGTTTATGTACATAAATATTTTTAATTTAAAGACTTTGGTTTTTAATCTTTGAATCTATTGTATCGCTTACATTGATAGCTCAGTGGTAACACCCCAAAGTCTTGTAAATATAAAATTTTCATTTGATGTTTAATCATTATTGTAAATATTGAGCTGCTATTTTTTAACTTGCCTTGACATGTCTGTCATTTTAAATTAAGTCTGCATTTCAAGACAGCACATGTGCTATGTGCCTTTGAAGATCATAGCACAGTGTATTTTGTGGAGAAATGTAATGAGGATGAAATTCTTCTTACCTTAATAACACATATGCTCATGTCATTCTTGACTGTTTGCAGACAAACTGTGTTTAACAGGGTTGTCATCAATTGACCAAATTGCTGACCTGTGGGGAAAAGAAAACAGTTCAATTATTTTTCACATAGGAATAAAACAGAGAAAGTGGCAGATCCTAAATTGAAGAGTGGAAACATGAAACATGGGGAGGACACTGAGGGAGAGACAGCACAGGAAGAGTCAAAGAAACAAAATTCTTGGGGAGTTGTATAACAATCATAAATCCCCAATCAAGGAGATGCTGTCCTGGTAATGGTCCAAGGATGGGGACACAGGGAATGGTAGACTTTGCTACTGGACAGCCCTCTCGGTGTGGCCCTTCCCTAGTAGGGAGCCAGGAGCCTATGTCGCTGCAGAACATGGCAGCTGGTATGGTTATCATCTGTGGAGACACCCTGCATAAGCCAGCTGCCCAGTCATGGGGGCACAGGCAGAGGGCTTGGTTGGAGGCAGCTCTTATTATCCTGATGAGGCTGTAAAAAGGGATTTGAAGGTCAGCTCTGGTTGTGAAAGGATTTGATTTCTCATTTATGTCCTTCATCTGGGGCTTATTTAACAATCTGATGGGAACTTTTATAATTTACCCAGTTGAGGGGGTATGGTGTTCAACAGAACCTGAGTAAGCTCTGAGGGCTGAGGTGGTGGGTGTAGCCTCTCCTCCCATGGTGCTCCTTGAAATGGTTGGCCCTTGAGGGCAGTCAATCTTCTCTTAGGACAGGACTCAGGGACCTGGGAGGACAATAACTGTAGTAGGGGAGGAGCTATGCAGGACAAGATTTTACACATGTCCTGGGATGGCCCATGGACTCTAAGAGCCATGGAGCTGACCCAGGGCCAGTATGTCTACTCAAAGAAATATTCCAGTGTTGTGATGTTGACCAGTGTCCACTGACACAAGAACCACAACAGAGCCTGGGGCTGCTGCAGCTCTGTGGACTTGCTCCTACAGAGAGGGTGAGTACCCAGAAGGGATGCTGCTGCTCAGTGGATGGAGCAGCAGGGTTTCCTGAGGACGTGTGCTCAGATCTGGAGGATGGAGATTGCCTTCTCTGGGGCTCCCCTGGCACACTCTGGCCAGACCAGGAGGACACAGGTGCTGTTCTAGAGAGAGGCCCACACAGAGTGGCTCCAAGAACTGAGGTCTTCTGTGAGCTTGATCCCGAAAGATGGAAGAAATACAGAGGGACCTGGTTTCAATGAAAACCAAGGACTTTATAGTTCTTAAAATAACAAGCTACCAATGGAAAGCAGTATGGAGATTCCTTGGGAAACTGGGAATGGAACCACCTTTTGACCCACTCCTCTATTTATACACAAAGGACTTAAAAACAGCATACTACAAGGACAGACACACATCAATGCTTACTGCAGCATAATTCACAATAGCTAAACTGTGGAACCAACCTAGATGTCCTTCAGTAGATGGATTTAAAAAATGTGGTATATATAAACACAACAGAATATTACTCAGCAGTGAAACAGAATAAAATCATGGCATTTGCAAGTAAATGGATGGAGTTGGAAAATATAATGCTAAGTGAAGTAAGCCAATCCCAAAAAACCAAATGCTGAATGTTTTCTCTGATATAAGGAGGGGGAGCATGGAAAGTGGGGTTGGGAGGGGGAACATGGGAATAGACAAACTGTAGATAGGGCAAAGGGGAAGGAGAGGGAGGGAGGGGGCAAGGGGGTAAAAATAGATGGTGGAATGAGATGGACATCACTACCCTAAGTACATATATGAAAAAGACATGAATGGTGTGAATATACTTGTATATAAGCAGAGAAAAGAAAAATCGTGCTTTACATATGTAATATGCATTATAATGCATTCTGCTGTCTAATATATAACAAATTAGAATAAAAATTAAAAAAAATAACAGGTTATCAAAGACACACACTCCTGAATAATTGGGGAATCAGGAAAAGCCCACTGCCTCATGTGAAGGATCCCAGCTTTTTAAAGCTACTAGAATAAATGCAAATAGCCAGTGGGAATGGCTGACTGTTCTTTCTTCTCCCAACGTCACCTCAATCCACAAGAATCCAAAATAACAGGCTTATTTTTTGAGCTTAGCTTCTTAGTAAGAAGACAACAAAAATAAGCTTAAGTCAGGGGTTTGATTTAAAAACGAATTTCTAAGAATTATCTAGGAGTTACTGGGTTTTCAGTTAATCCCTGACTCCCAGACTTCTAGTGATGGTCAGAGGCAACCAGAACACACAAAAAATGGGTGGGTTGCAAAGACCCGCTTCCTGCAAGGAACAGCTCCACCAGGGTAACTTACAAGCCTGTCCATCCTCAGACCCTCTCCCAGATGATCCCAGCTCTCCATATTAACCAGAAAGGAGAGCAGCCAGGCCCATGAGCAAGGCCACCCCAGATGCTACCACCTGGGCCTGCAAATGAACACTGCACTTTCTAACACGGGCCAGGCCGTTGCACCTGGGCTCTCCGCTCCTCCTCTGGCCCCAGCCACAATGTCTCACCCCTCACAGCATTTGCTGTCTTAACACTGTGTTCCACCCATGCCCCTCCCTGGTGTAGGGTGTCTTTCCTCCGTGCATGCATGGTTTTTTGGTTGTAGCACAGATGCCAATTCTTGGCTAAAGTGACATGTCTGCCCCACTGAGGCCCATGCTGTAGGTGCACCTTCTGTTTGTTTATAAACTTTACTGCCATCTGTGAGTTTGTTTCTGGGGCTGTCACTGGTCGGTAATCAGCGGGAGCTCACAAGGACCATGACTTTGAGGCATATACACACACTCACCTGCCATGCCTAGCAACTTGGATCAACTTGGAAGCCACTCCTCCTCAGGTGGCCTTTAGGGAGCAGAAACATGACTTCCTGTTTCTTTCAACATCTGCCTAGGTTGAGGCTTCTGATGTTATTTAACAGACAGAGGAGGCTAGAATTAGGTGGAGAACCTCATATGCTTATGCTATCGTAAGCATATGGTCTAATACACAGTGGTTTAAATGTTGAGTTCCCTCTTCAATCCTGCTGCTGTGTCTGCCTTCCCATCACATCTCCCTGAAACATTCACTTTACATGGGGCTCTTGAGAGTCATGGACCCCAAGCAGGGGTGGTGCTTAAAAGGCAGAGGAGGGTGCAAGGATAAGTGCCCTGCCCTGGCTGAAGCATCTGCCTATGACAGACCTTGTGTGTGGCAATTTTGTCTGCCCATAGGGCACTGTTTTTAAGTCCACCTAAATTCAAGAATCAGTACTGAGATCATGGGTGACTGACATACAATATGTTCTATGTTATTCAGATTTTCTAGAGTGCTTCCCTATTATATCAATAATTGCTGTAAGCCCAAATTAGAAGTGAAAATGAAAGAAATCCTCATTTCAACTCAATCAGTACTTCCTTCCTGTTTAGAATGCAAGGCTCCCACAGGAGTCCCTCTACAAGGTGGCCATTCCTCCTTGTGTGACAGTTTTTCATGCAAGGCACTGCTTGTGGCAGTGGATGTTCCACTCATCCCTGTGCAAGGATGCTGCTGCTGTGCTGTTGAGTGTGGGGAACCACTCTGAATGATTCGCACCTTCCATCCTGGAGCAGAGAGACTTTGACCAGTCACTATATTTCATAGTGACCTGGACATTGCCCCGGTCCAGGAAGTTTGAGAGCGTGTCTTCAGACGTAGGCGTGTCACCCCATGGATTGAGCTACGCTTACCTATTCCTTTGTAATACTACCCTTTTGCCCTGTTTGGGATAGAAAGTTCCATGGAAACTCCCTTTGTGTGTCCCCTTCTCTTGCTCTGCCGTTGGGTATGGCCTTCCTAGATGTCAGTCAACCTGCTGACAGCTGACATCATGAATCTAGACTCAACCCCCTGAAACCTGACCCCATGCCTCATTTGAATGGCTTCTCCTCAATAAAAGGGTTCAGCACGAGCTCGCTCTCTCTTTCTGTGGACCCTTAAGGTCAGAGGAGCCGTCACAGGACCCCAAAGAAAAAGGTACCTCTGTCCCTTGTGTGATTATTTCATACAGCCCAATTCACTTGGAGTGACCCTGAGTGTTTTTGTCATGTGGAATGTGACAGGTGAGGACAGGCTGGGAGTCCTGGCTACATGTCCCTACAGATATCCATATATTGAGCATCCAGCCTCCCATCTTTGCTCATCTACTGGAGGTTTTAGAAAAACCTATTAGACTGGTCACTTCATCAATGCTCACATCA
Source organism: Ictidomys tridecemlineatus (assembly GCF_052094955.1). Lineage (NCBI taxonomy): Eukaryota > Metazoa > Chordata > Mammalia > Rodentia > Sciuridae > Ictidomys > Ictidomys tridecemlineatus. The sequence goes on along the minus strand of NC_135486.1, from coordinate 108,843,836 downwards.
ATTCCATATTTTTGAGAGCCAGAGTTGAGGCTTTTGATGTTATTAACAGAGAGGGGAGGCTAGTATTAGGTGGGGAACCTCATATGTTTACGCTCTTGTCACCTGTAGCATTTTCTGCCTTGGTCATGCTGACTTCTCATATTTCACCCACACTTATAGGTCTGAGCATGTGAAAGTTATTAAGTTGAAAAATGACTGACTCTTGTTGAATGAACACCGGGTAGGATGTGAGACTGGTCTAGGTGTGATGAAGAAGTGCCAGGGTGGTCAGCACCAGGGTAGAAGATGGCACAGTGAAGGAAAGGCAGGAGAGGGGCTGGGCTAGAGCTGTGCACTGGGGCACCCACTTACCTCACTTGCCCACGACACACGCATTCTGTCCACATCAAGGTCTGTAGGAGACCTCTGCTTTAGGAGAGGCCCCAGTCAAAGGTAGAGACTTATCCAGGAAGCCTGTAACCCTGCACTCAAGATCCACCCCAAGTGCATTGTTCTGCTTTGACACAGGTCACTAGATTGTCTCATTCAGGGGCACACTGTATGGCAGCAGACTGTGTGGTGGGAACTGGCACATTGATGGGAGGTGACAACCCAGGAAGACAAATGTCGTTTAAGGAAACTTTTAATAGATATGTAGAAATCACACATACAAAACCTGTTAAACTACCCACCATGGGTGTAAAATTCACTCATTGAGGGAATGTGGCTGAGCACACAATTCTTGATTAAACTGTGTCTGGAAAGGAATACAGTTTCTGTTAAAAAAAAAAAAAAAAAAAAGAGGCTGTTTTGTTGGTACTGCAGATTAACACCAAAGTGAGCATAGGGATTTCAGTATTTCACCAGTCCCCAGAATCAGAAGCTCACATGGAGTTCCCATGTCCTCTTGCCTAGAACTCATGGCTGGGCTGGAGTCCAGCTTTCTTGACCCACACGTGTATGACAGATGTGTCCAAGAAGCCCTGCAGAACCACACAGGCCACAAGCACTAATAGCCATGCAGGCAGCCTCAAAAAGTCACGAGGGGGCTTCCTCTCTCACAGTAGCATTACGTCCCTTAGGTTCTCCTGCAGGATCGAGTTCTTCACAGCAAGGAACATGAAGTGGATGTTCTCGGTTTCTATGGCGGAAGTGAAATGGGGATCAGCAGCTTGCTGTAGTTTCACCTCCTTCTGTCAAAACATTGGACCAGGCATAGCTGGATTTCCTCCAGTTGGTGAGGGTCACCACTGAAATTCAGGAAGTGTTTCCTGAGGCTGACCATCTTCACATTCTCTTCTAGGAGGTCCATCTTCTTGAGGAAAAAAATTATGGAGACATTGAAGAAGAACTTGTTGAGGATGATCTCAAAGATGTTCAATGACTCCCTTCACTAATTGCTGTGCCTGTCCTCCAAGAGTGCCTGTTTGTTTTCACAAGAGGACACCATGAACAGGACTGACATGTTCCCATCAAAGCACTGGAACTAATTTAGGCACTGAGACCAGCGGCTACTCACACCACCATCTTAAAAGGGATTTTTTAAAAATAATGAAGTCATGTTCCACAATCCTCTTGGTAGCCTTCCTGGCCAGCAAGATGTCTTGCTTACTAGGGAAGTAGTTCTATAAAATACAGGATGAGGGAGACATTCAAGAGAAAATAAGAACCAGAAAATGTCAAAAGAAAAGGATGTAGGGAAAAGTTACCCCAACTTTGCAAGAAGTTTAAATTTCATTTACACAGTCATACACATACTGTAAAACAGGTGAAAGGTTCAAACGCCTCATTTAAAAATGAATGGAGGCTCATCAATCTGAGGAGGAATGATCAGAAACCCTACTGCCAGGCCCCAGAGGAAAACCACTTTTTTTCTCTTTTTATTTCTACACAACAGATATCTTTTGTTTCTCACTTCCAGAACATAAACATTCCAAAAACTTAGTATTACTTCATTTAATTTAGGTTTTGCAATGCTATATAAATTTAGTATTTTGTTCATCTTAGAAAACCCTGTTTTGCCTTTGCTTTGGTTGTCTGTATTCTTCCTTCTTCTTCTTTTTTCTTCTTCTTCTTTTTTTTTTTTTTTTGATAATACAGATTGAACCCGGGAGTACTTAAACACTGAACACACTCCAAGCTCTTTTTAATTTTTTTTTTAAATTTTTGAGACAGGGTCTCATTAAGTTGCTGTAAGTTGTTGAGGCTGACTTTGAACTTGGACTACTCATGCATCAGCTTCCATAGCCACTAAGATTATAGCACTGTGCTACTGTGCCCAGCTCTATTCTTCCTTCTTACAAGAGAGGGAATGCAGAAAAACAAGAACCAGTAAGAAATAAAAAGTCAATAAATGCATAAGGTAATATGAATTATTTTTCATATACAAACCAGTGCGTCACTCAGTCTGATTTTAACACTGTTAAGAAGCCCTCTTGACACTGGGCTACCTGTCTTGTTCCTCAGAAAGACTTGTTCACCTGACTCTCAAATGCATCTGTGATGAGAAGAAACTAGATAAGACGGAAAACCTCACCTGACAATGGCGATTGCCACAATGCCATTCACAACAGTCCTGTCACACTGGAAGTTGACCACTATGCAGAGAAGCCTAGACCAATCTCTGACATAAAAGAGTGCTAGGTGGATGTACAACATCATAGACATTGACTTCTGTAATGCAGGGTTACAAGTGGTTTCTAAAATACAGAAAATAACCAATGGCTCACTTGCCTCCTCAGAGAAGAGCTTTCCTTTCACACAAGTACAGCTAAGTGGGTACACATCTGTACACACCCACACCCACCTCGGATTCCTCCCACTTGTGCTTGGTAAACATTGCACACACTGAAGAGCAACTGACAAAGTGAAGCCTGACTCACGACAAAAAGCTTGACTTGTTTCTCAGCTTCAATGGGGGTTAAAGCTACTTCCGGGTTCTAACTGGGGTGTACATGTAATCACCGACCCAAATGGGGAGACTTCTGAGAGCAAAAGGGGGCACTGTTAATAATCATGCTGGGGCAACAAGCACACCACAGGGCTGTCCCAGGCAAACAGGATGCAGTCCCCCAGGTTCTAGCATCCAAGGAAACAAGCTCCGCACTTACAGGAGACTGTTTTGTTCTAAATACCATCCTAAATCCTGATTAGCCTCACAAATTGTGGGTTAATCATTACCCACTGTACAAATGAGAAAACTAAGGCTCAGACAGCATAAGAGATACTTTCTAAAATATAATGTGGGTCTACATGACCTAGGCTCTTTGACATGTGGTCCTCACTCTGGGAAACTGAACTATTCTTTTTTGTTTCACACTGAGGAAGGAACCCAAGGCCTTGTTCATGCTCAGCATGGGCTCTACCACTGAGCAACACCTCTAGTTCCAGAAGTGAAAAATTATGATTTGTGAGACCCTTTGAAAAAGCCAACATTGAGACCTGACATTTTTACTATATTTTTAAAACAAATCCAAGTATCAGTAGAGGCCTGTGTGCTTAAATACGATGTAAAACATCAACTCTCTCCTTTTGGGAAAAAGCAAGGATAAACACTAATTCAAGCAAAAAAAAAATGCCATACGATTAAAACAAAAACAACAGTGAAAAAAAATCAAAGATGTAAAGAATGACATGGTAAAGAAATGGCATTTAATTCCAAAAATTATCTGCTGTTAGAATTACTTATCTAAAGTCTCATTTTTAAAATATTAAGCAACCTCTGGACTTATTTCCGGCACACAGACAGATTTTATAAAGTAATTAATCCTTTTTTTTTTTTTAAGCAGGGGAGAGGGTACTAGGGATTGAACTCAGGGGCACTTGACCGCTGAGTCACATCCCCAATCCTTTTTTGAGATTTATTCAGAGACGGGGTCTCCCTGAGTTGCTCAGTACCTCATCATTGCTGAGACTGGCTTTGAACTACTCATGATCCTCCTGCCTCAGCCTCCTGAGCCACTGGGATCACAGGCATGCACCACTTCGCCCAGCTCTTAAAATATTTATTCTAACAGCCTTCTCTTTCTCGGACAGATAAAGGGTGCAGACCTATAAAAACAGATCCCTTAATAGCCCTCCCATGAGAACAGAAAACAGTACCCCCACACTGCCTCCAGGAAAGCAGGGATTCTCAACAAGGACCACCTAACACCGTCCATCCTGACATTATTTGAAGCACCTGCGCTAAAAATACCAGAAGTGACAATAGCTACAGATGCTGCATTAATGAAATACACATATACATATAGGAAGCAAAATAGAGTGCTTCAGATCAAGGTTCCAGAAAAGACATGAGACACTGAAGGTCCCTTTCCACAGTTACACCTGCCTGGGAAGGCATCTTTATTTGGACCTTCACTTTCCTCTCAAGATAAAGAAGCAGGTATGAACCTGCCTCTGCAGTAGGTGCCCTGATGCAATGACCCACTACCAAGGAGCACAGCTGTGGTGCAACATCCTCACCTGTCTGCTTCAAGTGACCTATGGTCCTGCATCAGGCACAGGCACTGATGGCAGAGGAACAAAGAGGCCTGTGTCACAGAATCCTGAGCTTCAATGCCTCTGGTCACTGCATACATCCTCTGTGGCTGGAGATAAGCAAGTGCTCTTGAGGCTCAAAGGCAGAAAAGACGACGATGATGCCTCATCACCAAAGCCAAACATGGCGAATGGCAGCCTTCACCTATCAAGGACATTCTCTGTGAAAACATAGTAGCAAAGAGAACGGAGGTTTCCATTTAAACCTCTCAACTCAGTGACAACTATAGGATTTCATCTGGGAGGTTCTTAAATCCAAAACAAACAAACAAACAGGAAGAGTGGCACATGCCTGTAAACCCAATGACTTGGGAGGCTGAGGTTCAAAGACAACTTCAGCATCTTAGAGAGACCACATCTCCAAATATAAAATAAAAAGGGTTGGAGATATGGCTCAGTGGACGAGTGCCCCAAAGTCTAGTTCTCAGACAGATAGCCACAAACAGAACCACACAAAATAATGAAAAAGAAATGACCACAATAATCTCAAGAATGTTCCCCAAAACACTTGCTTACATATATTTATAACCAAGAAAAAGAGGATTGGTCCTTTGAATACAGATGACTGAATTATATTTGTTCCAAATGCTCCCTCTACAATGTGTGATATTTCTTTTAAAGAGAAATATCAGCCCAAAGCTAAATACATTGACTTCATGCTCAAGCGATAGATTATTGAAGGGTAATGGAAGTTATACACATACCAAGAATAAAATTTACCAATGTGTTAATTATTTAAAAAGTAGACTTGAAACTAAAATTTGTAGAAGGGAAACCTTGCTGATTCAGTGCAGGTAATGCAAACAAAGGGTAAAAAGTTCAAATAGGTCAAGTAGGTAAAAACCCAATTTTAGGGCTGAGGCGTATGTAGCTCAGTGGTAGAACACCTGCCTAGCAGCATAATGCCCTGGGTTCTATCCCTAGTATACAAAATAGTGGTAATTATGATAATAATAACAAAGTAAATTTTAAGCCCACCATTGAACCCTTAGTCTTCAGTTCCCTTCCCTGGAAATAAGCCAGTAGCTGTGTCTCCTTCAGGGAGAGTCTGTACATAAACAATACATATTATATTCTATGGAAAACAACCATAAATAACATACAATATCCTGGACCTTAGTATATAGGAAATCCCCCTTTAATTTCATAACTTATTTTCTCTATTTAAAAAAATTTAGTTGTAGTTTGACACAATGCCTTTATTTATTTATTTTTACGTGGTGTTGTGGATTGAACTTAGTGCCTCACACAGGCTAGGTGAGCACTTTACTGCTGAGCCACAGCCCCAATTCCTTATTTTCTCTATTTATTTTTTTACCTAGCTCAGTGCCATCAGTCTAAGGGCAGAGGTGAAAAGTAGTTCTGGGCCAGCTTGCTCTGGAATGGACACTATTAGAGGTATAGGGGGATAGGCCTACCATAAATCCAAATCCAGAAATCACTTTCTCATAGAAAGGTGCACAGTAAACCATGACATGGACAAAGTACAGTTCACCTATCCAATGACCTTTTAGATACACATAGTGTTCTCTGGTGTTTTATTTCTAGGAACAGTACCATAATGAAGATCCCCACAAGTGCTGCTTTGCACAAGTCAAATATAGAGGGAAAAAAAAGGGTAAGGATTCACACAATCTCATTACCATATTAGCCTCCCACAGGCTAATTTATTTTCTCACCAACAAAATGAGCTGCCTGAGGGCTGGAGATGTGGCTCAAGGCAGAGTACTTGTCTGGCATGCTGAAGACCTGGATTCCATTCTTGGAACTGGGAGGAAAAAAGCTGCCTATTCTATCCAGCCTCATCGGGCAATGTACTAAGAGATTTTATTTTGTGATTGAGGTTGAACATTTTATACAGTTGAATTTGCTTTCTCTACTGCTCATGTTGTTTGCCTGGGGGTTCAATTCCTAGACATTGCTAAAGCCCTTCTATACTAAGAAGACTGCTTCTTTGTTTCTCATGTTACAAATGCTTTATCCTATTGGGTTTTCTTGTTTGCTTTTTACCTTTTTTATGGTATTCTTCATGGAAATATAAATAATAATTTTACTGAGACATTTAATACTCATTATTTGTAACAAATTAGTAATTAAGCTGACATTTTTTATAAAACATTGTTTTAAGTTTAGTTGGGATACCTCTAGCCACAAATAATAGAAAATCCAACTCAACCTGGTTTAAAGGCAGGAAGGAGCTGTACAGGAGACTGGCTGTGAGAGGTGGATGGGCATCAGGCTTCTCATGGGGCTGCCTCCTCTGTGTTTGAGTGAAGAAGCAACACCACCCAAAACAGCCCATGCTGATCTCTCCTACAGCAGCAAGGAAGCACTTCCCCAGAAATTTCCAGCAAATGCTCCTGACTGTCAGTGGCCCACTCTGGGTCCCACATCCACTCCTAAACCAATCACCCATATGTGGGGACCATCTGAGCTGGGCTCACGTCAGCTTCTTTTGACACCCTTGGCATTAAGGGCTGGGGATGGACTAAACAAAGCAGGGCTTGGTTTGGAAAAGGCTGTGGGACAGGCAACCCATGACACCAATATGACCTGCAGAGGACTCCTGGGCTCTGACCAGGGGTGTGATGGGGTAGGCATCATGTTTCAGCCCATTACCCCAAACTGTTAGGACCTGAATTCTATCACCCATTGTATCAGTACCCTTCCAGTTGGCCACCCACAATTTGATATGCATGTGCCTATATCCTGACACCTTTTGGAGGATGACATGTCACACAGCCCTTCTGCCTGCTCAAACTTTTTAAATTTCCCATGCACTTTTTAAAATAAATATTTATTTTTTAGTTGTAGTTAGATACAATATCTTTATTTATTTTTATGTGGTGCTGAGGATCGAACGAGCTAGGTGAGAGCTCTACCGCTGAGCCACAACCCCAGCCCCTCCCCCCATGCACTTTTTTATTAGCTACAGAATGCTCAGCTCACTGTGAACCACAGCAATAAAAGAAGGGAAGATTCCAATATTTCCAGAGGTATTTTCAAAAAAAATATTGTGGAAATCTCGAATATACAGGAAAAATTATCATTGAGATTAGGTGGAAGGACTGGAGTGGACTCTGGTTAGCCTGTGTAAGGCAATGAGTTCAATCCCCACATCAAAAATGAAAAAAAGGGGGGTGAGCAAAATAAGTATAACTAACTCATGAATAAAAGGCTGAATAAACTTGTTTATACTGTTATGTTAGTAGACAATTCTCCAAAACTGATATAAAAAATGGCCAAATAACAGAAAGCACATAAAAGGATGGTCAACACCATTAGTCATCAAAGAAATGCAAATCAAAATCATGTGATACCATTTCCTGTTCACTAGGATACCTATAATCAGAAAGTCTGATAAAGGTGTAGCTGCTCACAGTGTGGCAGTTACTCAAAAATGTGAAACAGAGTTATCACATGACCCAGCAACTGCACTCCTAGGTACATAGGTGGGAGAAATGAAAACAAATATCTATGAAAAAAACCTGCATGCAAATGTTCATAGCAGCATTACTGGTAACAGTTCAGAAAGGGAAACAACCCAAATGTTTACCAACTGATGAGTAAAAGGTCAATCCCTTCAATGTAACCTTAATCAGCCATAAAGAGGAAGGAGATACTGAGCATGAATAACATGGATGAACCTTGAAAACATTAAGCTAAGAAGCCAGAACAAAAGGCCACAAAGTCAATAATTCCACTCTATGATGTCCAGAATAGGCAAATTGATGGAGATAGAATGCAGATGAGTGTATGCCTAGGGCTGGGTGAACTGGGGGTGGAAATGAGGAATAACTGCTAACTAGTGAAGAGAGGATTTCTTTTGGAGATGATGAAAATGTTCTGAAGTTGACTGTGGTGATAGCTGCACAACTCTGACATGTACTGAAAGCCCCTGAATTGTATTCTTTAAATGGGTGAGTTGCATAGTATGGAAATTACATCTCAATAAGGCTATTAAATAAAAAGGAATAGGTGTCAAACAGAAAAGGCTACTCTTTACCTTTCATGTTGTCACACATGATGGCCCACACAGCACCTATAACAATTGATAGCAGGACCGTGAGAACTCCAACAGCACAGTCTAACTTCCCTTTGTGCATGACAAATAAAATCAAAATGCCAATCCACCTGTCCAGAAACAGGGAGGGTCAGAAATGGAACCTAAGAAACTGCTCTGTAAAACATGATACCAAAAAGTAAAGGGAGTTAATATTTTGCAAAACAAGGTAAGCATGATGTGAATAATAATTTTCATCAATATAAAGATACACCAATTCAACTAAAGAGTATGGCTTTCTTTTTTCACTTTTCATGCTTACTCACGTTATTGTTCTTATTCTATGTTTGCTATATTCCATTTAAATGCATCTCAAGACATAAGCAAACAAATAAAAGTCAGCTGCTAAAAAACTGCTCACAATATGCAACTGGTAAACCAACAAACTACATGTTTGCTAAATTTCGAACAAGAGAATTTGTACATCTGTGAATTTACAAGATCAACACACAATGAAACTGAACCAAGAGGGAAAGAACTGAACAGAGATGCAAACATGTTCATGGTGAGCATTGATAAAACTCAAAAGGAGAAGTCCTGTGGCCTTGAAACTACCATTTTGTAATCACTGCAGAACAATGAAAGCACCAAACAACACGAAGTCATAATGACCCTGACCCACCCCTACAGGTATTTTAGCAGAAGGCAGTGCACCACTTGGCAAGATTGCCCTATTAAAGATTCAAGCCCACAGCCTTTAAGAAGTAAAACTGGGGGGCTGGGAATTTAGCTCATTGGCTGAGTGCTTGTGTTTTTCATCGGTTTTGTGCTATCAGGTTTCCATGTCTACACATAATAGGGAAATGATCTCCAAAATACCTGACCCTGAAAACTAGAAAGTTCCTGGAAAGCAGATCACATTTCTTGTTTGAAATCCCTTTCCCCTTCAGAATCTACTTTTTTAGAACCATGATATTATTCCTTGCCCACACCCTTTGCCAGCAGACTTCAGGCACCTGTGGCGCTCCCCACTGGTTCCACACTCCGGAACAACACACGTATGCGGAGCCTTTCTGCTTCTCGAGAAATTCTGCCACCCCCAGCTCAAGAAGGGCAACGAAGGGCATTATTTCCTACTTCCCTCTTGCAGGGCAGGAGCTCTGCTCTCCCTCGCAGAGTGGGAACCACGCAAGTGCACCTGGCTCCGCAAAGTTCGAGGCTGTGATTTTCGGTTGGCAACAACGGCCCCGCCCCACCAGTCCTCCGCGCGGCAGCCCGTGCTCCTGCCCTGCAGCGCTGACTTCTGGGCCGCAGAAGTGACCCCGGACACGGATACAGTCTCCCCTCTCCCGGCCTCGGCCTGACATCTGTAAAACGGGGACAGCAACTGCACCTACCTGCTCCTCCATGGTGGGGACCAGGCAAAAGGCCATCGCCGTGACAGTACCCGGCAGGCTTGCGACTCTCGTCAGAGATTCAGGTGACGGCTCGCCTCCCTGTTTCTCGTCACCGCCCAGGACAGGACTCGCAGGAACAGTTTGGAGAACGCGGGGAAGAGCAAGTCATAGCGGGCAAGCGACGGCCAAAGAGCAGCAAGCCAGGAACCGCCTCAGACGACGCCACACCTCCCTCAACCCCTTTGGATTCCACATTTATGCCCAACTCCGCACCGGCGCCCAGGACGGGGCACTGCGCATGCTCGCTTAGGCCGCTTAGGCCAGGCTCGCGCACGCGCACTGACCCATGTTGCCCGCCCCGCGCAACCCTCCCTGTTTCTGACCCGCTCCCTAACCCAGTCATTTGGTCACCGAGTTTACATCTTTTTCATTGAGAAAGAAATTGAAATCTTTTATTTCCAAAATGAACTATCCAGATCATAGTATGGTTGTAAAAAAGGAAAAGCATCTCCATGCCTCTTTTTTTTTTTTTTCATGAGGAATATGTTTTGTACATACAGACATTGCCCAGCACTTAAGGACACACCAGACAGCTTTAAAAACAAACAATAACAAATAAAAAACCAACCTTAACTTTATTTATGTTTATGTGGTGCTGAAGATCGAATCCAGTGCCTCACAGTGCTCTACCACTGAGCCACAATCCCAGCCCAGGCATTATTTTTAAGTTTTAGGTGGACACAACATGTTGTCTTTATGTGATGCTGAGGATTGAACCCAGTGCCTCACGCTAAGCCAGTGCTCTACCACTGAGCCACAACCCCAGGCCTCCCCCCGCCCACCCCGCATCTTTAACAAGGGATAACATCTTATGATATTTGTCTTGGCATGACTTTTGGCAAAATAGCATTGATATCCTTCTTTGCTTGTTCTTTTAGGTTAGCTTCGATATTTGCAAGTTACAGGAAGCAGTCTAAGAGACTTGGTATTTCATTATTCTTCATATTAGTGGCGAAAAACTTATCTTGAATCTTTGGTTTTTCCAAATTGATTCATACCTTCTTGTATTTCTCCATCTATGACCTGATTTTCTTTGTTTCAAGTAAAATGATTTATTTTATTCAGGTAAAATTAATATCTTTGCATTTGGTATTTGCCACTGTTGTCTACTGTTTTGATCAGGTGATTTTCCAGGAATTTGAAGAGTTTTCTGAGAATTCTTTAAAGTCCTGAGATTTTCAGGTCTCAGACCATAAAGTAAATAAATCACATTATTAGTTTTAGGATACACGAATTTCCTTATGACAAACCCATATTATGCTAGAAACCTTATTAAGTGAGTAAATAGGTTTTATCTTTTCATTCTGTTTTGCAACAGAGTCAAGTGTAGTGTTGGGGCTGACTAAAAACTTGTATCCTTTAAGCACTTGAGGTGAAATTAGAACAGAGACTTGGAGCGCCGTATTTTAATATTTGTTATAGGCTGAATATGAGGTGTCCCCCAAAGCTCATGAGATCAAGTAGTAATGTTTACAGGTGAAATGATTGGACTGTGAGAACTGCAATCTAAGCAGTGCTGCTGTTTAATCAGTGGATTAACTAACTTGATGGATTAATAATTTGAAAGGACTACTGTACTGTGTGTTAAGTGTAGGCAGATGAGGTGTGGCTAGAGAAAATAGGTCACTGGGGTCACTTGCCTTTGGGTTTGATATTTTGTCCCTAATGCCTTAGCCTATTCTCTTTGCTTCCTGGATGCCACGTTCTGAGCACCAGGCCCTACTGCCATGGTGCCTCACTTGGGCCCAGAGTAATGGGCCTGGGAGATCAAGGGTTAAGACCTCTGAAATCAGGAACCTCAAATGAAGCTTCCACTTCTAAATTGTGCTTGTCAGGGATTTGGGTAACAGCAGTGAAAAGCTAACAGTATTATATTTAAAAAATTAGGATTTTCCTAGTTATTTAAAAGGATCAGTGTTATGTTGCAACTTGCTCTTAAATTGCAAGTATAAAAACAGGCATTATTTAACCCTGCAGGAAAAACATGTAAAGAACCTACAGCAAGATTAACTGGGCAAGGTAGTGCACACCTATAATACCAGTGACTAGGGAGGCTGAACCAGTAGGAGCTGAAGTTTGAGGCCAGCCTCAGCAACTCAGCAAGACCCTGTCTCCAAAGTAAAACTTAAAAAAAATCAAGGATTTTTTTTACATCAGTGATAAAGTAGGGGTTCAATCCCCAATACTTGAAGAAGAAAAAATATAGGCCATACTATAAAAGGGTTACCTCAGACAGGTTGGGGAACCCATCCCAGGTAGAGTTCAGGGAAAATTCTACCTCTGACTAGTAGTGGGAAAAATAACAGAAAAACTCTTTTTGAAGCCCCAATTCTATCACCATTGAACCTCAGTGGCCATTTGGGAAGGCACTTTCTCCTCATCTACTCTCTAACCAGGATTCTGAGCAGAACTGACCAATGTCATCAAATGGACAGGAGGGGTTCCTGCCAGGATCAGGTATTAACCAGCTTTCAGGGGTGCTGTCTCTAATGAGAATATGGGGCCTTGGAGGTGACTAATGTATGCCAAACTTGGTTTTGTGAGCTTTACCAACAAGGGCCCCTTTAAACCTTACAGAAATCCTAAGGCAGAATTTTTCCATGAATCAGGGGAACCAGGCTGATATTAGATTCCTTGTCCGGGGAGCAGCAAGTACATTTACACAAGTATGACCCTAAAACTCATGCTTTTCTTATTTAGAGTTCCCATAAGGCACTGTGGTTTCTATCAAACTATTTCTCTACCTGCTCTCTTGGCCAGAGTATGAGGCAGTAGGAAACTTGATTCAAACTCTCTGAATGAACTGGACAGGAATAGATTGGTGCCTGTGAGTTTTTGTAGTCATCACTTCACACACACATGGACTGGGAGTGTAGATCAGTGGTAGAGCACTTGCTTAGCATGGGACAAGGCCTTGTGCTCAATCCTCAACATTACAAAAAAAGAAAGAAACACACATACACCCCTCAATGAAAACCATTAATTAGGGGCTGGGGTTATGGCTCAGCGATAGAGCATGCTCCTCTTACATGTGAGACCCTGGGTTCGATCCTCAGCATCACATAAAATAAATAAACAAAATAAAGATACTGTGTCCAAGTATAACTAAAAAATATTAAAAAAGAAAACCATTAATTACCTGATAATCTTTCTTCAAGAAGTGAAATTAACTATGAAACAGTGCTTCGTAAGGGGAGTCAGACAAGGCAAGGCCTTTGTTTCTAACACAGGAGGACTTGGCCGAGTCCTGCACTCTAGCTCAGGCACCCTCCTTTAATTAGAAGTCATCCTGGTTCACCATGAAATGGTGGTGATGTCTTATCCAAATTTATTTTTACATGGGAATAATGACTACAGGTGGCTTGACATGCTGAGGTTCCAGTTCTTGTTTTGTGCATGGTGCTCTACTGAGAGTGACCCCAGCTTGTCTGTGCAAAGACAGGTATGAGCCCCACTCAGCCTACCCCCTCCCGAGTCTGGGTAGCAGGAGGTCTACTGGACCTGCATTAAGTGCTCTCCATAGAGCCCCTGCTTCCTGCTGATGGTACAGTATGTGATGGGGACCATCACCATTTTGCTCTAGAGGTGATGATAGTAATGATAGTAAAGGATGCAGTTATAGTGCTGGTGTGAGTTTTTGTGAATGGGACAGTTTGTTCAGAGGATGCACATTAAAAGTCAGTTTCCAGGTAAGCTCTGTATCCCTTGTCAGGAAGGTTTTTCTCCTCTCCCTTAGCCATGAATTTCCCTCTCCCCTATAAATTAACTGCCCTTTTACCCTTTCCTCTTCATTTGAGCCATTCTTCCCTAAGGATACCAAGTATGGAGATTTATTTATAACAATGTGAATGTGACACAATAGGATATTCCATGAAACTATTCACATATTCCACAATGAAAATAATTCTCATTAACTCTATTTTCGTCCCAGTTTGCTCTCAATAAAATGGCTTATGGCCAGAACTCATTTCTGAATATTTGCTTCCCTCTAATTTACTACTTCTGGATGAAGCTCTTCTCTTATACAATCATATTTTTCCCTGTCAAGTTCATGGTCAAGCAAGTTTTTTAGAATCACAGGGGGTTAAGAATATACTAGCTTCAGGGCAGCTTCTTACACAGCATACAGTTGACTTTGGACTTGGGCAGAGGATGAAGCAAAGGTTTTATTGCAAACAAGTGGAAGCAGCCAAGTTAGGAGCAGGCATTGTAGGGACAAACTAGGGGATAGGTCAGGGATCAGACACCTGGTCTCCTGGTTCCTGATGTTGATATGTTAGTGATGTTTGTTACACAGTTAGAACAGATGTGAAATAAGTGGCAAAGACCATGGTGTGAGTTAAGTTTAAGGCCCCATTCTCCAAGTGTGCTTTGCTCTAGCTGCATTATCAGCTCAAGTCCTTGTTATACAGCAGACCTCTGGGCCTGACCCTGGGCATAGGAAATAATTTTTGAAGTCAGGGTTAGTAAAGTCTGGGGATCAAAACTGAAAATGATGATTCAGTACTGGTGTCAAGAATAAAGGATCAGAAAAGGCTGGGTTTGTAGGTTGGTCTAAAGCCCTAGTTAGGACTGACTCAGGGTGTAACTCATCTTTACATCTAGAGAACTGTGTCCATGAAGTACAACAACCTCTCTTCTTCCTTCCAGAGCACTGGCAGAGACACATTTTGAGCAAGACATCTATGGAGACACTGGCAGGCATTAGGAGGGGAGAGAGGAGCCTCCCATACAGATAATCCAGAAGAACCTAGACTCTTCTAGGAGGATTTGCATAGTTACCATGTTGTACTCGTGGCATCTAGGGTTCTTTCTGTTCTATTTTCCCCCAATCACCCTCTAAATTTTAGAGTGTCGAATAAAAATTGTCTCTAAGGTAAATGATTTGGTCCCATATTTTAAATATTTAGTTGTCATAGTCTAGGGTGTTTTGAATGGGCATGTAGGGACTCTGGGAGGGAATTATTTTTAAACATGAAATTGGAACCATAGGATTGTCATAGAGAGTTTGCCTACATATCATACATTTTGTTGGTTTATTTTGACCATGTTGGCCAAAGAATTATTACTGTATTTATTTGAAATAGTTTTGAGATAGTATTTTGAAAACTTGCTATTTCTAATTAGTTATCTATTAGGTCTTATAATTGATATATGTACATAAATATTTTCCATTTAAGAGAGGGTTTTATATATTTTATTTATATATCTATTACTTTTATAGCTCAGTGGTAGCACTGCCAGATTTTGTTAATATGCAATTTTCATTTGATGTTTAGTTTTCATTATTGAGTTGTTGACACTGAACTGCCATGTGCCTTGACCTGTTGTCATTTTAAAGTGGGTGTGTATTTTAGATGTGCTACATGCTTTTGAAAAGCACAGCACAGTGCATTCTTGGGCAAACTTAATAAACATCTTCTCACATTTGAGACCATGTGATCATATCAGTCTGGACGGCTTCTTTGCTGTCAAATGCCACTGTTTTTAAAGGGGTTCTAGTTACCTGACCTAATTATTACCTCTGAAAAAGAATACTCAATTGCTTTTCATATAGGAAAACAAAAGAAAACGTGGCAGACCTTAAGCTAGAGACTAGAAGCAGGAAACAGAGAGGACCTTGAGGGAGACAACCCATTTCAGAGACCCCCTCAGGGCTTACAGAAGCACATTACCAGCTAGATGCAAACAAGATGCTTATATCACTTTATAGGGATCCATCACTGATTTCCTCAAGGAAATGCTATACAAAATGGACAGAGGAAAGTTCTCTAACTCTTGGCAACATGCTAAGTTTAACTTTCCTTTTGTTACGTACATATTAATTTACTATTTGCAGTGCTTCAAATGGGACCCAGCTAGACCAATACTATACCACAGGGCATACCTCCAGCCCAACATTTAACAAAATCTGTACAATGAAACTAACAGTGTCCATGAAAATTGTCAAGTAAATGTGCTAGTAAATAATAATTTACAAGGATAATATCTCTATGATTTTAACATAAAAATACACTTTCACAAAAATACCTAAATAATAAAACCATTTATAGAATAACTGCTTCTACTTCAGAAGGGTTTTTAGGAGAAAATTAAAATGTAAAATAAGATCAACAAGAATGCCAAAAGGGACATGCTCTTTCTTAACATAGGACAAAAATAAAGCCCCACATAGTCCAACAGGTTTTCATGAGAGAATGTATGGTGTTGGGCAAGTCAGGGAGCCCTTCTGTGATTTGCTTTCCTTGTTTGACCTCAGAGACCAACAGTTGTAGGTCCTAAGTAGTTGATGATGTTCTCAACCACTCCAGACTCAGTATCTGCCACTGGACATCTGGATGGGTGTGTCAAACCTCTGAACCCATTCCAGTACTTTCTCGAGCCAAAGCACACCTACACTCAGCACCTGATGCAGATTTGTCATATACTGTGAATACATTGGTCCTTGTCCAAAAGCTGAAATGGGACCAACATGGAATGAGTCAGCAGGGAACCAAGATGGGGTGACAGATCAGGGTAAGGAATGGGAATGGAAACCAGGATCTGGAATGATGGTTTCCAGATCTATGTTCTTATCTGGGAGGGAGTACAGAGGGGCCACCTTGGGAGGAAGCTGCAGAGGAGGTAAATTCGGGGACCTCAGTAGCAAACTCATTCTTTAGCTCCAGTTCTCCCTTATTGCTCTGTGACCAGGGCAACTTTGTGAACCCAGTTTTCTTTTCAAACAAGTTCCATATGTCTCCCAGCATCCTTTCTAAATAAGGATTAACAGAGTTAGGATGACAAAGGTGAGAGATTTATACAAGGACCAGCTCCATAATCACAGAGCAAGTAAAGAGGGTGAACTTTCAACTGACATACAATGAATGCACAATGGCTGTATATTTACATCTATACATCAGCACATGCAGTACTTCATTCCTTCTTTAGACTGATAATATTCCTTCATATGGATAAAACACATTTTGTTTACAAATATGTATATAGATTCTTCTTGGAGTACCTCCTTTTCAGTTCTTTGGTATATACACTGATGTGGATTGCTGGATCATAGGGGGAGTATGTGTTTAGCTGGGCAAGGAACCAATAAATTGTTTTCCAGCATTTTACATTCCCACCACTGATGTTAATGGAGTTAAAGATTCTCCACATCTCTGCCAACATTTAGTACCTTCCTCTTTTGTCTTAGCCATCATAGATGTGATGGACTTTCTGAAGGTGGTTTGGGTTTGTATCCTGCATCAACTTTGTCTCCTCCTCACAGGGAAGTTGCCACTCTGACATACCAAATCAATTCATGATTATTTTTACATTAACATTGATGAAATTTTTCATTTTTCTAACATATAATCCATTTTCCAAACAAGTTGGTATATAGTCCCTTTTATTCACAGGCTTGAACTCTATTTTATAACATAATGTACATCCCTGTGCACAGTTCTAGTGGTCAGATATAAATGGACTGGCACTTACTTTTATAGTATTTCATAGCACTTAGTTTATCTATTTCTCTTACTTACAATTGTAACATTGTCTCTGTTCATGCCTCTACATTTTGCTGTTAGTATTTACATTTCAGGAGATTTTTCATTTCACTTTGCCAAATTCCCTCCAAAGGAACCCACTGAGAAGATCATAATGCTATAGTCTGTATCTCTTGAACAAAACTAATGCTTCTCCAACTGAATTCACATAGATTTGTAAAATGGATCTAAGCTTCTGAACTTCTGTTATCAGCCTCCTAAATCTGGATTCAAAACTTGATCAGACTTTCCTCATGGGAAAAAAGGATAGATTTTTGTTAGGTTTAAGTAAAAATCAAACAATGGGGAATTAGATCAGTTAGAACATATTGTCTCTGCAGAATGTTGTCTTATTGCCATGTAGTCATCTGCTTTTCCTAACTATAGCACCCTTACCATTTTCCAAAGAGGAGCAGCAGATTATACCCACCACTCCATCAAATGCTCTGTAAAGCAGAAACCAGGGGTGATAACATGTCACTTTTTAGCCTAAAAAGTATTTCCACACCTGGAAAAACTCATCCTGAACAAGACAGAGCACACACGCATAGTTGCATACATGAAGTCCCAGCAGCTCACCCCCCCTAAAAATATAAGGTAAAAACAGAACCATTTCTACCACCACATTTTGGCCACTAGCATCATAAAATATTATTTTGCCTATATTTGCCCATGAGAAGAAATATCTTCTAGCCAATATCATAAAGATAGTTTGGACTGAGTGAGAGGTAACAGTTCTAAAATACAGCAATTGTAAATCCAAAACTCTTTCACTGATTTCCAGTAATGATTTAAAATCAGTATGCGCTAGGGACAGTAGTTTGGATCTGCAGTGTCCCCTAAGGTCCATGCATTGGAGGCCTGGTCACCAGCTTGTAGTGTTATTGGGAGGTGGTGGACTCTTTAGAAGATGGGGGTGTAAATTAGGAGGTAGTCAAGTCAATGGGGGTGTGCCCCTGAGAAGATATTGGAACACAAGCCCCTTCCTGTTTCTCTTTCCTTCTTGACTGCCATGAGGTGAGCAGACCTCCTATACTTCATGCTCCAAACCTGAGATTCTGGGTACCTATAGGCCCTAAGCAACAGAACAAGCAACCACGGTCTGAAACCTCTGAGATTGTGAGCCAAAGTGAACTTTTCCTTCTTTTAAGAGGATTATTTGGGTATTTTGTCACAGAAAACTGACCAATACACTAGGTTATATCATGAAACCATCTAAGACATCTCAGTGGCTCCAAATGAGAAAGTTGTCCTTATGCACACTGTATGTCCTCAGTGGATGTGCAAGCAGCCTGCCATTGGGTCCTTGAGGCACACAGGCTGGTGAAATGGCCACCATCTCCAACCTAGGTGGTTGCTACACCAAAGAAATGAAGGATTTCTGTGCATCTTATATTAGAAATACTGTGCACTAAAGTTAATGAAGGTGATATTGACTCTATAGCTGGGAAATACAGACTGCTAGAGCACACACAGGTGTGGAGCATACTTGGGTGGAGTTTGGGATTTTTCTCTATATGCTAGCCCATGTCTTTATACATGCAATCATGTCAGTCATTGAATTCTCCATGACTTTACCATGATCTAAAATATTAACAAAGTCTTGAATTAAACTGTCATCCTTTTGCAGACAAACCATATACACCATCAGGCCAGATAGTCTGACACTGTGAGCTCTGCCGTAGAAATCTTACTAACCCAGTAATAAGTATTGGTTCATCCCAATGAGTGGGCATTTAACCTATCCTGATTTCTTGGCATTCCCAGCTCATCTGTGCCATTCAACTCATTCAGCAAAAAATGGTCCATGTCCAGCACTGCTACTGGAAGTGTCTGGGTGGCCGACAACATCATGTCCAACTCTTACTAAAGTTGAACATGGCCTTGCTGAAGGAGTGAAAGTGACAATGGTGACAGAGAGAGCACATGTCCAACCTCCAGGGAACACTTCTCTGAGTGCTTTTCTGCCTTAGGTCATGAACAAAAGCCATACTTGGATGTCTAGGAAGCAAGGGAAGAGGGGTAAAGCCAGAATTTACCTGGACCTTGCTCTCACCTCCCACTGTGCGCTCACCACATTTAGACCCAGACTGGGAGTCTCTGCATGTCTCTTCTCTCTCAGATTCTCTGCACCATGACCTCCAGCTACCATGTCTCCTTAGACACCAACTCTGTCCTTTCTGCTCAAAGAAACTGCTGGCTCCCCCATGTCCCTTCTGTGTCTTGAAATTCCCCATCTGGACAGTGAGCTCAACTGGCTTTTCTCTCAGGAATCTAAACTGTTAAAAACTGATATTGAGAAACTGATGTGACTCCATTTTTGAGAAACCAGCTTCTACCTCAAGGCCTGTCCTAAGGAAGGGGGCGTGACTCTTGTCCTTGGAAAAACCTACAGAGCACTCCTAGGCACATACCCACCCTGCTGAGTTGTTTGTCTATAAATAACAGGAGAGATCTGTGGTGTCAGGTGTCCCTGACTCAGTCAGGCTAGGTGAGAACCCATAGCAACCCCCTAGCAACCACCAATCAGCATGAGACAGGGAAAATACCTGGGATGCCAGATGACCCCTCAGTAGTTTACGTGGTTGATAACATTGGGAAACCATGTAGTTTAGCACATACCCCCATTGTGGCCTAAACCAATCAATTCAAAGGAATCCCCCTCTTGCACTAATCCATCACCCTTACCCAACTTGATCCTGCCAGTGAATGTGCTAATCAATGTTAGGAGTTGTTGTTTGATTTTCCCGTGGTATGGAATGATTTGCTGTGTGATGTTGTGATGCATACAGTATCTCCCCAAAACCTATAAAATCTCACTGATCAAAGGACCAGGACTCACTTCCTGGGAACGCTGCATCGGAAACGGTTGTGAGTCCAGGTTCGAGCTTGCAATAAAGACTCTTGTGTGATTGCATTGGATTCAGCTCCTGGAGGTCTATTGGGGTCCCATGAATCTGGCATTACAATATTACATATATTTTCCCTCTTTTTAAACATGATTCATATGGGACAGAAAATCTCAACCCTGAGAATCCATGTTTGGCAGCTGTGGCAAATATCCTCCTTAGCACTCATTTTCTTTCCCAAGGCTTTCACTGGTTCTATTAGTCACAGAACAGATATTTCTCTTCCAGGTCCAGAGACCTTGACTCCTCAAGGAGGAGGGAAGGAGAGGAGCAGACCAGGCAAGGTGTGGAGAACCTGCTGGGGAAGAGGTGGCAGAGCTTCCTTGGGAGGTTCCTATCCATGTGAACTCCGAGGTTCAACAAAGGACTTCCAGCAACAAGGACAACTGCAGCATTCTTCAGATGGTCCCCATCAGTGGCAGACTTGAGGACTAGCACAGCCTTCCCATGGTAAGCCCTCACCTTCCCATAAAAATGTTTCCTCTTTATTTTCTTCTATAGTGGTTTCAATTTCTCCCTCCCTCCCTCTTTCCTTCTTTCCTCTTCTTTCTTTCCTTCTTTATTTATTTTTTTCCTTTATTTTCTTTCTTTCCTTCTTTATTTCTTTTTTCCCTTTATTTTTTTTTACCTTCTTTTCTTTTTTTGGTACCAGGGATAGAACCCAGGGGCACTCAACCACTAAGCCACATCCCCAACCCTTTTTTATTTTTTTTTTAGAGACAGGGTCTTGCTGAGTTGCTTAGGGCCTTGCTAAGTTGCTGAAGCTAGGTCTGAACTCATAAGACTCCTGTCTCAGCCTCTGAGGTTACATTCACGTTCTACTCTACCCACCCTGATTTCAGCTTCTTTAGGATCCCTGCTACCTAATCCAAAGACAGATTTGGAAAACTGTCATGTCCTTTCAGTTAGAATCTATGAGGCAAGGGCCAGAAACTGTACTGTAGTGTTCCTACCTCTGATCTTATGCAAAAAGGCTGATGTTTGCAAAGCATATCTATTCACTCTGTTATCTTCCCAGTATAACTATCATCATTGCTGCATACGACTGCATCAACAGGAAGAGAAGTGGAGAGGTGAAGGTACCTATCAGGCAAAAACTAGTCGTGTTACTGTCCCAAAATAATTGGGACTTCTTATGGTCTGGAAGAGAATTTTAGTGGGAACAGAATCTTCTCACGTATACTCGTGCATCATTAACCAGTAAGATGAGGACTGAAAAATGTGCTGATGGGCAATTTGTCACTGTGCCAAGTCACTGAGTGTATTTACAGAAGCTAAGATGGTTCCTAAGTCACTAGGCTATACCATTGTGTGAGACCTCTATCATATATATTGACCGAAAAATTATCATGTTGCATGTGAATGTACTTGAAAGCTGTCCACTGTAAGAGAGTATAAACTTTCTATTTGTTGTGGGAGGACCCAAGCACCTCTGATGTTTAAAGGCATCATGACTGGAAACTGAATAAGCAAAGAAATTGGTCTTCCACAGCAATGGAACCTGCTTCCTGACTGCCAGGACTTTTCCCATCAGGGAGATACCTAGAGGGCAGCCCAGGCCTGGGAAAGAGCTACCAAGGAACTCACGGTTTCTTGGAAGGTTGATGGATCCTCATTCAACTCTGAACATCCATGGCTGCCAAATAAGGTGGACTCTGACTCTCAGTAGATAACAAGAATCAACCTTCATTTACTCTTGTTTGGCATGGGATCATCAGAATCATGTAAGATATTAAAATGCAAAACAAAACCTCATGCACAACATGAATAATAAGTGTGCTTCCATCAATAGGGTCCAATAATGGCAAATAAAAGACTTCAGGCTTAAGTGTAGAAACCAACCCAATACCCACAGAGGGATGAACAAATGGACAACAGATGGAGTCTGCTCATCTGTTATTCAGCCTTAAGAAAGAGGGAAATTCTGATCCATCCTCCAGTAATGTAGGATCTTGAGGACAGTGCACAAAGTGAAATAAGGCAAACACACTGGGACACATACTGTATGAATTCCCAGTCCTCAACACAGATAAGGTACTGAGGGTTGTTCAATTTCACAGAGATAGAAATGAGAATGGTGGTCAGCAGGAGGTGAAGAGGAGAAGTGGGAGTTAGTGTTTCATGGGTGAAGACTGTCTGCTTATGGTGATGGAAAAGGTCTGCAGATGGATGATGGAGGTGGATGCACAAGAGAAATTTATAGTCATGCCCCACATGATGACATTATGGCCAGTGATGGGAAAATACACCACATACATGAATTTGTTCCACAATATGACACAGCATAAGTAAGACTGTAGCCATCTCAGTTGGTGTAAGAGCACTGTAGAATGTTTGTGCAATGATGAATCATCCTGAAACAGATTTTCAGGAATATATCTCCATTATTAAGTGAGACATGCATGTAATCAACACCACTCACCTCTACACATCACAATGGTTAACATGGTAAGTTTTCTACATATTTAACCACATTTTGTGGCTACAAAGAAAAACATGGATTGAATGCCCAGCTGGAAAGGAGCTGAGTTAGGACGTTTGGAAGCAGCTCCCCAGTTCCACTGGGTGCTGGGAAACATCCCTTGCACTTCCCACCTTCTTGGCAAATACTATATTCTGTCTTGTATGGGAAAACTTCCATTTGTTTCTTTTTTCACATGTGAGATTTTCCATAGGGCACATGGGTGACAGTGAAATATTCAGATCAAGAGCAATATCTTTGCTCCCAAATATACTATGTAAACTGGAGAGAGATTGATTGGAAATGAGAGGCTAACTTGAGATGATCCATAGACTTCCAGAAAGTGGAGACAATCTGTGAAGAGTATGAGCATGTGTAGAATTTCCTATGATTTTATGTTTTCAAAAGGAATCCTGTGTTAAAGGTGCCTAAGTGCACAGTGTATGTCGCCTCGACAGATTTCTGAAAACAGTGAAGGCCAGTGGCACTTAGAGGAATAGATTTGCTAAATTGAGTGTTTCCATTTAGGTTTTTCAAGTGATAATTCAGTGTATGTGGGTTCTTTTGTACATACTGAGCTCCTTCTTGGGAAGTCTTGTCATTTCTGCCCTTCTCCATCTTCCTTGCCATCCTCCTTCCTCTCCCCCACACTAAGCTCTGAAATGGAAATGCTAAAAGGCAGGTAATCTAACATGTTTTGTGTTGAGAATGGAGAGAAGAACCCACATTCTAGAGAGAAGTGAAAGAGGGAGGAGTCAGAGACCCGTAGGTTAGTTTGGCAAGGTGGACAGAATTTGGATCAGTAGCAGCAGAGACCATCTCCTCTAGAACTCTAGGACAGGTGCACATACCAGTCTGACAGTTGCAGGTGTTTTCCTTCAAACTGGTTGCCAGGTTGGAATGAGCGATGACATCAGAGGCTTCCAACCTTCCTGATTGGAAGGGACAGACTCTGTGGACCACTGGCAGTGCAGTAGGCAACAGTTTGTCCTCAGAACTGTTCCTCACCTGGTTTCTCCCATTTGGAGAAGAGTGAACAGATTCCTATACAACCAAATTCTGGAAGAAGGCTTTGCCTTAGTAAGAATCTAGGTTTTGTAGAAGGAAGACAGAGTATTGGAGAACTTATGGCGGATCAAGAAATCTCCCAGTCTGGGCAATCACCTTCCCAGCCAAGCACCTCAGGAACCCACCTAGAAGTGGTGGTAGATGATGAGGTGCCAGGTCCATCAGGTGAGGGATCTAGAGTGAGAACTGATTTGACATGATGACTGGTGAGGAGGAAGGAAGGGGTAGAGAAGCCAGGAAAGGTAGACTAGGGAGCCCACTTTTGAAGTTTAAAGTTCCTTGCCATGGGACAAGGTAGTCCACATGGATGGAAATCTGTAGAGAAAGGAGTTGGGTTAGAAGATGAGATATAAGCATAGGAAGTAGGTAGAGGAAATATAAAAAGGGTCACTCCCCCCATGGAAGAAAGTATCCATAATGAGGAAGAGTTTTGAGGAAGAAGGAGAAGGGACACTGGTAAGGAGAATCAGGGGCACATGTTTATCAGCAAAGGGGAGAGGTTGAACAATAGCTCAGAAGAAGGTAACAGTTGAAGGTCTGGGGTGTGGGAGGTGAACTGGGATCAGAGGATGAAAGGATGAGTTCCAAATTCAGGAGCTTGACTCTGCTTCCTTTACTCAGCTCTGTGGGTAAAACCCTGCCTCCCATGTCGGAAGAGCGAGTGGACCTCAGAATCTGAGGGAGACTCGGAGGATGACCCCCCGGGGATTTTTGATTCTGCACTCTGGGTAGAATCTGGACTCCTGCCTGAGACCACTGGCATAAAGAGAAAGAGAGAGTCCTCCACTGAATCTGAGGATGAGCTGGAGGATCTGGAAAGTGGGCTAAATCACCCCTGGGATGTGGAGTCACTGTGTGGCCTCAAAATGAAACTCAAAAAACGGCGCATGGACTTGGTGCAACCAGAACACCATGAGGTTTTCAACCGGCTTCTAGGTAGGGAGACACCCAGGTAGCGCCCTCCAATCCTTTCTTTACACAAAGAAGGAACTTACAGCCTCTGCACTTTTCCATAGAGCCCTGCTATCCCTGAGATCCCCATTCCTGGAGGACTCAGGACTCATCTCCCTGAGAGACTTTTAGATGATGGATGCTTACATTAGACTTGACAAGGTCTCTGCTTGGAATCACAGAACTTGGTTCCAATTGTCCTGATTGAAGACATCCTGACTAATAGATTTCCTCCTCCATGAGAGAATGACCTAGTAATTCTCTGATTCTAAGGTGGTGGTATATTCTTGGGTGATGATGAGCCTTCACAGTTTACTCAAAGCTTTTATTCATATAGATATCCAGATGTTACCCAAACCCTCACTCAGTTGTTTCTCTGGGGGGGGGGTCTCATGTCAAAGCAACTTGCCCAAGGAATGTTCCTGTCCTCTATCTATCCACCTTTATGGGGCTCCAATCCCACACCTTCTCCAAGGGAGGTGTCCTGTTCTCTCTGCTCTCTATCACCCATTGAAGCCCCTACTGGTTCTAAACTAACACCAGTGTTCTGTTCACAGAGGATCCTGTTGTCAAAAGATTCCTGGCCTGGGACAAGAACCTGAGGGTGTCTGACAAGGTGAGGTTGTTCTCCACTGGGCAGTGTTACTGATCCAGCACAGCCTGGAGTGGGAAGGGCTTTCTGACCCTATGGTCCTCTATTGGGCTCCAATCCAACACCTTCTCCAAGGGAGGTTCTGTTCTCTCTGCTCTCTCTCACCCATTGAAGCCTCGTGAACATGGTCCCATTACTCACCCCTCAGGGAGGAGGAAATCTAATAGAGTCATAATGTCTGCAATCAGGATGATTGGAACTAAGCTCTGTGATCCCAAGCAGAGACCTTGTCAGGTCTAATGTAAGCATCCATCATCTAATAGTCTCTCAGGTAGATGCATTCTGAGTCTTCCAGACATGGGGGAGAGATCAGCCATAGCAGGGCACTTTGGAAAAGTGCATTGGCTATAGAAAAATTATAGCATTGAAGTATAGTTTTTCCCCCCTACAATTCCCTAGTCAAAACAAACACACAAGCTCCACATGGTCCTTCTCTCTGCCTCTGCATAGAGCTAACAAGATGTACCAAGTCCTGGCACCTTTGTAACTTATCAACATCTCCCTTTAGAGCCTAGCAGCTTTTTGCAGAGAGGACAGGTGGATCTTGCTTCTGCTTGGGTTGCTTGGGCTCCAAGTCCGAGACCACAGTCTTGCATGCCTATCACCTCTCTGCTTGATACCACCTGAGGTTCTGGGCTCCTCTCCTCTTTGCTCTCCCTAGGATCTCCTATTCTTTAGCTTACCCAAGACCCTCCTCACCCAGCTGACCTACATGCCTTCTCTCAAAAGGTCCCCTCAGAGCTGGCCCTCCAGTGCACATCTAGGCCTCCTCTCTCCCTGACTGCTCTGACTGACCTTGGTCCTTCTTGTCCTTCCCCAAGGAAGCAGGTCTCTTTACTTGGTTACTTTCTCTTAGTGGCACTCTCTACCCCAGACCTCCATTCCTCTGTCCCCTCTTTCCTCCTGTTTCAGGATGTGACCTCTCTGTCTTTCCTCTCTCTCCATCAGTACCTCCTGTCTATGGTCATAGCTTATTTTAGCCGGGCTGGCCTCTTCTCCTGGCAGTACCAACGAATCCACTTCTTTCTGGCCCTGTAAGTATTTGGTCTCCATCAATCAGAACTCACTACCTGGGAGGGTAGAAAGTGAGCAGAGGGGCACTAACCTGTCCTTTACTTTTGTCCTGTTTGTCCTGTTTACTCTGTGTAGAAGAAATTGTAGCATTGTAGTATAGTTTTTCCCCCACAATTCCTGACTCAAAACAAACACACAAGCTCCCTAAAAGCCAGTTTTAAAAAAATAAAGGAAACTTGAGAAGAGTGGAGGAAAGCATGGGTACATCCTGTCCCTGGCAGAGGTACTGGAGTTGCAGACACATCTTCCTTCCTGTATCTATACCAACACTGTTCTGTCTTCTGCCTCTGGATTTCTAAAACAGATGCCCAATTCCCAACCTGGCACAGGTGCAGTGTAAGGTGCTCCCCTCTGGTCCTTCATACATGTGTCTTCTCACATTTGTGGCATTCTATGTACCCCCTGAAATTCCTTCCAGGATGGATCCAACCACCTCATAGGCCTCCTCCACAAGTGTTGCTCACTGCTTTCCAGACAAAGGCTGGAGTCCTTCAGAAGGTGTATGTCTGGCAGAGACCTCTGGACCAAGGCGTGGTCCTCTGTAACACTTAATAGGGCTGGGGCAGTCTTGTCTGAAGATGGTCCTCTGGGAGTCCCTTTTTTAGAAGCTGACTCCAAGAGGAGGCTTTTCCTGGTTGTGTTGCTGAGGATGTACCCATGTCTTTCCCCAGCTATCTGGCCAATGACATGGAGGAGGACAACCAGGCTCCTAAACAAGACATCTTTCATTTCCTCTACGGGAAGAGCTATGCCCAGCGTCCCCTGTTCCACAAACTGCGCTATCAGTTCATCTGCTCCATGGGCTGGAACACTCGGGTTTCCAAGGAGGAGTGTGAGGAGGTGGGTGGTGCTGTGTGTGCTTGTGGGGGGAGAGGGATGGGCTGACTGGAGAGACACAGGAAGGTGGGTGGCTGCAGGTGGGCTCTGGGGAGGAGAAAACTCCGATGGCTGTGCAGGGAGGGAAGGATTTCCTGAGCAGTCTTCAGTTTTGTTTTTTTTTTTTGCGGGGCGGGGGGGGGTTGTTAGTGAACAAAATGTGTACCTCAATTTACTGTATACCATCTAACAAAAATTTGGTGGAAATTTATCAGATATATATAAGTGATTCAAGTAATAAAAGAAAGTCTCATTTCAAGAAAATGAAGTTCTTGAGGAAAAGTAAAGTACATTAAAAATGTAAAGACAAGTCCAATTTCTATGCAATAAGGGAACTACAGTTTAATAAAGCAGATTCAAGTGATTTTTTTACATATGTATCTTTGGTCTTTGATATATATTTATGTATAGATGGATCTAACCATTGTAAACTATGGTTTATTTTGAAGGAAGTGGATAAATGAGATGAAAGGAATCTTTATACTAGACTAAAATTATTCACAAAGCAGAACATTTTACAGTGAAATATTTTTTCATTCATAGAATTTTTACACAATTTCTACTTTGGATATAACTAAAATTACAGTTTAATTATTTGTCTAGAACACTGAGATGTACTCTTTAGTTTTAAACAAACATCATACCAAAATTATTCATCTGCCAGTCTTATAGTCATGTAAAAATTATATTAGGATTTCAGTGATTAAACATACATCTAACCATGTAACTTAAAAGTTTTTTCATGTACTCAAGCAAAAACTTCACTACATTAAACCATTATTCTATTCAAATCAGAGACAATGATAAAGCTGTCTCTTGATAAAATCAAGTTTCCAAATTTGATTCTTTGGGACACCAAAACCACTGTCTCTGTCAAAGCATCTTTACAAAATTTTCCACACAGGTAGCATAATTTAGTTGTTTAATATAAAATAGGAAAATATACTCAATTTTTATTGAAAAGAAAGCTGAAAATATGATGTCCCACATCTTACATAATATGCTCCTAAAATACAGCCATGTTAGTAATAAGTAAAATAATGTTGTGATATCCATATTTAGCTACTTCATTTGTCACCAGGCTAAATAAATCTAATAATTACACCTTGATAGCTGACAGAACTTAGTTAATAGAATCAAGCCTCTCAACATTTTATTTAAGATATTTGTAGACTGCTGAATCATAGTAACTAGAAAGAAGAAATTATAGCATTGTGTATAGTTTTTTTCCCCACAATTCCTGACTCAAATCAAAGTGAACTAATTTTAAGGAATGTGAAAATAGATTAACCATGACTTCAACACACTCAATATCTTGTAAACTCATCAGCTTTTTGGGGGGCTCTTTTTCTTTCCAGATTCAAGCTTATAATCCTGAGCTCTGGGTGTGGGGCCGAGATCGCACTCTTATTCCCTAGAAGACCCGGAAGAATGGAGGCCTGAGGGGAGAATCAAAATTCTGTATCTCTGGCCTTATGACAGAGTCACTGATTGTCTATTTAGGATGCTCAAGGACCTAACCTATCAATCCACTCCTTTATACCTCCACTCATAGTCACTGTGTGCAGATGGTGAAACAGACTGAATCCAAGTCAGCTTCATGGTCTCAAACCCCAACCACACAGATGAGCTTCTATATGTGCTGAGTGCTATGAGGCTACTCAGCCACACCTGAGAAAGAACAGCTTATCACACAGGATGTGCTAGAAATCCTTAACCCAGACAAATTGGGCCCAAATGTCAGCAGTGGTGAAAGGCTGATCTTGGTCTAAAGTGAATGTCCTTTAGCCATGAATATTTCACTTCCCTGTAAATTGTCTTTTTACCCTTTCCTTTTAATTCATCTTGGGTCAAGCATCTCTTAAGGATACCAAGCATGAAGATGATTTATTTATAGGATTATCATAGTTTTAGTATATATAATAAATGCTTATTTTGAACTATGTTTATTTTAAATTGTTTTGAGACATATTTTGTTTGGAAAATTGTTGTTTCTTATTAGTTTTGTGATGAGTGTTATAACAGGTTTGTGTACATAATTATTTCTCTGAAGTTTTTAATCTTTTTATCTATTTTATCTATTACTTTTAAACCTCAGTGGTATTACCCCATAGTCTTATAAATATAAATTTTCATTTGATGTTCAATCATCATTATTGTAAATATCAAGCTGCTGTTATTTAACTTGGATTGACATGTTTTTCTGTCATTTTAAAGTATGTATTATAAGAGAACACATGTGCTATGTACATTTTTGGGGGGGGAGCTATATGCTTTTGAAGAGCACAGCATTTGTGGGGAAACTGAATAAAGTTGAGAATCTTCTTACCTTAATGATGCATCTGATCATGACATTCTGGATTGTTTGTTTGCTGACAAATGTTACTATTGTTTAACAGGGTTGTTGTTAATTGACCAAATTTCTTACCTGTGGGAGGAAAACACCTCAATTATTTTTCACGTCTGAAAACAACAAAGAAGGTTGCAGAACTTTATACTAGAGACTAGAAGCAGGAAACACAGGGAGAACATTGAAAGAGACAACACAGAAGAGTGAAAGAAAATTCTAGGAGAGCTGTAAAACAATCTAAATCCAAAATCAAGAAGAGGCATCTCAACAGGAGATGCCTTCCTGGTAATGGTCCAAGGATAGGGACACACAGGGACTGGTAGACTTTGCTACTGGAGTCACAGTTTGAGTTTTTTCCACAATCTATTTCTAGTTTTACATAACAGAAGGAAACCTAAAGGGTCTTGTTTGAAATAGAAACTGGTGAAGGGAAATGAAGGTACTAGGGCAAGTTGTGAGAAGAATGAGATGATAGGAAGAGCTCAAGCTGGTAAACAGATAGGCACAGAGAGGAAAGGGCTAACAGAGTAGGCACTGAATGACTGCAGACAAGCATCTTGGGAGATGGGAACTTCAGAGAATATGGGAGCGGCTGTGGAAAGAAGCAGGTGAAGCAAAGTGTCAGTCAGAAGGAAAACAAAGCTAAAGAGAGGTGGCAACAGAGCTAGTGATGAGATGTGATGTGGGGTTAGAGGCAAGTGGAGATGATGTGAAGAGGCTGGAAAGTACCTACATGAAATGAGCTTAAGGCTGGTTGAATGTGTCAAAAGAGGAATGGTGGTTGGGTGAGTGGAGCAATTGAAGAGGTAAAAGTTCACTGAAGGAAAAAGTCATTAAAGACCAGCACTGTGCAATGCAATTCTGATGCTGATCAATTGCATGGAGGTCACATGCTGCAGGTTGAGGCCCACTCTACACTGCCCTGTCTTCAGAAACCAGCTGTAAGCTGTTTCCCAGGCTACTTGCACTTCTCACCAACGACTGCATATTCGGGGAATCCCACGATCATATTTTATAATTCTCTAAAACTTCTCACTGAAATTAAGAGAGCACAAATCCTATAATTACTGTTTTGCCATGTGGAAAAGGACACAAATTGGCACCAGCTAAAAGAAGCACGTGGCTGAAGGTCTAGGAAGGTCTGAATGAAAGCTGTTATGTCCTTAGGATGCAGCATCTTCAGAGGACATTAGATGTATATGACCAACCTGGGAAGCTGACCTTGATTTCAGTGTCCAGAGTTTTTACTGGAATTTCACTAAGCATTTGGTAGGAGTGGGATGAGTAGAGCGATAAACCAGGCTCAGGTCCTGCCCTGTGGGTGCTTACCATAGAGTGGGGGAGACAGGCGAGTGTCCAGGAAAGAAGATGAGGGAAGAGGGTGTGGATAGAGACAGGGGACATCATGACGTCACCTACACAGCGTGAGGGTGGCACCAGGCAGCGTCAGGGTCTCCAGACTGGTTTTGCCTTCCGGATCACCGCGTGCCAGGCACCCTTCAGAAGTCCCCGACCAGTAAAAGGCCCATCTTAGTTGATGCTGGGCGCCCAGGCACCGGACTCCCAGTCCCTGGGCCCACCGGAAATAGGTCTGTCTCGGCCCACCTCAGTGGGCCTTCCTTTTCCCCTCGCAAAGCCGAGTTCCTCCCCGCACCGGAAGTCCGGTAGTCTGCATGCACAGCTCACCGGAAATCCGTAAATCGTAATCCAGGGCTCACATCAGGTCCCTAGGCGAGTACTGGGATTCTATTTCCCAAGAGTCTATGCGCTCCCTAGCACCCTCAATTTAGGGACCGTGTGAAATGTGCCTGTCTCTTCTAACAGTGCAGAGGAGACATGCTGTGAGCCTTGGCTGACCACAAGCCTCCTACCCTCCATCGTGGCTTCTCCTTAGATCAAGGGAGCCTTTAAGGGAACGTCTAGAATGCATTTCCTTCATTTTTTTTTTTTCCTAATTGTGTCTTGATTCAGTGATGGTTGGAATTTTTTTTTACTTTTTTTATTTCAAAGTACTTAGAGGGTCAAGGAAACTTGTGATGAAATAAGAAAGTAAAAAATTTCAACCAAGGGGCTGGGGATGTGGCTCAAGCGGTAGCATGCTCGCCTGGCATGCGTGCAGCCTGGGTTCGGTCCTCAGCACCACATACAAACAAAGATGTTGTGTCCGCCGATAACTGAAAAATAAATATTGAAATTCTCTCTCTCTCTCTCTCTCTCTCTCTCTCTCTCTCTCTCTCTCTCTACACACACACACACACACACACACAAAAAAAAAATTAAAAAAAATTTCAACCAAGCTTTTATGTTGACTAAAAATTCGGGAGCCTGGAGAGCATTGTTCAATTCTCATTTTATGCATCTTTGGGAAAGATAAAATAATCTCTATGGCGGATTGGTGGATACCTAGAGGTCGGGGCTGGAGTTTCCTTTTGAAAAAAGTCACAGGAATATCTCTGTCATTATTTGGTGATAATTAAACGGTCAATTAAATTTCCCCCAAATTATCAAAACATTCATGTAAAATGAATGCTTTGGTTATAAATATTAAATATAACAACTTGATTTTGGAAACAAAAATTATATTTCCTGATTTTGGAACACTGAGGTAGAGCTTGGCAGGTAGCAATGACAGATTAGCTGTCTTTCATTCATTCCCCCCTTCTCCCTTTTAGTACTACCACCCCTATTTTATTTTTCCAGCTTTCCAATTGGTGTGGTGTATAATTAGTTTAGGCAAAAGATACAAGAGAATAGGGCTGGGGATGTGGCTCAAGTGGTAGCGTGCTCGCCTGGCATGTGTGCAGCCCAGGTTCGATCCTCAGCACCACATACCAACAAAGATGTTGTGTCCGCTGAAAACTAAAAAATGAATATTAAAATTCTCTCTCTCTCTAAAGAAAAGAAACGGGAGAACAAAGAATCTGAGTAATCATAGGAGAGAACCTGTTGCATCTTTCTGATCTCTAAACATTTTGTCCTCATAAAGCTACTGCCACTGGTTTTCTTCCTTAAACTATCCCTGACCTCCTCCATTAGTGAAGCCCATCTCCATAACTGTCTGGGATCCTACGTGTCTTCTGATGTCCTGTGGCATCATTTTCTCCTCATATAAAATTGTGGCTTTCTAATTCTTTGCTCTTTTAATTTTCTCATCTGATCCACTTTGTGTAAGTTATTATAACCTCAAACCCTTGATTCCTTTGCCTTCTTGCTTTTCTGTTTTAATCATTCTTAACACAGTTTTGAATTTCCCCACATTCTCTTTCTCTAAGAAAGCCAGCTGTTCCTGTGACCGGCAACTACAGCTGTCCTCTCCCCAGCTCTGCTCAGCCTCCACTGCAGCTCTGTATGTTCTTCGGTTCCAGAAGCCTGGGCGCTCTGAGTCTGCCATATTCTTGTCTCAATTGCTCCTGTGTTCTCTTTTCTGAGAGTCACATTCCTTCTGTCATCACAATGCATTTCCAAAGCAACTCCCTTGATTTATTTTCCTTCTCAGCTTTCCGTGGCCTCCAGCCCCTCTCACTTTCTCAGCTGGTCCATATCTTCATCCTGGGAGTGGTATGAGTTTTCCCCCTTCCCAGTGACCTCCCCTCTCTTCAGCAGGACTCACTGCAGGCTTCTCTCTGCCCCTCGGCTTATACCACAGCCTTCTCCAGGATTTCTAAATGCTCCCACCCTGACCCTGTAGCCTGGCCACCTGACCTTCTCACCCTATCTGTTACTGATAGATTATTCATATACATCATCGGTTTCCTGGGTTACCCTTTTTCATTCAGCTCTTTTCTCATCTTAGCTGCTCATATGTCCTCTTCTACCCACATCTGCCATCCTGTGTGGACCTAGGACTACGTCAGTACCTTTGATTCCAGTGTGTCTCATAAACAGGATCTGTTTCCAAGCTGCCCTCCCCAGACCATTTCTCCTCTTCATTTTCTAACTATTTTAGTGTCTGCAGAGCCTACAGTTCATGCTGCTCTTCAACTATCCTGCTTCTGATTGCTGCCCATCTCCTGGAGCTTTGACTTAGTACATTATGTGTTGCAATAAAGAAATACACGAGGCTGAAATTTTTATTAAGAAAAGGAATTTATCTACTTATTTTGAACTACCAGGGATTGAACCCAGGGCTGCAGGCCTGCGAGGCCAGTCTTGTACTGCTGAGCTATAATCCCAGTCTTCAAAATGAAGTTTATTGAGCTCATAGTTCTGGAAACCCAAAAGCATGGTGCTGGAATATTGGCAGTCCTCCTGCTCCCTGGCCATATCACAGTGTGGTTTAGAAGTAGGAAGGAAATAGGCCAAGTGCAAAGGGGGCCAAATCCATTAACAACCTGTTCTCATAACTCAGTGTGTGATACCAGCATTAATACCTTCTGAGGAAAATGTCCCCATGATCTAGTTACATTCCATTTGATGCCACATATTAAAGTTTCTACCACCTCAACCCTGCCACATTGGGGACCAAGCTTCCTGCACCTGAACCCTTGTAAGGCATCTATCCAGTCACAGCAAGCTGTCTTCATGTGACTGCTCTGCTCCTTGTGACTCCTTGGCTTTGACAGCTGTACTATGTGTGTTAACCAGTATTTGAAAATTTCTGGGTGACGGGAGATTCTATTACTCATAGTGGGCCTCTGGGACTAAATATGAGTTTATGATAACAAGGTGATCCCCAAACAGCCAGCCACAATAGAAAATTTACCACATGACTGTGGGGGCAACTTTGAGCTACATATCAGCTAGTACTTCAGGAAGGAGGGGAAGGCAAGAGATTGGGTTCCACTGCAAGACAATTGAAAAATCATGGCGACCTAATGAATTCCAATAAAAACTCAGAACACTGAAACCAAGGTGAGCTTCCCTGGTGGGTGCACACATCACTGTCCTGGTAAGATGATATATCCTAGGACATGGAAGCTTTCAATGGGACCCTCCAGACCTCAAGCCATGTGTCTGTTCTTTGGGCTTGTCCCAGTTTGGGTCCTAACCTTGGGGTCCATGTGAATAGGATGCTTCCAAGGAGACTCCACACGTCTCTCCAGCAGGTTCTCCACACCTTGCTGAGTCTGCTCTTCTCACCTTTCTATGTCCTCTGGTGAGTCAAGGTCTCTGCACCTCAAAGAGAGTGACCACCAGATCCAGTGACATCCTTGGGAAAAACAGGAGCATCAAAGGTGGATTTTGTTGTTTCTGCCCAACATGGATTCAAGGGTCCAGTTTACAGTCCCAGCTGAAACAAAATTAAAAACAGGGAAAAATATATGGAGTGTCAGGGTTTAGGAATTTAGATTCCTGAGAAAGAGGCCAGTCCAGAGAGAGCCTAGCTCACTGGCCAGATAGGGAGTGTCCAATCTAGAGAGCAGGAGGGGACGTGGAGTCAGCAGAAAGGAGAGAATATCTAAGGAGACATGGGAGCTAGAGGTCACAGTGCAGAGAACTGAGAGAAGCAAAGTTTAGGGGCTCCCGGTCTTGGGCTACACAAAGTGGGAACATGGTAAGAGGTGAGAACTGGGGTCCAGGCAGCCTCAGGTCTATCCCTCTTCAACATGTGGCTTTTCAGAGATTGGAGGACACAGGCCCATGCAAGGGACACAAGAATGATCCAGGAAGGGAATGAGGAGGATCAGAGGTAGGCTGGTCAGTGTGCTTTGAGCATTCCAAGTGCAGGTGGCCTCAACGTGGCAGAAGTGGTGCTGGGCTTTGGAGAGGAATGACAAGTTTCTGTTTGAGACATTACTGTGCCATGTCCTTCCACTGAGGCTGGCATCTGGGTAGTGAGCCTCTAAACGTGTCCTACTGACAACTCTGGGAGCTCTCCTCTCTGACATGTGGACACCTTGCTGAGATGGGCAGGAGGTCTGGAGTGGCCAGGGGACCTGCATTTCTAACAACTCCAGGGTAAGGCCCAGGCAGTTGGTCTGGGGACCTTGTAACCACTCTCACAGCCTCCATCCTCCATCCTTGGTCTGTGTCCATCTGTCTTTCTAGTATGCCATCTTGTTGCATCCCTCCCTCCAATGGCTCCTCCCTGCCCTGCCAATTTGGTGCTCCCCAGCGTAAGCCCACACCCCTGTTTCAGCCAGGCTGGCTTTTCATCTGAGAAACATGCTTGCTCCTGCCACCCTGTTAGAGGGCCTCACCTGGTCAGCTTACCGTGTTCTGGTGTCCCTGCAGAAGTCCCTTCCTTCCCCGGGTTTCACATGTGACAACAATTTCTGTCCTTTGTTTTTGTTTCTTTTTCTTTTTCATACTAGGGACTGAACCCAGAGGTGCTCTACCACTGAGCCCCAGCCCCAGCTTTTTGATATTTAATTTTGAGACAGGGTCTGGTAAGTTGCCAAGGCTGGGCTCGAACTTGTGATCCTCCTTCCTCAGCGTCCCAGGTAGGTGGGATTATAGGACTCTGCCACCACGCTCGGCTTAGTTTAATCTTTAGAAGTATCTGTGCCCTGGGATGATAGTTTTCTGTAGAGAGGATTTTCGTTTCCCTCTGGTAAGTTCCACCTGTGACAAAGATGTGACCCTTCTCTGGGCAGCTCTAGGACTCCCAGGAATACAGACTTCATCCCTCCCAGAGTACGGCACCTCAGGATGGCAGCCAGGGTCACTAGATCACACTGGCTCCTCATCTCAGGAGCAGCGCAGCTCTGTTGCATTGAGCTCCAATCCTCCTGGTTCCTCAGTAGGTTTCTGATGGATCTGAAGTTTACTGGGGTATAGTTCAGACAGGAGGTTCTTCCTCATTAGTGTATCATCTGAGTTTGGGGGAGTGGGTCTGACACAGCCATCCCTGGTTACAGAAAAGGAGCAGCCCTGCCCCTGAATTTCTCAGTGGCCCTGCAGCCAATGCTCCCCTCTGGAGGTCTTGGATAGTGTCTGTGATCTCACTGCATCTGCTAAGGGAAGGGGTGGCTTACCTCCCTAGGTCAGGGAGCAGGGTCCAGTCCCCTTGTGGCATGCTCCTTCCATGACCCAGCCTTCCTGTTTGGTCACTCTGAGCACCATCCCATTCATCAGTCACAGTGAGACCCCTCCTGGCTTTCCTAGTCATTCTTTCTCCCTCCCTGGGGCTCTGCATTGGTTGTGTCCTGGCTTCCTGAGCTCTGTCCAAGCCCACACTCCTGGGGAGTGTCAGTCTTTATCACTGTTGTGACTAGTGACCACACACCTGGTCCTACAGTTCTGTAGGTCAGGAGTCTCCCTGGGCTGAGGTCAAGGTGTGGGGAGGCTTCATTCCTCCTCGAGCTTTGGGGGGAATCTGTCTGCATTTCCAATTTCTTGGGCATCTTCATTCATTGGCTTGTGACCCCTTCCTCCATCCTCCAAAACAGTAGTGCAGCAGCTCAGGTCTTTCACTCTGAACTTGACCCTCTCGATAATGCAGAATAATGTCCCCATTTCCACATTTATTAGTCTGTCCTCAACAGGAGCTGGAAATGAGTCACTAGCCACCTCCTGACCCCCAGCACTCTCCTCCCAGATGGTATCCTGTCCTTCTTAAAGAACAACAAGCCAGATGACGCACTGTGTGTGCTGGGCCTCACGCTGTCTGGCCTGTACCCCCACGAGACCTGGAGCTTCACCTTCAGCAAGTCCCTCCCAGGGCATGGTGAGCTGAGGCCCTGCAATTTCCACCTAGAGGGAGCCTGGCATGTGCTCTTGCTCTAGGGGCAAGGTCTCCCAGGACTGGCTCATCCTCAGGCCATGCCTGGGTTGCAAGAGAGGATGGGCTGCTTTCACTCTGGGCTCCCTGCATCTGAGGCTGCCCACTGAGTCCCCTTGTCCTTCCCTCTCCCCAGAAGGGTGCATCTGTAGCTTCACCTGGTTCTCAGGGGAATTCTCATAGGTGGGGCTCAGTGACCTTGATCCAGGTCTGCTTGAGGTAGTGGCAAATGGCCCCGAGACCCCGCTGCAGGACACAGGCAGGAACCAGTGCTTTAGCACCCTGGGAGTGGAACAGTGCTTCAGGGCGGGCATGGGGGACAGGAAGAGGGTGGGTGGCTGGGCAGCTGTGGGTGTGTCCTCAGAGGAAGGTCATAGTGGGCTCTGGCTGAGCCTTCTGCCTGGCCAGTTATATTGTCCAGAAGAGGTCAGTCCTTCACTTTACGGAGTGAGGAAATCGAGGCTCAGAGATGCCAAGTGTTTTGCCAAAGGCCACATAGCTCTGGGGGACAGCTGGGATCTGACCTACGATCTGCCTGGCTCCCAAGCCCCCATGCTGTGTGGCTTCCCCTGAGCCCCCAGAGGGGCAGGTGTGCTTGGACCATTTGCCAGCAGTCTGTCCTCACCAGGGGTTGGGGGTCTGTGGGTAGAGGGCAGGGTTGTGAGGCAAGGCTGGTGGTCTTCTCCCTCAGGTCACATGCCACGAACTCTGCCACCTCCTGGGCCTGGGGAGCTGCCGCTGGCTCCGCTGCCTCATGCAAGGGGCGCTCAGCCTGGATGAAGCCCTGCGGCGGCCCCCAGACCTCTGCCCCATCTCCCTGAGGAAGCTGCAGCATGTCCTGGGTTTCCAGCTCGCTGAGAGGTACAAGGTAAGCGCTGCCCCGTCTCCCAACTTGGCCCAGGGGAAGCCACACACAGGCAGAGGACCTGTGCTGTGTCCTGCTCCTCCAGGACCTCACAGGTCTCCCTGATGGCATATCGAGTCCTTAGCTGGTGCTTGACAAGTGGAAGCACCCGGCACTTTGGGGCACTTTGGCTGACTTGTGGGTCACTAGAAGGAAGAGGGAACCAGACTAACCCAATCCTCATCAGGAGCTCCTGCCTGTGGCAGTGCTGGCCAGGGGGATGCTGCCCTCTGCTGGTGGAATATGGCATGGCCATGGAGCACGGTCCCCTTTCTTATTCCCATGGGAAGATTTGTTTGTAAACTCAGAAACTTCACTCTCTCTTTATTTCTCTTTAAATCCACTTCTGGCTGAAAACAAATTTATCATGGAGGCACAGGACCTATCAATTTGAAAACCAAAACTTGTCAGAACTTCACTGGGTTTAAGGCTTATGGTTCTGGGGAGCCCCTTCCTCAGGCAGGTTTCTGGCAGGGTGGTGGCTCTCAGCCTGCCCTGGTGTCACAATTCCCTGGTGGGATGGGGTTCTCACCTGGACGCATTAGAACACGCCCCTGTGATGCTGGAGGCCTGAAGTAGAGGCCAGGTATTTTCAGATTATAGCACTGACTCCCCTGGGAGCAGAGGGACAGCCCTCTGGGTGTGGCCCTTCCCTAGTGGGGAGCCAGGAGCCTGTGTCGCTGCAGAACGGGGCAGCTGGTGTGGTTGTCACTTGTGGAGACACCCTGCATGGGCCAGCTGCCCAGTCAGCTCTTATTGTCCTGGTGAGGCTGAGAAATGGGAATTGAAGACAGCTCTGGCTGTGAAAGGGTTTGATTTCTCACTTATGTCCTTCATCTGGGGGCTCATTCAACCATCTGATGGGAACTTGTAGAACTTTACCCAGTTGAGGGTGGGGGTGTGGTGTTCAGCAGACCCTGGGTGAGCTCTGAGGGCTGAGGTGGTGGGTGCAGCATCTCCTCCCATGATGCTCCCTGAAGTGGCTGGGCCCTTGGGAGCAGCCGTCCTCTCAGGACAGGGCTCAAGGACCTGGAAGGACAATGACTGTAATAGGAGGGGAGCTATGCAGGAGATTTGCCACATGTCCTGGGATGGCCCAAGGACTCTAAGAGCCATGGAGCCACCCAGGGCCAGTGTCTCTGCTCAAAGAAAAAGCCCAGCTTTGTGGTGCCGGCCAGTGCCCACTGATTGACTGAGCAGAGCTGGAAAGTGCTGCTCTTTGTGACGCCCATCCTGCAGACATGGCACACACAGGGGACCTCAGGAGCACAGGTAATGGGAGGCCATGGTGAAACATTTAGGGAGTGATGTGTTTTGAGTGTTTCTTTTGCCTTAACCTTTTCTGACTTTAATCATGAGCTTTGAGGAAGGGCTGGGTTAGCAAGAGGTGCCCAGTTCCTGAAACGCGAACAGCAGGCTCCTGGGACCTGGAACGTCTGGCTGTGGCACAGCCTGGACTCCAGCCCCCAGCAGTGCTGGGCAGCAGGGCCCTGGTGGCACCAGCTTGCCACAGGCCTCAAGGTGACTGAATGCTGCTGGGTCCTTGGGCTGCTCGCTGGCCAGACAAGTGGCCACCAGAGAGAATCAGCCCATTTCTCCCTCGCAGAGACTCCACGCCTGGACCCAGGCAGCAGCAGGTTCGTGGCCCTGCCAGGAGGCAGGAGAGCCGTCTGTATTGGAGGACACCCCACCCTTCAGCGCAGACTCTGGCATGTGCTGTGAGAGCGACTCAGAGCCTGTCACCAGCCTGTCAGAGCCACTCACCCCTGATGCATGGAGTCATGCCTTCCCTGAGGGACCCGAGGATGGGCAGAGCTCCCTGGTGG
Source organism: Ictidomys tridecemlineatus (assembly GCF_052094955.1). NCBI lineage: Eukaryota > Metazoa > Chordata > Mammalia > Rodentia > Sciuridae > Ictidomys > Ictidomys tridecemlineatus. The sequence continues at coordinate 108,803,601 of NC_135486.1, read as the reverse complement.
CCTCAGAGGCTCTGCCGAAGCTTGAGGGCCCTGTGGAGGCCATTGAGGAGCACGGACGGTGGCTGGCCACATGTATCCAGGCCTTGGAACGAGAAGTGGCCGAGGAGGAGCTCGCGCAGGTGGACAGGGCCGTGGATGCCCTGGACCCGTGGGAGATGTTCACAGGGCAACTCCCGGCTACCAGGCAAGACCTGCCCTGTGTCAGGGACAGTTCAGGGCTGCGCAAGGCCCTGGGGGACAAGCTCTCCTCCCTGAGGCGGCGGCTGAGCACACGTAGACTCCCCAAGGCCGAGTCCTCCCCCTGCCGCTGGGAGGGGGGGAGTTAGTGCAGCAAGATGGCCTGTCCCCTGCAGAAAAGTCAGCGCCTGGCGTCTCTCCCCAGGACACCAACTGACCACTGCTGTCCAGCCACCAAGGGCATGGTGAGCCCAGCAGCACTAACAGAAGCCCTCAGAAGTTGAGGAGGCTGCTTCTAGCTGGCTCCTTGGGTCCCTGTGCCCACTGCTCACCCCAAAGCACAGCCTGGTCCCAGGACCCCCATGGCGGAGTAGCCTGCAGCCTGGGGAGCACCCCGCCCCTCTCCTGGGTGCGACCGTGGACTGAGGGCCAGGGGGGAGCTGTGCGCTTGTCTTCTCCTTGCAGGCTGGGCTTTGGGCCTGCTGCTCCCCTGGTTACTTCCTGTTGGAGCTTGAAAAGTTATCCAGGCCAGTGGTGACCCTGGAACATGGGCCGTGCTGCTGCTAACTGGGCTCCAGTGTCCCCTCAAAGTGGAAGCCATGGGGTTTTGTTTGTTTTGTCTCTGAGCTTGAGACTCACGGGGGTCTGTCCTTTTGGACCCACACTGCGGGAAGGCAGGTGTCTAACCTGCAGGTTTAAGGGGCAGGAGGGTGGAGCCTCCTTATGCCCTGAGGTCGCCTGCTGTCACTCAGTGGTGAAAACACACTGCAGCCCCATTCTCGGGACTGTTTTCTGACCAAGGTGGCTGTGCTGTCAGTGGGTACTAGGCCACAGTGGTGCCATGTGGGGTCAGTTTGTACTAGGCCACCAGGTGCTTGTGCTGGTGCCAGCGGGGTGCAGCTCATGTCTTCAGTGACGTCTTGGCTGAGTTCTATCCCATTCCTGAGAGTGGTTAGGACACCGTCCACACGTGGCATTGTCTGTGTCCCTTTCATTTTTTGGTTCCAGGGATTGAACCCAAGGGTGCTTAACCACTGAGCCACATCCCAAGCCCTATTTTATTTGAGATGGGGCCTCACTAAATTGCTTAAGGTCTTTCTAAGTTGCTAAGGCTGGTCTTGAGTCTGTCCTCCTGCCTCATTTGATTCCCACCCCCTCAAAGTGACCTTTTTATCACTATCAAATGTCCCAGCCTGAGACAGTAGGATCCTGCAGAGTGAAGCAGGTGGGGTCCTGGCTTTTCCTCACTGGAAAGAGGCAAGAACAGGAAGCTTAGACAGTTTCGAATTGTTTCTGAGAAAAAACTACAAATATAGACCTAGAGGGAGTCTGAAGCTGCCTTGTGACTGTGACACTACTGTGGGGCAAAGGGCAGGTCCCAGGCCCAGAAAAATGCAAAGGGTCGAGTCCATCTGAGCTGGGAAGCAAAGTCACACCTCTGACACAGTATCGGCACCCTCCCCAGGCCCCCAGGCCATTCTTGCCATCTCATACAGGTGTCCCATGGTCCAGGTTGTCCTTGCAATGAGATGAAGGGACTCACGCTACGGCTGATGCAGCTGCCTGTGTCTGCGAGCAGGGAGCACAGCTGGGCCTCCACGCCCAGGCCCTGGGAGCCCTCCATCAGGCCCAGGCTCCCTGGGTAGCTGTGGCCTTCCTAAGGCAGGTGGGGCTCTACCTAAGCCTCATGTCAGAGCCTCACCCTGCTGGGCAGTCACTGAGGCCCCTGCAGGTCCCTGGGAGGGACACAGACACCACCTCTGAATGGAGGTGTGGCAAGTTTCTGGAAGGTCGTACCACTTGGGGAAATAACACTGTGGCCATCCGTGAGAAGCTGGCCCTGGTCGGTGTTGGTGGCCTGGGTTTCACTATCATGATGGCCACATGGTCTTACCTGAGGCCACTCTTCTGTCCTCTGCAAGAGGCGAGTTACTGGAGTGTTGGAAGATTCAATGGGGATGACAAATAGCCAGGTGTGGACGGAGGGCAGGAGGCCATCAGGGTCATCAGCCCCTGGCCTTTGGCTCCCAACTGTCATGAGTCCCAGGAGGGCACGTGGAGGTGGGAGGCAGCAAACCACTAAAGCCAGAAGCTTCACCCAGAGGCTTTTGAAGACTGGTGTCGGGAGGACGTTTTGAAAAGCAGCTTCCTCTGCCATGTTTCCCTCCTCACACGCTGGCCCAGGTTCTGTCCTTGACAGGCGGAGGGTAATGGGACAGTCACCACGGGAGGAGGATAAGGAGAGGAGGAGCCAAGTGGCACTCACGGACCTTCCTAAACTGGAGCTGGAGATGTCGCAGCCGTGGTGTTGACAGGTGTGGTCTGAAGGGTCAAGGGGCCATGGCATCTAAAATGTCAAAGAAACGCACAAGCTGACTCAGCTGCTCCTCACCTGCTCTGTCAGGGGTCCCTGGGGTGCATGAGGACAGGTTGACAGATCCTCCAAGAGCCTGGCACATCTTGGTCAAGCTGGAGGCGCTTGAGAGAAACTAAGTAGTTTGGGGTCATGACACGTCACCTATGTCACTAGGACATCGAGCCCTGGGTCCCCATGTTCCTTTCCAGGCTCAGGGTCACGACATGTCACTTCCGTAGAACATCTAGCCCCTGGCTGCACATGCACTTCCCCAGGCTTTGACCAGGGACCAAGTTGGAGGGGCCCTAGACAGAGGGAGCAGATCCTTCTTTCTACCCAAAGCCCAGGCTCGCCATCCAAGGAGGGGAGAAGCATTTCACTCCTGCCCATGGTGGGAACCCTCATAGAGCAGGAGAGCTAGTGTAGCTCTGCACCCCATTCCAGGGCTGAGTCTGAAAAGGGGTGCCGTCCTGTGAGCCAGCCTATGGGACATCTGATACAGATGAAAGAACTCTCCAGAGGGCTTAAAGCACAGACAAGCACTGGCTGAGTCAAGAAACGAATGGTGGGGCTGTCGTTGTGGCTCAGTGGTGGAGCGCTTGCCTTGCTTTTGTGAGGCACTGGGTTCAATCCTCTATTTTTATACCTTTATATCATTTATTTATATAATAAATATAAATAAATTAAATAAAGGTATAAAAAACACAATAACCCCAGAAGCTCCGGAGGCTGAGGCAGGAGGATCGTGAGTTCAAAGCCAGCTTCAGCAAAAGTGAGGCGTTAAGCAACTCAGTGAGACCCTGTCTCTAAATACAGTACAAAATAGGGCTGGGGGTATGGCTCAGTGGTGGAGGTTCCTGAGTTCAATCCCTAGTACCAAACTAAACTAAAACAAAACAAAACAAAAGTCCCCCAAAGCCACAATAACATTATTAAAAAAAAAACAAAAACCTAATGGCAAGGCTCTGTTCAAATTTAGATCCCACCAAGTTCAAAGGGCATGCTACAACATTCAAGGTATATGCCCACCTATAGAAGATCTACCCACAATCCCAAGACCAGCCACTCTCCAGAGACCCAAGGGTTGGGGACAACCAAGCCTCAGAAGGATCAGCTGCTGATTCTCCACCTCTTAGGGGGTCCCGCTGAGGACCAGGGGATGTTGCACGCCCATCACCCTCAATTCTCAAAACAGCAGTGGCACATGTCATTGTTGACATCTGCTCTGTGGCTGTGGAGGCTGAGATGCAGCTTGGTGACCTGCCCAAGCCTCAGTGGTGGCGGAACCAAATTCAGGCTCCTTTGCCTCAGGGGGAACCTCTTCATTTCCCACCATATTCCACAGGCTCCTTAGGGAAGGAAGCAAACTGGACGTGTCTGAGCAGGAAGCAGAGCGGGGGGCGGCACAGGCATCTGGGGGTTGCACTCCAGCACTGAGCCAGTTCCTGAGGTCACCAGGAAGCTTGCTCTTAGGTGAAGATGCCAACCACACCAGAGCCCGGGGTGCTGTGGCTCTGTGGACTTGCTTCTAGAAAGAGGGTGAATCCCCAGGAAGGATGCTGCCACCCAGTGGATGGAGCAGCAGTGTTTCCTGAGGACGTGCTCAGATCTGCAGGAAGGAGGTCGCTTTCTCCGCGGCTCCCCTGGAGCAGCTCCAGCCAGGCTGGAAGGACACAGGTGCCGTCCGGGGAGAGGCCTGCACAGAGTGGCTCCCAGAACTGGTTTTATTTTGTGAGCCCATGAGCCTGATCCCAAAAGATGGAAGAAACACAGAGGGACTTGGTTTCAATGAAAACCAAGGAATTTATGGCCCTTAGAACAACAGGCTGCCAAAGACACACACACTCCTGAGTAACTGAGGAATCAGGGAAAGCCCCCTGCCTCATGTAAAGAACCCCAGCTTTTGAAAGCTACTAGAATAAATGCAGATAGCCAGTGGGAATGGCTGACTGTCCTTTCCTCTCCCAGCATCACCTCAATCCACAAGAACCCCAAATAAGAGGCTTATTTTTAAAAAATATTTATTTTTTTAGTTGTAGTTGGACACAGTACCTTTACTTTATTTATTTTTATATGGTGCTGAGGATAGAACCCAGGGCCTTGCATGTGCTAGGCGAGTGCTTTACTGCTGAGCCACCACCCCAGCTCCCAATAGGCTTATTTTTGAGCTTAGCTTCTTGGTAAGAAGACAACAAAAGGAAGCTTCAGCCAGGGGTTTGATTTAAAAACGAATTTCCAAGAATTATCTAGGAGTTACTGGGTTTTCAGTTAATCCCTGACTCCCAGACTCCTAGTGATGGTCAGAGGCAACCAGAACATTCACAAAAAATGGGTGGGTTGCAAAGACCCGCTTCCTGCAAGGAACAGCTCCACCAGGGTAACTTACAAGCCTGTCCACCCTCAGACCCTCTCCCAGATGATCCCAGCTCTCCATATTAACCAGAAAGGAGAGCAGCCAGGCCCATGAGCAAGGCCACCCCAGATTCTACCACCTGGGCCTGCAAGTGAACACTCACTTTCTGACATGGGCCAGGCCATTGCACCTGGGCTCTCCGCTCCTCCTCTGGCCCCAGCCACAATGTCCCACCCCTCACAGCATGTGCTGTCTTAACACTGTGTCCCACCCAGGCCCCTTCCTGGCATAGGGTGCCTGTCTTCCACAGGTGCCTGGTTTTCTGGTTGAAGCACAAATGCTACTTCTTGGCAAAGGTGACGTGTCTGCCCGCTTTGCCCCCATGCTCTACATGCACCTTCTGTTTCTTTATGAACTTTACCACCATCTGTGAGTTTGTTTCTGGGGCTCTTATGGGTCTGTGGTCAGCGGGAGCTCACAAGGACCACAACTCTTGGCCATGTGCACACACACCCACCTGCCATGCAAAGCAGCTTGGATCAATTGGAAGCCACTCCTCCTCAGGTGGCCTTTGGGGAGCAGGAACATGACTTCCTGTTTCTTCCAACACCTGCCTACAGGAAGGCCATGTTGCTGACCACTCTCGACTGCACTGGCCGTTTTCACCTGAGGAACTGCTTTCACTGGGCTTGCTCTGTGGTCAGCGCCCAGCTGGGCCCACAGTGCGGAGGCCAATCAGGCCCAGCGGTAGAGGTCCCTGAGGTCAGCTCATCAGTGCTGATGCCCTGGAGGAGCGTGGCCTCATGGGACAGGCCTGTTGCCCTGGTTTTGTTAAACAGGGAGTCCCAGAGACCAGAAAACAGAGATTGTCAAAGAGGCTCCTGGGAAGAGGGGACAGCACATGAGGGGCCCAGTATAGAGAAAGCACACTTTCCTTGGGGGTCACTGGGATGACTGGCAGGGTGTGGAGGGTGCCGGTCACGGTCCAAGTGGGCAGTAGGAGAGAAGTAGGGCGGAGCAAACATGGAAGATTTTGTTTTTCTGAATGAGATCAGGCCTGGGAGTGACCTACGTTGGTTCCTTTCATGTCCCACCAGGGGCTCCACAGGTCCCTCTAGTGGATGGGCAGGGCAGGACAGGGCTGCTGTCAGCATGGCACCATCCAGCTCTGAAGGGACAGAATGGAAGCTGCTGGGGCTGTGTGGGCAGTGGTCTAAATGTCAAGGGTTCCCTCTCATTCCTGCTGCTGCTGCCTTCCCGTCACATCTCCCTGAAGCAGTCACTTTACATGGGGCTCTCGAGAGTCATGGACCCCAAGCAGGAGAGGTGCTCATAAAAGGTGGTGGTGGTGGTGGGGTGTCCCAGGAGGAGTCCCCTGCCCTGGTTGCAGCACCTGGCTGTGACAGGCCTCCTGTGGTGACGGCTTGCCTGCTCACAGGGCATTGTTCTTAAGTCCACCTAAATTCAGGAATCAGAACTGAGACCCCAGGTGACCGACACAGAGCATGTTCTGTGTTATCCAGATTTTCTAGAGTGCTTCCCTGTTACATCTCAATACTGCTGTAAGCCCAAATCAGAAGTGTAAGTGACATGGGAGAAGTCCTCATTTCAGCTCAGTCAGTGCTTCCTGTTTGGAATTCGAGGCTCCCACGGGAGTCCCTCCCTCTACAAGGTGCCATTCCTCCTGCTTTTAGCAGTGGATGGTCCACTCATCCCTGAGCAAGGCCTCCTCTGAGTCACTCTTGCTGTACTGCTGAGGATGGGCTGGGAGCCCTGGCCACGTGTCCCCATGGACATCCATACATTGAGTGACCAGCAGGCGCCTCCCATCTTCAGTCATTTGCTGGAGGTCTTAGAAAAACCTATTAAACTGTCACTTCATCAGTGCTCACATTTCCATATTTTTGAGTCAGGGTTGAGGCTTTTGATGTGATTTAACAAAAAAGGGGCGTGTTTGGTGGGGGACCTCATATGCTTGCGCTCTCGTCACCAGTAGCATTTTCCCCTCGGCCCTGCTGGCCCAACCGTCCTGCTGACTTCTCATACTTCGCCCATACCTACAGGCCTGTGCTTCTGAGGGTTATTAAGTTGAAAAATGGCTGACTCTTGCTGAATAAACACCGGGTAGGATGTGACTCTGCTCCAGGGCGTGAGGAAGAGAGTGGTCAGCACCTGGGGTGGGGGTGGTGGCAGAGCGAAGGAAACACAGAACAGGGCTGGGTCAGAGCCGGGCACGGGGCACCCACTTACCTCACTTGCCCACGCGTGCACTTGACACATGCACTCTGTCCACGGTGAGGCCATGGACACCTTTGCTTCAGGAGCAGTATCAGACCGAAGGTGGAGATTTACCCCAAAGCCTGTGAACCCAGCTACACCTACACTCAAGATCCACCCCAGGTCACTGTTCGGCTCTGACACAGTCAGTGGATGGTCACTGTAGTAGCCTGTGGGGTGGCAACTGGCTGTTTGATGGGAGGCGACCCATCAGGAAGACACATGTTGTTTAAGGAAACTTTTAATAGATTTATCAAAATGACATCTACAGAACCTGCTGACTAACCACCAAGGTAGGAAATACACTTTTTACCTGTCGCAGAGCAGTGGCCCTGTCTGGGCAGTTCTGGTGCACATCGGTGCTTCCCAGGGAGGAGCCCAAGGCAGAGCATCGGGCTCTCAGCACTCCTGACAGCTCCCTGCTGTTTTGTCATGAATGCTTAGGTGTCAAAGCTACATGCCACCCCCACCTCATCCCACGCCTGGGGCCTCAAGCTTCCAGCAGGCACAGCTGCTCTCCATGGGTGACTAGCCGAGCACTGAGAAAGTGGGCTCAGGACTAAGTGGTTCTGAATGGGGTCTGGGCATATCAACACTGAACTTCCTGATCACCTGGGGCCACAGCCAGTAACAGGCCAACTGGTTTCACTTAGTTCTAATGGAGTTAAGAAGGATGTTTAGAATGCTTTAAATCAATTTGCATAAGGTCCAAAGGTAATTCTCCAAGGTTCTAGAGAGTCACTTGAAAATCTATCTCTAAGTTTCTCTTAACTAGGCCTGTTGAACCCTGCAGATGAACTCCCCATGTGATAGTGTGTATAGGTGAATGGGCCCCCCCCCCGGCCCCCAGTTCAGCACCCCTCACCCACCCCCAGGGGTTGATGAGCTTCTGGCTGCCAACATGCAGGTGAACCTGGGAAACTTTTTCAGCCCGACAGCTGGTATGAGCAGGAGAGGCACAAGAACTGACTTAATGCTCTGATACTGAGGTACAGGTCACTGCAATTTTTGACATCTGAGTTGCTAAGCACACCCGAGGTTCTTTAAAGAGAATGGCACCAAAAATCTGCAGGGCTGCCCCACACAGAAAACTGCTCATTTGCAAGGGTTTCCTATGGTCACACCCAGTAAAAGAAAACCCACTTTCCTCCCAAGGCAGGCTGCTGGCCACAGCCAGGGGAAGGCTGGGTAGGTAGCAGTTCTCACTGTGCTAATCACAGTTCCACAAGCCTGGAAGGAACCTCAAGTCTGTGTACTTTTATGGCCCTCAACCCTGGCTTTGCATCTGAATCTCCCAGGACAGTAGGAATTCATATATATGATGTTTGAATCTGGGCAGCCGTGGGCAGTGCCCAAGTGCATCCCACAGCCACCTGGACAGCCCAGGACCCAGTGTGCTCCTGGAGGGAATCCCTCTGGGAAGTTTCTGCTTTTCTCACTTGTGGTCAGTTCCAGACACCTGGCCACACACAGACAATGGCATTGAGCAGCAGCCCCAGTCCTCTTTCTAGAAACCTGCTTTTAGGGCAAGAGATAATTAGCGGAGAGCCAGTTATAGTAGAGTCTGGAGCACAAGAAAGCTCTGGCTGTGAACCATACTGATGACCTCAGCGTTCATCTTCGTGAGTGGTCACCCACAGGGTTCCACCTCAACACTCCCACCCTGCCATTCTCTGGGGCTTCTCTAGTCAGTCATCAAATCTCTCCCCTTGGGGCTTCCAGATCTTGCACAGAAGGGTGTCTCACTCTGATGTGCTGCCTTTATATGCTTTAAAGTTGTGCCCAGAGGCTTTAGTTCAGAGCAACATTTATGGCTGCTCCCCTATGTGCCAGACTTGGGATGTGGAAGTAAAACTGATTAATAAATAGCAACCTTCAAATGAAATTAGGATGGGAGTTATTTGCTCTGAACTTCTGGAATTGAAAAATTAAAACTAGTGTTGGTTTTGAATGCTGAGTGATATTTTATATTCAGCACAAAAACCTTAGAATTTATTTTAACCAAATTCTAGAGACTAGGGTCTTCAAGGTAGACCCTGCCAGCAAAGGCCATCATAGGTATGTGACAGGCTGGTCCTCATCCACTGGTGTGTGACAGGCTGATCCTCATCCACTGGTGTGTGACAGGCTGGTCCTCATCCACTGGTGCGTGACAGATTGGTCCTAACCAGTGCCTCTAACCTAGAGCATAACTAATAAGGTGTTCAGGGACTTTCAAGTTAGTCACAGCTAATCAGATTGTTTCAACATTATGTTTTGATGTTGGAATTAAAATACTCTGACAAATTTTTCTTTTGTCAAAGAAGTAGGAAAATCACAAGAATAAAAATTCTAGACATCTCTATAAATTACAGAGCTATGGCTCAAAATCTTTGAAACAATTTCTCTACAAATGAAAGAGTTAAAATATATATTTCAGTTAAAAACCGACATGTGCTCTTTTGTGTAAACAGCAGAATTATGAGGAAGATGTCTTATTTTGAGGAAGTTTATTGTTACATTTTTTGCAATAATAGATGAGGCACGAATACCTCCTGCTTCTTCGACATTGCAATTAAAAAAGACAACAGTCAAGGGTAACAGTGAAATTAAAATAAAAAAATACAAAAGCTTAAGGTTTTGGAGACAAAAAGAACTACAATCTATGTGTAGAAAAATTGTAAATGATTTCAGTTTGGCCTTGCAAACAGTTATCTCCTTCTCCAATGACAACACTTCACAGAGTTCAGAGTAGGGATGTCCTTAAAGGCGTCCTAATCCACCCCCATTAGAAAGAGAAGGCCATCCAGGCTCAGCTGGCGGGGGCCGTGGCCAAGGTGCCTGGCCAGAGGCTGAGCTGCATGAGGACCCTGGCCTCTGGCTACCCATGGCTTTCTGTTCAGTGAAGCAAAGTTGCCTGTGCTATCACTCACATGTTTCCAGATTTGAAAGTGACAGGCACACATACTGACTGCTGGAAGGGAAGAGCTCTTGCTGCCCTGGCTGGCTATGGCAATGCCACTGGTTACCCTAGCCACAGCGGCAGAAGCCTTCAGAGCCAGGGAGAGCACCCCAACATCGTGGAGAATGGCTTGCTCCCCTCCTGGCTCTTAATCCTAATAGACGTGGGGCACACAGAGAACTGAGAAGGTAAAGAAAGCTCTCTGTGCCATGGACCAGGCCCTTCTTCACTGTGCCCAACTGAAGATGTGACCTGAGTCCATCCTGATGAGCCCTACCAAGGCTACTCATCTCCTTTAAATAAGGCCTTCCGCACTATGTGACCCTGAGGTCACATCCTTTCAGCTTGAAGAGTTATAGGAAGCAGCACAAAAAAAGCAACTATTTCTTTTCAGCTAAAGAAAAGAGCCCAAACCCAGCAGACTCTGCACAGACTGTTGAGCACCACAAGGGAGAGTCTCATGTGGTATCATAATTAAAATGTGGCGATAACAGGACATTCAAGCAGGCCTTCCCTCCCTTTCTGGTTTAGCATCTGCCAGAAGACTCATATTATCTGGTTGCTGAAATGAGCCAAGCGTGAGAGGCAAAAGGGACACCACGGTCAGGAGCAGCGTGGTGTCAGGACAGGGCTCTCAGCTGTTAGTAAACCCTAGCAACGCTGGTGCCACTTTCACCTTTGTTTTAAGTGCCAAGAAAAGCTGTCCACCCCACCCCGACTGATGCTCAGAGGGGCAGTTTGGAGTACAGGGCATTCTGAACACAGTGAGTCACCGGGAGGCACCTTAGATGTACCAGCCCGTCAACATGGCAGTCTTCTGCCTTTCTGCTGGGTGAGTGTGCACTCTGAGCACTTGCTGCTCCGTGTGCACAGTCATAGGAGCTAGAGGCCCGGCAGGAATGAGGCGGAAAGAAGCCACTGCCCAAAAATGCTGTCTGACAGGCCATCTGCAGGGTCTGTGGGCTTTAGTGGGGCCAGCTGACAGAACTCCCCGAGCAGCTGCAGCGGGATCAAAGGCTATGGCTGCAGCTCGTACCTTTGCCAGCTTCCAGAAGGAGAAGAAGATCCCCACTATTTCCCAAAGAAGGAAACTCACATGCTGGCAAGTGTTGGGTCAGAAGACGACCTGCAAGTAAGATGGAAAAGCCATCTGCAAGGCCACTTGGTTTATGTGTCTTTGTGCCATTAAGTGGGGAAGAAGGGTAAGGAGAAAAAAGCACCACTGTGAGCATGTGGATGGAGTGACAGCCATGGCCCAGGGCTGCCCCCACTCCACACTGCTGCTGGGGCATTAAGGCAGGTCCATGGCTCTCAACCTTGTCCTCCATGGAAGGGAATGGGGACCCTGACACAGATCCTCGGCTCAACCTAATATACCTGGACTGGGGGCTCTTAGGACATTGGCACAAGTTTTAAAGGCAGTGTGTTCACTTGGGAGGTGGCACTCAGACCCTGCGCCAGAGATGGAGGGCCAGCAGGCACTGTGCCCAGCAGCACTGGCATGCATCTCTACAAGCTACCACAAGGCGAGGCTTTTGGTTAGTCTCAGTGAAGACTCAGAGGTTAGAGAGAAAAGCCATGTGCAAGGCCAGCTGGTTTTTGTGTTTTAGTCATTAAAGAGAGAATGTGTGCGCACACACCATCCTCGATTAAATTGTGTCAGGAAAGGAATGCAGTTCCTGTAAAAAGAAGGCTGTGTTATTAGGTATTGCAGATTAACACCAAAGTGAGCACTGGGATTTTCAGTAGTTTCACTAGTCCCCAAATCAGTAGCTAACATGGAGTTCCCACGTCCTCTTGCCTAGAGCTCGTGGCTGGGCTGGAGCCCAGCGTTCTTGAGCCAGGTATTCGACGGCGTGGATCTGAGAAGCCCTGCAGGACCACACAGGCCACAAGTGCCAACAGCCACACAGGCTGCCTCAGAAAGGCTCGAGGGGGCTTCCTCTCACTGCAGCATGATGTCCTTCAGGTTCTCCTGCAGGATCGTGTCTTTCACAGCATGGAACACGAAGCGGATGTTCTCGGTGTCTATGGCAGTGGTGAAGTGGTGGAACAGAGGCTTGCTGCGGTTCCGTCTCTTTCTGTCAAAACACTGGACCAGGTAGCGCTGGACGTCCTCCAGTCGGTGAGGGTCACCCTTGAAATCTGGGAAGTGCTTCTTGATGCTGACTGTCTTCACCTTCTCCACCAGGAGGTCCATCTTATTGAGGAAAAGAATTATGGAGACATTGAAGAAGAGCTTGTTGTTGACGATGGTCTCAAAGATGTTCATGGATTCCACCAGCCGGTTGGTGCGCCTGTCCTCCATGAGGACCTGGTCGTATTCGCTAGAGGACACCATGAACAGGATTGATGTGATCCCATCAAAGCACTGGAACCACTTTTGGCGCTGGGACCGCTGGCCACCCACATCCACCATCTTAAAAGGGATTTTTTTAATAACGAAGTCATGTTCCACAATCCCCTTGGTGGCCTTCCTGGCCAGCAAGATGTCTTGCTTACTAGGGAAGTAGTTCTGCAAAATACAGGATGAGGGAGACATTTAGGAGAAAATAACAACAAAAACACAGCAAAAGGAAAAGGAGAGAAAGTTATGTGGACTTTGTAAGAAGTTTAGCCAAATAACAGAAGCAAGTTTCATTTACAGAGTTATGAACTTACTGTGAAACAAGGTGAAAGAATCAAATGCCTCATTTCAGAATGAATGGGGTCTCATCAATCTGAGGAGGAATATCAGAACCCCTACTGCCAGGCCCCGGGGAAAAATCTCATCCAGTTTCTTCTCGAGAGGAAACTATCTTTTTTTTTTTTTCCCCTGTATCATAGATATCTTTTATATTTTTAAATTCCAGAGTATAAAAGTTCTAAAACCTTACTATGAATTAATCTAATTTAGGTTTTACAATAGCATTTATGAAATGAAATCCGATGTATATGTGATGTGTTCTTCTTGAAAACCTTTGTTTTGGGTGATGGGATGGAATCCAGGTTGTGCACGTGCTAAGCCTGCGCTGTCCCATTGAACCACACCCAGCCCTTGGAAGTCTTCGGCACCACAGACAATGTGGCTACTTAAACCACTGTGGTCCTGCACTGTGACAAGCCCTTCAGTGACTTGGGCACACTGCCACCCACACAGCTAGCCCAGGACTGGGCAGAAAGTGAACAGGCCTGGACCTGGAGGCTAACTACAGCTCACAGGGGATGGGACAGAGAAGTCCAGACTAAGACCCTACAGGATGGATGATCAGTTAGTTCAGCCAGTAAATCAAAAGGGGAAAAAAAAAAGATGGGAGAAGAAACCTATAGATTAAAAGAAATTTAATCACATCAACTGATTGGGATGGTGGATAATACTAGGATGTTGATTCAAACTATAAAAAAAAAAAACAACCAAGAAAACCTTAAGGAGATGACTGAGAAAATCTCAGGGCTGACTGGAGACTGGCCGACAGGGATCCTTGCTAATTTTTCGGGAGTACAATGGTATTGTGATGATTTTTAGAGTCCTTCTGTATAGGACAGATCTACGCTAGAGCATGACATTACGTGCTGTCACAGGACCCAGGCAGGACGAGCGGGCCCATCAGCATAGCCAGGTCCCTTGTTGCTTGCTTTGGGCTGCAGAGTCCTGCGGGGTGGTCACTCACCAGCTGGCCAATCCGGTCCAGGTTATCCAGGAAGTACTTCACTGATTCACCCTGTCACAGAGAAGAACATTCGAGGCTCAGTCTAACCCCAACTGGCAAATTAAAGGACTAAACAGGCAACAGCAGGGACACTTCACTGTGCAGACAGGAAAGCAAAGTAAAAAAGACAAAGAGTATCCATGTGATTTTTAAAATTAAAAACACAATTAAAATTAAAACCACAGAATTTCTACAACAATGCGGTTTCTGCAGCTCTAGCCCCAAGATACGAACTCTGTTTTGAATGCTCCTGCTCCAGGCCACACTGCCAGCGGGGGACAGGAGCTTAGTTCTGTCTGCAGTTCTGTCTCTGACAAACTTGGCCCAAGGGACCCAGACATTGTTTCTAAAGACAGTAAACCCTGAACAGAAGGGGCAGTCTTTCCAGTTCCATATGATTTCACACACTTTTATGACTTGGTGCAGAACAAGGAGCACCTTTAGGTTGGGTTTCCGAGGTGGATTGACACGTCCTATGAACTGGGCCAGGTCCCATGGCTGGAGGCACACTTGAGGACACTCCGCTTTCTGTTTCAGAATGTGCTTAGTGCCTAGGGCAGTGGCACTCACAAGGCACAAGGGGGCTCAGGGACATTCCAGTGCTGGCTTTAGCTCCAGTGGAGCTATTGGAGGAAGGAGTAAGTGAACAGACAAGCAAAGGCCTCTCTTAGTAGGTGGAAATGAGTGCTCTCAGGTACAAAGATCTCACCAGAACCTCACTCTGAAAGCTGGGTGGCAGTGAGGCAGGCCTGGGCTTCACACACTGTCCCTTGAGGGGTTTGTGTAAGAGCTGCTCTGTTCAGGTCACTGTGCACCTTCCCACAAAGTGTACAAGAGGCAAGGTCACCCACACACTCGGCCAGTCGACACTCTAGATTCCCAAGGAGGAAAGATCACTGGAAAGGCACCAGATTATAGCTTGTGACTTCATAAGAAAAAGGGGGAGGACCGATGGGAGCCACCAGCTACTTGTTTCTTATGCTCCTCTGTCTCGGATGGCCCAAAGGCAGAAGAGTGACTTCCTTTACTGAAGAGTCAGCCTTCTACTCCAGAATGTGAGGATGACTCAAGAGAATGTTTTGTTTAAAGGGGTGGGAAGGCCCCTTTCCGGCATTACAGCACTGATGATAAGCAGTAAAGGCAATTTTCCTCCTTGCTGGATCGGGAACACAGGCTGCTCCAAAGTGGGAAGAGCCACCCCAGTGCCTCCTGGGGTGCCCAGGGCTCTACTCAGGTGGCTCCCGCCCCCACTTCCCCTCCCACACCAGACCCTTGCATGAGAGGAAGCCATCATCCGACAGAGTGAGGCAGCACAGCCCTTCTGCTGGCTGCTCTGGTCCTTGGCTTTGTTTGCAATCTGCCTCCCCCATGCTCAGACAGGAAACAGCTGGGCAGTGAGAAAGCTCTGCAGGGAAAGCTCTGCAGGGACCGCAGTGCACCTGATTAGGACATCCCACTTCCCTGAAATGCCCTTCTCTTCTCCCTCCTACCTCTCACCAGAATCTTGGAGGTGTGGAGACCCTGTACCTCACAGGCCCTCTGCCACTGCTGGCCACAATGGTGCCCTCCATGCTCTCCAGGCAGGTTCAACAGGGACAGCACCTCAAAGCCAGGGCTGCTCCTGCCTGGTTCCACTGGGGAAAAAGGAAGCACTGGGCAGAGGAGGGCAGATGAGCTCTCTTTGCAGGGGGGTGGCAGGTTAGGCATAAAAAATCACAGCAGCTAGGCATGGTGGTGCACGCCTGAGATCCCAGTGACTCGGGAGGCTGAGGGAAGAGGACTGATTAGGAGTTTGAGGCCAGTCTTAGCAGTTTAGTGATACCCTGAGCAACTTAGGAGACCCTGTCTCAAAATAAAAATAAAAAGGACTGGGATGTAGCTTAGTGGTAAAGATCCCCTGGGTTCAATCTCTAGTACCTAAATAAATAAATCATAGCAACGCAAACCACAGCCCCTACCATTCTGGCCACCGAGAGATAGGAAGACCCGGATGCAAGTGTTTTACCCAAATGGAAGTGCCCAGACACACAACCAGAGATGAGGTAAAATATAAAGATTTAGACGTAAGGACATTCTCCCCCAGTTTAAATTTAATTTAAATATTCATTTTGAATTTGAAATCAAGTTCATCTAACTCCTGTAAAATGTATCAGATGCCAAGATAAAAAAGATCTTTCTCTACCAGGATGGCTTCTCCCCATCTCATGGCTGAGTCTCTTTGTACTAATTTGTGATCCTTGTCCATTCTGCACACGTGGAGACCTCTATCCTCCTAGGAAGAACAGCACAGGAGGGAGGGGTCAAATCCAGTTTCAGGCCAGGTTGCCTCGTCGGGATGAGAAGGCTGTTAGAACTGCGCTGTCGACCACCCTGCTCTCCAGCAAGGGGCTGGAGGAGAGGAGGCAAGGAAGGGAGCACCAATCAACCTTGCTGAAACCAGAACTTTGGTGACTGGCATCCACGCTCTGTGATGCTGTGCTGGGGCAGATCTAATTGCTTCCAGGGCAGTCATTTGCAACAGACTTCTTAGTTCCCACAGCATCAGCTCATTAACACGAAGGTTTAAAATCCCAAGATGATCTCAACACACAGAGTGTTTCTTTGGAGAACTAGCGTGTGACAGCCATGGAGATGTTAACATGAAATTGGCAGACAGAAAGTGCACATGGGCATGCCAAACAGGACTGCTCCACTCAGGACAGCGGCTGAATTCATGGCCTCGAAAACAGGAGGAAGGCCCAGACTGTTTTTTTCACTTATTTGAAAATCTAAGTCACTTAAGGAGAGTAAGAACAAGGATTCATGGATTAAAACAAGAGGAAACAGTTCATCAGGTTGGGATCCTAGGCCCTGGGGCCCATGCTTGCTGGGGGCCTGCCCTCCTAAGTCAGCCCTCTCAGTGAGGCCTTCCCCTCCCAGCGCTGAGACCACTGGGTGGAGAAGCGGGTGGCTGTTTCAGGAAGCCCAGCAGGTATATTTGGGGTTATGCACCTATGATAGGCACAGATAGGCGAATGGAATGAAACTGGCTGCATCCTTCATAAGATCACCTCGGGAATAACCTGCCACCTACCCTGCAGTGGGCACATGCCCAGGCCTGCCCTACTGCAGTCTGTGGCCCCTCCTTTGATGTTGCTGCACCAGAGAAGCTGCCGTCCATGCCATCTGCTGGCCTCACACAACTCCCTGGGGTTGTAGGACCAAGAGAAAAGAACCTCGGGCCTTTCTTTCAACACAGGCCAAGAGGGCCCTCAAAGTCAACACACTAGAGCTGACTTTGGTTCTCCCAAAGTGTGGATGGTCTACAAGGTGGTGGTAAAGTGGCTACAGAAAGCACATACCAGCTTCTAGCCTGGGGCCATAGGTTTTGAAGTCTGAATCCTATCTACACTGTGAGTCCTCTTACTGTTACTGACTTAGTAAGCACAACTCTAAATTCTCAAGTGGGGCAGCCTGCCAAGGTGAGCCAGGATCTTCTACTGGAAGAAAAAAACAAAAAATCCCCCCAAAACCTAAAGGACAAAATCAACTCTTCAAAACTGAAGCCAAACTGAAATGAATTAGCTAAGAACCCTCAGGTTGGAAGTTCTCCTCACGCTTTGGCCAGCACACGGGCAAGTGTGGAGGAAGCTGCCTGGCTGGGCTTTGGCTCTTTTGAGCTTGAGGGGCCTCGTGTCTGTGCTGTGAACCCCCCAGGTCCCACTTAAGTCCTTGACCCTCCATCCACAAGCAGCTGTCCACGGCAACTATGGGATCCCCGGGGGGAAGGGCCCACAGGGCCTCACAGAGCTGTACCTCTCCACACCTGGGAACCAGGGTCTGCCAGTCAGTTTCCTATTAAAATTCCAATGATATGCTTCATAGAACTAGAAAAAGCAATCATGAAAATCATTCGGAAAAACAGACCCAGAATAGCGAAAGCAATCCTAAGCAAGAAAAGTGAAGCAGGAGGCATCACAATACCAGATCTTAAACTATGTTACAGAATAATAGTAACAAAAACAGCATGTTATTGGCACCAAAATAGACATGTAGACCAATGGTACAGAATAGAAGACATAGAGACCAACTCACATAAATACAGTTATCTCATACTAGACAAGGGTGCCAAAAATCTATATTGGTAGCCATTTCAACAAATGGTGCTGAGAAAACTGGAAATCCATATGTAGCAAAATGAAACTAAACCTCTATCTCTCACCATGCACAAAACTCAACTCAAAAAAGACCAAGGACCCAGAAATTAGACCAGAGACCTTATGCCTAATAGAAGAAAATATAGGCCCAAATCTTCATCATGTCAGATTAGGCCCCGACTTCCTTAACAAGACTCCTAAAGTGCAAGAATTAAAATCAAGAATCAATAAATGGGATGGATTCAAACTAAAAAGCTACTTCTCAGGCAAAGAAACAATCACTGAGGTGAAGAGAGCCTACATGATGGGAGCAAATTTTTACCACATGCACATCAGAGAGAGCACTAATCTCCAGGATATATAAAGAACTCAAAAAACTTAATACCAAAAAACCAAACAACCCAACCAATAAATGGGGTAAAGAACTGAACAGACACTTTGCAGAAGAAGATATACAAGTGATTAACAAATATATGAAAAAGTGTTCAACATCTTTAGTAATTAGAGAAATGCAAATCAAAACTACTCTAAGATTCCATCTCACCCCAATCAGAATGGCAGTTATCAAGAATACAAGCAATATTAAGTGTTGGAGAGGATGTGGGGGAAAAGGTACACTCAAAGATTGCTGGTGGGACTGGGAGTGGAACCACCATTTGACCCAGCTATCCCATTCCCCAGTCCATACTCAAAGGACTTAAAATCAGCACACTTAGTGACACAGCCAGACCAATGTTTATAGCAGCTGAATTCACAATAGCTAAACTGTGGAACCAACCCAGATGCCCATCAATAGACAAATGGATAAAGAAACTGTGGTATATATACACAATGGAATATTACTCAGCATTAAAAGAGAATATAATTATGGCATTTGCAAGTAAATGGATGGAGTTGGAGAATATTATGCTAATCGAAGAAGCCAGTCCCCCAAAACTAAAAGCCAAATGTTTTCTCTGATTAGTGGATGCTGATCTATGATGTGGGGGAGGAGGGCATGGGAAGAATGGAGAAAATTTGGATTGGGCAAAGGGGAGGGTGTGAAGAGGTTATGGGGGTAGGAAAGATGGTGGAATGAGATGGATATCATTACCCTAGGTACATGTATGATTGCATAAATGGTGCATCTCTACATCATGTACAACCAAAGAATGGAAATATTGCACTCCATTTGTGTACAATGAATAGAATACATTCTGCTGTCATGTATAACTGAGTAGAACAAATAAAAAAAATAAAAAGAGCAAGTCATGAGCTGCTTTAGGCTGACAGACCCGATATCCACGAGGATTTGGACAAACTATTGTTTCAAACTCAGCTTGCCATGAGCGATGGTACATGCCTATAATCCCAGTGGCTCCCTGGTAGCCCCCCCCCAATAAAACCCTCAGTTTACCTAAAGTGGCATGCAGGAAACAGAAAATCTGAATAGAACTATATTTATTCTAAAAAAATGAATTTGTTATAAAAGAAATCTTCCCCAAAGGTAAACTCCAGGCCTGGATGGTTTCTATCAAATACTGAGAGAAGAAAAAACACTAATCTTCTGCAAACTTTTTCAGAAAAATCAAAGCAGAAGGGATAATCCCAGCTTCTTTTACAAGGCCAGCACAATCCTGACACCAAAACTGACAAGAATGTTACTGAAAAAGAAAGTATAATCCAATATCCCTCTTGAACACAGACACAATCAATATCCCTAACAACACCTTAGCTAATCAATTCCAACAATACACAGGAAGTATAATACATCAATAAAATAGAAAACAAACACCATTTTAACAAAATAAGAAAGAACATATAAACATTTTAATAAATGCAGTAGAAAGTACTTGAAAACTTTGACGTAAGCTGGGCACAGTTGCACATGCCTGTAATCCTAGTGATTTGGGAAACTGAGGCAGGAGGATTACAAATTTGAAGCCAGCCTCTGAAATTTAGTGAGGGCCTAAACAATTTAGCAAGATCCTGTCTCAAAATAAAAAAATAAAAAGGGCTGGGCAGGTACCTCAGTTAAAGTGCTCCTGGGTTAAATCCCCAGTATCAAACCAAACCAAACCAAAAACCTTTGACCTACATATATGGTTAAAAATTCACACAAGCCACATATAGGAAGCTTCTTAGTCTGACGAAGGGCGTCTATGAAACACCTACAGATAACATCTTAATTAATGGTGAACTTCTGAATTCTTTTACCATAACATTTGGTAGAAAGCGTGCTCACTTTTATAGCTTCCAGTCATTACTGTATGGGCAGGTTTACCGGCACATACAATGGAGACAGTAGGCAGGCGACACACAAAACAAGGAAAAGACGTGGGACAAGGAGCAAGAAATGAAACTGAGTTTGCACATCACGGAACTGTGAGTACGAAATCCCAAGGAAGGAACCTATAAAATAGCTAACAATAGAACCATAAATGAGTTTAGCGTGTTTATGAGATAAATGGCCAGTATACAAAAATCAAGTGCATTTTCATATACTAGCAGTAAACAACTGGAATACAAAATTTAAAAAAAAGCTATTTCAGTCAGGTGTGGGGACACATGCTGACATTACCAGTGACTTGGGAGGTTGAGGCAGGAGAATCATAAATTTGAGGCCAGACTGGGAAACTCTCTCAAAATAAAAAATAAAAAGGGTTGGGGAGATATGTAGCTTAGTGGTAAAGCACCCCTGGGTTCAACCCCCCAGTACCAAAAACACCCCCCCCAATTCTATTTACAATAGCACTAAGAAACAAAGTATTCAAATGAGAATAAATTTTCTTATTTGCTGTATTTTTGTATTTTAAAATGGTTACATCTTAGAAACACTTAGTATAATATCAAAAGGAGGAAACTTACTGGAGAAGGGTGCATTTTATGCACTTTATCACCTGTGTGAGCTCCTGAGACACCACTGCTATCAAGGTGAGCTATCCCCTACCACAAGGGGCTCCCTCGAGCTAGAATTTACAGGCACACGGGCCCCTGCCTCCATTCTCCCTGCCACTGCTAACCTGATTTCCATCTCTTGTGTATGGTCTGTCCGCTTCCTTACCGTTTTACATTTTTCTAGACTGTACTTTAAATGCAAAGATACAGCTTTCCCAAACTGGCTTTTTCTCAACTCAGCATAATGCCCTTGAGGTCCACCCAAGCTGTCAACAGTTTGTTCCCTTCTGTTGCTGAGTAGGGATCCACCGTTAGGACGTGGCTAGAGACATCATAAGTAAAGCTGCTCTTGATATTCAGAGGATTTGTGGAATACGAGTTCTCATTTCTCTAGCATAAATGTCTAACAGTGTGACTGCTGGGTCATAAGTGTATGTTTAGTTTTTAAACAAAACCACCCAACTATTTCGCAGAATGGCTGTGCATTTTACACCTCCACCAGTAACACATGGGGCATTCGGCTGATCAGCATCCCCACCAGCACTTGATATTTCTCAAATTTTTATTTTATCTGTTCTAAAACGTGTGTAGTAATATTTTGAAAAGGCCTAAGTTTACATTTCCCTTAATTTGCAAAAGCCAGTAAAGCTGAGTGTCTTTATTTATTTGCCATCTGTGCATTGTCTTTGGTAAAACTCCTCATACCTTATTTTGTACTTGGACTCTAGTGCTCCTGTGTACTACTTCAGTACAGTTCTCGGAGTTCTTAAAAGATTCTAGACACGAGTCCTTTGTCAGATATGTGGTTGCAAATATCTTCTCTCAGTCTATGGATCATCTTTTTCAATCTTGATTTCTTTCTTTAATGGGTGACACTTTAGATGTTGTGTCTGAGAACTCACCAAGGTCTAGGTCCCAGGGAGTTTCCACTACTGTATCTTCTCAAAGTTTTAGAATTTTACATTTAGATCTATGATTCAGTTTCAGCTAATTTTTGTATAGGGTGAGATTTAAGACAGGGCTTAGCTTTTTGGCCCGAAGATATCAGACTGCTTAAGCATGGTTTGTTCAGAGGCCTGCTTCCTTCACAGTTTGCTTTGTCCTTGTCAGAGATCAGCTGGACATGTGGAGCTCATGCAGCTCCACCCACCTGGGAGTTGTCCTTCACCAACACCACATCTCCAGTGCTATAGCCATACAAGACCTGAAGTCAAGGGGTGGGCTCCTCCTGCTGGTTCCCTCCCTCCCTTCCCTATTCCAGTGCCTTCCCAGATACATTTTTGAATCATCACATCTACAGCTACAAAAAATTTTGCTGAGATTTTGGTGGGAATTGTGTTAAATGTGCCCATCATGTCTAAAGAAATGATGTCTTTACAATGTTGATTTTTTTCCATTCCGTGAATGCAACATGTTTCCCCATTTGCTTGGATCTTCTTGGATTTCTTTTATTGTTTTAAACCTTGCAAGTCCTACACATTTTGTTAAATTTACACCAAAGTATTTCATTTTTACATGACTGTTAATGGTGTGACATTTAAAATTTCTTTCCATGTGTTCATTACCAGTATATAGAAATAAATTTTACTTTTGTGTATTGGTTGCATATTCTCTGTAATCTTCCTAAACTGACACTAATCTACTACCTTCTTGCTGGACTCCCTGGGATTTTCCAAGCCATCTGCACCAGGAACAGTTTCATTTCTCCTTTACTGTAGATTTCCAATAAGGCCCAGGCCTTACTGCATTAACTAAAACAGGATGTGTTTCTTTTTAAATGTGACAAACCTCTTCACAGAAACTATCTGACCATTTGTGTAAAAAACTTAAAACCTAAAAATTGGAGAGAGATGTCATGTTCATGAACTGAAAGAGTCAATACTGTTAAGACATCAACCCCCAAAATTGATCTACTGACTCAGGACAAACCCAAGCAAAAATTCCAGCAGGAAGTCTTTTAATAGACATGGATAAGCTTGTGTTAAAACATATCTTTTTAGGACAACACAGAAGAACTCAAACAATTCTATAAAAGAATAGAGTTTTTATAATGCCTGATTTTAAGACTTAATATAAAGTAATGCCAAGAGATTTTGGTACTGGTGGAAGAAAAGCTACATAGATCAACTGAAGAGAAATGCGCGTCCACAAAGTAGCCCAAATATCTATGAACAATATGAGTTTTGAAAAGTTGTCAGAGTAATTCAAGGGAAGTGACATGAGAAACCCAGAAGATCTTTATGGACAAAATGACAAACACACACACACACACACATACACACTCAAAAAACAACGTCCCCAACCACTTCAGACACAAAACAGATGCAAAAAGGACCCCAGATCTAAATGTACAAACCAAAACTCTTGATTGTAAATAGGAGAAAATCCTTGTGATTTTCAGTTAGGAAAAAAATTCTGTGCTGCAAAAATTCTCAGATGAACCTCAGTGATACATGCCCTGGTACTGTTTCATCCTCCAGAGTGTGGGAGGAGCCTGTGAACAAAAAAATCACCTTGACATTGTGCAGTCCTTGAAGGGGTCCTGGGACCCCAGAGCACACGCAGAGACCACTGTTGTAGGGAGATGGGCACAGGTGGACCAGACTGCCCTGCAGCAGGATCACCATGGTCCAAAGCAGAAGTGACCACTATCTACCTCCAAATGTGATAAATGAACTGCAATCCTGTACAACAGAACTGCAAAGAGCCAATGAGGAGATCATGACCACTTGTCCCAGTTTGCGGAGTCTCAAAATGCCACGGAACAAAGAAATGAGTCGGAATAAAA
Source organism: Ictidomys tridecemlineatus (assembly GCF_052094955.1). Lineage (NCBI taxonomy): Eukaryota > Metazoa > Chordata > Mammalia > Rodentia > Sciuridae > Ictidomys > Ictidomys tridecemlineatus. The sequence continues at coordinate 108,780,007 of NC_135486.1, read as the reverse complement.
ATTTCAAGTGATTCTTTATTTACATTCTTTATTAACTTTATTTACACTAAAAAAACAGACAAAGCTAAACACACTAGTTATAAGAATGAAAACACATACAGTGCTTCCTCTGTGGCAGATGCTACTGCAAGTGTCTTCTGTTACTAACTCTGCTGGTCCTCACAACACCTGAGGCAGGTGTCAGCCCATCTTGCAGAGGAGAGGAGACACAGTGGTCATCTGGCTCCTTAGATGACAATTTAGGGATAGACAGATGGCAAAAATACAGGAAAAGGAAAGAAATAACTACCCCAGTCTCAGAACAGTAGTTCTGCTGGGTGGAGGTAATGGGTACAGGGGTGTATAAGTTCCTGTAGAAGTTCTAAATCTGAGTGGTGGGCACTGACGTGTTTGGTGTTTTTTTTTGGGGGGGGTACTGGGGATTGAACTCAGGGTACCCACCCACTGAGCCACATCCCTAGCCTCTTTTTTTTTTTAATTGATTTTTTAAAAATAATGACATGGGGCTGGGGTTGTGGCTCAGTGGTAGAGTGCTTGCCTAGCATGTGTAAGGCACTGGGTTCGATCCTCAGCACCTCATAAAATGAAATAAAGATATTGTGTCCACCTATAACTAAAAAATAAATATTAAAAACAAAGAAAGTAGGGAGTGTCAGTGAGCAGTGTGTGATGATTGAATAAATATATTAAAAAAATGAAAATACATGACAGTGGAATGCATTACAATTCATATTACACATATAGAGCACAATTCCCAGCCTCTTTTTTGTATTTTTATTTAGAGACAGGGCTTGAGTTGCTTAGTGCTCCGATGTTGCTGAGGCTGGCTTTGAACTTGTGATCTTCCTGTCTTAGCCTCCCCAGCCTCAGGATTACAGGCATGCGCCACTGCGCCCAACCTTGGTTTGTATTTTAATCTGTGCATGTTTCAAACCCTCTTTTATAGTCATATAGGATATGAGGAACACTTATATATTGTAATTAAAAAAAAAGAGAGAGGTGGGGAGGAAAAAAATAACCCCAAACAAATTCAGAGTGAAGGCTATTAAAAACAAGTCCTTTAGGCCAGGCAACTCCTTCCAAGCAGCTTTTCAGAAGTGTGTGCAGATCTCATTAAACACAGTCCTTCCGCTTCTTCTCAAAGCCCCTTGATCAGCAAGCTCCTTTTATAAAGCCTTGCTCCTGGCTTTCTGCCACTCTCTCCACCAAGCACACTGCCCAAGCCAGAAGCAACTAGTAGCTTTGTCATATGACTGGGAACACATCAAAATGACTTATTTTTTAAAAATAGAAAACCACCTGGTATCTCAAGGTCGAGGAATTAAAAGTTGACAAAATCCAAGACCTCTGTGTGCACCACGTAAACTGGACACACAAGTGACCACGGCAAGTCACTAGTTGAACAGAGGACTGCTCTTTCCTATTGCTCGTGTCTCCACCTTGGGCAAGGGGAGAACGCGGAGAGATGACTAAAGAGCCAGAAAATCACCAGCGGTTCAAGACTTCCAAGTAGGAGAAAGGTCACTTTCTACCAAAACAAATTGCTTGGGCTCACTTCTAAGCAGCCTGCCTCTCAGCATCTGCACACCCGTCTGTTTGTGCCAGCCCCGAGGCCAGGCCAGGCCAGTGTCTCATCAGCACAGCAGCCCCAGCAGCCCCAACAGAAGCAACCTGCCCTGAGCTCAGGAAGCACCTGGGGCTAAGCCCCCGTCCCCCCCAAGCCAGCGTCAGCACTGGGTTTCCTCACTGCTGGGCAAAGTGTATTCTTTAGTCCAGAGACACCAGGAATGACGGCACAGTGTCGGATCTGTGGGGTGTCCAATGACCCTGCGGAGTAGCCCATGCAGGCTCACACACACTCCGGGAGCCATGACAAACCTGCTGCTGTCCTTTTAAGCCTTCCCAGCCCCCTCCCTGAAATCCGTCTGCACTTCCTTCTACAGGCAGCTTATCCCGAGAGCTAAGTTTAGCTACTACCATTTCTAATCTTTCCTCCAGGGACCTGGCTGAGTTCTGCCTCCCAGAGGCGCCAGCCCCTGGTTCACTCTCGGCCGCAGCTGCAGGTCCTCCCAGCAGCCCAGTTTCCTCGGGCGGGCGGGTGCGCTTCCAGCTGACCTCCCTCACCCTGCATCCATCCTGCCTGGAACCAGTCTTCACACCTTTTGGGAGAGCTTGTTTAGACTCCAGGCAACCCAGCTCTGCTACTTCTGTGCTGTGGATGGCAGGTCACCTCTCCAGGCCTGTTTTCCCTTCTGTCAGGTCAGAATGACACCCCTGTTCACAGAACTGTCTTCAGGCTGAGGGTGCAGGGTGACCCGGGGCAGGCACTGGAATGGCAGCCCCGCCATTTGACTGAAGCCACTGCTTTGGCTCCCAATTCCAGGATGGCAGACTTGATGACAGGATTTGGGACATTACAAGAGGAAAGTAAAGTAAGAGAAAGATCCAGGAAACTTTAATTTTTTAAATTTTTATTAACCTAATGTTACTCAGGTAAACTGGAAAGAGAACACAGGCAAATCGTCCTTCATGCCTACTGGAGCTGGCACTGTCCTCTGGAAGCACTGTTTTCTATTTGATTTCTAAGGACAGAAACAATTCCCATTTTACAGAGGATCCTGCTTCCAAAACCAGCCTCCAGCCCTAAATGCAAATTAAATTTCACTTGATTTACAACTTGCAGCTCTTGGGTCTGCTTTCACCATATGCTTGGATTTGCTAAAAAACAACAAAATGAAATGCTGCAGTGAATAGTGGCCAGAACGGGCTGCTGGAAAGTGAGAAGTCTGCGACACAGCCCTCACAGAAGAGAGTGTGGCCAGGAGGTGGAGGCTGAAGCCCCAGGAGCACCAGGCCTGCCTGGAAAAGAGAAGGTGGAGAAGGCGCTAAACCAGGACGTTTGTGCTTTGAAGGTAATTAAGGACAAGTATCTCTTCAGATCACTCCAAGTCCACGTTTTCCCACCTGTCAGGTCAACAAAATGCCAGGACCTGAGAAAACAACCTGCAGGGATGCCCACTTCTCTCCACCTGCCTCTCTCCAGCCCCTCCACAAACACGTGAAAACAAGACACCAAAACACCAACTGGAGACACCAAATGGCTGGGGCTCCAAGGGTGGGGAGGCAAACAGGCTTCTCTTTAGGGAGGTTCTGAGGGCTCTGTGCCAAGCCCTGTTCACAACAGACCTTGGTTCATGAAAGATGGCAGAGGGTAACAGACAGCTCAGCTCAATGGCAAAGTCCAATATTGGCTGTGAGGTGCCAGGCACTGGGCGTTTGCATCCTGGACATATTTTCTTTCTTTAAATCCAAATGGAGCACAAGGATTCTTATTTTCCTAGTTGAAGAAACCAAAGCTTTAGAAGTTAATTTGGCCAAGGTCAAAGTGCCTCTGGAGTCCGAGCTCTCAGCCTCTGGGGCACCGGGCTGCAGGGATGAGCAGAGGCTGTCAGCTACCAAAGACCACACGCCAGGCTTTCGACTCAGAGGCCAAGTGCAACTGTATTTCCTAAACATTAGACTACAAAATCCAAACAAGGACAGCCCTCCCCCTCCCAATGGGACCTGAATGCCACACAGTGAGAGGGAGCACAAGCTGCAAGGTGTCGAGAGGAACAGGCATGTGGAAGGGACCCCCCAGCAGTGGAGGTGCGCCAAAGGGAAAGGGTCACAGTGCCCTTTGGCTGGAGACTGACCAGGCCTTGTCCTCCCCCACCACAGGCCCAACAAAAGGAAAAGAAAAGCGTTCAAAGCGGCTTCAGTCTGCCAAACATTGAGTCATCTGCAGTGCGGGGCGGCGGGCTCTCTGGAGCAAGAACAGGCAAGCTCTGCCCATGGAGCCACTTGTGCTGTGGCCACAGGGAGGTGAGGCCAAAGCAGGGATGCCCGACTCCACTGGGCGCCAGCTGGGGCCTCCGCCCCTCATAAAACACCCTGAGCTGTCCCCCCTGGCCGACAGGCCACAGGGCACAGGAGCACAGACTCAGTGCGCCAGCTCTCCACCCGCGCTCTGAGCCAGGCTGCGAGAAGACAGGGGCCAAAAGTTCCTTCTTCGTTGCTGACCAGAGTTGGCAGCAGCCTGGGAAGTCCCCTTCCTCACAGAGCCATCTCTTCGATTTTTTGCTGACAAGAGGTTAGCAGGATTTCATCGGAGATCTGCCTCAGTACACACACTCAGGAATGGAAGTTCATGGGGAATTTGTGTCCCCACACCTGAAGGAGGAATGGCACAAGCACTGAAGGGGATGCTCAGGCTCAGCACAGGTCGCCCTGTGAGAACTCGTCCTCTGCCTGACTAATGGGGGGGGTGTCAAAGCCTCCTCTGTACAGCTGCCTGCCCTCAACCCTGCCACCAAGCCACTCCAGGACACAGCTCTATGTGCATGCACCCCATATACCAAGAATTGTTTCAACTTGAAAGAGCCCCAGTATCAAAGCTAGCTAGAAGATAAAGAATTATTTCAAGGTCTAAAATACCTTGATAGAGCTGCAATGACAATATTTATTTTTCCCAATGACAGACACCAAGAAGATTCTGGATGTAGGCACCCCTGGTACCTGTGTGGGTTGCTTATTGTGCCATCATATTCAAAATTTGGCATTTTCACTAACTACTCTGAATTAACCTGAAATAAATCACATTGGTAATCTCCAATCTTTAAAAAAATTGCCTTAGAAGGCAAATTAGACTGAACAAAATGATCTTTATGGAAGTCCTGGTGTGTCACCAAAGGAGATGACTTCAGTGTAGAACAACCTGGCCAAGTTGTCTGGCATGTCTAGACAGTGCACAGGTCCAGGCAGAAAAGCAAAATTTGAATGAAATGTCTTACGTGAAACCAATTTGCCAAATGATTTTGTGCTCAAACCTCAATCAGTAACCAAGCTCATTTCCTTCCTTCTCTGCATTAGAAAATGAGATGAGAAATAAATATCCAGCCAGCTTTCCTCCCATGAGAACTGTGCCAGACACACAAGAACTCAGGCTCCTGTAAGTGAAGTGCCACCTGGAGCCAGTCTTCATGGGACAGCCGTGGAGCCCAACCAGCCATGCCTTGGCACCTCCCAGAGCAGTGCCCAGCAAAATGTCAGCCACTAGCTTCAGCAGGAGCTTCTTGGACAGAGGGGACATTTGAAAGGTGTCAATAAATCACTTCTCAAAGCAACATGTTTTCCACCTTCTCAGAGAATTTTGCTTGATATTTCTAAAAATACTCTAAATCTCGGGGCTGGGGATGTGGCTCAAGTGGTAGCGCGCTCGCCTGGCATGCGTGCGGCTCAGGTTCGATCCTCAGCACCACATACCAACAAAGATGTTGTGTCCGCCGAGAACTAAAAATAAATAAATAAATAAATATTAAAAATTCTCTCTCCTCTCTCACTCTCTAAAAAAAAAATACTCTAAATCTCAGTAAATAGGAGTAAATTGTAGGATTTTACAAAACTTTGCTTCTTAAAGCTGTTATTAGCTGGTATGGGAAGATATGACGTTCTCTTCTAAGAGAGAACACATTCATTGATAAGTCAAGAATAGATTAAAACAACAACAGTACACCACATTTTGTTTTATCTGTTCACCGACTGTGGGTGAGCAGTTGGGTCTCCATTTCAGTGGAGTCTGAAATGTACAATCGCTGCAGGGAAGGGGCATTACCAGCACTGTGGTGGCAACTCTGCTCCCTGTTCACCGTCTTCACAGTGTCCCACCCTTTACTTGGAAAGACAAACTCACTCCTCTCCAAAGATCATTAAACCATCATTAAGAGACCTTGGTTCTAGTGCAATGTTAGATAAGAAGGGAAGAATGGGAAGAAGAAAACATTATTTATTACAACACTCACCCCTAAAGAGTAAAACTTCAGCTCTCTCATAAGCACCATTAATATATTTATCTTTCATTTTAAAAGGGTGCTGAATAATATCCACAGCAACATCATTTGTAATAGACAAAAAGTAGAAATGATCAACTGCTCATCCCACAATTGGTGAAGAGATAAAACAAACTGTGATTTATCGGAGCCAGGGAATACCTTTAGCAGTAAAAATGAATGAAATCCTGATACCTGATGATCAGTACAATCCAAGTGACCTGAAACACATTCTGCAAAGGAAAGAAGCCAGTCACAAAGGCTATCTATCATACAATTCCATTTATAGGAAATGTCCAGAAAAACCTACAGAGTGGTCGAGTGGCTCTCTGGGCTGGGAGCTGGGGTAAGTGCAAATAGGCCTGAGGGACCTCACTGGGATGATGGAAATGTTTTAAAAACAGGTTTATGACTGGGTATATAGCTCAGTGGTTCAGTGCTTGCCTAGCATGTTCAAGGCCCTAGGTTCAATCCCCAGAAATGGAAAAAAATAAATAAATAAAATAAAAAATGGGTTAATGGTGATATCTTAACAATCTGGTACCTGTACTTAAAGTTATTGAATTTTGTACTTTAAAAAACTGCATAAAAAGAAAAACGTTTCTGTAAAACCAAGTTATTTACTTAAGAATGGTCCTGTTTTGCTCACACTGAGAATTAATCATCCCCCATTTAGTAACGCCCAAGTGGCTCAACACTGCTTCAGGTCTAAGATCCATTTCAGAGGCTCAAAGCGTTTGGGCAGGAAAGCTCCCACTGTAAAGTCTGTTACCGGCTGTTTTCATCTTTATTAAACCACAGATATTTAACCAAATAGAAGCAGGAAGTTAAACAGACCCCAAATGTCAATTAAAAGAAAACTGAGTAAGATCCCTAAGTGGAAGTACAGGCTCTGGCATGTCCCCTTCAAAGGTCCTTGCACGCTCCCAGTACAGGGAAGAAGGAGAGGAAGCGCCCAGAGGATGGAGCAGCCCCTCCCGTGCTGAGCCCCTGGAGAGAAAGGTGGGCACAGCGTAGGCTTGGTGCTGTTGGAGTCCAGGATTCCCAAATTGGGTCTGCAGAGGCACATCCTCAAAGAGAGGCCTGGAGAGAAGGAAATGCACATCTCTCCTAGAGAGGCCCAGAGCTGCAGTGTGGGCCGGTGCCCAGAGGTCTGTTCTGCTTCCATTCGACCCATTTTTCTCAAATTTACCATCTATATCCTTTTTCATCTAAGACCAAAACTACTCTACTCCTTCTTAAAAGCTAGACAGACAAACAAAAACAAAGAAACAAACAAAAAAACCCCAAACCCTCTTTATAATGTGTTTTACGAAAAAAGAGGGAAATCACTGTCTTTATAATTTACTGAAACACTTTAGTGCCTAACAGGAAGTCCCTAGCTTTCAGCTTTGAGTTGAGACAAGGCAAGAGTTAAGAGGGAGACACCAGTCAGAAACAATCCTAACAATCCTATAAAAGAGAGGGGTGGGGGAGAGGGAGAGAAGGTGAGAAGGAGGAAAGGAGGGGGGAGAGGGAGAAGAAGGGGGAGAGGGAGGAGAGAAAGAGAGGGAGGAGAGAGAGAGAGAGAGAGAGAGAGAGAGAGAGAGAGAGACATCAAACACGCACATGCACAAATGAGGTAGGTGGGAAGCAGACTGCAGTTCTCAGTACTCTTACAAATTTTAGTGTGAAATTATTTCAATCTCTTTTTTTAAACAAGAGACATTATACGTTCATAAACATGAGCATAAATATGACCACAAACAATATTTCAAAAAGGAGTCAATTAAGAGTCTGCTCCATGAAATGCTTGTACCAGATAAGGAAGCCCAGAATATCCAGTCCTGAAAGTGGTTTTCCCACACCAGATCTCCCTTCCAGTCTCTGCCTTCCCTATCGGAGGAGGCTTGGGTGACAAGCTCCCTGGGATGGCCAGGCAGGGGTTTTGCTGTGAGATCCCACCTACTGACTTCCGTGGATGATGCGCTCTGATATGAAAGGTGAAATGGATCCTGTCTGCCCGGCAGAACACCCAGCTTTCCAATAAAGACATCGCAGGAGGATGAGCACGAAGCTCTCCCTTAAGGGAGAACTGCAGGCATCTTCTAGAAGGCTCCCAGGCCCACAGCACTGGTGTCCTCCATCTGGCTTATTACTGACTGAGAAGTGTAACCAAATGCAACCTGGGATTTTTTCTGATCAGGTTACAGTTGAGATTCTGTATGATGCTATTTGTTCAATTACTTCCACCCTCCAAACCATCCCAATAACAATTTGTCTTCACAATTATCAAGGTGGAGCTCAGCTTTGACTTCATAATGCAGACTTTTCTCTATTGGTATCTGGGTAGCAGGTCTGGCTTTTTTCCTAACAGATAAACAAATCATTTTCTTAACCATGGGTTAGGGGTCCAGGCCTGCCAGCCAATTGAATCAAAGACAGGGCTGCTCTTGGGGCTGGGGCACCATCCAAGTGTGCTTGAGTTTTTCTTTTGTTTCTGAGCAAGCTCTAATGGTTTCAGCCCCAGCTGAGCACTGAGGCAGCCTTGGGAAGCTGCCTCTCCTTCCTCCCAGCATGTGCCAGCGGGTCCTGTGGGGAATGCAGAGATTAATTACAGCTGGACTTGCTCAATCCTCTTAGAGAATGGAATCTTTAGAGACTTAAGGAAGTGTTAATTATTTTAAATGCTTCTGTCCGGGCAGAATGCACAGTGTGGAGGTAGGTGGACTCTATCTTGTAAGGCAGAAAAAGAATCCTCTGGTTGCTCTGTGTCATGAAGAAAATGAAAACCCTTCCTTAAGGAAAAGAAGCAAAATTCCAGAAATATAAATCCCAGGATCCCAAATTACTTCCCCAAACTCTAAGCCTGGATCTTTATAATGTGTTAAAATTTAAGGGGAAAATAACTTCTTGGTTTTGTCAAGCTGATGGCAAAAGTCAATACAATTAGATTTGTCAAATGAATGGGCAGAGAATAGTGGGTGCTCTGTAAACCTGAGACTTCATTTCTGACTTAAATATTCAGTTAAAGGTCAAGAAAGCCAGCAACAAGAAGTAGGGAGCTCTGCATTCTGTTTTCATCATGGTGATGTCTTTCCTGTGACCTGTTTCACATCTCCACATACATACTTTTTTGCGTGTGTAAAAAACATGTTGACATAAACTTCACCATCTCATCCACTTCTAAGTGTATGTTTCAGTAGTGTCAAGTACATTTGCATTGTTTTGAAACATCTCCAGAGCTTTTTCATCTTGAAAATCTGAACCTCTATGTCCATTAAATAGAAACTCCCTTTTCCTTTTCCCCCCGGCCTTGGAATCACCACGAGCTTCTATCTCCATAAATTTGACTAGTTAGATACCTCATGCAGCTGGAACCCTACAGTATTTGTCTTTCTGTGACTAGTGTATTCCCCTCAGCATCATGTCCCACATGTCCACTCCTGCTGCAGCATGCATGGGTATTTCTTTCCTTTTTAGGACTGAACACCATCCCATTTTATGTATAGACCACATTTTGTTTATAAATTCACCTGTCAATGAACACCTGGGTTGCTTCCGCCTTTTGGCTATTGCAAATAATGCTGTACAAAAAATGGACGTGCAGGGGCTGGGGTTGTAGCTCAGTGGTAGAGTGCTTGCCTACCACATGTGAGGCACTAGGTTCGATCCTCAGCATCATGTAAAAATAAATAAATAAAAGTATTGTGTCTATGTACAACTATTTTTTTTAAATGACATGCAAATATCTCTCTGAGATCCTCTTTTCAATTCTTTTGCATATATATCCAAAATTGAAATTGCTGGACCATATGGGAGTTCTATTTTTAATTTTTTGAGGAACCTCACTTTTTTCTACAGTGGTTGCACCATTTTGTATTCCCCACCAGTGGTGCACAGGGCTGCATTTTTCCAGATCTTCACCAACACTTGATATTTTCTGGTTTTTCCATTGATAGTGGTCATCCTACTGGGTGTCTGGTGGTATCTCAATGTGAGTTTCATTTGTACTTCTCTGATGACTAGTGATGTGGAGCACAGTTTAATAGGCCTGTTGGTCATTTTTAGGTCATCTCTGGAGAAATGTATATTGAAGTCCTTTGTCCATTTTTAAATCAGGTAATTTGATTTTTTTGTGTGGTTGAGTCACAGGAGACTTTGTATATTCTGGATGTTAATCATGTGTCACATCTACTATTTGCAACTATTTTCTCCCATTTCGCAGGCTTATCTGATGTAGCGCCACATTTGTCCTTGTTTGTTGCCTGGGCCTTTAGACTCACATCCAAGGAATCACTGCCAAATCCAGTAACCATGACACTTTCTCCTTTGGTTTTATTTTTGGAGTTTTATAGTTTTAGTTTTTATTTATTTAATACATTGTGAGTTAAGTTTTGTAAGTTTTTTATATGATGTAAGATAAGGGTCATTTTTTTTTTTTTAATAACTGTCCAGTATTCCATTGAATTAAGTGTGCAAAAGTTACTTGCCCCTACCAACAGCCATTCTGGTGAACTATTTCCAGTGTTGTGCTACTATGAGCAATGATGGCTTGATATCCTTTGTAGAAGCTTCTCATGCTTGAGAGCAATCATCTCCCAATCTGTTTAGTAGTTAAAAATCAACTTTGGTGGGCTCATTTTTAACTTTATTTTGAAATTTTTGACTGCTTTGTTGTATTGCAATTCCTTGCTTTGAAACCCTTGGCACCAGGTAAATTTTGGAATTCAGAATTTCAGAGTTTGGAGAAGTAATATGGTACAAAATATCACCAGGTGTGTTCTGGGGTAACAGCTCCAGTCAAATACTTCAGTATGTCTACAGTAACAAACACATGACTTGTGCTCCTACCATCAATGCCCTGGCAGCTACCCTCATGCAGCTGTATTTATGTGCCTAAGCTCGATACCTGTACATAGAACTGCTGGGTCAAAAAGTATGCACATTGAGCTGGATGCAGTGGAGCACACCCATAATCCCAGAGGCTTGGGAGGTCGAGGCAGGAAGATCATGAGTTCAAAGCCAGTGTCAGCAATAGCAAGGCACTAAGCAACACAGTGAGACCCTGTCTCTAAATAAAATACAAATTAGAGCTAGGAATGTGGCCAGTGCCCCTGAGTTCAATACCCAGTACAACCACCCCCCACCAAAAAAAAATTACACACATTGAAATTTTTAATATTTTGGCCAAAAATGTCTCTCTCAAAATGGTGTGCTGATTTATATATCCCAAAGAACAAACATTTAAGATATCTGTTTCCCCATACCCTCAGTACACTGGTATTATCTAATTTCACTCCAATTTGATGGGAAGCATGGTTTTTTTTTGGATTGTTTTGTTTTTATCTTGGGGGTTAGGGGTCCATTACTTTTTAATATTTCCTTTACTTTTATAAATAATTTATAAGAAAAAGTCACCTAAAAATGAATGATGGTGACATGCAGAGGTAAGATTCAATTCAAGTATTGTGTGGAAAATATGTTCTTGAGATAAATACCCAAAAACAAATCTAAAATGCATGACTTTGCTGATGTTCATTGCCTATTACAAATGGGATAACCATTTGCCCTAGTGAGTCCCACTTTAAGCTTATTCTCTTGGCATAATTACTGCTAGGCAAATTTACTAAGTAATTTTGCTTAGTAACAAACATGCTATGATTTGCGTATCAAATGGTCACACAGAATTTAAATTTAGATCTGGCGTGCCTACACAGACTCTGAACTGTATCAGGGAAGGGGAGTTCAAGGCTTGACAACTCGCTGGGCCAGTTATAAGCAATGCTGTTCCCTCCCACCTGGTTAAGTGTTATATTCAGATTTTCTGAGTACCAGAGCTAATGGGATGTGCACTTGTAATTTTGTTTTTTCATGCTGGATCCATACAAATAAAAATTGTTGAAGACACATGTCCTGCTGTACCCCCAAGGAATGGCGATGCCTATAAAGTGCTAAGACTTAGTCAACGTCTTAAGATCATAGGAACGTGGACCTGGAGGGACAGCAAGTGTCAGGTCCTGATAAGTTCCTGCCACAGCAATGAACAGTGAGAAGAATAAATAAACCAAATAATTAAAAGCAAAGGAAAAAAATCTAGAGGGCAAGATGTTTCGACATGCAACTGTGCTCTGCTCAGTTTTCTAGACAAACAAAGCTGATTCTCCTCTCCACCGGCAGGACCCTGTGACGGGTTTCTTGGGTGTCTAGGTTTTATTTGAACAGCACTGATCAAGGCATCTCTTTTCTGGTGTTGGTCTACTGCTTTTTATTTCACAACCTCATTCAGTTAAATATCACCACCAAGTTGAGAATGAGAACCAGCCAGAACTGCCTTGGGAGATGAGGATCTTAGTGACGGAGTCTCCGGACACACCAGAAGATAAGAAGCAGTGAAGAATAACAGAGCACAGGAAAAACACTGAAAACACAGGCTTGACTCTCCATCCCTCCTTAGTCACCAGAGCTCAGCAGAATCACTATGTCCAGTGTCTCAGGAAACTCCGGGAGCCTAAGTGCTCTGCCAGCTCTATTAATAAACATGGCAAAAAACCAGAACTGCTTGGTGCAAGAGACCTGGGGAGCCTGGGGCACTGAAGGCCTGGGTCAGATCTGAACAGCCTGTTCTAGAGAGGGCTTTCTTAGGAAGGACAGCTCCCATCACCCTGCCTGGAGCCACAGCAGAAGAAACCAGGCATCCAGAGGTGCATCTGTGGTCCTCCACACTGGCTAGGCATCCTAACCACCCAAGGAGCTTCCCACAGAGCTGGTTGGGCAACTGATGCCCAACTTCCTGAACCAGGTGTATAAGGCCCAGTTCTGTACTCTGAAGAGTCTGTGCAGCTGAGTTTTGATGGCACTCCCAGGTGGGAGCCCTGACCGTGGCTGCCCAGTGAGACTGATGCTGGTGGTCTGGGGTTACAGTGGATCTTGACTGGAGTGGACACAGACTCTGGACTGGGCTTTGCTTACCCAGTGGTGGATGCACATACTCAGTGCAGTAATGAGCCAGAAGAGGAGACAGTTCATGGATCTGGAGGCCGACCATCATTTCTTCAGAGAAAGGATGCACTGTGCAGCCTGTGATGCCCAACATGGGCAGAGAGCCTCCTCAGAGTAACACGAGGAGAAGCAGGGCAGGCGATGGTGGTTAGCTAAAACAGGGAGACAGCAGAGGGCTGGCTCACACATCTTCCTGAGCATGCACACACTTGGTGTGGCGGGGACTGAGGGAGTGTCCCCACCAGACTTTCTTGGAGGATGTTGTGTGACTGCAAGTCTTGCCCAGGGAGGAGCATGATGGTTTATGATCATAACTTTTCTTTCTTCCCCTCATTACTTCAGTCCCCACCACCTGGGGCAGTCACAGGGCAAGGGCTGGTTCCCACACATGAAACCTGGCTACATTTTTAAACCTATGTCAGAATTCCTCAGGGTGCTGGCTTGTGCTTTGGCCATCTGGCAAAACTGGGATCAATGGTGAGTGCCACATACTGCCTGGTGGCAAAAACAGCCCACGAGTTCTGTCTCAGGTCACCCTATCTGAATGCAAGTGGACGGAGGGAAGACCCCTCTGCTAGATCATACTGCTGCCTGGAATCTGAACCAGCAGAGTGGCCCATCTGGATGTCCCAAAGGTGGAAACGTTTGAGTACAAAGGAAGAGAAAGAGCAACAGTAGCTGAGGGTAAAGTAAGGAAGAAGGGGGCTGGGCAGAGAAACTTCAACAGTCCATGCCCTGGAAAGCAGCTCCAAGCTAGAGGTGGCTCTCCCCCTTGGCTTAATTATATCAGCTGCCTGAAGGCATGAGGATGTGTGTCTGGAAATGGGGATGAAGACCAAGGGTATATTTCACAACATCGCAGCACTTGGATGGACAGAATGTTTTGTCCTCCTGGAATTTGTGTATTATAGCCCTTGTCCCCAGTGGGATGGTATAAGGAGATGGAGCTTGTGGCAGGTTACTAGGATTAGATGAGCTGGGAGGGTGGGGCCCCATGAAGTGGCTAATGCCCTTATAAGAAGGGACACAAGAGCTTTCCTTCCTCCTTGAGGACACAGGGAGGGCAGTGTCTACAAGACAGGAACATAGCCTTCGCCAGGAACCCAATCTGCTGGACTTGCAGTCTCCAGGGCCGTGAGAAAAAGATACCTGTGTCCCAGGCACCTGGCCTGTGGTGTTCTGTTATAGCAGCACAAACTCAGACAGAAAACACTACCTCTGTACCACTGTACCACTGTACAGTTCAAAAGGCTCATAAATAATCAATCAGATTTTTTTTTTCTAAACTTTGAACTTACAAGCAAGGAATTAAAAAAAAGTTGATAAAAAGGTTTGATGATGATCCTAGCAAAGATGTTGTCTACTTCCAGAAGACAAGGCCCTCCAGTCCCTCGACCAATTTATCAAATGGTAAATCACAATTGCATTCACATTCACAAGGAATCCCACAGCAAACACTCTGTGTAAACCAAGCCCCACTATCTACACAGCATTTTTCCAAAGACCTTAGCTTGTTCAAATGTTAATGCTGGTCTACTAGAGAGGGTTAGTGGCTGGACACGTAAGAAAAAGGCATATTTCACCACAGTTTCAACAAAGAAAAAAGCTACAAGTCAATAAATACTTAATTTGGCTTAAATGCAAAACAGAACAGCCTCCTAAGGACAGCCAGGACAAAGCAGCCCTCACTTTTCCTAGATGTTCTTCCTGGACTAACAGCCTTTCAGAGGTGAATTATCACAGTTTTTCTTTACTTTTCCCTTTCAGTACTAGAGGTGGAACCCAGGGCCCCATACATGCTGGGCAAGTTCTCTACCACTCAGCTACATTCCCAGGCTTTTTAATTTTGACACAGAGCCTCCCCAAGCTAGCCTTGAACTTGTGATCCTCAGCCTCCTAAATTGCTGGGATTACAGGCGTGCACCACCACGCCTGGCTACACACATTTAAACTCCAGCAATAATACCGATCTGATTTCCAGAGCAGGCACACAGACCACATTCCATCAGCACTGGGTGTGTGAGAGCTCCTGCGTCCTTGCCACTCCTTGGAATTAACTGTCAGATGTCTTAGTGCTTGCAAGTCTGGAGAATGTACAAGAATATGATTTCTTCCTCTCAGAAGTGCCTATTCAGGGCTTGACCTCATTTTTCTCTTCAATTGCCTATTTCTTGCAGAACTGTGAAGTTCCTGAAACAGTCTGGGTACTTAGGCCTTTGTAGGTCACAGATTTCAAACAAGTTTCTCACTCCCATAGCTGGGGAGGCCCCTAGTTGTGAAGTTCTTAATATGATGGTACCTAATGTACTAGTCTTTTCCTCTTGTATTTGCTTTTTTAGCGTCTTAAGAAATACTTCCTTATACCAAGATCATGATTATTCTACTATATTGCCTCCTTAAAAATACAGTATTGCATTTCATATTTACATCTCTGATCCACTGAAATTAGGTGAGTGTGCATGGGGTCCAATTTCAGTGCTCTCTAAGTAGTTGTACTATTGACCTAATTTTATACACTTTGTGTGTGTGTGTGTGTGTGTGTGTGTGTGTGTGTAGTGCTAGGGATTGAACCCAGGGCCTCATGCATACTAGTTGAGATCTCTACCACTGAACTACATAACCAGCCCTTTACTTATCTAATTCTGTATCCATATCCCCATTGTATTGATGATGATGATGATGATGATGATTTGTACTGGAGATTGAACCCAGGGATACTTAACTACTGAGCTACATCCTTAGCCCTTTATATTTTTTATTTTGAGAAAGGGTCTTGCTAAATTGCTTAGGGTCTTGCTAAGTCACAGAGGCTGGCCTCAAATTTGTGATCATCCTGCCTCAGCCTCCCAGGCCACTGGGATTACAGGCATATGCCACCATGCCTGGCTGATAATTAAAGTTTTTTTAAAAATAAATCTTTGTATCTGATTAAGAAGCAAACTTTTGGGTGGGGGTAGAGCTCAGTGGTAGAGCACTTGCCTACCATGTGTGAGGCACTGGGTTTAATCCTTAACACCATATAAAAATAAACCAATAAAGTTATTGTGTCCATCTACAACTAAAAATATATTTTTCTTTAAGAAGCAATTTTTTTGATAAACAGCCAATTGATAATTGTCTTAGGCTTTGTGGGCCACAAATAGTTATCTGCATATTCTTTTTTTCCAATCCTTTAAAAATATCAAAACATTCTTAGTGAGAATTGAGGAGGCATAGAAAAATATGCCACATGACATTTAGTCCATTGGCCACAGTTTGCTGACCTCTGTGATAGAGCTGGTCCTGCCTGTTTTATTCTTTAAAATTAACTTGACATCATTAGTCCTCAGGGGAATGAAGATCAAAACTACAAGGGGAAAAAGAACACAGAACCGGAGACTCACACTTCTGGATTTCAAAACTTACTACAAAGCTACAATTACCACTGTAGTGTGGCACTGCGTAAGGAAGGCCGCACAGGCCAATGGAAGAGAACTGAGAGTTTAGAAACGGCTCAAACTCAAACATCTGTGGGCAACTGCTTTTTGACAAGGGAGATGGGACTGTTAAATGGGAAGAAATTGACAGCCAACAATTTGCGCTGGAAAAACACATGCAAAAGAATGAGTGGGATCCCTAACTCCCTCCATATACAAAAGGTATCAACAAACTAAGTGTAAAAAGAAAACATGGGAGTAAATCCTAGTGACTTTAGAGTTGGCAAGGAATTCTTGGATTTGATACAACAAAAGAAAAAACAGAAAAGTAATGTCATTCCTTAGGCCTCAAGCCTTCTTTCTGGAATTGCTGTCCTCCTGCTTTAAGTCTAGTCCTGATGATTCCTTCCCTGAGGACTGCTGCTGGCCAGCAGTCTCTGTCACAGTTTGAAAATGTCAACTTTTTTTTTTTTTTTTTTTTTTTTTTATGTACTGGGAATTGACCCCAGGGCCTTGTGCAAGTGAGGCAAGCATTCTGCCACTCCACTGAGCAGTTGGTAGAGTGCTTGCCTAACAAACAAAAAAACTTTTGGATACCCTTATCTAGTATGAGATAACCATATTTATGTGGGTTTGTCTCTGTGTCCTCTATTCTGTACCATTGGTCTACAACTCTATTTTGGTGCCAATACCATGCCATTTTTGTTACTATAGCTCTGTAATATAGTTTAAGGTCTGGGATTGTGATGCTTCCTGCTACACTTTTCTTGCTAAGGATTGCTTTAGCTATTCTGGGTCTCTTATTTTTCCAAATAAATTTCATGACTGCCTTTTTTATTTCTATAAAGAATGTCATTGGGATTTTAACAGGAATTGCATTAAATCTGTATAATGCTTTTGGTAATATGGCCACTTTGACAATATAAATTCTGCCTATCCTATCCAAGAGCATGGGAAATCTTTCCATCTTCTGAGTTTTTCCTCAATTTCTTTCTTTAGTATTCTGTAGTTTTCATTGTAGAGGTCTTTCACCTTTTTTGTTAGACTGATTCCCAGGTATTTTATTTTATTTTTTTAGTCTATTGTGAGTGGAGTAGTTTTCCTAATTTCTCTTTCAGTAGGTTCTTCGCTGATGTATAAGAATGTGTTTGATTTATGGGTGTTGATTTTGTATCCTGCTACTTTGCTGAATTAATTTATTAGTTCTAGAAATTTTCTGGAGGAGTTTTTTGGATCTTCTAAATATAGAATGATGTCATAAGCAAAAAGTGTATTTGAGTTCTTTTTTCCTATACATATATCCCTTTAATTTCTTTTGTCTACCTGATTGCTCTGGCTAGAATTTCAAGGACTATGTTGAATAGAAGTGTTGAAAGAGGGCATCACTGTCTTAGTTCAGTTTTTAGAGGAAATGCTTCCAATTTTTCCCTGTTTAGAATGATGTTGGCCTTGGGCTTGGCATAGGTAGCTTTTACAATGTTGAGGTATGATCCTACTACTCCTAGTTTTTTCTAGTGTTTAGAACTTGAAGAGGTGCTGTATTTTATCAAATGCTTTTTCAGCATCTATTGAGATAATTATATATATATATATATATATATATATATATATATATTTTTTTTTTTTATTTTGGGAGGGGTGCTGGGATTGAACCCAGGGCCTTATGCATGCAAGGCAAGCACTCTACCAACTGAGCAATATCCCTAGCCCCTATCATTCTTATCTTTTAAGTCAATTGATATGATGAATTACATTTTTGATTTCCATATATTGAACTAACCTTGCATTCCTGGGAGGAACCCCACATGATTGTGGTGCACTATCTTTTTAATATGTATTTGCATGCGATTGGCTGGGATTGTATTGAGAATTTTTGCTTCTATGTTCATTAGGGATATTAGTCTGAAGTTTTCTTTCCTTGATGCATCTTTGTCTGGTTTTGGTAGCAGGGTGATATTAGCTTCATAGAATGAATTTGGAAGGGTTCCTTCCTTTTCTATTTCAATGGATACTTTGAGGAGTATTGGTGTTAATTCTTCTTTGAGAGTCTTGTAGAACTTGGCTGAGAATCCATCTGGTCCTGGGCTTTTCTTTGTTGGTAGGCTTTTGATGGTGTTTTTCTATTTCATTACTTGAAATTGATCTGTTTAAACCATGTATGACCTCCTCATTCAGTTTGGGTAGGTCAGATGTCTAGAAATTTGTCGATGTCTTTGATATCTTCTATTTTGTTAGAGTATAAATTTTCAAAATGGGTTCTAATTATCTTCTGTATTTCAGACATGTCCATTGTGATATTTTCTTCTTCATCCTGTATTTTAGTAATTTATCTCTTTGGTAGCATGGCCAGGGGTTTATCTATTTATTTTTTTCAAAGAACCAACTTTTTGTTTTGTCAATTTTTTCAATTGTTTCTTTTGTTTCGATTTCATTCATTTCAGCTCTGATTTTAATTATTTCCTGTCTTCTACTGCCTTTCATGTTGATTTGTTCTTTTTCTAGGGCTTTGAGATGTAGTGTTAGGTCATTTATTTGTTGACTTTTTATTTTTTTAATGAATGCACTCAATGCAATAAACTTCCCTCTTAGTACTACCTTCATAGTGTCCCAGAGATTTTGATATGTTGTATCAGTGTTCTCATTTACTGCTAAGATTTTTTTTATTTCATCCTTGATTTCTTCTACTATCCATTCATCATTCAGTTGTGTATTATTTGGTTTCCATTTGTTACAGTAGCTTCTATTTTTTATTTTATCATTGATTTCTAGTTTCATTCCACTGTGGTCTGATAGATGCAGGGTATTCTCTCTGTTTTTTTTTTGTATTTACTAAGAGTTGCTTTGTGGCATAATACATGGTCTATTTCAGAGAAGGAGCCATGTGCTGCTGAGAAGAAAGTATATTTGCTTATTGATGGATGAAATATTCTATATATGTCTGTTAAGTCTAAATTATTGATTGTATTATTTTGTTCTATAGTTTCCTCATTTAGTTTCTGTTTGGAAGATCTGTCTAGTCGGGAGAGAGGTGTGTTAAAGTCACCCACTATTATTGTATTGTGGTCTATTTGACTACTAAAATTGGGAAGGGTTTGTTAGATATACATAGATGCTCCATTGTTTGGGGCATAAATATTTATAATTATTATGTCTTGCTTATATATAATTCCCTTAAGAAGTAGGAAATGTCATCTTTATCTCTTCTGATTAACTTTGAATTCTACTTTATCTGAGAAGAGAATGGAAACCCCTGTTATTTACACAATCCATATGAGTGATAAGTTTTTTTCCCATCCTTTCACCTTCAGCCTGTGGATGGTTTGCCCATGAGGTGAGGCTCTTGAAGACAGCATATTGTTGGGTCTTGCTTTTTAATCAAATCAGTCTGTCTTTTGATTGATGAGTTGAGGCTGTTAACATTCAAGGTTATGAGATATGATTTGTATTCTCTGTTGATTTATTTCTGGTTTTTTAATTTGTCTTAGTTTCTCATTTGGTTGAATGTCCCTTTAGTGAAGATCCTCCCTTTGCTGGTTTTCACTTTTTTTTTTTTTCCCATATCATCCTCATGGAATATTTTGTTGAGAATGCTCTGTAGTGTAGGCTTTACAGATGTGAATTTTTAAAATTTTTGTTTATCACGGAAAGTTTTAATCTCATCTTCAAATCTGAAACTTAATTTTGCTGGATATAAAATTCTTGGTTGGCATCCATTTTTTTTTTCAGAGCTTGAAATATATTATTCCAGGGCTTCCTAACTTTGAGGGTCTGGGTTGAGAAGTCAGTTGAGATCTGAATTGGTTTTCCCTATACATAATTTGATTTTTTTCTCTCACAGTCTTTAAGATTTTATCTTTATTCTCTGTTAGTTGTTCTCTTTATAATGTGTCTTGGTATGGTTTGCTGTAATTTTGTATATCTGGGGTCCCGTAAGCTTCTTGTATCTGATTTCCAATCCATTCTTTAGATTTGGGAAATTTTCTGCTATAATATCATTGAAAAGATTGTGCATTCCTTTGGTCTGTATCTCTGCTCCTTCATCTATTCTGATAACTCTTAAATTTGGTCTTTTCATGTTATCCCATAATTCTTGGATGTTCTGTTTATGGTTTCTTACCATCTTCTCTGCATGTCCAACTCTACTTTCAAGATTATATATTTTGTCTTTGTCTGAGGTTCTGTCTTCCAAGTAGTCTAGTCTGTTGGTGATGCTTTCTATTGAATTTACAGTTTGGTTTACTGATTGCTTCATTTTGAGAATTTCTGTTTTTTTTTTTCTTTCACGATCTCTAACTCTTTATTGAAGTGGTTTTTCACTTCCTGTATTTTTTCTTTGATTTTACTCCTTATATTATCCTTTATTTCACATATCAATTTAATGATATACAATCTGAACTCCTTCTTGGATATTTCTTCTACTGTGTTATCAGTAGCTGTTGTTGAAGCATCTTGGTTTGTTTGTGTGCTTTAATTCCTTGTTTTTTCATGTTGTTAGTGTGTTTTCCCATCTAAAAGTATGGATTTAAGGCAGGATAAATTCTACCCTGTAGACCTATAGTGTCCCTGAAGGTTTCCAGCGCTTTGCCTTTACTGGTGAGACCAATATCAACAGCACCCAGTGTACACAATACATGGCCTTGAACCTAATAGCTCCCACTAAGGTGTCTACTACTTTCTCACATTAAACCAAAATAATGAGTTCAATAACTATCTACAGTACAAACAGAATATTTGTTAAAATGATTTATAATTCCAAATGGTGGATGAGAGAACAGAGGTAGTGTAGTATACAATATTCACGAGGAAGGAAGAGAGAAGCTAGAAGTAAAAATTTACAGGAAGCCAACAGAGATTGGCTGTTGGTTGGAGAAAAATTGGAAAGAAAATCCAAGAAGATAGATGAGAGGGGAAGAATATGAACAAAGAGAAAAAATTAAAGACATAAGAATACAACAAAAATGCAAAATGCCATTCATATTTCATTGTCCTCCACACACTGATGCATAAAAAACATCCTGTTCCAAATGTGGTAGAGAGATTAGTAAATCAAAAAATAAAATAAAATAAAAAATCTTTCTGTCAGTGTTCAATAGTTTCTCAGCTGTTTCTGAAGTCTCTCGGGATCACCAAACCTAGATCAGCCCTCTCAAACCCAATCTGTATCCCACCAATCTGGGCCTCATACCTCAGGCTCGGCCATGTTGCAGTCCCAAGATCTCAATGCTGCTCTTTGCAGAGGGACCATCAGGGATACACTCATGCAAAGGAGCAATTCTGAGATATGCAACAAGACAAGGGCCACCAGCACTCTCAGCAGGAAGACCCCAGGCCACTCCAAATCTGCAGGCACTCCCACATTGGACCTGCAGGTCCCAGCTGGAGTCCCCAGACAGAGGCTCTTGTGGTGGTAAACCTGCTGGCACTCGGGCCCCAGGCCCTGGCTGGTGTCCCAAAATGGGTGCAACCATGTGCAACCAAACCTGAAGTCTCCCCTGAAGCAGTCCTCAAGGCCGTGGTAGCAGGCTAGTAGTGGCAGTGGTTGTTGGCAGCAGACAGTGGGTCAGCAATAGAGGTGGTTGCAATAGCAGCTGCAACTGCAGCTGTTGGGGCAGCGTTACCATACGATCTCTGGGAGTCAGCAGCAGTGTTGGCTTCAGTTGCATCCAGGGCAGCGGCACCCAGAAAGAAGACCTCCAGGGGATCTCAGGCTGGCAGCAGTGGAATCAGAGGCAGAAGCAGTGGCGGTAGCAGTGCAGTTGGCAGCTAAGTGACAGGAGACTTCTGGTTAAGCTGCAGCAACCACGGAGGTAGCGTGGGCATTTGCGCCAGAGGTAACTGAGGCCGGGCACAGAGAAGAGACCTCTGGGTGCTGCATCGGCATCTCCGGTCTGGGGCAGCATTGTCTGCTGGGGTCACTTTTGCTGCTATTGTTGTTTTTTAGTTGGACACAATACCTTTATTTATTTATTTATTTATTTTTATGTGGTCCTGAGGATCGAACCCAGTGTCTCACACGTGCTAGCAAGTGCTCTACTGCCCAGCCACAGCCTAAGCTCCTTGGGGTCCCTTTTAAACTGAATCTATAGCATGGAGGTTACATGGACTGCTCTAGTGTGAATCCAGGTAACAAGTCCCCAGGGGAGCTAGCCCATGGGTCTTATTTTGTCCCCCACCCTGCCTTGCCCCCACACCCTCTTTTTGTTCATCCTTGCCTTCTGACGTCTCAGGTCACTACAGGGGAGTCTCCAATCAGATCCCCCAACTTTGACAATCTTCAATTTCTGTCCCAATTGAGACCCAAAAAGATTTATCAAAAAGCACAGCTCGGGTTCAGAGTTTCAACCGCCAAGTGTCTCAGGAAGGCCAGCTGCCAGGGCTCTACCACTTCTCAGGGCTCTCATCCCTTATAATCCTGCTGGTGTTTAGTGGCTTTTGTAAAGTTATTTTTAACACTTTATCTAGCAGTTTCAATTATTTGCAGCAGGTCTTTGGATAACCAGTCCACTATAACTAGAAGCCGGAAATCTTACCATTATTGTTTTAGATAAATTCCTTGGGTGATAGATTACTGTCAGAGGTTAGGACAGTGTATGTTTTGATGCACCGTGGAGAACTCGATCCCTGCCTTCTCCTACCACTTGTGTAGGACAAGACCTAATTCCTGCAACCCCAGTCAGCCTGGAGTAGGACTCTCTTAAATCACTGCTGTTCTAATCGACAGAAGGTTACATCATTATTGCTTCAATTTGAATTTCTGTGACTAGAGGCAAGTTTGGGTATCTGACCTCTTCTTTCCCTCAGTTTTCAAACTGGGGGCAAACCCCTCACTTACTGTTTCATTAGAGCTTGTCCATGCAGCAAGCTGTTGTTTCACACACACTTTTAACATACAAAACCCCCTTTTTTATATGTTGCAATTTCTCCCCAATTTGTCATTTGCCAGTTTCAAGCTGACTTTTGCAACACAAATTAAAAATGCTTATGAATCAAGTCCATTGTTCTTCTCCTTTGGGTTTCTGGCCTTGTTATCATGTAGGAGATTTCACTATCAATTCTACTATGTATCCAATTCCCACCTGGGCCACTGTGTCACTGGCTGACAAACCCTCCAGTGCACAGTTTAGAGCAATGTGTCCCACAGGACCTGTATTGAAATGCACATGCTTCCACTGCTTTGTCCAGGAGGGGACTTTTGGCTTGCAACCATATACTCTTGGAGACTAATGAAAAGAGAAGAAAGGCCAACAACGGGGCAGATGCACAAGCTTCTCACCCATGTGAGCTCAGAGAACAGCACACACCTCTGGAGCCACTCATGGGAGGACATGTGTCCCACCCCTGCGGGGCTGGCTCAGGACCCACCTGAGCACATGACTTTGCAGCTGCTGGAAGCTCTCTGGGTGCTCATGTGTCACACAGGCTTATATCCTCATCTCTCAGATTTGAGGAGGTCTCACATCAGAAGACTTGGATTTTCAAGTCCTTCTGACCTAACAGAAAGTTTTAAGAAAGCTAAGACCTTCCACTATGAATCACTAATTTAGTTTGAAGATTCAAATTTTAGGCTCTAATTTAGTTTGAAGTTTCACATGAATACACATTACAAAACCAAGACAGTAATTTTGGACACCTAACTATCTGAAATATAACTCCATTTTCTCTAGAAATTATTCACTAATTCTGATATTTCTGACTGAACTTCTGAGATAAATGCATATGTGTGGGTGTGTGCACGCACGTGTATAAAGGATGAACTGTGGTACCGCCGCTCCATGGACTACTATTCAAAAATAAAAAGGTAAATGATTGATAAATATGACAACCTGGAAGCTCTCCTGTGTGGCATCACTTACATAACATTCCCCCAAAGGAGGAGACCTGGATAGAATGGTGAGAGTGGCCATCAAGGGGGAGCTCGAGCAAGTCTTGGTGGTGGACAGCTCTGCACCCCATCTATGGGCTAATAAAACAACACAGAATCACATGCTGGACCAAAGTCAATCTCCCGGTTTCCTGTGATACCATGATCACACATGATGTAGCCACAGGGTGGTGGGGGACTGTGAAGGAAACTGGAGACTGTCTTTACAACTTTCTCTGCATCTATAATTATTAAAAAATAAAAAAGAAGAACAAAAGAATGGTTTGAAAAATGGGCACCTGGTGACTGACTGGCACAAAGCAAAGGGAACTTGTTCCCAACAGAAAAACAAGAAGAGAGTGCCAACAGCCAATGGCCAATAAACGCATGAAAAGAATCTATTGATTCATGGGAACTTTTCTGATCAAGACAGTAAAATTTTAGAGTGAAAGAGCCTAGAAGGCTGGGGGCTGGGGTAAAGGGTGCATCTGGAGGAGGTGTGCACTGGGTTGGTCCTATTGGTTGGCTTCAATTCTTGCTAATCAGGGAGGAGTTGGTACTTCAGGCCTGGGCCTCTCAGCTGCTCTAAACTTGCAACCTCCACCCGCAGCCTCTGCTCTGAGCATTCCCAACCAACACCCCTACTCGGGACCTGAAGGTCATGGAGACACTGGGAACATTAGGTCTAGAACGTGTCTCCAGGCAGAGAGTGAGCTATGCCCACGACATGGCATGATGATATGAGCTGGGGTTCAGCTCCTTACGCTCTGCACTCTGGGGGCAGTTTCCCAACACGTGAGGTAGCCTGGGAGCTGCTCACGCAGACCTCTTCATCAAGTGTCTGAATGTAAGAACATAAGATAAAAAACGGGGACTTGAACCCACCATCAGGGCTGGCGCCAGGGATCCCTAACCCAGGTGAGCAGTAAGCCTCAATGCCCTACAATCCCCTCTCCAAATCTGGACTCCCAGAAGCAGGCCACGCCCAGTGCTTCTGCAGTGCCACCTAGGCTACTGCCACCTTCCCAGTGGCTCTCCTCACTTTATCATTGGTGAAGCTGCAAAAGAAGTCCTATTAAAACGTAAACCAGACCACGCCACGCCTCTGCCTAAAGCCCAAGCCTTTCTAGGACCATCAGAAGCACTCCACAACACACAGCTGCCACTGGGACCTGGCCCCTCTCACCCATGTGCTCCTGAGGCCCCATCTCTACTGGCTCTTTGCTGTGCTCTGGAACACCTGGCCCATTCCCAGCTCAGGGACTTTGCACTCGCTATTCTCCCCCTGGGACACCTCCTCTGCAGCCTTCCAGGAAATCCAACGCAGAGGCAGGCTGGGCGCTCTGCCACATGCCATATGCCACTGCCATGTGTGGGTTAGAACTGACCACCCAGACCTTGACACTGGGCAGGAAGGGGCAGAGAAGCTGGGGCAAATGTGTCTGGCATCTTTTTAAGAGCAAGTCCCAGTAATTAGTCCCATGGCTACTTCTAGCTGTAGAGAAAGCTAGAAGTAGCCATGGATCTGGGGCTATATTCTCAACTCTGTTACCACGAAAGTAGAGAAAACTAAAGTGCAGGAGACCAGAGACCAAGAACCTGCTGAAGAAACCTCTCACGGCCACCCTATGTGTCCACGTGTATACTCCCAGCTTCTCCCACTCCACACCCTCTACCCCAGTGCCTGCTTTGATTTTCTCTAGTGACATAATGCACATGTAGGTGCATGCACGTATGCGTGTCATTACTTTACTGTCACTGGCTCTCTGCTTACCAGAAAGTCAGCTCCACACAAGCAGGGGTCTTGGTTTGCTTCTATTTGCCCAGAACCTACAAGAACACCAGATACAGGAGAGCAGATCCACAAAATTTTGTAGAATCAATTCCATCAAACTGAAATAGGTGCACAAAACTGAAAGTACACTTGTGATTTATCTCCACTAGCCCATATAAGAGTCACAGACTATGACATGACATTAGAATTTCCTCCTTACCCAGTAAAGAGTTAAAAGGACTTTACACAGCCCAACTCTGACCTCCTTAGTGTGGGATCCACATGATGTACTGGCTTGCCAGGATGGAGGCAGGAAAGGCCCCAAAGCACTCCGGCAGAGAGTGCCAGATGCCTTTCCATCACACTCCCCCTCCTCCTGAGTGACAATCTGCCCACCAAGATCCTACATTGCAGGCTTCCTTGCAGGGGTGACCAGGTTAATAAACTCCAGCTGAGACTTGGGAGGAAGTGTAGGGTGGTGCTTCTAGGAAGCAACCGTGAGAGCAGAGGGTATACCTTGCCCCAGCCTCCTTCTCTCTGTTTGGAATATAGTCTGCTGGCTACACCTGAGAACAGAAGCCATGCGACAGGACCCTGGAAAAGGCCTAGATAGATACCCCCACATGGTCCCTGGACTGGCTACCTCTGGGCTTCTTTCAAGAAAGGGAAGAGACATTCACATTTGAGTCGCACTGCTATTTTGGGTTTTCAGTTGCATGCAGCCAAAATCCATCGTAAGAGCACAGACATCAGGGAGACTCACCATCTGCGACAAATGGCAAGAGGCCACACAGTCGCTAAGCAGAAAGATTCTTTGAAATGTTCCAGCTGTTTCAATGTATAAGAAACATGGGGGGTGGAGTGGGCGAGGCTCTGTCCTCAGCAGCACTCCTGCCTTCTCCTTTCTTCCTCTGGTCTAACCTTGGATTGCAACATGTGTTTTTAAAAGTCAAGTGTATGGGACATCTTTATAACAGAGGAAAGAATAGGAAAAGGCAAAGAATTAAACTTGTAAAGGACTACAAGTATTCCCAGGTGGGCCTAAGACAAAGAGACAACTGGACCAACAGAGCCCACAAGGATACATGCAAAACACTTTTGCTGTCCCTAGATGACCCCGGGACACCTCCTGTCACTTGGCAGGCATTGCAGTTCCCTTAGGTATTATTCCTAATGGAGCAGCTGCAATGAGACTTCCTCGAGCATCCACAGCAAGCAGCTCATCACGTGCAGATCTCTCCTGGAAGGACAAGGTACTCACTCAGGGAGAATGCAGACTACACTGTTAAAAGTCACTGCTTCCTGTGGCCTCAGAGAACACTGCAAAAAGTAACTGTAGCTACAAACCTCCTTCTCTTCCATTAGCCAGTCTACTAGTGTCCCACCAGAAAGCTCAGGAAAAGTATGTGAAAGTCAGTTAAAATAATATCAGCAAAAGTGTGGGCAGGTTTCCAAAGGAACACACCATCAAGCCATCTCCATAAGTAATTCTTTTCTAAAATGATGTTGCTACCACATAGGACAGACAGAGAGTTGTCTCAGGAATGCAAAGGAGACACCAGAGCTTTATCAAAAGCTTAAAAAAAAAAAAAAGCCCTGAGAACTTGTAAGCCATGTTTCTACGGCCCATGCCCCTAAAAAGCACAAGACCCAGGTGAGACCAGGAGGGGAGGGAAGAGAGCCAAGTTTGATGACATGGACCCCAGCCTGTGTGCTACTGCCATTCATCTGGGGACACCTGGGGGCCCAGACTTCTCCAAGTGAAGGTAGCACGAGTGGCTTTCAGGGAAGGATGAGGCTGCTGATGCCAGATGCGTCGTCCTCCTGCAGCAGCATCCACACTGCCACCTGTCTCTCCTCTACCCCTGAAACGCACCTTGCACCTCCAGTCTTTTCTAGCAGTCTCCAGGAATGTTACAAAGATTTGATTCCTTTAAGTATGGCAGAAAAAAGTCCCTGTATCAGCCCAGTCACTTGATACCCAGAAATCAAGAAGCAACGCGCCACAGCATCGCCTGAGTCTTTGGAGTCTCTCCTGCATCTTCCAACTCCAAGATGCAAACACGTTTCGAGAAAGCACAAGACCATGCCACTCTGAAACAAGAACAGAAAGGCAGTGAAAATGATTCAGGGTTCAGGACTCTTCCTGACAGCTGAGAAGGGGGAAGCAAGAAGTGTTTGAAGCGGGGATAGAAGAGATGGGCCACTTGGTGTGTGGCACCTCCACCTGAGAAAAGGCCCCAGCTTTGGACATGAGCACATGCTCAGCGTAACTGGGCAAAGTGCAGAGAGGACTCTGATGGGTGTGCCACACTCTGGGATAATGTCCCATGCTCTGAGGGAGACGGGGCACACCTAACCTATGGTAACAAGTTGACCCTTCCACTTGGTCATCTGGCCACAACTTCGATAGCACATTATGAAAATCAAACCAGGTTCCTTAATCCAGGGGGTTAGTCCCATACCTAGCGGTTTCCCTAGTCTGTTCACGTGGCCTGTGTATAGGAACATACGGTGACAAAGACTAAAATTCACTAGAAAAGCAGCAAAGGATTATGCTGAAGACACTGAAGCCACCTGCCCTGGTGCCAGCTTCTCAGAGCCATGTCCCGCCCTGCCTCCCTCTGGCTGCCTTTCACAATGCTTGAAGATGTTCCTGGGAAAACTGCGACTCACATCTGTTATTTTCTGCTTTCAAAACCCCAGTGATGCCTTCTGCCTACAGGTCATTCCATGCCATAGTGAGATTCCCCTCCCCATGGTGTGGCACAGAGTGAGGGACACCCCACCATTCTCAGTACTCTGTCCAGAGACAGAAAGTTCTGCCACACCTAAACCTACCCAGGCCCAGTGTTCCCCTGGCCACATGCCTAGTCCCTCTCTGTTCCTGTTGGTGGCAGAAACATGTGAGTCTGGGTCCTGCTGCTGCCATTTGCCAGCACAGGAGGAGCTGGGCCAAAAATGAGCAGCACAGACAAGTGTGGGGACAGCTGAAGAAAGAGCTGAGAAATGGTTCCAACCACACACAGTGCTCTTGCCTCACCCTCGGTCGCCTGTACTCTGTTTACAGCCAGTAAAGTCCCTTTATGGACCAGTCTCTGTCCTTCTGCCACCTCACTCCAATTGTTCCCTGTTTCATCCCTACCTACCTTTGGAAAAATCTCCAAACACATCTCCAGGACAACTTCCTGCCAGGTGGCGTCGCCTTCTTTCCCCTCTGAGGCTGGCATGGCCTGAACACTCCTCAGCTATGTTTCTCACCACATTTCACTACTACTGGTTATTTGCTTGCACATCTGTCTGTCCTACCAGCTCTTCGAGGGACTTGGACTTGACAGCACAGTGTCTGGTGTTCAGAGAGAACTCAGGTTTAGAAAGAATCCCCAGCACACGGCCCAGCAAGGGGGCTCTGATGTGCAGACTGGTGGTCACCCTCAGAGCAGGAGTCACACACCAGAAAACCCAAGTGCCCAGGTCAAATCATTCTAATTATCCCCCAGAGCAAGAGGTATAACAGAAAGTAGACACTTCCTGCTACTATCAACTGCGTGCTATGCTGTAAGCACATTCGTTAATAAAATTTGCATGCTATGTTTAAAAAATTTTAAATTCCCTTTTATTTAAGAAGAGGGCATATTAGAAAGGACTGGGGATGTAGCTCAGTGGCAGAGTGCTTCCCTTGCATATGCAAAGCCCTGGGTTTGATTCCCTAGCACCACAAACAAAAACAAACAAAGAGGGCACATAAGAAGACATTCGTGGTAGTTAGGACAATCCCCCCATCGAGGGCCTTGCTGTGTCTTCCTTGAAGGGGCTTAGCAGGCGAGGCTGGTCAGGGCAAGGTCATCTTCCCTTCTCTGTTGCTGGGCCACAGACTGGACATCAACCCTGTATGTAAGTGGCGGTGAGCACAGTAAGTAGTCCCCTGGACTCGTGGCAGGAGATGCAGGGTTGTGTCCTCTTTGGAAAGGGAGCACCCAGCCCCCACGCTCTTCAGAGGAGAGAGGCTGTCACAAAGTTGTCACCAGGCCCAACCCTCTGTCTTCCTCTTTTTGTTTCTGTCCCTGGCTGGAAGGATGCCCAGGATGGTGGAGGGGCAGGAAAAGCCACCACCTGGCCAGGAGCAGCTCTCTGAGCAATGGGGTCACAAGACTGTCAGAGGCTGTGGGTTCTATCAGCAGGGAAAGGAAGAGCAAAAACCAAGTCACTGAAACATCAACCAGAGAGGTTTCGACACCAAGGAAAAGAAGTGGGGGACAGAAGCTGGGGCTACTCAGGAGCACAGTTGACTAAAGACAGTCACCCTTTTGCATTTTGGCTGTATATTTTGACAATAATGACTATTAAGGGCCTACTGTCTAGTTATTCAATAAAATGCTATGATATTTTAAAAATAAAGAAAAAGAAATGTACAAAATAAGAATAACACACATCTATACCCAGTACTCAAAAAACAAGAATTTAATACTGTCATGCTTGCTTTTAGTTACTATGGTCTTTAAAAACACATAGTTGTGGGCCTGGGGTCGTGGCTCAGTGGTAGAGTGCTCGCCTAGAACACGTGAGGCACTGACTAATATTGCGTCCATCTAAAACTAAAAAAAATTTAAAACAAAACACATAGTTGTCTTGAATAGCAGATTTTTCAGGTGGCCACAGCCTCAAAAAGTCATGCTGCCTGAAGCGAAAGATGAACAAAGAGGTAGCTGCAGGCTCCACGGAAGCCTTACCTGGCCCATGCCAGGTTGATGGCAAGACTAAAAGCTCTCTGGGGACAGACATGTCTTGAGTCTTACTTGCTGCTGTATCCCTAGCATGGAGCACAGTGTCTGGCGCACAGTAGGTGCTCTAAAGTGTTGAGGGAGTGAACACAGGGAGAATTAAGTGACTGGACTTTTGGGCTCCAGTTTCTCAGAGTGGTTACCAGATGTGACCTCAACCCAGCCACAACTTCTCTGGGCTTGTGTCCAAGTCTGAAACAATTCGAGAGCTTGACTTCCTAAGCTGGGGGTTCTTTCCAGCTCTAAAACACTGTGTCCAGAGGAACGAGGCAAATGATAAGTCTGAGGAAACCACCAGTGCACACACTGACTTCCTGGGCGGATGCTTATTGGACATGCGTTGTGAATAATCAGCTCTGGATGTTTACATTTCCTTCTTTGGTAAGTCCTCAATCGACAGTAGCAATTTCCTTCCAATTCCAGTTCTGAATAGACTAGAATCATCTTTCCCAGACCATGTGAGCTTATGGGGGAAAAGACTTAACCCCTCAAATTCCACACTTGGACGCTAACTTATGTTCTCCCAGCTGATTCTTATGTTCCTGCCTTTAACACGATTTAGATTTTTTGTTTCTATGGTAATCACATCTTCTGCTTCTTTTCATGCTTTTCTCTTAATTATTAAAGTTAACTTGAGAAAGAATATGTAAATGAATGAGTATTAGGACAATGTCATTCTTAAGGTTCCCTTAAGATGAAAATTAGTGAGGGGGGGAAAGAAAAGAAATTAGTGGGCAAAAGCTTGATGAGAAACAGGATACGTGCATTGTTCCAAACACCTCCCCAAGACATGTGCTAGCAACACAGAACCTGGTAGGCACCGCCTTAACCAAGTAACCAGTAATGGACACATCTACACCACACACCTCCTGACATAGTACTCTAAGCAGGGCACATGTCACTACCATGGTGCTCTTGCTAAAGATGAGAAAACACCAGACAGACCCAACAGAGACATTCTACAAAGCAACTGGCCAGTGGTATTTAGGTCTCAGGTCATAGAAGACAAGTAAAGATCAAGTCACAAATCAAAGGAGACCAAGGGCACAGACAACACACTGGAGATCCCAGAGCTGGTTCTGGCACACAAGAAACATCAGAGGACAAACAGGTGACATTTAAATAAGGTCCAAACATTGTACCAGTATGTGTTTCCTGGTTCTGGGCAGTGGACTGTGGTCATATAAGACGCTAGTGCTGCAGGAAGTGAGGTGAAGCATGCAGAGACTGAACTGCAAGGGTCATTGGTGCACCGCAGAATCTCTTGGCTGAATGTGGAAATTTAAAAAACTCAGAAAAAAATGGGCAAAAGAGCTGGGCAGGGTGGCACATGCCTGTAATCTCAGCAGCTTAGGAGGCTGAGTCAGGATGATTGTGAGTTCAAAGCCAGCCTCAGCAATGGTTGAGGCGTTTAGCAACTCTGTGAGATCTCATTCCTAAATAAAATACAAAATAGGGCTGGAGATATGGCTCAGTGGTTAAATGACCCTGAGTTCAACCCCTCCACCTCTGCTCCCCAAAAAAGGGCAAAGGACACGAATAGGCATTTCCTGGAAGAGAAAATGTGCATGTATTTTGTTTGTATAAACAAACTCAGGGCAACTTCAACTAAGCTATAATGAGATACAATTAAAAATTGGGGGCCTGATAATTCTAAATATTGGCCCATCTGTGGAACACCTGGAACCCTCTTCCACTATTGGCAGAGGCAAAAACTGATCCGGCCACTCAGGAAAATACTCTGGCAGTATCTTATCTACGTGAAGATGCATGTGCCCCAGGATCTGACAGTTACACCGAGGTATACATCATAGAGAAGCCATTGAACTAGCATCTGGAGACAGACAACAACAATCACAACAGTTTGTAACAGGAAAACACAGAAAACAATTAAAAACATGACGACACGTGGAACATCCTCACATGACAGTGGACGGACAAAGATCACAGTGGGGGGACTTCAACAGGTGGAGTAAAAAGGAAACTTGCAGAATGGCATGCGTCCTAAGAAATAGCTTTTATAGTTTGTAAATCAGTAGAACACGAGTTTGCGCTGTCTAAATCATATTATAACAAACTATAAAGAAAGGCCAGGGACAAGGGATTGGGAAGGCATGAGGAGGTGACCCTGTACCATGGAACCTGGGTGCACAGATGGCAGACCTGGTTAGAAGGGAAACCCATGCTTCTCCTTACATACTGTCAGTATTAAAGGGCAGTTGAGGAAAAACCAAAGGGCAAAAACGCAAAGCATCTCCAGTTTTCTGGTTACAGTTTTGCATGGTAAACAGTCTAAGTGACTAAAATATATAAGCTCTGTGACACGTTCAGCCTGTAAAGTGGAAGGAACGAATCTGAGGAGAGCAGGTTGAAAGGGGTCAGAGATCAGCTCCCCAGATTGATCTGGAAACACCCACCCCCATCTCTATCTCCCACACATCACAGCCAGGAAGCTGCATTAAGGGGATGTCGATTTCCTACTACGGAGGACACCTTCTTGATGTCCGAGTTCCTGGGTGGCACCCCTTTGCGTTACCTGAGTACAATCATGCCTCTGGCCCGAATGCACTGTGCAGCATCCTTTGGTGGCTCCGTTCCGTTAGCCTCTGCCAGGATTTATAACAACAGACACCTCGCCTATATTTTCACACAATTTATAAGGAAATTCTGCTAAAGGTCAAAATGGTCTTGTCAAGTGAGAGGCCACTCACCAGCTGGAACTCACTCCTGCGGCTGAAAGCCTCCCTGATGCCCGAATCCCTCCAGAGCGCGCTCAGGGCTGGCACATAGAGCTGGAAGGTGGCGGGCTCCACAGGCAGCCCTGCCTTGTTCTCAAAGGCCATCAAGAACATCCCATGCTTCTCGTTTTCAGAGTGCTGCCAAGGGATGCCAAGCTTGTCCCGTGCATCAACAAGCACCCTTGAGCCCTAGGAAATAAGAGAAGGGAAAAAGGATTTAATTGTGCTCTGAGACGACATCAAAATACAGAACCTTTGTTTAGGCGCTGGCTGTCAGAAAGCAGAAAACTCACAAGCTGTGAAACTTGCAACCAGATTTGCCTTTGGTTTGTTCTGTTGTGGCACCAATGTCTCAACTCCTGGGACCACACCCTATGAGACAGGTGTGTACACCATCACCCAAATGGGCCACTGTTTCCTACATGCATTTGAAAAGCACTGAGTGGGGGAGGAAGCAGAGACACAGTCAGAAATCCAGCAGCTCCTAGAAACCAGAAGATTACAGTCACTTGTCCCAATTGGGTGAGAAAACACACTGGCAATTAGCAGCCATGCAGCAGGGAAAGACTAACCCCACTTGGGCAGGAACTGGGACCCCGTTCTTGTGATGATGCCACCACTGTCTGGGGTGTTGAGAAACTGCTTTCCATCTTTTGCTTATTTCTTCACTGTTAAAAAACCAAAAGTGAGCATTTTCTGCCCCTTCTCACCTCACAGACAGGACAAAGGGATGGAGAAATAGCCTACATGAAACAGTACTAAGGAAGGTCTCTGGCTGTGGGGTCGTCCATCTCAGGAAAATGGCTCGGCTGCCAGCTGAGCTGGAATATTTCATCATTCTCAGATCAGAGTCCAGCAAGACGGTGTCTATGGAGGTGGAGTTCTCTGAGGTCCCCTGAGTGTTCTCTTAACATGGTCAGTACCCTGCAGAGTAGCACAGGGTACAAAACATCTGCCTTTCCATCTGGAAACCAAACAGGTGACAGTTGGGTGGGACTCTGACCTCCAGTCCAGAGGACCCCAGAGTCAACACCAGGCAGGATGGCAGCCATCAAGAATACAGAGAATAATAAATGCTGGAGAGGATGTGGAGAAAAAGGAACACTTCTACACTGTCAGAGGGATTATAAATTAGTACAACTACTACGGGAAATCAGTATGGAGGATCCTCAAAAGACTAGGCATGGAACCACCATATGACCCATTCCTTGGTATTTATCCTAAAGCATAAAGTTCATGATACCTGCATATCCATGTTTACAGCACCACAATTCTCAATGGCTGAACTATGGAACAGCCTAGGAGCCCATCAACAGATGAAATGATAAAGAAAACGAGATACACACACACACACACACACACACACACACACACACACAGAGGAATTTTATTCAGTCATAAAGAAGAATGAAATCATGTCATTTGCAGAAAAATTGGTGGAACTGGAGACCATTATGTTAAGTGAAATAAGCCAAATTCAGAAGGTCAAGGGATGGGTAGTTTTCTCTCATATGTGGAAGCTACAGAGAAAAAAAAGGGGGGGAAAGGTATGGGGTGGGATCAAGGATATAATGAAAATCAAAGGGAGATCAGTAGAGGAACAGGACTTGAGGTGGAAGGTGGGGAGGGAGAGGAAAGTGTTGGGGAGTGACACTGGCCAAATTATATTGTTAAATTGTGTGCATGTATGAATATGTAACTACAAACCCATCATTATGTACAATTATAAGGTACAATAAAACACATGGAATGAAAAAAACACAAAGAAAACTGGTGCTTAGAAAGCAAAATAAAATTTAAAAATTCAGCTAGAAAACAGGCACAGGACACTTAGAGATATTTCTGCAGGTAGTGCAAGCAGATGACAAATCAGCAGGTGAAGAGGTTCATGCTTGCTAGATGCCAGGGAAAAGCAGAGAGGGCTGGACCTCCAGGAGCCACCTCCACACGATGGGAAACAGTGGGAAGGAACAGCAGTGACACCACCAAGTGGCAGTGAGGACGCGGAGAAATGGGAACACAACCAGCACAGATCGTGGACAGGAGTCGACAGTTTCTTTGAAAACTAAGCACATGGTTATGACACAGTGCCGCCGCAACCTCAGTCCTAAGTTTTGTGCTGGAGAAATGAGGTCCACACAAAGGCATGTGCAGGAATGTCCACAATAGCTTCATTTCCATGAGTCCCAAACTGGGAACTACAATACATTCACAGCACTGAATACCACTTAGTAATAAAAAAGAATTATCCACACGAAACAACCTGGAGGGAACTACAGCACATGATGTCAAAAGAGAAAAGTCAATCTCAAAATGTCACAACTATGTGATTCTCTTTATGTAATATTATCTCAAAGTGACAATATTATAGAGATGGACAATGGAGAAATGGGGCCAGGAGTTAATGTTAGTGATGGGAAGGGAGGGGGATGACTAAAGAGATCTCTGTGGTCTTGACTGTTGGTCACACCAATCTATGCAGGTGATAAAATGGCACAGAGCCCCTCCCACACTGTACTGGTGTCAGTTTCCTGGCTTTGATATTGTACTGTAATTATGTATGTCATAACTATGGGGGAAACTGGATGATACCTCCCTATACCATCTTTGCAACTTCCTATGAACCTATAATTATTTCAAAATAAAGTTTTAAAAAAGCTAAATAGCAGTGACAGTAATGTGTGCCCCGACTATGTGGTGTGGAAAGGGAAGGTTACTAGAGGCCAAGGGAAAAGAGGTAGTAGGAAAAGGTAAGGCTCAGAAAACTCCTAATCAGAGGTGGGTCTCTAGCCAAGCTTTCTGAAGGGTTGGTTTCTATACTGAGGGCAACAGTGGGTCAGAACCCATCCTGGGGGAACTGAGCCAAGTCCTCCACTTTCCTCTTTCTTGTTCCTCACTCTTCACATTGCTGCCTCTGGAATGCTCCCATCTCACCTCTTTCTCTGACTACACTGTGATCTTCAGCCTTCCCCAAAGAGCAATATATTCACAGGTCCGAGAACTCAAGAAAACAAAGATGATTCCAATTTTCCACATCATGCACAACAAAAGTTACCTGCACATGCAGAAGGCAGCACTGATCTCTCTGATGAGATTTGAGCAAAGGGTCTTAAAGCCTTTGTCCAAGTCAGAGAAAGAACCCCTCTTGTCCTGGTGGATGCGGTCCCAAGACTGGCAAATCCTAGACAGGATTTCAGCCTTTGCCTGTACCCGAGTCAGGAAACCAGCCCACCTACCAGCCCTGCCAATGCACCTCAATATGCACACTGTATGACCCTTAAGGTACCCTTTCAGGTGCTATTTTTATACAACTGTTTAGCTTCATAAGGAGTGTGACCTCCCTCCCAGTGAAATCTACAACCCCTAGGGAGTATCATTTCTATATGTCAGAGATGAAATCTGGGGCTGACCTCCGTTTGGCTACACACACATAATAGACACCTGACAATAGCCTGTACGGTACCCCCCTGCTGGATGCCACCTGAGTAAGCCACAGTTACTCCAACCAGCTGCACCTAGCCACGAAGAACAGACTCCTTACTTCATAAAAAATCATGGCAGTTGGAAAAATTAATGATGAACTTTGAATTACAACAGTTAACTGGAGTCCACTTTCTGTATCTTTTTCACTTCGTTTGCAGGAAAGGCATCAGGAGAAAAGATAGCTCTCTTTGGCCCACTTAAATTATTCAAGTCAAAAACTGCTCCCTGCCAACTTTATTCTGAAATTCCCAAACAGACTTCTAGGGAAGTTTTCTGCTTTGGGACATCTGCTCAAGTTCCAAGTCCACTCTTTCTCCTTCTTAGAGGGACATGTGGACTACCTCTGGGGCTTCAGGTCTTTGGTGACATTGTGTTTATCTTGCAGACTGGTAAGAGTTGCTAGTGTCTTCAGTCAGATACTAGTATAAGAATAAGCTATGATTAAAAAAAAAATCTAGCCTGGTCTTCCAATAAAAAAAAATTTCCTGAAAGACAAAAGCCAAGAAAATCCTAAAACTCATATATACCTAACGGAAAATAGAAACAAACAAACAAAAAACAAAAAACAAACAGGCCAGAAGACAACAGACTTAAGTTCCTTTAAGACAAAGGAGAGACTTCATCAACAGTTTTACCCAAATCCTAACTTTTTTGATAATCATATACTTTCTCAGTTGTGCAAATACAAACAGTTAAAGTCTCAAGCAGTTTGATGACTTCATCTCAATACAATGTAACACTTTAAACAGCTCAAAGAGCATTTTTAAGACAACTTATAAATTCAGCAACTTGAACTTCCGAGTCAGAGCATATATTCCAGACTGCTGGGGAATGTAGATGGGTGGTGGTGGTGGGGAGGATGTTGGTTTTACTGGAAGAGGACCAAAAATTGTAAATCCTATTATTTCACTTCCAAATAGATTTTGTTAGTTTAGCTGCTAATCAAGCCAAATCTTTTTAGAGTAGCTACTCCCCACTAAAACCTTCCCACAATAAATACTACAGCTAAGTCGGATATAAAATGCTAGTAAATAGAACAAGCCTTTTCTATAGGACGAGACAGTTACATTGAGGCCATTTTCCGGTTTTGAGCATGCACTTGGACGAGGCCTGCGTACTTGGAAAGCTCCATGCTTTAACTCCACCAGGCTGGCTTGTTTGCCTTTGGCCACCATCCAAATCAAAGAAAGGCTGCCAGAAATGTAAACAGGATACATTTCTTTAAATTAATGAA
Source organism: Ictidomys tridecemlineatus (assembly GCF_052094955.1). Taxonomy (NCBI): domain Eukaryota; kingdom Metazoa; phylum Chordata; class Mammalia; order Rodentia; family Sciuridae; genus Ictidomys; species Ictidomys tridecemlineatus. The sequence continues at coordinate 108,741,872 of NC_135486.1, read as the reverse complement.
TTCAACAAAGACAGACACTCCTCTCAGTTTCTCTCTGGAACTGAAGTGCAGGGTACCTTCTATTCAAAGGTCAGAGAGAGTGAGAAAGGAAAGCTGGAGGTGAGGAGCCTGGCCCCAAAGTTTCTATCAGCTTCCAGTGGGAAGCTGGCTGCAGCCAAGCTGGCCACCCCTGCCTGCACCTACCCTGGCTCTCCGAGGCTGCTTTCTGGGACAAATGCATACTGCTTTGCCAGGAAAGCCATCCACAGAGTGCTACCAACTAAAGCTCAAGGGCTCTCCTTGGGCAAAGCAAAGTGCCAGGTGGCTTCTACATGGAGCACTTTCAAAACACCTTGGCAGCAGGACAGAGACAGCAGATGAGCCACAGGCCATCAGATGCAGAGTCCTGAGATAAATGCTGCAAGCGAAGGTCAGAGCAAGATGGAGGACAGCCAGAAAAGTCCCACCCTGGTGAAAGAAGTTTAAAGACAAACTGGGGTGAGCTAAGAAATCTGGAACTTCTGTGGGAAATGGGGGAAAAACAGGTTTTGAAAAAGGGCAAGGTTGGAGGTTGGAGGGCTGCCTCCAGACCCATGTGGTAGGTGGGGCTACAAGACACACCAAGGCAGGGCAGCACCAGGTGACACCACGTGTCCCACCTATCAACTCACACAGAGCTAAGAGAACAGCAGCCCAGCACAGTCTGTGCAGGCCACAGTCACCAGGCAGCCGCTACCAGTCCCCAGAAAGGTAGCTTGGGAGCAGGGATACCTGGGTCAGTTACTGACAAGCTGAATTTCACAGGGCAGTCAGAAATCTCAGTATGATTTTCAGGAAATAAATGAAACGATGGGAAAACTATGGGTTCAGGATGTGCCCACGAGAAGCTACAGTCATCCTTAAATTTTTTTTTTTCAGATAACTAGCACAAGTTTCCCTGAAAGCCAGAAGGAAAAAGGAAAAAAGGAATTCAGCATCAGTTCAGATTTCCTCAGAACTCCCAAACTGGAATGTGGAAGAAGTCTTGCTGTTTCAGAAATCCAGGGCTGGCATTCAGGGGACTTCTGAAATCACGTCCGGGAGCCATACATAAGCCAAGTTTTTTCCCTCCTGTTCTTTCAGGTGTCAGGCTATAACCCTTGGACCCTTTTTAAATATTTCACTAAATGTTATTCGAATGAATGCTGGTACAAGAAGGAAATGAAGCCTTTTGGTTAAGAATATAAAATATTAGAGAAACATGAGGAAAAAAAATGCTAAAGATCATTCCAAGAGGGAAAGAAGCCTGCAAATACAGGTATCTAGTTTAATGCGCTAATTCAGTGTTTTCAAATTCAAGCCAGAATGCCCACTGTGAAATAGTCTAGTAGGCATTTAAAAAAAATGAAATATAAGGGCAAACATCTAAATAAACTGTACATTGCAGAGGTAAGTATTGCATAGAATTTTTGTTTTAGTTAAAAAAGATACCCTATATAAGGAGAGCTAAATCTGGATGGACATGTACACACATCTGCATGTTCATGTGTGCGTGCGCACACATACACACACACACACACACACACACACACGCTGGGTCCCAACCATGACCCTTTCTCCCCCTGTGGGTAGTGGGCTGAGGGTCATGGGGCCAGACTCTTGTAGATAAGCCTGCTACGAGGCCCTTTCCTATGTCTCACTCCTTCAAATCCAGCAAGAATCAGAGTACAACTGTAGCAAGTTAGGTTTTGTGAGGCACTGACAAGAGAGTGGAAAGGAACAATATGAGGTATGAGAAATTGTGAAACCTTGGTCCTTTGGGGGTAGCATCACTAGGCCTTTTTTTTTGATACCAGGGATTAAACCAGGGGCACTTCACTCTTTTATTTATTTATTTTAAAATTTTGATGTAGGTCCTCACTAAGTTACTGAAGCTGGATTCAAATTTAGGATCCTCCTGACTCAGCCTCCTGAGTTGCTGGGATTACAGGTGTATGCCACTGTGTCTGACAACTAGGCTGGTTTTGATGAAATCCAGCCATGTCCCATTACTCAGCGCCATCTTGGATTGCAAGGTGAGGTGTGGCCCATGGAGCTATCACATACTTTCTTCCACTTAAGATGCTGAAAAGGATACACAGTTAACATCCACTTAGAAAGACAGTCTCCTGACTTAGCCAAACCTCATCACACTCAGCCCTAGGCATATAAGAGTAAATGTAGGTGCAGAGGTCACAAAAGTACCTGCAAAGCCTTCCCACAGAGCCTTTAAGTACTGATGGAGATGTCAAGTGCACAAGCAAATGGGGGTTTGCATAAACTGCATGCTAGTCCAACAAACAAAGGGCTGGTTCACAGAAGCTATAAAAATGCACACCACTCACATGCTTGGTGCTTGCCCTGTTAATGGTACTATGCCACATCTGTTAGCTGGTTTAATCTTTATAATTCCATGAGGTGAATGTTCCTTATAGATGAGAAAACAAGTGGAAAGCCGCACATCCACAGCCACAAAGCATGATCTAGTCTGAAGCTAGGATTTTTAAAGCTACATCTATACTGTGAGTGGGTATGCCTGGGGAATGAGAGGAGAGAGAAGCAAGAGGCAGAGGTAGCACATACTGCTGCTTTCACACAGCCAACAGCAGGCGCTGAGACTAGACCAGATCTGAGTTGACCTTTGAATCTACAGAATGTTTTTACAAAACAGTAATTAAAATCTAGAGGTATGGGATATGCTGTAAGCCTGGCTCACTCAATAAATTCTTTGAGTTCAGATTCTACTTCTGTCTAATTTCCAGAGAGTAGAACTTCCCTGTCCCAGCAGCACTTTAGAATATCCCTTAACTGCTCCATCATATCCACAAGTGGCCACCAAGAGGTGGAAATGTGGCCAGTGTGAATTGAGATTACTGTAAATACATAATGGATTTCAAATTCACTATGAAAAGTAAACAAAACATCTTTTTGTTAATATGATTACCTGTTGCAGTGATAATATTTTGAATATACTGGGTTAAATAAAATATAATATTAAAATTGATTTTTTTCTGTTTCTTTTTGTTTTTCTTAAAGGCTACTAGGAAATTTAAAGTTCACATGTGGCTCACATTTGTGGCTTACATTATATTACTATTGAACAGCATTGCTGTATGGTAACATTTCTAAAAATGGAATCTCTTTCTGATTACACACATAATACATTTTTAGTGTAGAAAACATAGGAAATAGAGAATTGCATAAAAAATTAAATCATCAAAACCATCACTACCTAGAAATAACATTTATTAACATGTTGGAATGTTAACTGTCTCATTCTTCCTAGAAATCCTCTTTGTGAATATATACTTTCTTTTTTAAAGAATGTATAGATCTGCATCTTTTAAAAATATCTTTATTTTATTTTTTTATGCAATGCTGAAGATTGAACCCAGAACCTCCCATGTGCTAGCCAAGTGCTCTACCACTGAGCCATGACCCCAGCCCAATGTAAACATTTTATAGCCCTAGAACATTCTAGCAATATATCACAATCACTTTCCCAAACCATTAATTACTTCCATCTTTTCAGGATTGGAATTGATGCACAGTAGGTCAACACATGGGATATGCTAGAGTTACACCAATCCCTCATTAATGTGGGAGGCATTTCCAATGTGTGGACCACGCAAAGCCTCCTGTACATATCTGACTATTTTCTTGTGGTGAGTTGGTAGAAGCTGCATTACAGAGGTCAAGGTCAAAACCCATTCAGTTTTGAGACTTTTGATAACTAGTACTAAACTGCTCTCTGGAAAGATTGTCCCAATTTACACATTTACACTTTTTTTTTTATCATCTTGTTTTCCTTTAACTTCACCAATTTGTGTTTTGAATTGATTTATTTGCTTTACTAAACTTGTTCTCCAGCAACATCTAGGCAGGCATATCCTCAGATGGAAGCCCAGAGAAAGAGCATGCTAATTGACCTAAAATGAAAAAAATTTAGCAAATACATCCCAACAATCCACAGTAGGAGAAAAAAAAAAAGGAAAATCAATAGATATTTGGCTTGTATACTTCAAATAAGCTTTTATATTTTATATATTAATTTTTATCTCATTCCTATTTACAGTAAAATAGCCATTATTAATAATAAAATAGATAATAGATAAAATAACAAAGTAACTACTTGGTAGCCAAAATACCTAAATTTCACATGCATCTTAGATTTCCAATTAGAGAATCTGATTCAGCCAACTCTTCCAATAAAACTTTTAATGCCACAGCATAAAGAACAAATTTAAAACACTTAGCCTGAGTTTCTAGAGGTTTTAAAATCAGGAGAGTCTTGAATTTGATTGAAGAGTTAACCTTAATTATTGTCTATATGAACAGAAATCCCTTTGAAATAATGAAGCTTTCAAGTAAAACGTAAGAGGCAAGGATTAGCCAGAATAACAAACCAGCCTGCTCATTATACTCCTTCCTTGCCCCTAAAACCATCTGGAGGGGACCGAGGGAGGCTTGATGGCAGAGCACTTGCCTAGCATGTACAAGGCCCTGGGTTCCATCCCCAGCACTGCAAGAAAAAAAAAAAAACAGCAAAAAATTATCTGGTGGGGTTTTGGGTTGATGATAAAACCAACTGGAGAGAAGCATAAAGAAGATAAAACTACTACTGCAGAAAATAAACTCAATGGGAAAGTAAATAGTGTCAGAAATGTACTTGGGCATGTCAATAAATTTAAGTATCAGCATCAGGCAGATGCATTCCCAACTGTCACACTGCAGCATTTCAAATTAAGTGGTAAGTCTGAGGCATAAACAGACCCGGGAGAGAGGATGGCTACTCTGCTCATTAGAAAGAACTCCTGGGAACAGTGCTCCTCTGCCGGGTGGGTGCTCTGGCGGATTATGAGGTAAAGCACTTAAAAAAGCTCTTTTTACTCAGTTGTTTCCTTCCTTTTAGGTCTCAGACTGCCATGCAACAACCCCATCCTTCAGGCTTCTACCCTCCATGGACTGGACGCTGAAAACAAGCGTCCTGAATGAGACTTCACCAGCACGTGTTTACAGAACAGTAGCGTTAGGCTCTGCAGTGTTCTGTGTCTGATGCGGGAATCTGCTAATATATTTTCTTCTGGCTCAGCCCTGGCTCTCCTTTAGGCAGAGAGGCTGTCGTGCACGGTGGTTTCCACAGCAGTCCTGTTGGGCAGCTAATCCTGGCTTTGGCTGAGCTCGACCCAGGAGTCCAGGACCCTGTCACCATTGTGTCTTTGGAAAAACTACATCAGAACCCTCTGTAGATCACCAAGAGCAGTGACTGAGACACCTACTGTGCCCCTGTGGCCTGTGCCTCCCCTGCAGACTGGCCATCGGCGGTAGGGGGAGGGTGCTCAGGCATCTGAATTAGCCACCCTGCAGGGCTAGAGTCAGGGGGTCAAGAGGGCCTGTCCTGGACACAGGAGGCCCATGCTCCTGCAGGCCTGTACTTTGGGAGCGCAGTAATGGCCTGTAGCTGGGAGTGGCACATCCCGCCCATCTGGCATGCAACTGTAGCAATCGCTGGCCCCTGACCACTTCTTGCCACTCCCAGACAATTGCTTTGGCCTGGCCACCATCTTCTCTCACCTGTGTTACCACCAAGTCTTCCAACTGGCCTCCTCATATCTACACTTGCCCCTGTCCATCTGTTCTGAAAGCCCGCAGCCAGGTTGGCCTGCTACACCGAATCAGTTCATAACCTCAAAGGTCTGCATCATATCAGAGCAAAAGCCAGGGCCTCACAAAGGCCCAGAAGGTCCACAGGACCTGGTCTGGTACCTCTGAGTTCTCTTCCTCCTCCTCAGCACTGTGATTTGCTTTACTCTAGCCTCCCCAGCCTCATGTGTCTGCCTCAGGGCCTTTATATATCTGGTTTCTGACAACTGAAATTCTCAAGCTCAGATCTCCATAGGGCTCACTTCCTCAGTCTCCCTCCTGTTGTCACCTGAACAAAGAGTGGCTTCTGAGCAAGGTTCTCCCTGCACGGAGTGTGAAATCACATCCACACACATGCTATGCCCACCTTCCCACACACCTTCCCTACTTTTTGTTTCTCTTTAGCTAACACCCGTCACAGGTCACTTTGTCTTGTTTATTATTTCTTCCCTCACTGGACGGTCAACCCCATAGAGGCAGATTTTTTTTTCTTTTTTTTTTTTTTGCTGCTTCCTGCATTCTGGGGCTGGCACACAGTGGATGCCCAGTGTGGGGAGAAGAGCGAGGGCTCCCAGGGTCCCCACCTGTAGCGCAAGCCCTTGCTCCTTCATGGGTACACTAAGGGACTCCTGGAGTTGCAGGTATTTTTTTTTTTTTGAGAGAGAGAGAGAGAGAGAGAGAGAGAGAGAGAGAGAGAGAGAGAGAGAGAATTTTAATATTTATTTTTTAGTTTTTTCGGCTGACACAACATCTTTGTTTGTATGTGGTGCTGAGGATCAAACCCGGGCCGCATGCATGCCAGGTGAGCGCGCTACTGCTTGAGCCACATCCCCAGCCCAATTGCAGGTATTTTTATATGAGATATTTAGAGCAATTAGATTGCCTTGCACCAACGCTGATCAATAGTACATAAACTAAACACTATGAGTCACTTTAAGGGGCATCCCCCACATAAGTACTCAATAATGAGCTTAGCAATATGGGCCCATCCTAGATTTTTAAAAAGTAGCCGTATAGTGGATCTGGAAGTTCCTTTTATATACATCTCCTTTTCATGTCAAAGAAAAGCTCAACCAAAAAGAAGACAGCTTAATTTGCTATCGCAGGTAGATTAAAACTGTGAAGTGACTGACTATATTTACTGAGAAGCGATTTCCTACATCTGTTTTACTTCTTTTCAAAGTATACAGATGCTTTTATGATTAATAAAATTCAGATTCTTCTTTAAAGGCATTGCTGAGTCGGGGGCAGCCCTCCAGTGCCACGACTCTCAGCTGGCAGTCACTCTCACTGAGAAATGGCTTGATAATAGAAAGGGGTCACGGTGGGGAGTGGGACCTCTTACAAAGCACCTAACTTTTCAGAGTTTGCTATATACCTTACTGCATTTGGGCTGCTAGAGCAAAGTACTACAGACTGGGAAGTGATAAACAGAAATTTCTCAGTTTGGAGGCTGGGAGTCCCAGAATGAGGCACAAGCATACGTGGTGAATGGTAAGGGCTGCTTCCTGGTGCACAGACAGTGCCTTCTGGCTGTTTCCTCACGATAGTGAAGAGGTGAATGAGCTCTCTGGGGTCCTCCTAGAAAGGCACTAATGGCATTCATGAGGACTCTGCCCTTCTTACCTAATCACCTCCCAAAGGACCCATATCTGCTAATATTGTCACCTTGGGTGTTAGAATTTCAACATAAGAATTTTAGGAGAACATATTCAGGCCACAGAACCCTAGATGGGCACAATAATACCACTAGTATTAGCAATACTACTATCACTCATCATGTCATATTCTTTAGGAGCAACTTAGCTCTAGATGACGATAATTTTATGTTGGATCCAGCAATTGCTGCAAGATAATGAGAAGAGAAGTGGAGGTTGGGCCCCTGGTCAGCTCTAATTCAACAAAACACTCAGGCCAGCAGCTCAGCCTCCAGGGAATCATTAGAAACACATGTTTCCTGAATAGTCAGTGAGGGGATTTCATCTTCCAGCAGCAAAAGACCAGAATTTGAAAGAAAATACAAGCTTACAGGAAACCTAGTCCAAAGACCCTGGGCCAGGCCCTGGCAGATTCAGGACGTGATTTCACACCCAGAAGGAGCTCAGTGCAGCACAGGGCAGGGCTAACCCCTCCCTGTGCTTACTTGAACCTGCTCTCTGCATGGGACCACGTGCCCCTTCTCCTTGTCCACACAGCATCGTGCCCACATTGTGTGCAAAACACACACAAGAGGCTGCTCTCACATCAACTTCCATAGAGCAAAGGCAATGCAGAAACCCGCATTTCACATCTGTGCAGAGAAAGCCCAGGATAATTAGATGAGCCAACATGTTCCAAAGGTGCAGGAGCATACATTTGCTATTTCTTATTCCTCAGATGAATTTGTTTGCTTGTTTTGTTTTTAGAGACAGGGTCTGGTTGTATTGCCAGGCTGGCCTTGAACTCCTGGGTTCAACTGATCCTTCCACTTTAGACTCAGAGTAGCTGGGACTACAGGCACATGCCATTGTGCTCGGCTACTAAGATGAATTTTATGACAAAGTAACTTTCTTGTTTACTATAAAAACTCCTTCCAAAAATCACTTGAGACAAGACTGCAATGCAAGATCAATTTAATTGAAAGTGCACAATGCACACTGCATATTTATAATCATAGTATGGAAGGGACAGGTTTCTTCTGATAGCTCCCAGTGGGCACGCTCAGCAAAAGTTCCCAGACTACACTGAGCTCAGCCATGGTTTTGATCACTAGGTCACGTCAGCAGCATGTTGTGCTGAGTCTGAGGCTCCCTGCAAGGGATTGTTGACCACTGGGAAATCAGTCCTGCAGCACATACTGGACACCAGCATCCACTCATCAACCAAGCACCTTTCATCAAGAACTAGGGACAAGCCCCAGCTCACCTCCTCGTGAAGTAGGAAGAGGTCCATTATTCAACAGACAAAGCACCGGTTACTGGGGTGTGCAGATGCCCCGGCAGCAGCACAGAGAACAGAGAACACCAGGACTTCAAGTGCACACAGAACCAGCATATGGACTGCTTGCCATCAGAAGCCTGAAAATGAGTGAGTCCCCTTGCTACTAATTCAATGATAAAAAACCACTTGCCATTTCCAAAACATTAATAGTTTCTCCTTTAAAGATTCACATTTGCTTTCCTCAAAATTATGATAAATCATTGAGACCCGGCTTTCCTTAGCTTACTTGCTCCTTCTACAGCTGCTCAGATGCTGGTGCTCTGCCAACATCAGGGCTTGATGTCCCACTCGGACAGACCTTTCCATGATTGTGCCTGACCAAAGCCACTTGAATGCAGACACTTACTACAACTACCAGGAAAACTCTACCTCTAATTAAAGGCAAAGTTGGTAAACAATGTACACTTATTTGGCTTTTTTAAAAAAATGGATTTAAGGATAAATACATATATAAAATCAACAGAACTGAGTGACCTTTCAGATATAATCGCTTCACCCCCAATAGTAAGAGGGCTCAGTTTATGCTTTCCAGCTCTATCATGAAACAAGGTTTCAAAGTTATAAATATTTATAGGATTTGGTGAAACAGAATGCTCCTTCTCTGCAGAGTGATGTTTTTATTTTTAAAGTTATCTTAAAAAGGAGTTGCCACAGTATAGACTTTATCAGGTTTCCAGTGATGCCTCCTTCCTGGCCTGTCTCCTGCCTCTTCTTCCTCCCTCCAGAGGAAGCGGAAGTTCCCAGTCTGTGAGGTTTGTTGCTGGGATAGACATAAAGAGACTTGGAATGAAGGACACCTGTAGGAAGTGAACTGGGATGTCCTTTTGCCTCAGGGGTAGAAGCTGGGGACAAAGAGCTCTCAAGTAGGGGGGGTGGGGTGGGAAACAAAATATGCCTAACAAGAGACAGACCAACCTGGGAAGGAAATGAAAATGGAGATGCAGCAAGTGTCCAGTGCAAGGAACTCGATGGACCCAGAGAAGGGCAGGCTGCTTTAGAGACAAGATCTGGAGTCTGAGTCTGTCCCTGTGTCGCTTGTTTGCAAAGGCTCCTTGTCCATAACACAGGGACAGACTGCAATGTTAACTGCACGTGTCACATGACCCACCAGGGGTGCCCAGCCAGGATGCTATCACTGGGTGTATCTGAAGAGTCCTTGTTCATGAGATGGGAACAGACTGTGAAGCTAAATGCACGTGTCATATGGCCAGGCCCCAAAAGACACTGTTTCTGGGTGTGTCTATGGGTTGTTCCTCAACTAGATCAGCAGCAGGATCCGGAGTCTCAGCAAAGCAGACTACCCTCCCTAATATGGGTGAGCCATGCAAACCAACATGTGTTTTTAAGAATTCCAATAACCTGGACTAAAGACAACTGAAGATATGGGAATAACCCTCACCATTTTTATCTAAATTCACAAATAACATCAAGTCCATAAGCCAAGACTTTGGGAGGATTTCTTTTGAAACTATGAGTATTTATTCAAAAGTCCTCCTCAGTGAGGCCTATCCTATTTAAAACCATATCCCTCAGCACAAAATTCCTTATTCTTTCTTTTTTTTTTTTTTTTCTCCCATGGCACAAAATTTGAGTTGGAAGGAATCTAAAAGGTACTCTGTCAAATCTCCCTCCAGATGTGAATTCCTTATATGTAACAGCCTTGTCAAGTTTATCAGCTGTGCCTGACACTCTTTCTGGAAAGGATCCCTGACTCGCCCGCTACAGCACTGTGTGGACCTGTTCCCTGAACTGGTAGAGAAACCTGAATTGGCTTCTCAGCCTTCCTAGTAGGTTGAGTGCCCCCTAAGTGTAGTACCTGTGATGCGTCCACCTTTTTATTCCTGGTGTCTAACAACAGGCACTCCCCGCAAGGCACGGGTGACCAGGACACTGCTGCAGTCCTGTAGCAGTTTCATCAATTCAATTCAATGCACCCCCAAAGTCACCACGTGCCCAGTGCTGTGGCAGCACTGAAACCACAGTGAACAAGTCAGATGTGACCCAGGCCCTCCTGAAGAATACGTGCTTGGGGAATAGCAATACAAACAGCAAGTCAACAGGCAGGGCGGCCCTGCTCCACAGAGAACCACCCTGCTAGAGGAAGGAGGCTGCTGCAGGGGAGGGCTATCCCTCTAAGAAGGTGACCCTTAAGTTGACCTTCAGAGGAGGAAGAACAGGCCATGCGGAAGGCAGCAGGAGGAGCTTTCCTGGTGGGAGGAATCTCGTGGGCCAAGGCCCTGAGCCTAGCATTTCTGAAAAACTAAACACCACATCAGAGTGGCAGGAGCGTGTGCAGAGAGAACTGTCACAGCAGAGGTGGGCGCAGGGCGATGGTGGTGGCCAGGCTCCATGTGGCTCTTTCAGATATCCCCTGGACTACTATTGGAAAATATTGTAAAATAATTTAGGAAGGGGAGAGATTTAATGTCAGAGTCACTTTATCAAAAAAAAAAAATCTTAGAGTGCTTGCCTGGCATGTGTGAGACACTGGGTTCAATTCTCAGCACCACATAAAAAACAAATAAATAAAATAAAGGTATTGTGTCTGTCCATCTACAACTAAAAAAATAAAAAATATAAAATCTATGAAAGTTTGCCAGAGTAGACTCAATTTTTGCATTTGGGAGCTTGGCATTCTTAGTCATTTGTTTACCCAAGTATGAAAGACAAAGTTGCTTTCAGATTTGTCCACAGTTGGCCCAAAAGACAATACAACAGAGCTTCCATTTCCCCATGACCCCAGTACCAGACCTTGGGAAAGCAGATGTTGACTGCCAAGCAAGATGGGCTCCTTCCCTTGCATACCCGCCACCCCCTAAAGGCAGTCAATTCACTTTCCAGCTTCTTTCTTTTTGTTTTAGCTAAAACTCTGGAAAAATCCAATAAGAATCATCCAAGGCCACCAAGCCACTGTGACTCCTTTTAGTTGACCTGGAGTAAACTCAACTCATTAGAACAATGAACTAAGTATGCCCAAAAGTGCTCCTGTCTGCCATGTTTCCTGAATAGGTACTTGATGACCTCAAACTGGGCATGCTCAGGAGTATGCCCACCCTCTCCTGTGCTACATGAATACATGTAGGCTCCCTGATAAAATCTCCAGCCTTCTTTGATCAGGGAGATTGTGGCTTTCAAGGACTCCAGCGCTCTCCTCACTGGTATAATAAAGCCTTTCTCCATTCTTCTGTCTCCTGGTTGTGCTTTTTGGTTTTACACTCACCAAGATATGAACCCAGTACATTCAGCTATGGAGACCTTAAGAAATTAATTTTCAAATTCAAAGCCCTGGCATTCACATTTGCTCTGGGTCATCTGAGGTGGTCTTCTCCAGGGCTAAACTTTGTTACACAGCCTACAACTCAGTCTGAATCTGAGGGTGAAAGTCAGCAAAACCTCAGACCAGCATGAATGGGTCTATATTGTACTATCACAAAACCGAAGAACAACATCAAGTCTCCCCTCACCACCCTGGGCTAAGAGCTGCCTGGGACAGAGAATAAGGAGGCTGATCATTCCCCTCAGACACTCTGACTGCTTATCTATCTCTTGGGGGGCAGGTGGGTCAAACCCATCTTATCTCTTGTCTCCATCTGGCCTGTGAGCTGGGAATTGTTTTTTACTGATTTGATGGTCAGGAACACTAACTTTGAACTGCAATGAACTGAATGAACTGAAATGTTATTCCCTCCAGAAGGAATTCCCCACTTCCTATCAGTATACCTGTATTACAAAAAGCTGTACTCTAAGCCAGGTGTGGTGGTGCACACCTGTATCCCAGCAATTTGGAAGGCTGAGGCAAGAGGATTGCAAGTTCAAAGCCAGCCTTAGCAACTTAGCAAGGCCCTAAACAATTTAGTGAGACTCTGTGTCAAAAGAAAAATGAAAAAGGCTGGGGATGTAGCTCAGTGATAAAGTACCCCTGAGTTCAAACCCCAGACCAAAAAAAAAAAAAAAAGAGCTTTGGGGTCAGTTACAAATTCCTTGGGGGAGATGCAGCTAAGGATGAGAAGCCCTAAGGGGGGGAGAAGGGCCTCACCTATCTGCTCCTGAGGGTTGCTAATACAAGGTGAAAGCACTCTAAGAGGAAGAAGCTGAAGCACCAGGAGTTCTCATTTTTTTTTTTTTCTGTAAAGTGTTAGAGTCTGTAAACAAGTCAAGATGGCACTTGGCATTTTGCAGAGGGAGTGATTTATGAAGTAACGCCAACGGTAAACAACCTAGCTCCTTATTGGTTGACTGCTGTATCTAGTTTATGTTAATTAAGATAAGCTGTGTGGAATGTATATATACCCCTCCTGTCCTACAATAAACGGCTCCCACTCCTGCTGCATCAATCTACACAAGTTGCTCATCACCCCCCGGTTATTTTGCTGCAGCCAGACTGCGGCAGTAAAGATCAGATAGTGAAGACTGCAGGCTCCACATGCCAGTAGGCACTATCAAGAATGTTACATCATTACCTTCACAATAAGAGAGAACAAATTTTTATATTGATGAAATTCAAAATATTGCTGGGATTATAGGCCTGGTCACTGTGCCTGGCTACTCCAGAGCTCTTGAATCAGCATCTCCAGGGTTGGAGCCCAGGCTGAGCACCTCCAAGTCCCCTCAAGTGGCTGTGCTTTCTAACTTCTGCCCAGCTGAGCCTGGAACAGTACAGTTTGCAGGGAAAACATGATTGCCCTCATGTTTCTCAGCTCTACATAACTGTGACATAACTCTCTTTGAATAACTTCTGGTATTAATCATGTTTTCTACTTTCTGCATTTATGGTGCTTTGACATCTGGGGCCTTGCTGATCCTGGAGACACCACCCCGTCCAGGAACAGAAAGAACTGACTCCCTTATGAGAAGCTCTTCACGTGTAGCCAACCAATCCATGCCCAAACTCAGGACCCCCTTCCACCTGACCCTTACACTGCAGGAGGTGTTGTTCCTCTGGCCCAGTCACCCCAGGCAATCAGGGACCACCTCACAACCACTACAGGATGTAAACTATCTGATGCAAATTACCCAGCCCCCAACTGTTTATCCTGCCTTGCTCATTTCTTCTTGACCACATCTTCCCCGTGCTCCCCTGCCTCCTATTTCTAGGGACCTATGAATATAAGCTCCTTCTTTCATGATGGTCATGTCCATGTTCTCCTGTCTTACTATGCCTGATTAAAACAAATCCCAGGTACATTTCATGTTACTCCTCTCCTCCTTTCTGTAGCACATATAAGTCCCAATAATCTATCTATGGTGAATTTTCCATTAATCTAAAATAAGTAATGTGGTTTTCCAGGTTATTTAATAGCTACATTGACTAAGACCTTCCTTGAGAAGCTGTGTTTGGCAGCACCTAGGAGCTGGGACTGCCTGTAGCTCAGAACCAACATCCCACATCTAAGTACACGCTCCAGAGAGACTGGCCACAGTGCACCAGCAGACGTGGACAGGGACACAGTGCAGCACTGTTGGTCACAGAGAAAACAGTAAACAACCTAGCTGCGCATCAGTGTGGGAATGAATCACAAACTATGGCAAGCTATGTGAGGGCTGGAACAGACTGGACCTACATGTATCAACGTGGACAGAATGAAAATGTAAGGCTAGGAAAATAATTTATTTGACATCATTTATATGAATCCTTAGAAACAAATTATATGTGAGTATGTAAATTATATATCAAACAAATTATATACTAGATATTAATTATATATAATAGATATTAATTATATATATAAACAAAACATATACATATTTTGATTATGGATATGCACATAAGTAACAGAAGCATAAAAACATGGATTGAACAAATATCAAATTTGTGATAGTGACTGCCTTTGGGGGAAGGGTGGCAGCCATCATAGTAAGAATAATACTGGAGGGGCCAGGCATGGTGGCACATACTGTTAATACCAGGTTCAAAGACAGCCTCAGCAACTAAGCAAGACCCTGTCTCAGAATAAAATATAAAAAAGGGCTGGGAATGTAGCTAGTGGCTAAATGCCCCTGGGTTCAATCCCTGGTACCAAAAAAAAAAAAAAAAAAAAAGAATAAGAATAAGAATACTGGAGTTAATTCTAATCGGATACTTGCTGTGTCCGGCAAAAGTCTTGCATGCTCTCAACTCATTCCATTATAAGGGCAACCATGAGAAAACAAAAATTATCACCACCATTTCACAGATGAGAAAACAGGCCTGTGGAATGATGAAGCGCACAGAACGCATCCCTGAGATTTCTTATTACGCACTCCTCCTCCCAGACTGAACAACCCAGGGGGAGCATCTGCACCACTGTGACCCCCAGGCTGTGGCTCAGCATTGCAACTTCATGGAGTCTTCCTTTTAAAGGCCTAAGTTGGATCATTTCATGTCTCTACTTCACCTAGACAGCGGCTTCCCATCCTGCTCCATTTTAAGTGAGCTGTGGCCAGCCCACTGGCCCCACATCCACTGGCTGGCTCTTCCCTTTCTCAACCTGCTGGCCTACCCCGGCCTCTCCACTGGCCACAATCCCCAGGCACACTTCCCTCTGCCTGGGGCACCTTCCCCAGAAATCAGCACGTGGGTTCCTCTGCAAGTCCTTGCTAACACACCAAGCACAGCCTCCTAAGACAGCACATAACCACACCCACTCTGCTGGGACCTCCCTCACCCTGCTGTATCGTTCTTCAGATGGCTTATCATCTAACTTTACATATTTCTTTACTTACTTGTCTCTAACCTCCAACCCCCAAGAGTACAAGTTCATGACATCAAGGACTGTGTTCCCAAAGCCGAGGACAGCACCTGGCACTCAGGTGTTGTGAAATGAATGATCCTGAGCTGGAGAGGGTGAGGTTGAGTCCAGGCCAAGCAGGTTCCAGTGCTAGAGTCGGAGGGGAAAGGAGCATGGGAGAAACACTGGATGCAGACAGAGGGGAAGACACACCTGAAGCAAACATGACAGATATTATCATGTTTAACTGTGGGCAATGAATGGCTGGGATGGTTATTATATTCTCTCCTTCCTCCCCTCTAGTGTCTAGTAAGTTACTAGTTCTAAATGTACTAGAACACCATAAAATAACCCTTAACATTTCAAATGGCACTAAAATTCAATGCAATACATTTAAATTAATTCATTGAACATGGAATGACTATACAATGACTTAAAGGGTATGTCAGGGTTCAGCAGTTTCTGAACTTATTGTTAAGGACATTAACAGTCAACACACAGAGCCATCCTGCCATGTAGAGACTGTTCATCTGACACAGATGAGGATCAGCCTTGGCACCCACTGTGAGCATTTTGGGCTGGGTAGTTCTTGACTCGGAGGCTGTCTTACATACCAGAGTGTTTGGCAGCATCTCCACTCACTAAGTGCTGATACCCTCTCCAGCTGTGACAACCAAAAAGGTTTCCAGACATTTCCAAGCATCACCTGGAGAGCAAAAGCACTCCAACCAAGAACTAGAGGATCAGAGGCTAGACAAACTGACTCTAGGTGCAATAAGAAAAAAAATAATTCATATATATATATATATAAATAGGAGAGGTGCATCAAACCAGCCTTGCTTGTAGGTTTGATCATCTGTTTCTACTTGTTCTCTCTGAGCAGTCCCTTAACTTTTAGTGGCCCTCCCCCACAAGGCCACAAGGTGGGCCCACATTGCTGGGTGGGGATTCTACAGGTAACCTGAGTTACTCAATCTAACACTATCTAGGCACTGAGATGAAAGGACTGTGCACATGTAATTAAGGTTGCCCCTCAGCTGGCCTTAAAATAAGGTGATTATCCTGGATCACCTTGTGGCCTGATGTAATTGCATGTGTCCTTATAAGTCAATGAAGAAGGAATAGTCAAGCAGATTCCCAGGACCTACAGCATCGCACATGCCCCTGCTGGTTCTGAGGTACAGGGGTCCTATGCAAGGCTGGGGAGAGGTCCTGGCCCTACAGCCACAGCGGGTGGACATCTGCCACAACCTATGTGAGAATGGAAGCCGGTTCTTCCCCATAGTCTCCAGAAGGGAACGTGGCCCAGCTGACACGATCACTTCTGACTTGTGAGACGCACAGCAACTGACTAAGCCGCACTGCGCCCAGACTTCTTACCCAAGAACAGTGAGCTAACTAGTAAGAGATTCAAGTCCCTAAGTCTGTGGTGAGTTACAGCAGCAACAGAAAACTCAAACAGCCATGGAGACTCCGCCTACATGCTACAGAGAGATTAATAAGTGAGACACACAATAATCAAAAACAGCCCCCTTAAGGAATTCCCCAGTCTCCATAATAAAAAGACAAATAAACAATGGGCAAAGGCTGCATATAGACATTTCTCCAAGGAAGAAGAAATGCAAAAGGCCAAAAAGCACATGAATAGAAGAACCTCAGCCTCATCAGCCAACAGGGCAACGCAAATCAAAACCACAGATGTCACCCCACAGCCACCAGGAAGGGTAAATCTAAGGAAGGCTACAGAATACTGCACCTCGGGTACAGCTGATTTGGAAAGCAGTACAGTGGCAGCTCAAAATGTCTCACACGGAGTTACCATGTGACCCAGCAATCCCACCCCAAGGGATATACCTAAGAGGAATGAAAACATGTCCCTACACACCCTGGCACACTAAAGCTTGCGGCACATTCTTAACAGCCCAAAGATAGAGACAACCCAACGTCCGTCACCTGAGCTCCATGAAATGGGTCTATCAAAATGGAGCACTCTTTAGCCACATAAAAGAATTCTACAAGGTGCATGAACTTCAAAAGAAATTATGATGAGAAAAGCATCCAGTCATAAAACAAGACATACTGTATGATTCTAATCATCTGCAATGCTCAGAGAAACGAGTCAATGGAGATGGGAAGGCTGTGGGTGCCTGGAGCTAGGAAGGAAGCTGGAGGGAAACAGGGAGACCCTCGATGAGTATAGGGTTTCTTTTTGGAGTGACATCAATGTTCTAAAATCGACTATAGTAATAGTCACGCAACTCTATAAATACACTAAAATTTACTGAATTGTAGACTCTAAATGAGTGAATAGCATGCAATGGCAGTTATGTCTCAATAAAATGTTTTTTTTTAAGTTGAAATAGAAAGTCCTCTCCAGTGATGTGAAACGCAGAGTAAGAAAATGACACAAAATCTGTGAGCTGCTGCTTCTCCAGACCTGCTCCCATCAATCAGTAACCATCTCGTGGACAATGGCCACCTTGCCTTTGCCTTATAACTTTACCGCCACCACCTGTCAATATGATCAGACGATGGAAGCCACTCCTATAGGCTCTACAGAATATTCTAAGTGAAAGATGCTAATCTATGACTTTCTGATGTATGTTCTGCTCATCCTAGGCTTAAGGGTTCTATGTTCATGCTTAAGTTACAGATGTTCTACAGAGATGTTGAGAAAGGCAGCTGTATCTTAAGAAGATACTCCCTCTTCTCAAAACAGTGGGGACACACTGCTTCCTGCAGCCTGGTGCCCCTCTTGATGCTCCACAGGAATGAGCCAAACAACTTACAGGGTGTGAGAAAATGGATGTCAGGCTCCAGCTGACAGTGGAAAAATTATACCCGTGAGTAGTCAGTTCCAGAGAGTAATGGATAGAGAACTGTTTTTATCATCTGCACATGAAACTCCCAAATTGTGTGAATGACTCTATATAAGGAAATTAGGCTTGCAACTCCCAACGCACTCACTGGGTGGCCTCCGGCAAAACAATTCACCCTGAGCAATTTTTTCAACGGACAGTGAACTCCTACAGGGATTCTTTGTCTTAGCTGTCTGCTCCACTGTCCCCTCCACCTTAGCAAGACAGCAAAGCACAATACCAGGTGAGCTCTCTCTTTCTCTTCCAAGTCTGCCAGCAAAGAGCTAGTTGCCAGGGAACCCAGGCTAGCCTAGACTCCTACTCATAGAACTCCACATTCATGTTACTAAAATGTGACAAATACTTTGTTTCAAGATAATCAATATTAAAACTGGTTTCCAAGTTCCCTCAGACTTTTTTCCTCTAAAAATATTCATTTATACATCCAATAAATATTTGAATGCCTATCCTGTGTGGGCACTGAGCCAGGTGCAAGGCCAGGTCCCTGCATGCTGCCAAGGACTGACATTCTGGGATGCATTGCCTAGAACCATGTAAAACACAACATGCGCGTAAACAGAGATGATTCAGATAAACACAGACATTTCTTGATAAAGCTTAAAAAGGTTAGTATGTATTTACTTGGTTTTCCCAATCTCTGTTTTATAACTTATTGCTTAGTTGTGGGAAGAACGCTTGCCTACCATGTGCAGGACCCTGGGTTCAATGCCTAGGAAAAAAAAGAAAAGGGGGTGCAACCTCCTAAAACCATTATACTTAAAGCTGCCATTCCTGAAGGCTACTCTTCCTTTGAACTGTTTCCTTGGTAGGTTTTCCTGTTTCTTTCACCTACCAGGTTTCACTGGGACAATTTCTTCAGAATTGAAAGATTTACCTGTTGGAATGACCATCTGTCCATTAACTGAGAGTGGGAATCTGGCCCATTCTGACCTCCCAAATCTAAGATACCTCTTAAGCAAGTCCCTTCCTCAAACCCTAACAAAGATCAAAGCCAGGCACTTGCAAAGGAATTGAACAAAACAAACATTCTCAAGCCCCCAATCCCAAGATAGTCTGCTAAAGCCACTCCTCAGAACACTAACTGAAAAGCTGCTCCATGAATTTGTCATCCGAGTTCCTCTGCCCACGCTGTGACCTCACATTTACTGGAA
This sequence comes from Ictidomys tridecemlineatus, assembly GCF_052094955.1. NCBI lineage: Eukaryota > Metazoa > Chordata > Mammalia > Rodentia > Sciuridae > Ictidomys > Ictidomys tridecemlineatus. The sequence goes on along the minus strand of NC_135486.1, from coordinate 108,722,516 downwards.
TCCAATATGGTTTAAGAGATTAGAGATAAAACGTCTATCAAGAATTACGGTTACCAGCTACCACTATGGCCTTGAGAAAAGTAACTGTTCATACAATATTTGTAACAAAAAAGTCAGGGTTAAGACATGTACAACAGGCTTTGGGGGAAAGACTTTTTCCACACTTTTGGAACAGTACAGGCCTAGGTCCCAGGAGCTCGCCTCCCACTTCACACAATACACAAATAAGCCCAAGGGACCTGTTTTCTAACTGCAGAGACAAGAGGGAACTATTTATATTAAAAAGGCTACTTATCTAACTGAAGAACTGCTAGCAGTGAGGGCAAATGTTGTTCCGATATTACAACTTCTCTGAGCTCAAATAAGCCTCTTTTGGTGGTGTGGGGCGAGCACCTGGGGCAGGTGATAAGGAAAGAGAACAGGGAGAAGAAGAAACTAGACTCTTAAAGAGGCAGACATCATGCTTTGGTCTTTCAGCCATGCTAATAATAAACCTCCACAGATTTAGAAAAACAAAACTGTTTTGGAAGAGGCCAGGCATGACTCAAAAGAATTAGAACAATTCATTCAATAGGCACTTAGGGAGGATCTGTCATGAGCTGGAAAAGAGAAATCAAAACGCAATCCCAAACTGCAAAGGATCCTGCATTCTATTGAGCTAGACAGAATTAACAACAAAAAAGTACAAACTACAGATGATTACAATAAAATGCAACACAAATGACTGATCTTGATGAAATAAAGGACATGCAGTAAAATTACATCAGCAAAGTTGTTTTTTAAAGCTTTTTTCATTTGTTTGTTTGGTTGTTTTTTTGGCACTGGGAATTGAACCCAGGGGTGCTTAATCACTGAGTCACATCTCTAGCCCTTTTAAATATTTTATTTAGAGACAGGGTCTCGCTGAGGTGATTAGGGCCTTGCTAAAATGTCCAAGCTTGAACTTGCAATCCTCCTGCCTTAGCCTCCAGAGTTGCTGGGGGGCTACACCACCTTGCCTGACTTTAAAGTTATTTTCTATACATATAATGTGCATTCTGGAAGACAGAAGTAGGCCGAAATAAAAATAAATCTCCTTTAATTAGAGCAAATTATTATTCTGGTGAATGGCATGACACCCCACCCACCACCATTTACTTTTTTACACTAAAAATGTGTATCTTGAAAAACAATTCACTTCTTTTTAGTCAAAATATCACAGCCATGTTTCCAAGTCTCAAAACTATAGTTTTCAACACTGATACCTTCAAAACATTTCCAACTTAGACCACCTCTCCCGTCTCCATGCTCACACCCTGCTCTTTGGATCAGACCATAGCCTTCACTTGCTGACCCTGCACCACCTGACCTCCCTCCAGTGCCAGAAGCCAGAGTAATCCTCTGGGTGTCCGAGGCCGATCTATCACTCCTCTGCTGAGACCTTCCAAAGGAGCTATGTTCACCAGAGCTACAGCCTGGGGACCTGCAGCCCTCTGCCCTCATCCCACATCAGACACACTGGCTCCAAGGTCCCTCTGGTACCCAGCCTTGCACTGGGCAACACTTTTTTCTATGTGTGTGTCTCCAGACTCCTCTTCACTGCTCTGGTGTCACCATGGGGGGACATTCCTACCACCCTCAAGCTCTTACCCTTTGCCCAGGGTTCTTCTCACCTCCTAACATTTAATAACATTCATCTGTTGTGCTGATTGTCTGTTTCCAACACTAGGATGTAAGCTCTGTGAGGCAACAACTTTAATTTTCTTTTTCATTTTTTGGTATTGGGGATTGAACCCAGGGTCTCGAACATGTTAGGAAAATAATTCCACCACTGAGCCACATCCTCAGTCCTTTTTAAATTTTATTTTGAGACAGAGTCTTACTAAATTGCTGAGATTGCAGGTGTGTGCCTGCAATCTGGTCTGGTCAACAATTTGTTTTTTGCTTTTTTCCAGTGATGGAAAGAATGGATTTGTTTTTTGTTTGGATTTTATTTTTATTATTTATATTTGGATTTTATTTTTTATTTGTTTTTTATTTTTATTTAGTTAGGTTGCTGCAGATTTTTTAATATTGTTCATATCCTTGCTACCTGAAGTGTAGTGGAGCAGCATAAACATCACTGTGAACTTAAAGCAGTACAGAATCTCAGGCCCTATTGCAGTCCTGAAATGCTAGAATCTGCATTTTAGCAAGCTTACCAGGTGATTGAGCAGCACGTGCTGCAAATGTTTCAGTAATGCTATGAGACTAAGGTGAAGCAAGGCATCTAGGCCGTACACTGGGCAGACACAGATCCCTGGGTGGCCTCACCCTCAACCTGCTCTGTGCATCACACACGGCTTTGTGACCACTTGGATCATTGCATTGCTCGCTGAAGAGAGGTCATGCCAGTCTACCCTCTAAATCACTCTGGTGCTCAACAGGAAATAAACACACACTCAAATTAGTGAATTACAGGGGAGAAGGTAGAGGGGGCATAGAAGTAATATCAGAAGGAATCTGTCTCTCCCTCTGATCTCCTTCCAGGACTCCCCAGTGCTGCCTCACAGCCAGAAAGCAGGAAGCTTACTGTTCTCATCTGTATGGGCAGTCCCCAGGCCCCGGGAAGGCAGACCCAAGCAACCCACCCCATGCTTGCCCCTGCAGTGTGCCAGGAAGCTCGTCACCCTCTATGGGGTGTGTTTTCATTTGACTTGATGACATTAAGAAGCCAAGTAATGGAGAAAGAGTAAAGTAAGGAAGAAGGCACTGGAGGGGAGGGGCCAGCCTAGCAAGGAGTGTGCACACTTGTGCCCAAGGGTAATAGAACAACTGTGGTCATTTCTGGCTTAGAAATTACCTGATCTGATAGGAAATCAAGGCCTGCTGTCATTTCTTAAGGAAGAAAGCAGACTTAAAAAGAATGCCTGAGAAGTCTTATGGGGACAGCAGTCACGCACAGGACACCCAAGGAAGTACACAGAGGAGAAACATCAGCAAGGGTGCCTGTGGAGATGCAGGCACACAGCAATCGAGACAGTCAGAAGGATGAATCTTGGACAGACTTTCATTCCAATTATATACTCGCAACATTTTTCCTCTTCTTCTTCCTTATCATCATTATCATAATAATAATGTAACTCCCTAAAATCACTGGATATTTTCAATTCCTTGGTGCCCAAAATTGCCATTAGGTCTATATACATCTTTATGATATATAAAATATAATGAGTCTTCACATAGGTTTGATTAAACAGCAAGGAGTTAAACTCAAGAAGTCAAAAAGAGTCAATCTTTGACAGAACAAACCAATAGGCTTATGAAAAGTTTTCAACACTATTAAGGAAATGCAAATCAAAACCACAATGGCTATTAAACACATACACACACACACACACACAAAAAAAAACAGGCAACAGCAAGTGTTGGCAAGCATGTGAAGAAACTAGAATTCATGTTCATTGCTGAAGCAAGTGTTAAATGGTGTAGCTGCTTTGGAAAACAACTTGGCAGCCCCTCAAAAAAACATAAGAGCTACTGTATGCTCCAGTGATTCCACTCCTAGGCATGTGTATAGTTTGGATCTTAAATGTCTCCCAAAAGCCATGTGTTAGAGGCTTGGTCCCCAGCCTCTGGCCCTACTGAGAGGTGGTAGGTTAGGAGGTTGGGGCTAGTGGGAGATCTTCATGTCATAGCCAGTGTGCCCTTGAAAGGGACTGTGGAATCCAGGTCCCTTCCTCTTTCTCTCTTTTTTTCTCCTGACCACGAGGGGAGCAGTTTTGCTCTACCACATGCTCCCCACCATGATGGGCTACCTTACTGGTAGACTATAAGCAATGTGGCCAACTCATCATGGACTGAAACCTCCCAAACAAGCCAAAATAAACCATTTCTCTTTAGAAGATGATTTATCTTGGGTATTTGTTATAGTAATGAAAAACTGCCTAACAGAATATATCCAATGAAATGAAAACAAAACATATATCACACAAAATACATCTCACATATGAAAGTTCACAGCAGCATTATTCACAATAGTCAAAAAGTGGAAATGAGGGCTGGGTTGTGGATCAGTGGTAGAGTGCTTGCCTAGCATGTGTGAGGCCCTGGATTCGATTCTCAGCACTGTATATAAATAAATAAAATAGAGGTCCACTGAAAACTAAAAGAATATTTTTTAAAAAGTAGAAATGACCCAAATGTCCATTAACTGATAAATGGATAAGCAAACTATAGTATACTTGTACAATGGAATATTATTCAGTCATAAAAGGAATGAAGTAATGAAGTACATGTGAATGCTGAACACACTATGCTCGAGAGGACAGAAAGATAAGCCAGAGAGACTGGAAGAAAACCTCTGCAACATATATCATGTATCTAAAATATAAAAAGAACTCTCAAAATTCAATGATAAAAAAAAATAATGGACAGGGCTGGGGTTGTGGCTCAGCGGTAGAGCGCTTGCCTAGCTCATGTGAGACCCTGGGTTCGATACTCAGCACTACATAAAAAAAAAATAATAATAAGTGAAATAAAGGTATTGTGTCCAACTACAACTAAAAAATAAATATTTTTTTAAAAAATAATGGACAAAAGATTTGAACAGACACCTTACCAAAGACATACATATGGCAAATAAACCTATGGAAAGATGTTCAACACCATGCATCACTAGGGCCCTGCAAAGTAAAACAACCACCGCAAGATACCACTACATACCTACTAGAATGGCTAAAACCCCCAATACTGACAATGCCAAATGCTGGTGAGAGCACAGAGCAACAAGAACGCTCATCCATTGCTGCTGGAAAAGCAAAATTTGGTGGTTTCTTACAAAACTAAACATACTCTTACCATGTGATTCAGCAGTAATGCTTCAAACAAGATGAAAACATGACTATTCTAAAACTTGCACACAGGTGTTTAGGGAGCTTTATTCACAACTGCCCAAATTTAGAAGCCACCAAAATGTTCTTCAGCAGGTAAAAGAAACAACAAACTGTGGTACAGCCACAAAGGTGTATGATTCTACAATAAAAAGAGATAAACTATCAAGCCATGAAAACTCACAGAGCAACCTTAAATATAAATTGCTAAGTGAAAGAAGACAATCTGAAAAGGCTGTATGTTGTCTGCTTACAACTATATGTTACTCTAGAAAGGTACAACTATGGAGAAAGCAAAGGATCAGAGATTGCTAAACTGGGGATGCACCTGCTTAGCATGAGTGAGGCCCTGGGTTCAATCCCCAGTACCCTCCTCCCCAAAAAAATCCTAAAAAAGACCAGTGGTTGCCAAGAGTTGGAGGGAGGGAGGGACGGACAGGTAGCACACAGGGGATTTTTAGGGCAGTGAAACTTTTCTGTATGACCTGTAATGGTGGATACATTTGTCAAAACTCACAGAACTATACAACAGTATGAACCATAACGTAAACTAGGGACTTTCATTAATGAAAATATGTCAATGTTCATTTACTGATGGTACTGAATGTACCACACTGCTGTAAGATGTTCCTAACAGGGGAATCTTGGGATAGGGAGGGACAGGGGAAATGTTACCAAGAATTAAGACAAGTTTCCAATTAAAAAAAAAAATGCTGAAGATGCTGTGGTCTGTTTGGCAAATATTTACGCATTCTGAAAATATTCAAGATTACAAAAATTCTAAAGTAAGATTAAAACCAGAAATTAAGTTACAACACCTACAATTCAAAATGAAAATTTCCGGGTAACTGCAGAGGAATTAACGTGGAGAGAAAAGGCTTTAATCACTAGTGGATAGTTAAATTATATTCCTAGGGATTCATACTACAAAATTGCTATGATCAATGCAGTTTCTAAAATAATGTTTACTGTAGAAAAAACATTTTAAAAAACAACATGTCTATAATTGTATCCTAGAAATAAGCACTTTTTTCTAGGTCTGGTTACATATATTGTTACAACAGAATCATAGTATTTGAAATGTTTTGTACTGTGTGTGTGTGCATCTATGAGAGCAAATGAGTGTAAGCGTGCGTTCCTGTGCTTCCAGGTTTTGCACTTGGTTCCACAAAAGACTCAGCCTGGCTCCTTCACCTGTAGCAACTATCACACATGCAGAGTTCCCACATCTACTCCTAGTGCAGGAAACACTGTAGCAACTTCTAGAAACACCAGCACCATTGACACAGTACTCTCATGTTTTAAGAAGACAGCCTAGGTGGCTCAGTCCACTGTCACCAACTTTCCGACATGAGTCACATGTTACAAAGGGCCGTTGTCCCTGTTTTCTCATCTGAAACCTGATCCTTGCCTTGCCACTTACTGTGAACAGGGAACTGTGAGACAGGGGGGTGGACAACTGTGCAGCTGAGCACCAAAAAGTGTCCAAGGAGGCAGCTGAGAGAAGGGCCAGAGTTGCTCCCAAACCTGTGGCAGGTGCCTGGACTGCGTCTCCCACTCCCATTATGTGTGGGCACTGGTGAGACACCAGAAGAAAACTATTCCTGCTCTTGGGACCTTAGTTTAAGAGGTGGCCTAAGAGATAAACTTCCCTCTGCCCAAACAGGCCCTTCTTTAGCGGGAATACCCACACTGCACTGCAGTGCAGGACAAAGGCCACAGCAGTGCCAGCAGAGATGGGCTCAGAGGACAAAAGGCCATCTGTAGCCCCTGGCCCAGACCCAGGACGCCGCCCGAGGCAGTGTACACTCAGAAAGAAGAGAGGAGAACTGGCAAAGCCGCCCTTATTCCCCTCTGTAGGGACGGACTGCAGAGCACCAAGCCTTCTCTGGATACTGATCTGGGATCTGTTTCACAGGCAAGCATCCAAAGGAGTCCGGTGTCCTGCGACTCCTGGCTCTACAACTGTGGGGACACCAATGCTGAGTGGGATTGGGGCACAATCCCACACACCATTAATTTACTTTTCTGTGGTAGCTTATCTTCCTTCCTGTTTTTAACACATATGAGATCTATAATGGTGTTATCTGGATTTTTAATTTATCTCATTAACTGTGCAAATCTCCTTTTTATCTCAGCTATTCTTGATCATATCCTGAAGCTTTTGTTTCATAGAATCTATATGCTTGGTAATGTTGCATGATATCAAGCACTTTTGAGCAATGCTTCTATCTCACAGTTTGGCTTTTTTTCAGATTTGGTTTTGTATTTGCCTTTTCATGTTGTTCCCCAACACCACTACTAATTTGGCTACAGTACTTCAGAGCTACCATTTCATTTCTTTAAAACTTTCTCAAGCTTAGTTCTCCAAGCACTGAGAACCTTTCTCAGCAGTTCTCCAGGTCAATCTCCCTGATACCATTTCTACCTATTTTCTTCTCAGGTCAGAACTGGAATGTGACAGACAGAGGTTGCTTTCAAAGCATGTTTGAGGAGGTGAACAACAGCTGAAATCTGGTCTGGGCTCAGTGAAGTTCTATTTGGTGACCTAGACCTCAAGCTCACTCCCTAGCCCCTTAGCCTGGCTCCAGCCCAGGGCTCTGGAGATGGTGCAGTTTCAGCCTGACATGGTCCTTTACTTCTGAGGTCCCCTTCTAACTTTTCCCTGGGCTTATATTCCAGATCCTGGGTCCACTTCTCCCCAGATCAGAGGGTGTTGGAGAGAATGTTCGGGAAGTCCGAGGTCAAGAGGTACCACCGCACTAGAATCGTCTCTCTCCATCCTTGGCTGTAGTGTGCATCCATCCTCACATGAGTCTCCTTTCTACTCCAGCTGGCGGGGGGGGGGGGGGGGGGGCAGGGGATCAAAACAGGTGTCAGATAGATGGAGATCAAAACGCTGGCTTTCTGACTACAGAGCTTGGTTTCAGATGTGCAGCCAAGTAGGGCTTGCTCACTAGCACTGCTGGCAACACAGGCTGGGGGCCCTGAGGCTGGTGAGGAAGAAAAGCTATGGCACACTCCCGGGGGCAGGGTGGCTTTGAAGAGGGTGCTGAGCCCTGCCTGCTCACGTTCTCCTCCTGAACACACTAGACTACCAAGTTGCTCCTCCTTCCCTGAGCACAGGGGCAGAGGGATGGTGAGAGAAGGCAGGAGAATCCAGGCAGCTGAAATTCCTGTCCAGGACACAGGAGGCCAGGAAGATAAAGAATCTTACCCCAATCAGCGGAGGGCCCCTGCCTACCCTGGCGGGGTTACTCCCAGGGTCAAATGCAGTAACAGGCAAGGTACTCTCAAAACGCACTCTCCCTACATGGGGCGGTTTCCCCTCCCACTGGCCAGCTGCCTTCCCTGAAGTCTCAGAAGTGTCTGTCTGCACATGGACACTTAGTAGGCAGTGGGTGACTTGGCTTCCCTGGGTTATTTCCTTTAATGACACATCTGCTCTAACTAGTATGTTCTGGTGGTCCTGGTTTGTTTGTTTAAAAATAGTTTCACTGCTTTATAGTCATACCAAACACGTACTGATAAGAAGGTAAATGACCAGATTTCTATTTCTCAATTTCAACTTGCTAATCTCCTGGAAGTTTCTCGTCTTGTTCTACATTACTCTGCAAGGTTAATGCTTTTTGACTTATGTCTTTCTCATCAAGTCATCAGAACCCTGGGAAAAAACGTTTCCTTTCCCCATCCTCAAACTAAAATTATGGAACTTCATTGTCTTGAAGGAAAAACACCTAAGTGGCCACAAAAATATAAACAGTTACTAGTCACCTTGTGTGTGCTAAGAATTGTAGGTAAAAACTGATTATGAGGGTGGGTGTGGTGGCACATGCCCACAATCCCAGCAATTTGGGAGGTAGAGGCAGGAGGATTGCAAGCTTGATACCAGTTTGGACAATTTATCAAGGATTTGCCTCAGAATAAAAAATAAAGAGTTGGGGATGTAGCTCAGTGGTAGGGAACCCCTAGGATCAATCCCCATAGCAATAATAAATTAATTAGTTTTAAAATGGAGTACATAGATTTTTTAAAATCCTATTAATGGGGAGGCTGAAGTATAGCTCAGTTGTAGAGTACTTGCCTAGTATGCATGAGACCCTGGGTTCCATTTCTAGGACCTCTAAAAAACTAAAAAAAGAAATAAATTCTGCTAATAAGTATTATAGAAATTGCAAAAATAATGTCTGCAGCGGCTAGTCCCTCTAAGTTAGTCAGCAGCTAGTCAGAAGTTAAGGTGAGGCTTTAAATAACAACTCCCTTTCCTTCCTTGGTTAATGTCAAGTCTTTGGCTTGGAATACTGTGTATCTTGTCTACAAAGATGAACAATATTTTCCCCTGAAAATTAATGCAACTGTGTCACTTGGAGCTTTGTCAGTGACTGTGGAGGCATGCGCACTTTGACCAACACCCAGCACTGAGCTGTCCTGTAGAGATTCCTCAGCAGTCTGAACCTGGGACTGGCCCTGGATGCTGCTAGCATAGCCAGGAGAATCTAATCACACATCCAATAGGCACATTTACAGCCAGGCAAGGGCTCCCTGTCCTCCCAGTGGTATAACCAGTGATGCTTCACCCCCCCCCCCCCCACATTGCCTTCCTCTGTTGAGCTTCTGGTCCCAAAGGAGCTGTCTGGGAGAGGAAGCTCCAGGAGAGGAAGAAGTGTCTCTTCCACTCAGGCTGCACACATACAGAGCTCTGAGTGATAGGGAAGATCTTCCTCCACATCCACCTGGCCCTTCCTGATCACATCAGGAACCCATCTGTCTGTTCCAAACAGAAACTGGAGGGCTTGGTACAGCCACAGTGCACAGTCATGGGAATACTTCCTCAGGATAATGACAACAAAATCCAAATTATATGCACATGAGTGTCTCCTCAGCTTCTGGTTCTGCTCAACTCAGTTCCCACAGTCATTTGATTACCTACTGCCTAGAGCACTGGCTCACTTCAGTGATACTAAGGTTAGTGGTCTGATGCAACAGGGCTGAAGCTTTAGACCAGATAGTAAAATAGATGCCAAAATCTAGACAAGGATGCTATTCAGTGGGCATCAGCAAAGGTCGGGGACTAATTCCCCTGGACTCCATAACAACCCATGTGCTGCTCTCTGTCTACATCTTCCTGCTCACAAACCCTCCCAGGAGTAAGGACTGTCCCTTTACTGCCATATGAATGCTGCATATCTGAAGTTCAAGTTACAAACCAGCTGATTCATGAAATCAACACAGAGGCAAGGGCACTTCCAACAGACAAACTATGCAGAGGGCAAGTTATGCCTTCTATTCTCAAAACCAATGTCCCTGGGCATACCTGAACATTCAATCCTGAAGTAGACACAACCGGTTCTTTTCTTTTGTGGTGCTGGGGATAAAACCCAGGCCTCACCCATACTAAGCACATGCTTTAGTACTAAGTCACATCCCCCTACCCCAGTTCCAACAACAACAACAACAACAAAAAGAGAGATGTCTCGCTGTGTTGCCCAGGCTGGTCTTGAACTTGTGGGCTTCATGGATCCTCCTGTCTCTGCTCCTGAGTAGCTGGGTTTACAAGTGCCTTATCACACCTGGCTCTTCAAGACAAATATCTTAACTGGCAAAAGAAACATACAGAAAAACTATTGCAAGGGTCAGAAACTTTACACTCTGCTTTCCCTTAATGGACAGTTGACACTATGTAGCTTTGTCCAGCCATTTGATACAAGAGGAAAGAAGACTCAAATTCATTGTTTGAATACAAATAAATAATAATAGCTACAGAATAAATTGAACCAGCCTGTCTCTTAAGCAAAGTACCAGGTCTATTACACTTTATAAGTTTCTTGGATTTGAAGATAACCCTATAATTACATCTCTAGATAAGCCTCAAGTTTAAATCTTCAGCTACATTTTAAAAAATGATACCATCCATGGACCCACTCTCAACTATGTAACAACAAAATGATTATGAGCTGTCAACAGAACCTTGTTCAGCATCTAGCAGCTATGTTCCAAATCTCACCCTACAGGTGTTCTAAAGGCCAAAAACTGCTCCCTGACATGATTGGTTACAATGTAAACTTGGAAGCTAGAGGGCATTTAGAGCTCTGAATTTCAACAATGGCCAGAGGGGTGTGTCTGTATTTCTCTCAACTGATGGAAAAAGATGCTTTTGGTTTCGGGCATTACTTAAAAACCAACCATGTGTTTCCCAGTGTAAAAGTAAATTTGCTTACTTAAATGAAATTTTCCAACAAGGCAATAAAAACTCAACTGTGCTCCAGACCCCAGAAACAGCTTTGTGCTTCTGCTCTCACGCAAACCCACTGCAGCATTGAGTCCCAAGCAGTACTTTGTGAGCCCAAGACATGCAGAATCTTGCAGGCAAGAGTTGCAAAGTGCTTAAAAACACAAATTAGCAGCTGGGTATGGTGGCTCACACCTATAAGCCCAGCAGCCTTGGAGGCTGAGGCAGGGGGATCACAAGTTCAAAGCCAGCTTCAGCAACTCTCAGTGAGACCCTGATTATAAAATTAAAAGAAAGGGCTGAGAATGTGGCTCAGTGGTTAAGAGCCCCTGGGTTCACTCCTGGTACAAACAAACAAAACAAAACCCAACAACAAAATACAAAAACCAAAAACCAAAAAATGCAAATCAGCAACATTGGCGTCTTCAAAGTCTTAAACACAAAAACAACAAAATTCTAAAAAAAAAAAAACCAAAAAAAAAAAACCCAAAAAGTAAAAGAAAAAGAAACTTCCAAAAAGTTAGCTTAATAGCTTAATCTTAACTATTCTACAATAAAAGTTCTTAATAGTAGTTCCTAGACCACTTGTAGGCCCACTCTTAGAACTTAGGGCATTCAGAAAACCCCTTGGAATGATGTGTATATACATGAATTTTCCAGGGATCAAACCCACAGCTTTTAGCTAGAATGTGATGAATACAGGGTATGTCACAATCTACCACAATCTGACCAGTTGCTTTGACTAGGAAATTTCATCTAGCTCTTGTGCTGAGTCTCCTTTTAATATTTTTCCCTGTTAGAGTTTTCTTCATTGATATCTGAGTGTGGTGGTGTACTTCTGTAATCCCAACAACTCAGGAGGTTGAGGCAGGTGGATCAAGTTTGAGGCCAGCCTGAGCAACTTAGTGAGACCTTGTTCCAAATTAGATAAAAAGGACTAGAGGTATAGCTTAGTGGTAAAACACCCCTGGGTTCAAGCACCAGCACCCCAAATAAATAAATAAATAAATAAATAAATAAATAAATAAATAAATAAAAAACAATCACAAAACCAATTTCACTGGTAGACTTCTATAGCACTGAGATGGTCCCATTTGTGAATCCTACTATACCTGTTGAAATCTTGTAGAGCCTTCCAAAGCCAGCTCAAATCACACCTCCTGGACAAGGCCTTTCAGCTTCCTCAGCCAGTGTTAATCTTCCCTGTTCTCCCACCAACTCACTACTTCCATAGAGGTGCTTCCAGGGCGTACATTCACAGTCTATGTTAAGTATATTTGTGCAACTGTCTCTCCAGTTTAACAGATGAGGGTTGAGAACAGGCACTTTTCATTGACTACCCCTTCTGCCACTAGCGCCTAACACAAGGCCTTGCATATTTGTTGAATGTAATTTTTTCATTTCATTGTCAACAGTATCAAAAATTCAGTTGTCAATTCTTTTGTTTCAGAGACCACCCATTCTAGTAATCAAATCTTCAAGAAGTTTCTAAAATCAACAATACACACACACACACACACACACACACACATACATAAGGTGGAACTATGTTGGAGTGGTTAGAAGAGATACCAATGCAATTATGGGCATGGTATTATGTATATTCAACAAAAAACCTTCAAACAACTTATTTTCTTCTAACTGGATATGAAATTCAGTCTTAAAAATGTTCTTGAGCCAGGTGCAGTGGTATACACCTATAATCCCAGCTACGCAGAAGACTGAGGCAGGAGGATCACAAGTTTGAGGCCTCCTTGGCAACTTAATGAAACTCTATCTCCAAATAAAATAAAAAAGGGTAGGGATGTGGCTCAGAGGTAGAGCACTTGCCTCACATGTATGAAGCCTTGGGTTCAATACCCTGCACTGCAGAAGAAAAAAGAAAAAAGAAAAACCCAAAACCCTCTTGTAATGCATGATATCACACACAAGAGGCTATGGAACTACTATAAATCAAATCCAAGCTGAGTCTGAGCTTGTGCCAAGTAGAGGTATTAATTTGGAGCAAACTCCAAATATCAAACACACGAACTTTAAGGAAAGCCCACTAAGGAAATGAGAGAGTTTCATCCTTAAGATTATAAAAGAATGAACCAGTCTTACTGGAACTATTTATAGCAAGTCAAAGCAACTAGCAGATTCACATAATTAACTGCAGAGGATGGTTGGAGGTAATGAAGTTAAAGAAATCACATATTCAAATTCAGGCACACCTGTGATCAAGAACACCACATCTAGAATCAAAGAACAAGGGGGATAAGACTGCCATACCATCAAGATGGAGTATCTCCACCCCTAAAAAATCTTGGATATAACATGGCAGGTTATGGGGCGTGACAGCACATGCCTGTAATCCCAGCTACTTGGAAGGCTAAGGTAGAAGGACTGCAAGTTCGAGACCAGCCTCAGCAACTTAGCAAGATCCTGTCTCAAAATTTAAAATAAAATAAAATGGCTAGGCAGAGCACCTGGTTCAATCCCCAGTACTGCAAAACACAGTATCAAGAAAACACAATAAGCAAATGTAGGAAAGAAGGTAGGCTGCCTTGGAACCTCTGGACTTGAAGGACATGCTGGTGAGTCCCCTGGGTATCCTGTTACCTCCTACCCACACAAGTCAGGTGTTGCAGAGGGCAGCTGGAAGAGACAGGAGGCAGAGGAAAAAAGAGCCCCAAGATGAGCCAGTTCCTGGCAAAGGCACCTAGGGAGAGGTGGGATTACAGCAGGAGACCCTTTGGCAATGCCTACTGTTATGGTTTGGATATGAGGTATCCCCCACAGCTCACATGTGAGACAACGCAAGAAGGTTCAGAGGAAAAATGATTGGGCTGTGAGTCTTAACCAATCAGTGAATTAATCCCCTCATAGGGATTAGCTGAGTGGAAACTGAAGTGGTAAGGTGTGGCTGGAGGAGAGGGGACTTGGGGGTGTGGCTTTGAAGCACATATTTGCATCTGGCAACTAGTGACTGACCTCTCTGCTTCCTGATCATCATGTCACGGCCTTCCCTCTGCCACACTCTTGAGGAATGGAACCTGCTGTCTGTGGACTGAGACCTCTGAAACCGTGAGCCCCCAAATAAATGTTTCCTCCTCTGCAATTGTGCTGGTCGGGTCTTTTAGTCACAGCAGTGAAAAAGCTGTCTAAAATACCCCCCCTGCTCCAGCCAAACACCAACAAAAGCCCCACATTATCCACCCATTGAGGTTTCAGCAAAGTTGTGAGGGGAGGGAAGCTGGTTTTCCCTCATCTGCCTGCCCTGAGGAAACAGCTGGTACTCCCAAGTGGCCCAGCAGGCAGTTCTGGCAGGCCAGACAGGAATCCGACTCCCCCCTCTGCCTGAAGAGCACGGGTGTCCAAATCCCCTACAGGAATAGTGTCAGCAGGGCCCTGGGGGCCTAAACCTTGGCCTCAAACAGGACCCTAACCCAATGACTAGGAGGTGGCAGGAGGCTGATGCTACAACCCTACTCAAGAAGGTAACAGTCTTGGTGACCTGGAGGTCAATAACCAAAGAGCAAAGAGCTCAGCCATCAGTTCCAGGAGAAGAGAAAACCAGTGGGACTGAGAAAGTATTTGAAGAAAAAATACCTGAAAACTCCCCTGTATTTGGCAAAACACATAAAGGCACAGATTCAGTAAATTGTATAATCCCCAAATAGAATAATCTGAAAGAAACCTATGCTAAGATGAATCATAATCAAACTTCTGAAAACTAAAGATGATGGAAAAATCTTAAAAGCAACCAGAGAACAAAAAAAGCATTAATTTATAGAGGGACACCAACTCAAATGACAACATCTTCTCATCTGAAACTGGGAAGGCACATTCTTCAACTACTAAAAGAACTGAGAGCTTGAAATCTACAGCTGGCAAAAAAAAATGTCCCTTAGGAATGAAGGGAGGGACTGGGGTTGTGGCTCAGTGGTAGAGAGCTTGCCTAGCACATTCGAGGCCCTGAGTTCAATCCTCAGCACCATATATAAATAAATAAAATAAAGGGAAATATATATATATATATATATATATATATATATATATATATATGGATGAAGGGGAAATAAAGAGGTTTCTTTTTTTAATTTTTTTAATTATTAGTTGTTCAAAACATTAAAAAGCTCTTGCCATATCATATTTCATACATTTGATTCAAGCAGATTATGAACTCCCATTTTTACCCTAGATACATATTGCAGATTCACATTGGTTCCACATCCACTTTTTTACATACTGCCATACTAGTGTCTGTTGTATTCTGCTGCCCTTCCTATCCTCTACTATCCCCCCTCCCCTCCCAGAAGTTTCTTGGATGAAAGAAAGCCTGGAGAATCTATTGCAAGCAGACAGCCAGCTGCAGTTTTTTTAAACAGAAAGGGAATGAGAACAGAAGGCTGTGAACTCCAGAAAGGAGAGAGGACCATCAGAAGTCTAAGAAGAGGTGCAGAAATAAAAGGTAAGAAGAGGACATTAGTAATATTCCACTTTTATATTTATATTTAAAATATTTATATTTATACTTAAAATATTTATATTTGAAAAGTGGAGAGGGTAAACTAAATGGAAACTTAATGTGGTAAAACACCCTTGTCAGGAGACTTGGGTAAGTTACCTATGTATATTGTAAGTCTAGAACTACCACCAAGAAATTGATTCAAAATGCAATACTAAAAAAATCAATCAAGATGGAGTCCTAAAACATGTTCAGATAGCCCATAAAAAAGTAAGAACAAAACAGAACAACAACAACAACAACAACAAAAAACCCAAAAGAAGAGAATTTCATTGGATTAGATAAAGGGGAATGAAGGGAAGGGAGAGAGAATGGGAATAGAAGGACAATAGAACGATTGGACATAACTTTCCTATTCATATATGAGTACACAACCAGTATAACTCCACATCATGTACAATCACAAAATGGGAGATTATACTCCATGTACGCATGGATATTTTTTAATATCTTTTTTTAAAGTTGTAGACGGACATAATACATTCTATTGTCAATAGAATAAAAATTTATACAAATAAAAAAATTTCAAAAACCCAAAAGGATTCTCCAAAAAATTTCAAAAATCCAAATTATTGGGGCTGGGGTTGTTGGTCAGTGGTACTGCACTTGCCTAGTATGTGTGAGACACTGGGTTTGAGCCTTAGCACCACATAAAGATAAATAAATAAAGCTATTATATCCATCTACAACTTAAAAAAAAAGATATTAAAAAATCCAAATTATTCCCTAACACATTAATAATAATTATTATTATTAATAACCTTAATTTAAATGCAAATAATCTAAATATTCAAATTAATTAAAATTGGAAGATTGGACTAAAAAAATCCACACAAAAGTCACTTCAAAACAATATGGGTAGGTTAAAAGAATGGAAAAACCAGACACCCTGAAAGCATTAATAAAAACAGAAGTGGAGGAGCTCAGAGGTAGAGCACTTGCCCAGCATGCATGGGGCACTGCGTTTAATCCTCAGCACCACATAAAAATAAAATAAAGGTATGTGTCCACCTACAATTTAAAAATAAATATTAAAAAAAATAGAAGTGGGTATGTAAAGATAACTGATAAAGACACTTTTAGCACAAAAAAATTACTATAGATGATTTCCTGACTTACTATGTTTCAGCTTTTTTGACTTTATTATGGTGCAATAGCCATCCACATTCCATAGAAACCTACTTCAATATCTTAATATTGATCTTCTCTGGTCTAGTAGGATGCAGTAAGATACGTGTGATACTGGGCAGCAGCTCCAGCTTAGCCTCACATGTCCTCAGGATTAAAAACTGAACACAACAGTGTACTGTGTTGCCAAGCTAGGATGTTCAGTAGGTTAGGTGTGTATTAAATGTATTTTGACTTATAACAGTTTCAATTTACAAAGAGTTGCAAATTGACAGAATGAGTAATCACATTGTAACTTAAGGGACAACTGTAAAGACAAGAGAGGACATTACATAATGGCAAAGGCTCAATCTATCAGGTAGATAATAATCCCAATTGTTTAGGTACCACATAAAACTGACAGAATTAAAGAAGAAATTGGGAGCTTTCATATCCAACCCTCAGCAAGTGATAGAACTACTGAACAAAATTTCAACAGAGTCAACAGCCGTGTTAACCAGAAGCATCAACTGACAATATGTAGAACACTCCAACAAATAACAGAATACATATTTTTTTCCCAAATGCCTATGGAATATTCACCAACATAGGACCACAAAACAAATGAAAGATAGACCATATTCTGGGTCATAGAAGTAACCTCGACAAATTTCAAAGAACTGAAATTATACAATGTGTGTTCTCTAAACATACTAGAGTCAAACTAGAAATTAGTAATAGAAAGATAATAGAAAAATCTCCAAACATTTGTAAACTACAGCACACTTATAAATAAATAATCCATGAGTCAAAGAAGACATCTTGAAAGAAATAAAATACCCATGAAACTGAATAAAAATGAAAGTAGAACATTCAAATTTTGTGGACACAGCTATAGCTGTGCTGAGAGGGGAAATTGCAACACTTAAAATGTTTATATTAAAAATGAGAAAAGATCTCAATAAGTAATCTAAGTCTCAAACTCAAGAAAATAGGGGTGGGGAGAACAAAATAAATCTAAGGTAAATGGACAAAAGAAGCAAAAAACAGAAATAAATGAAATTGGAAACAAGGAAATGAAGTGGGGTGGAATCAATGGAATCAAAAGCTGGTTCTTTTTGGTTGGGGACAAAAAAAATCAATAGAATGGTAAGCTTCTATGAAGACTGACAAAAATACAGAAAGCAAAAATCATCAACATCAGATCAGAAAGAGAAGATAATCAGTACTTTAATCACTCTTATTCAACATAATACTGGAAGTTCTAGCCTTTGCTGTAAGACAAGAAAAAGAAATAAAATTCATACCAATTGGGGAAGAAGAAGTAAAACTCCCTACTTGTAGCTAACAAACTAACATGATGGTCTACGTAGACGGTTCAAAGAATCCACAGGAAAGCTCTTCTGATGTAATTTTCAGCAAGGTCATGGGATGCAAGACCAAGATATAAAAAACAATCACATTGTTTTCATTAACAATGAGCATGTGGAAATTGAAAGTAAGAGGACAATCTCATTTACAATTGCTTTAAAGAAATATTTAAATACTTAGGTGTAAAATTAATAAATCATGTACAGAATATATATGCTGCAATGTGAAAAAGGCTGATAAAAGAAATCAAAGACTTAAATGAATGCATACATGTTTAGGGATTGGAAGACTTAATTTAGCAAAGCTATCAATTTTCTCTCATTTGATTCATATTAATATAATTGCTGTTAGCATCCCAACAAAGTTTTAAAAAACAGATACAGACAAAGCTGATTTCTAAAATTTATCAAAAAAAAAAAAATTTATCACAGGCCCTGAAATAACTAAAGTGATCTTGAAAAAGACAAAATAGGAGAAATCACCATATCTGATATTAAAATTCAATTATGTTAATAATCAACATAATGTGATAGTAGCACAAGGATGAACATACAGATCAATGGAACAGAAAAGAAAACTCAGAAACAGATCTACATAAATATGCCCACCTGGTTTTTGACAAATGCATGAAACTATTCAATAGAAGGATGTCCTTTTCAACAAATGGTACCTAAGCACCCGAATATTCACAGGCAGAAAAAAATGAACTTTGGACTAAATCTCATACCTTACACAAAAATTAACTCAATGTAGATCACACACTAAAAATGTAAAATGTGAAACTACAAAACTTTTAGAAAAAAGTAAGGAAAAAATCTTTGAGATCCAGAGCTATGCAGAATTCTCAGACTTGATGTCAAAAGCATGATCTATAAAAGAAAAATATTGGTAAACTAGACCTCATTGAAAGCAAAAATTTTGCTCTACAAAGGTGCCTGTTAAAAAAATAAAATGCCAGCCCACAGACTGCAAGAAAATATGTATAATTCATCATCTATAACAAAGGTCTAGTATTTAGAATATATAAAGAATTCCCTAATTGCATGGAAATGAAGGGAGATCCTCATTGCTATACAAAATTACATATAAGAGGTTGTGAGGGGACTGGGAAAATAAACAAGGAGAGTAATGAATTACAATAGATGGGGTAGAGAGAGAAGAAGGGAGGGGAGGGGAGGGGGGATAGTAGGGGATAGGAAAGGTAGCAGAATACAACAATTACTAATTGGGCATTATGTAAAATTGTGGATGTATAACCGACGTGATTCTGCAATCTGCATTTGGGGTAAAATTGGGAGTTCATAACCCACTTCAATCTAATGTATGAAATATGATATGTCAAGAGCTTTGTAATGTTGTGAACAACCAATAAAAAAAATAAAGAAATAAAAAAATTAAAATTAAATAAATAAAAAAGGAACGAAAAAAAAAAAAAGAATTCCCTAAACTCAACAATAAAAAAACAAACAACCTAATAAGAAAATGGACAAAAACAGGGAAACACTTTCCCAAAGAAAATAAATGAATGGCAAATAAGCACATGAAAAAATGTTCATCATCATTAACCATTAGAGAAATGCAAATTAAAACTATAAGAATCTGGAGGCTAAAGCAAGAGAATCATGAGTTCAAAAGCCAGCCTCAGCAACAGTGAGGTGCTAAGCAACTCAGTGAGACCCTGTCTCTAAATAAAAATACAAAATAGGGATTATGCTCAGCCATAGAAAGCTTGCCTAGCACATGCAGGGCCCTGGGTTCGATCCTCAGCACCACATAAAAATAAATGAATGGAATAAAGGTATTGTATCCAACTACAACTAAAAAAAATATATATATATATTTAAAAAAATACAAAATAGGGCTGGGAATGTGGCTCAGAGGTTGAATGCTCCTCAGTTTAATCCCTGGTACCAAAACAAAACAAAAAGGCCCCCCAAACTACAAGAAGATGTCATTATACACCTATCAAAATAACTGAAATAAAAAACAATGACACCAAATGCTGGCAAAGATGCAGAGAAACTGGCTTTCTTATACATTGATAATGGCAATGTAAAATAGCACATCATTTGGGAAATAAACTGGCAGTTTCTTATGAAACTAAATGTGCAACTACCACATGAGCCAGTAATTGTATGCATGAGCATTTATCCCAGATATATGAAAAATTATGTAGATATAAATGTATGTACATGAATGTTTAAAGGAGATTTATTTGTAATAGAAACTGGAAACAACCCAAACATCCTTCAATAGGAGAAGAGTTAAATGGAGGACTCAGCAATAAAACGGCAAGATGGGCTGGGGTTGTAGCTCAGTGGTAGAGTGTTCACCTAGCATGTGTGAGGCACTGGGTTTGATCCTCAGCACCACATTAAACAAAATGAAATAAAGATACTGTGTCCACCTACAACTAAAAAATAAATATTAAACAAAGGCAAGAACTATAGATACACACAACTACTTGCACTGAATCTCCAAGGAATTATGCTAAGAGATAAGAGCTGATTTTAAAAGATCACATTCTGTAAGATTCCATTCATACAACATTCTTCCACTGACAAAATTATAGAATTGAAGAATATATCAGTCACTGATAGGGTCTGGGAGGGGAGCATAAAAAAAAGAGATTGCAAAAGGGCAACTAGAGAGCCTTTTAGTGATGGTCTGGGTCCTGCCTGTATCATTGCCAATATTCTGGTTGTAGTGTTGTAGTACAGTTTTACAACATATTACCATTGAGCAAAAGTGGGTAGAGGGTATATGGGATCTCTGTGTTATTGTTACAACTGAACAGGACTCTGATTATTGCAAAATTAAAAGTTTGATTAAAAAAGACCAGGTTTGGTTTCCAGCTCTGCCATCTGCTAATTAGATAGCTGAAACCTTGAGATTTTAAAACTCTATCTTCAATTTCCTTATTGGCTAAATGGGACAATACCATTTGAAAGTGTTATGAAAATTAAATGCCATACAGAAAGGGTCTGGCACATTATGCATAGCACAGATTGCTTTAAAAATAGCCTCTATATAAATATTTTTCTGAACAGTATCATTCAAATGTCCACAATTGAAGCTACTACAAAGCCATTTACTTAAAAAGTCTCTTTCTGAAGTTATTTTGGCCAAATAAAAATGGGAATGGGGGAGAGGAAACGTTTTTTGTTGTTTCAAATTAAAAGATTAATTTCTAACTAGAATTTAAAATCCTCACAATGGATAAAATGAATTTAATATAGAACTACAATTAGTCAAAAACAAATCGGGGCCAGGCACGGTGGCACACACCTATAATTCCAGTGGCTTGGGAAAGTGAGGCAAGAGGATTGCGAGTTCAGCAAAAATGAGGCATTAAGTAATTCAGTGAGACCCTGTCTCTAAATAAAAGACAAAATAGGGCTGGGGATGTGGCTCAGTGGTTGAGTGCCCCTGAATTCAATCTCCAGTATTACCACCTCCCCCACCCAAAAAAAAAAAAAAAACAAATTGGGAAAGAAAATTTAATATTATTTAACAAATCTTATTTCTCTTGATAAGGAAGCCAGTAAAAGTTAACATTCATATGCATTGGGAAAAGGTTAAGACTGAGTTTTCTAAAATATGCTTCGGGTACCAAGTTGGATTTGAGCCCTCTGTTTCTGAATATTTTTCCTGCATCCCGAACTGAAAGAAACCAGGAGACAGTGAACCAGCCAAATTTGCCTGTTCCGAGGTCTAGGAAAGCAGCAAAAATTAAACTAGCCTTTTGAAGAGAAGTTAAGAGAGCAGGTTCTGAGAGATACTCAAGTGCACTTTACCCCAGAAGATGAGGAGATTTTTGAAGCACACAATTGATCTCTAATGAGCTGCACTGGGCACCTCCTCTTTAAAGTTCATCAAGTGTTTGGCCAGAGCCCTGACTGGAGGGGCTTTTGAAAGAGGTGAAAAGGAAAGGGATGTTTTATCATTCAGATTATTTTCTTCCCATCACAATCCCAAATGACCTATTTGTGTTGAAATGAGATATTTTAGTAACAAAAATGTAAAGTGGGAATACCGGCCTGGAATTCTGGGGCTCAGGATCCTGGCACCATGGCCAGAGGGGAGCTTCCAGGGTGAAGTGAAAGAGATGTCCCAGATTCGATTCTCCTGCCCTTTGCTAAATGTAAACTCCCTCAGGTACCATAAAATTGAGTCTCCAGGCAGGTTTTCTGGTAGATAAATGTCTCTCCATGTCTGCTTGGAGACAACTGTTCCTCAGACCTGTAACTTGGCTTCTCCAAAATGGACTTGGGAAAAGTTGAAGAGTGGGGCATGAAAAGTGTATAGATAAGAAACTCAAAAAGGAAATGACCCAATCTAGGTGCAGGACTGACTCTCTCCTCTCCCCTTCTCATCAGTTTTCTCCAGATTTCCTTTCTCTGGGGCCTTTTACACGAGCTCACAGTAGTGAGACACTGGAAAGTGGACAGTCAACTCTACTGTTCCTTCCACAAACACAGCAAAGATATAAAGGGAGCAAGACACAATGTAAGGATTTTATTTGTATCCTGGTCAAACAAATAAAACTTATAAAGCAACAATGGAAGAAATCTGGACACTGACTGGATATTTGGCAACATTAAGGAGTTACTTACTACTTTTACTAATAACCTTTTTCATTAATGGTAATGTGTTTTTTTTTTTTTTTTTAAACAAGGCCTTTATCTTGAGCGATCTTATGTTTTCTAAGGCCACTGTACAACGTCTGGAATTTGCTTGGAGATCATGGGGGCATAGGTGAACTGGGCTGGCCTGGACATGATCGCTGTTGAAACTGAGAGGTGTACATTACAGTTCTTTCTACTATCTTCGCTACTTTTGTATATGCTTGAAATTTTCCTACTATAAAGTTAAAACTTAAGATTGGTGACTGGTTCTCCTCCAGACTTCACTGCTCTTCGGGGCTTGCTGCTGGCTGGGCAGGGCAAATTCAGCTCCCTTACCCAGCGCAGCTGCAGGGGAAACCCTGGACTCCATCCTGCCAGGGTGCGTCCAGGGGGGCTTTCTCCATCACCAAGCACCCCTCCTCCCCCAAGACGCCAGAAGTTGGCCAGCTTCTACTCTTAACGTCCCCAAGCACCGGAGAAGGGGCAAAGCCACCAGGCCGACGGGGACTAGGGGGCGTGCAGGAGAGCCCCAGGTGACCCAGGCTAGTGGCCCCCTCGACTCCGCGCAGGGGTACCTGGTCGCGGGAGCAGTGGACAACGCTGCGAGCCAGGCGGCGCCGCAGAGCGGGGGACAAAGCGCGCGGCCGTGGCCCCAGCTTGCGCGCGCCTGGCCGCCGCTACCAGCGCCCACCTGGACACAGGTGTGCGGGCGGGGCAGGGCGGGCCCGCTCACCTTGAGGATGTTGTCGAAGATGGTGTCGCGGAACTCCAGCAGAGCCTTCTGGTCGAATTCGCGGCCGTGAATGATGCGCATCTGCTTGAGGAAGGTGGACTTGCCGCTCTCGCCGGCGCCCAGCAGCAGGATCTTGACCAGGCGCCGCACCGCGCGCCGCTCGCGGGCCAGCAGCGCGTCGATGTCGCGGCTGCGCCTCCGGGCCTCGCGCTCCGCATCGCGCGCCGCGCCCGCCCTGCGCTCGCGGGCCCCGGCCTCGGCCGGCAGCAGGCAGCGGCTGAGGGTGCGCACCACCCCGGACATGGCCCCTCAGGCCGCGGCCGCGCCCCGCCGGGGCCCGCGCGCCATGGACGCCCGCGGCGCGCGCAGGCCGGGCCAGGCGCCGCCCGCCGCTCCCCAGGCCGCTCCGCCGCCGCCGCCGCCGCCCGAGGCCCGCACTCGCCCGGCCGCCGCTCAGCCCGGCTGCGGGGCGGGGCGGCCGCGACGGGCGGGCGGTGCCGCGCGAGGCCCGCAGATTGGGCCGGTGGCTGTCCGTCCGGCTGAACGGGCCCTCCGATTGGCCTGGCTCGCGCCGGGAGGGCGGGCGCCCCTGTCGCCCTCGGGGCGGGGCCGGCACCGAAGAAGGCGGGATCTTTGGGGTGGAGGCGCTTCTCATTGGACTCGCGAGCGAGGTTCTTTCTTTCAGAATGAAAGGGAGGCGGGGTCGTTGGGGAGGTGGAGCGACCGTCCTCCATGGCCAATTATAATTGCTCTGAGGACACGTCAGTCATAGCGAATGGGCTTGGTATTGGGAGTTTCGCGGAATGGGGCGTGACCAGAAGTGCCAGGTGTACAGAAAGAGTCTCCCTTGGTTCCCAGGTTGGGTCAGCCCCCGAGACGAGGATCTTAGCGGAGCGAACGGGGACGTGGCCCGAAAACTGGAAAATACCGACAGGAGGTCCAGCTACTCTTGCTATATTTAGGGAGAAATCTGTTTCTAAACCACCTTTTCCCCAGAAACACTGGAAAGAGGCCATAAATTTCAAGCAAATTCACCTTTGAGAGTTGCACGGGACTCTTGGCGACTTTCGAAAAGCTGGCTAATCATCATAATCACCTGAAATTCCCCTGGAAAGTCTTTAGATAGCAAAGTGATCGAGAGAGGGCGACCTGGCTTTGCTGAGCCTGTGAGTTAAAACCTATACTCAACCAAGTTACTGGTTATACTGGTTGCGTTACCTTTTAAGGGACCTTTTGTGTGCGTGTGTGTTTTGTTCTTAGCAAGTACCTCCAGTAGTTGTAAAAATATAAACTGAGAAAATGAACTTGCAAAACAGTACAGTGCCTACCCCCAAATAAGTGCTTGAGGAATGTCAGCTGATCTTATTAGATTCCTTATGCTCACCAGATCTACTGAATCTGCTGGAAGGAGCCCAGGTATCCAAGTGATTGGTTAGATTTGGGAACAGTCTTAAAGATTATCTTGTCACCGACTTGCCTTTCCACCCCGTACAGGTGAATACAATGAAGGGGAGCAGGAAAACCAAATAACCCATGATCACACAGGGCAGCTGGAACTCTGTTCTTTTAGAACATCTGTCTGCTTCTAATCAGAGAGGGATATGATCAATAGAGAAAAAAAAATGATTAGTGAATGTGATTCCATTATATTCTATGAATAATTTTTGCATAATCCTTTTTTGCATCAAGAAACTTATACATTCATTAGGAAGCCAGACTGTTCAAATTACTGGGCAAAGCAGAGTCTAAAGGCATCCCTATTTTCTGCCATGGAGCCATGGATATTCAAGATTTAATCGAGATTTAAACTCTCTGAGGACCTTAAATGGCCGTGATTTATAGCATTTGTCACTTGCTACAAATGCTATAAATCATAGCATGAATTTCTATTCCTTTTGAGTCAACATTATTCAGTAAAACAATATGGATAAAATGCATATTATCTTTGAAAAACAATTAAAAGGAAATCTTGTTTCTTTGTGAAAATCATCTCCTGCAAAAAGCCAAGCACCGCTATTACAACAGAAGTGAAGAGGACTAAGAAATCAATTTTTTCTAAAACAGAAAATAGGGAAATTTCAAAGAGGGAGAATAGTATTCAAGTCAGAGTTCATCTCATATTCAGTTAAAAAAATTGAAGATTTTTTTAATTCACAAAATAGAATCACCAAGTGCTTCAGACAACAGGAACAAATAACTTTATATCTTTATAAATAGCTTGATGTCTATGTTTATATAATCATTAAATATTTTAAAGGGTCACTTACATTTTTTAGTGACACATTATGGCATTTTATGGGAGAAATTATATGCTGTTAGTGGTATCTAATTTGGGAATTTGACAAGGTCCCTGGACATATCCTTCACGTTGTCAAGGGGCTAAAGTGCTTCAAATAAACAAGCTTATCTGTGTAGTCAATAATAATCTCTTAATTATCCCCTACATTTATGGCAAGCTATAATTTTCAAAGTGCTTCCACATACATGATCTCATCTGTCCTTTCCACACTGCTGGGAGGGAGGCCAGTCAGAGGCAACTGTAATAGAATAATCTGAGTCCTGGGCAGCTATCATTGCTCATCAGGAGAAGTCTGCTGGTAATTGCAGGACCTGGATGTGTGTTCATCACATACAATGGAGTTGGAGGAAAGCCTGAGAGCCTGTTTGGGAGCCTGCTTCTACCACCCATTGCTCTGTGACCTTGAATGAGTCACGTAATGCTTTTGATGCTTAGTTTCCTTATCTGTAAAGTCAGGATAAAAATAAGACCTTGATAAATATTAAATAAGTTAACCTGCAAGGCTGCGGATGTAGCTCATTGATAGAGTATGTTCTGATTGCACATGAGACCATGGGTTCAATCCCCACGAAACAAAACAAGAGCCATGTGTGGTGGCATGAGTTTGTGGTCCCATTTACTTGGGAGGTTAAGGCAGAAATGTCACTTGAATCCAGGAATTGAAGCCCAATCTGCGACCTAGTGAGATTTCATTGCTTCGGGGGGAAAAAGGAAGAGAGGAGGAAATGATCTGGTTAAATTAAGGTACATTCATATAATGCAATAATATGAAGTTCCTAAAAGAATAAGCAAGACTGAGATTTGCAAACAGATGGCCCACAGACATGCTGTCTGTCTGAGACCACCATGTGTATAAAAATTGGTTGAGGGGTGGAAGGGATATAGTGAATGCTCCTCCCAATTTGTGTTCAGTTCCACCTCCTAAGCCAAGGAGCACCCAGCAGGGATTGGAACATATGTGTGAAACAGTGGACTCATCTGGAATCTCTAGAAAGGGAGCAGCCACAGGACTGTGGCTTCCTAGCTGGGTGGAAGGGGGTGGGGGCCGAGGCCTGGAATTAAGCTCAGTATTCTGGGATTCCCCAGAGGAAGAGGATCCCTGGGATCCCATGCATGTAACTCTCTTGGGAGGCCCTAGAAGGGTTTTCGGCCCTGGGGAAAATGTGGGAGAGCTACATGGGGTGGAGGGACATTTTCTCCATCTCTGAGTGTGGGAGCTTGCCAACAACTGCATTTGCTTCAACTGGTGGTCATCAGAGGAGCAGCACCTTGTGCATTACACCATTTCTCTCTACTGCATGAGAGACCTTAAAGGCTTTCTCTGAAAGGCCAAGAGCTGTGAGTACAAAAAAAAAAAAAAAAAAAAAAAAAAAAAAAAAAAAAGAACACAAACTTAAGGACACCCGTGTACCAGAGAAAAGCAGATAAAATAGAATATTTCCAATAGTGGTGAGTAGAATTTCCCATCAGTATCACCACCATCATGACCATCACCACCATCATCATCACTACCACCACCACCCAGTCGTCACCATCATTGCCACCTTCACTATGACCACCATCATCACCACCATTACCTTCATAACCATCACCATCACCACCACTGTCATCCCACCTTAGGAAAACTGTTCATGGCATAAAATGAAAATAGCAAATCATGATTTACAGAAGGAGGAGAGGGAGGAGGAGGAGGAGGAGGTAGGGACACAGGTAAAGAAATAATAAAATTTCTTTGGCCGATGGGGTAGCAAACCAAATACTCAGTAACCA
Organism: Ictidomys tridecemlineatus; assembly: GCF_052094955.1. Lineage (NCBI taxonomy): Eukaryota > Metazoa > Chordata > Mammalia > Rodentia > Sciuridae > Ictidomys > Ictidomys tridecemlineatus. The sequence goes on along the minus strand of NC_135486.1, from coordinate 108,695,019 downwards.
TTAAAAAATATCACACAAACAAATCAAAACTTTAAAAAAGTGTCACTGAGCAGAGCAAGGAAGCACCCTGGCCAACATCAAAGTGAAAGCAGAAAGACAAAGAATTGAACTGATAAGTTGTGAAACTCCAACTGCCTGGGGGGCTCCTGCTGAAGCCTTTTATCCCTGGCCGTGCTGGGGACACAGGAGACCAGAGGGCAGGAGTAGAGATCATCAAAGACAGAGCCTCTGATGGGCCACTGGATAAACCCAGGGCCACAGAGATCTGTGCATTCAGGGGAAAGATGAAGTAGCCAAATCAAGAGTATGACAAAGTTTATCAATACGTTAGGTTTCTCAACACATATTTAAAATCCCTGAACAGGCAAACAAGACAACATGAGTGAAAACCAGCTCAGATACAGCCAGAAGAATCACCCCCACGAAAAGCTGGGGTACTGAAATTATCAAGTATAGATCACTGAATGAATGTATTGACTACTTCTAAAGAAATAAAAGAGGCAATTGAAAGTCTCAGTAAGAAATAAGAGAATATAATCAATGCCTCAAATGTGGAAGAAGAACCAAACAACATGTAAATATGAAAAGCAAACTAAATAGAAACTTAATGGATGGGTTAAATTGCAGATTAAGACACAAAAGAAAGAGACTGGACTGGATTATAGGTCTAAAAAAAATTACCCTGAATCCAACACAGACCTGAGATATGGAAAGGGTGATAGGAGAATGAGAGAGAGAGAGAGAGAGAGAGAGAGAGAGAGGAGAAAATATCTAAAATATATCTAAGCAGAGTTCAGAAGGGGACAGAAAGAATGAGGAAGAGAGAATCACTGAGAATTTTAAATTGGCAAATAACAAGGAATGCTTGGTTTGGTAAATAAAAAGAAATGCAACCTATAACATACACTAAAGTGTATCAAAGACAAAGGGATTTTAACAACAGCTAGAGAGAAAGTAATAACAGCTACAGCGCAGGTAGTAGTAACTAGGTTCTGGACTTTGTCTGACCCTCTGCACTTACTGGCTCTTGCAACCCTCTAAGGAACTGGGTAAACTGAGAGCCGACGTCTCCATGACAGAAGTGAGGCCAGATGGGGAAGTGGCATGTTCAAAATGCCAAGAGAAAACAGTCACTAATCTAGAACTGGAAACTCAGTGAAAATATCTCCTGGAGAAGATAAAGATGCTTCAGATAAAAACAGGGTTGGCTGGGCATGGTAGTGCATGCCTGTAATCCCAGCAGTTTGGGAGGCTGAGGCAGGAGGATTGCAAGTTCAAAGCCAACTAGGCAATTTAGCGAGGCTCTAAGCAATTCGGGGAGGCCCTATCTCTAAACAAAATATAAAAAGTCTGGGGATGTGACTCAGGGGTTAAGTCCCCATGGGTTCAATCCCTGGTACCAAAAATAACCCTCCCCCCCAAAACCAGGATTATTTTATACTAATAATTTTATCCTAATCCCTCAGAGCCTCATAATGTGACTATATTTGGAGACAGGACCTTTAAAGAGGAGATTAAGGTGCATTGAGGTCATTTGGTTTGGCTCCAACCCAGTCTGACTGGGGTCTTCATAAAAAGAGATCAGGGCACACACATACCAGAGGGATGACCCTTTGAAAACCCTGGAGAAGAAGAGTCAGACCTGTTCACACCTTAGTGTAGGACTTCTAGCCTCCAGATTTGTGAGAAAATACATTCCTATTTGTAAGGCACTCAGTCTATGGTACTTTATCATGACCACCTAGCAGACTAATATTGTATGCTATAGGAAGAGGGAAAAATAATATCAAAAGGAAGGTCTGACAATCCAAAATGAATGGCAGACATTTTGTGAACCTGTAGATAATTCTTATTTATTTATTTATGGTACTGGATATTGAATCCAGGGGTCCTTTACTTACTGAGCCACTTCTCCAGCACTTTTTATTTTTTATTTTGAGACAGTCTCATTAAGTTGCTTAGGACCTCCCTAAGTTGCTGAGGCTGGCCTCCAACCTGTGATCCTCCTGCTTCAGCCTCCAGAATTGGTGGGATTACAGGCATGTGGCACCATGCTGGCATGTGTAGATGATTCTTATCGTTGACTGTATTAACAATAATAACTTTGACTTATAAAGTTAAGAAAAAAATGGAGCTAAAGTATTGGACACAAAAGACAATGTGGAAAAAAAAGCTGTGATAATTAAAGAATTCAAAGATCTTGAAAAGAGGATAAATGTTTTGGTTAGTGCTAAATTTTGTCAACTTAAATATTCATGTTAAAATTTCTAGGGTAAACACATGAAAAAAGAGTAATAGAATTTTTAAATTCTACTCTAGAAGAGGAGAAAATAATGAAATAAGGAAATAAAAATCAGTATATGATTTGAGAGAAGTGAAGAAAAAAGAAATATGAGAATTAAAAATTGCACAAATAGGACAAAATAAGAGGGTGGGAATAAACCCAAATATTTTACTAATCAAGATAAATGTAAGTAGATTAAAAAAGAGTTAAAAGATGGCCTATCAGACCAGATAAAACAAACAAACAAACAAACAAACAAACAAGGTTCAGCCACAGGCTCATGAAGGACACACCTAAAGACCCAGAAAAGATTAAAAAAAAAAAAAAAGCAGGCAAATACTAACCAAAAGAAGTCTGGAGTATCAATATTAATAGGAGAAAAAAATAGATTTTTTTTAAGTCCAAAAGAATTACTAGTGAGAAAGAGGGCTATTGTATATAGTAAGAGATTTAATTAAGTAGTAAGATATGTAGCAATTCTAAAGATGTACGCACCTAATAACATAGCCTCAAACACTTAAGGCAAAAAAATGGACAGAACATCAAGGAGAATCTCAAGAGTCCACCATTATTGTGGGGTGTGGGTTAAGCAATTTTGTTTCCTTCTAGTAAGAAAATAGTTCAGGCAGTTGAAAAATGTAGTTATAGTGGTCTGTGATGTCAGTAACCTCTCCTGGTATCCATGATGTTCTACAGCTATTCCTCATGAATTTGCATTGGGTCTGGAACTTATTTTGACAAATAGAATTCTGCCAGTTCTAGTCTAAGCCTTAGGAAAGCCTGATAACTTCTGATTTTGTGATAGTGAAGTCCTGAGCTGTTAGATAAGAACTCTAGCTACCCTGCAGGAGAGACTATGGGCGGAGGTAAAGGCCCTGAGAGCACCCGCTGAGCCATGCCCTCTGCCAATCCACAGGCTGCATGTAGTCAGAGGAACTGCGCCAAGCTAAGCTCAGCTCCGGTTGCAAAATCATGACCAGATAAAATGTTTTAAGCCACTAAGTTTCGAATGGCTTGAAATGATAAGTTTGACCTATTAAATGTACATGAACAAGAATTAAAGAATACATATTCTATTCAAATAAAAGGAATATTTAAAAAAACTGACCAAATACTAGGTCTGAAAGCAAGTTTCAACACACGTCAAAGGACTAGTATCATATAGACCATGTTTTCTGAACCAGGTTGCCTTAAATTTGAAAGCATTAACATAAAGATGTATTCCTTTTTTTATTTATTCTTTTTAGTTATACATGACAGTAGAATATATATTGCCATATTATACATACATGGAGTATGACTTCCCATTCTTGTAGTTGTACATGATGTGGAGTTACACTGGTCATGTGTTCATATATGAACATAGGAAAGTTATATCAGACTCATTCTACTGTTTTTCCTATTCTCTTCCTCCTACCCTTCCCTTCATTCCCCTTTGTCTAATCCAATGAACTTCTATCCTACCATAAAGATATATTCTAACAACTGCACTGTTATAGAAATTAAAAATACACTCCTAAGTAAGCTCATCAAGTGAAGATCTAATTTAGTGTATTTAGAACTAAACCATAGTTGAATTACTACATATCAAAAATGCATGATTAGTTTCGGGAGGCTGAGGCATGAGGATCGCAAGTTTGAGGGTAGCTTCAGCAATTGAGCAAGCCCTAAGCAACTTATCGAGGCCCTGACTCAAAATTTTTTTAAAAATAAATAAATAATAAAAATGTCTGGGGGTGTAGCTTTTTGGTAAAGCACCCCTTGATTCAATCCCTAGTACTGCCCCCCTTAAAAAAAAAACACATGATGAGCTAGGAATATGCCTCAGTGGTAGAGCACTTGCCTCATGGGCATCAATCCCCAGCAAAACACACACACACACACACACACACACACACACACACACACAGCATCCAAAATAAGGAGCTAGAAAAATACCAGCAAAGTAAACCTTTTTTTTTTTTGAGTTTCATCTTTTATTTATTTTTTTTCCATTTTTTTATTGATTGTTCAAAACATTACAGAGCTCATGATATATCATCTTTCATACATTTGACTCAATTGGGTTTTGAACTCCCCAAATACATAATGCAGACTTACTTCTGTTACATACTCACATTTTTACATAATGGCATATTAGTGACTGTTGTATTCTGCTACCTTTCCTATCCCCTACTATCCCCCCCTCCCCTCCCCTCCCCTCCCATCTTCCCTCTCTACCTCCTCTGCTGTTGTTCAATTCTCTCCCCTTTTTTCCCCCTCCCCCTTGCCCCTCATAACCTCTTATTATTTTGTGTATCACTGAAGGTCTCCTACCATTTCCATATGCTTTCCCTTCTTTCTCCCTTTCTCTCCCCCCATTCGTCTTAGTTTACTGTTAGTCTTTTCCTCATGCTCTTCCTTCCTGTTCTATTCTTAGTGGCTCTCTTTATATCAAAGAAGACATTTGACATTTGTTTTTTAGGGCTTGGCTAGCTTCACTTAGCATAATCTGCTCTAATGCCATCCATTTCCCTGCAAATTCTATGATTTTGTCGTTTCTTAGTGCTGCATAATACTCCATTGTGTATAGCTGCCACAATTTTTTTATCCACAAAGTAAACCTTAAGAAGAATGAAAAATGGCACTAACAGGTTAGCAAGAACCTCCGAATCCCACAGTGAGTTAGACGCGAGCTCTCTGATGATGCACTGGAAGGGTGCAGATTAGACCCTCTGCAGGATCCTGGCCAAGGCTAGGACTGACCAGGTAACCACACCACACCTCCAGCGTGGGCTGTACTTCTTCAGGCACAACTTCTCTGGCCCTCTTCTTGCTTGGCTAGCCCAACTCCAGACGTCTTTCTTTCCTCCTGGGGCAGTTGCTGTTGGATGATTACTTCTCATGGATTCGTCTCTTTATTTTCATCCAAAGAGGCCAGTGAAGTAGCCTTTAAAAACTGTGGTGGCAGAGGTTGGCAGTATGCTTGCCTGGGTTGGATTGGCCTCTTGTGCCCTGAGGAGGCACAGGACCAAAGAGGAGGAGTCATGGGCAGGCGACCTGGACCAACAGAGTCCAACTGAGCCCAACTTTGATCCTCTGACTCCTGGCCAAACCAAACACATGAGTGAGAAGTACTAATTCTCTTTTGACGCCATTGGATTTGGGATAGAGCATTGCTATGGTCATCAGTAATATAAAATCTATTAAATAATCAACTAATTTTTTTAAAGCTGTAGTTCTAGTGTTAAAGGGGCTTTTTATGCTTTTAAATGTGGTAGCTCTGGAACCACTTTATTATCCAGCCCGCATAGGAAATGGGAGGTTGTTTTGAATCCAATAGTCTGGTCTTGTCTGGATTGCCCTGGATTCACAGGTTGCTAGAGTAAACAAGATCACGTTGACCTCAGCTCTTGATTTCTGTTGCCATGGTGATCAGCACCTGGGTAATTGCAGGGTCTCAGTGCCCGCAAGCTGCCCTCAGATGGCTGAGTGTCCCCAGACAGACAGTGTTCAGAAGCAGGGCCCCTTGTCGAGATGAATGTGCTCCAAGAATATCTGCCAGATGCTCCTTGGTGCATTAGCCACAGTGGCTCCTCCCTCCCCCAGAGCTGCTTTTGTCCAAGAGCAAAATAACAAAAAGAAATGGGGGGGGGCGCTCAAGGAGCTGTGCTGGGCCATTTTTGCCCTCTCAAAGACCCATGTGGAAAATGCAGCCTCAGTTTTCTCATCTGTAAAATGCAAAAGCCTTGGATTTCGTCTCAGTCCCTGATCTGTGCTAGGACCCTTTTGAGGCACAGGTATTATTAGCACAGGGCTGAGCAGGTGTGGGGACTAGGCAGGGGACAGAAGACTTTGGGGTGTACCCCTCTCCTCAGTTCTGTTCTGAACTGCAGATGCCCGAGACTGGGTCATTTGTAAAAGACAGGGATTTATTTCCTCGAAGTCCTGGAGGCTGGGAAGTCTAAGACCAAGACAGTGGCATGGGGAAGGTCTTATTGCTCCCATCTCACAAGGTAAAAGGGCAGAGAAAGGAAACTGAACTTACCCTTTGTGTTGACATTAACCCCACCGCAGGGTGGAGCCTCTTGGCCTAATCACCTCTTCCAGTCTCACCTTTCAGCAAGACAATGGAATGTCACCATGAAGTGTGGAGGGGACATTCAACCCGTCCCCACCTGACTTCCTGTGACAAGACAGCTGTCTTGGTTGTACTCTCAGGGCCAGAGCACCGTGAGCACGACTTGGACAGTGCCACAGGCCCAGCAGTGGAGTCTTAGGATGTCTGGGACTCGCATGGCAGAGGTTTGGCCCAGGTGACACTCAGATCCAGATGCTCTGGTCATCTCATGGGCAGCCGCCTCACCGCTGGCAGGGAGCTGCCCTGCTCAGACCATTTATTCCTGACCTGAAGAAGCACCCGCCAGTGCAGCCCCAGCCCTCACCCAAGTGAGCAGCGTACTTTTTCATTCTGTGGTGCTGGGGATGGAACCCAGGGCCTTGCGCACGCTCCACTAGAGAGCCACACCCCCAACCCCTGCATGCACCTTTCGAGGGGGCCAGGTGTAAGTTACCCTTCAGGACACTTTCCTGTCACTTTGCAGTTGGGGAAACTGAAGCCTCCCCGTGTGGAGTCAAGGTCAAGATCAAGGTCACTCACCCAAGCTGTAGCAGAGTTCTGGGTCTTCAGGTTCTCAGGCCAACAAACTTCCCACTACAAGAAATCAGGCTGTGGAAAAGTAAGGATGTCGGGTTGGAAGAGGCGACAGCTGGGTGTCTTGTCTGTCTGATCAGAGACTCTTCCGGGCATCTGGTTCTTCCATAGCAAACCGTGTTTCTGCCTCCCCCAGATCCTTGTCAGCCAAAGTCTGATTTTATTGGGTTGGCACATGGCCCAGGGGAATGTTTCCATTCCAACCTCCCTTGCAGTGTGGGGGTGGCCAATTACACGTAGGTGGCAGTCTTCAGGGGGGACTTCCAGAAAACTGAAAGGGGCGGCTGCCCATTAGGCAGGAGCCCGTCACTTGCTCCCTGCCCTTTCTCTCTCCTTGGGGAGCACTGAAGCCCCATGAGAATTAAAATCTGTGGGTTCTAGAATAAACACATGTTTTACCTGAGGTTCTCCAAAGAAACAGAAACAATAGTGTAATAGTGTGTGTGTGTGTGTGTGCCCGCACACGCGCACATATGTAGATTTCTGTTTTAGTCAACTTTTTTTTTTTTCACTGCTGTGACGAAAGGACCAGACCAGAACAATTGCAGAGGAGAAAAAGTTTATTTAAGGGCTCATATCCTTAGCTATGACTCAGAGGTCTCAGTCCATAGACAGCTGGCTCCATTCCTTGGGGCTCGGATTAAGGCTGAACATCATGGTGGAAGAGTATGGCAGAGGGAAGTGGCTCACAAGATGATCAAGAAGCAGAGAGAGATTCCACTCATCAGATACAAAATATATTCCCCAAAGCTACACTCCAAAGACCCACCTCCTCCAGGTATAACCTCCCGCCTTCAGTTATCACTCAAGTAGTCCCATCAGGGGATTAATTCCCTGATTGGGTTAAGGCTCTCATAACCCAATCATTTCTCCTCTAAACTTTCTTATATCATCTCACACATGAACTTTTTGGGGGACACCTCACATCTAAACCATAACAATTTATTTTAAGGAACTGGCTCATGCAATTGTGGAGGCTGGAAAGCCCAACATCTGGAGTCAGCTGGAGACCCCGGAAGAGCAGGTGTCGTAGATGAAGTCAGAAGATGTCTGCTTCAGGATTCCTTGGTGTTCAGCCAGGGCCAATCTGTTCTCTGAAGGCCTTCAATTGACTGCATGAGGCCCCCCACATTTTGGAGGTAATCTGCTGTATTCCAAGTCTACCAACTTAAACGTTAATCTCATCCAAAAATAGCCTTGTGGAATAAAGTTTGACTATATATCTGAGCACTGAGAGCCAGCCAAGTTGACACATAAAATTAACTATCTGAATGTATACCAGAAACACGCTCCAGTCTTCCAACCAACTTTCTTGAGCAATCCCAGAGGGCACCCCAGGATCAGCCTGCTCCTCATAGCTATCATTGCAGGAAGCTCTTCCTGTTGTTCCATAAATGAAATGGTAACTGGGACCAGCCATGGTCAAGAGATCAAGTCACCCTGCTCTCCAAACCTGCTAATTTGGTCCTCAAAGTTCCTGTTAGTCCCCATAAATGTTCTCCTGGGGTTGGGGAACAACTAAGAAGAACCTAAGTTCCAACAGGGAAGGGAGGTTGGGGGTGTAGCTCATGGTAGAGCATGTGCCTAGTATGCAGGAGGCCCTGGGCTCCATCCCCAGCGCCACACCACTATGACAATAAAAATAAAACCAAAAAACCCCAAATATAGAAGTGCTTCGGAACTCAAGCCTCAGTCACACGACCAACCCTTCCTTAAAAATGTGCTGACTTTGGGTGAGATAATCAGTCAGAAGACAGTAACTGTCTCTCCCAATGTGACTGGCAGCATCCCAGAGGGTCTCCCTGTCTAATTCCAGAGGTGACAAAACCCATTCTAAAGAAAGGGCCTCTGGCACGGCTCTCAAGGCTCCCAGGGACTCTGCCTGCTTTGTACTCATCATCCATCTGTAGACCCACCCACTCACCCATTCACTTTTCCACCTAAACCCACCTATCCATCTGCCCATCACCCACCCACCCCATTCACCTACTCCTTCATCCATCCATCTATTTTATTTACCAGAGTTCTCATTGTCAACCCACTCATCCATCCACTCATCCATCCATCCACACCCACCCACCCATCCATCCATTCATCTATCCACCCACTCATCCATTCATCCATTCTTCCTCCTACCCACCCATCTATCCGTCCATCACCCACCCACCTGCCTATCCACCTACTCATTCATCCACCCAAGTTTCCACTGTCCACTCATCCATCCACCTGCCATCCTCCTACGTATCCTTCCTCCTACCATCTACCCCTCGAACATTTCCAGAGCTCCTCCTGGGTTCAGACACCGGGCTCCAGCTCTCCCTAGCTGGGTGCAACCCCCTGCTTTATATGTAAAACTGGGGAGACAGATATTAAACATAGGTTTTTATACATACAGTTGTAGTAAATGTCAGGAATGAGATGGTTGCAGGAATACAAAAGAAGATCCAAGGAATTTTGGGCCCAGTTTGGTGGGATGGGGAAGGGTTTGGGGTGGGAAAAGATTCCCTGAGAAAGCTGAGCTCTGAAGTGTGAAGGAAGGGGGTCAGTCAGGGCCATTCTGGCCAAAGTAATAGAGGGAGCCAAGGCCCCATGGTGGGGAACAACCTCTGGCCAGAGCAGTGAGCAGGGCTGGGGGAGTCCTGATGGCTTTGTGGGGAGGCACACAATGCAGAGAGAGTCCAAGGTGCCAGTTGAGGCTGGAAGGCCAGGATTCATATTCTGATTTTGCCACCTCCTCAGTGTGTAATTCACAGCGTGGGACTCTATGTTGCTGGGTGCCAGTTTCATCTTGTATAGGATGAAGATAAGAATCGTGATGACAACACTTTTTGAGAGTTAATTTTGTGCCAGTCGCTCTTCTTATGACTTTACATGTCTGAGCTCCCTGAATTCGAATTCAACCCTATTGTGCTATTGTATGTATTATTTATTATTCCCACTTTATAGATGAGGCATGGTGAGGTTCAGTAATTGCTCAAGATCACACAACAATTCCAACGTAGAGAGATGGATCCCACGTTCCACATCCTTAACCCTTAGACTGCAATGCCATGTGGAAGTTCTACCAGTAGGATAAGTTAGGTTGTGATGCAGTAACAAAAAGCTTTTATGGCTTTCAACAGCCAAGATTTCTTTCTGGTTAGGGACTCCCCTTTGTGTCACCTCACTCCTGGATTCAGGCTGCTCCAGCAGCCACACTTTTGAACACTGTTGAAAACATTGGAAATATTTGGTTAGTGCTAGCAATTGCCCCACTGTTATGATGAGATTAGAGATTATGCATGGAAAATGCCAGGGTGCGAAGTGTATCCTGGGGTCTGGCCCCCTCTGCCACTTACTAGCCGTGTGAGCTCCAACAAGATACTACCTGAGGCTGCCTCCCATTCTGTGAAATGGAGGTAAACTCCTCTATCTTAGAAGGTGAAGGTTACCTGGGGTAATGCCTATAGGGCCTGCCACACAATCTGCCATCTGTAAGGCTGGTTCAAAATGTAAACACGGAGCTTCTTGTTTAAAAGTGCAAGAAGGGCTGGGATGCAGCTCAGTGGTGGAGCACTTGCCTAGCATGTGCCAAGCTCTGGAAAAAAGAAGAAGAAGAGAAAAAAAAAGTATTAAATACAGGGCCCTTCTGGGGAGGGGAGGCCATTGTGGGATCCTCAGCTGGAGGCTGCAGACAGAATAGCCAGTCCAGGATGTACATCACTGAGTGCTGGACGCTCCGACCTCTGTGGGAACACACAGGAAATGGTTCATCTTCTCCCTGCTGCTGACTCACTCTGTTCAGCCTTGGCCTTTCCAATCCCAGCTTCCTGTCCCTTCCCTGCGGCCTGGGCACTTTGGGGCAATAAAAAGGCCGGAGTGGTTGAATCTAAAACTTCCATCTCAGATCCAAGTTCATGGTCATCTTGTCCCCTCCATCGAGTTGGTGTGGGGGGAGAGGATGAGGGAGTGAGGGGGGAGGAGAGGGAGGAGAAAAGCTAGAATGTTTTAATTACCTCCAGCTACCATCCAACGCCACCTGCCTTTGGGTCACTGTGTCTGTCCAAGGCAGCCTCTTTGTGGTCAGTATCCAAAGGGACCAGGGGTGGGGTCCCCAGGACTTTGGTATGCCTCATGGGTCTCAGCTACCTTCTGTTGATAGGGCTGCTGGCTAGCACACTGGCTCTAGTTTGGAGTCCTGCATGTCACTTTGGAGGCAGTGGGAAAAGGCCCGCTCAGTAGGATAAGACAAGGAGACACTCACAGCCTAGGGCCATGCCAGGCAACAAGCCAGCCCTGGTCTGGTGCTTTGGCCCCACGATAACATCCGTGGCACTAAATGCTCGAAGCATTTTCTCTGGGCCAGGAACAGCCCCAAGCATTTTACTGAGAAGTGTCTGAGTTTCACAACTAGGAGGTGGGTCCTCTTATGAACCCCATTTTTCTCTGTCGAGGAAATTGAAGCCGAGACAGGTTCAGAAATGTGCCCAAGGTTATGACATTAGGATGTGGCAGTCATGGCCAGGACCCAAGGTCTTCCAAGTCCATTTCTGACACTTGATGAGCTCTCAGGGCAAGGAGGGAGGGAGGCACTGAGGTTAGAGTGAAAAGTGTATGCCAGGGCCTGAGGCCTGGAGGGCACCTGACCAGGACTGGCTGGGAGCTTCACGAGGTCAGGCAGGGCCTGTGTCAAGGTGAGGTTTGAGAGATAAGGTTGGGGTTTACTGAAGGGGCTCTAAGGATTTGGACTCTCTTCCTGAACACACTTAACATTCTGAATTATCTTATCACGTACATGCTTGTCACCTGCCTCTCCCTTAGGATGTCCATTCCATGAAGCCCACCACGTAGCCGTTTTGTTCATCTCTGTCCCTTACGTCCAGGAGGCACTCAGTAAATGCGTGGAGGGATGATTGAACAAATGAATGAAATGTCTCCTGGCTGGGAGGTGTGGCCACTGTGTTACACCTCCTTACCACTGCCAGGTCCTCAGGTGCTCAGTGTGTGTGGGGTGGTTGGTTGGGGCAGGTCCCACCTTCGCCCAGACAATAGTGCATTTGGGATGGGGCATCCCTGGGCATCCTGGAGAACGGGTCTTGAAATTCCACACATGACCACCAGGTGTCGCTCATGCCACGCAAGAAAACCCAGTGATGGGCTTGGCTGAATTTGGGTGTCTGGAGCTGGGGTCTCAGTCTGTGAGTCACAGATGAGTTCTCTAGGCTTCCTTTGGTTCTCATTAGCACTCGGATTTCCTCCCCTAGAAACATACAAGCGTGACCATCATTGCAGACCAAAGGCTCATAGCCCCTCTCCCCAGTTCTGAGCAGCTGTAAGTGAGAAAACAGGAGGGTGGTGGGGATGGGGACCTTGGGCCTGAAGCGGGACACTGCTAGCCCTGACTCCACCCACTTCCCACCCACAAGCTTTGGCCTTGGCCCCCCAAGAAAAGGCTCACTGGCCAGGCCATTCATCAGCTGCCTAGACCCCTCGCCCTGGTTGCCAAGCCCTCCCCCTTGCCTGAGGAGCTAATTTGGCTTCCTGCCACCGCTCCTCAGGAACTTACCAGATCTCAACTCAGAGTGTATACTCCAAGCCCAGGGGGCCCCTCAATAGCTTGCTGAGGCTGGGTTGGCCAATCTTGCCTCCAGACCAAACAATTGAGTTCTGGAAGCTTCCTGACTGCTATGGGAGGACATGGTTAGTCACTGAATCATTGTTCACTCAGGAATGAGTGCAGCAAAACCAGGACTGTATTTCTAGAACTCAACCTAATGGCTGTTTCCAGCCCCTAATCTCCTTCTCTATCTCTCTCCTTTTTCCTTCCTTCCTTTCTTCTTTCCTTTTTATGAGAGACTGAACCCAGGAATGCTCTGCCACTGAGCTACATCTACATTTTTTTTAAATAAAATAAATAATAATAAATAAGTTGCTGAGGCTGACCTTGAACTTGTGATCCTCCTGAGTTGCTGGGACTACAGGTGAGCACCACCACACTGGGCCTCTGTTTCCCCATCTGTCCACTGAATAATTCCTACTAGAGTCCTTTGACCCACAGATGACAGTGACCCTGCACCCCTGGAGATGCGCTCTTGGTCTCTTTTCAAGAGACAAATTGCTGAAGAGGAGCAGGGAGCATCCCCGAGGTCCCCCATGGCAGGTGTCCTCTGGACCTTTCCATGGACATGATGTCTACTGAGTGATGGCTACATCTAAACCTGTGCTCAGGGCTGCGTGGAAGAGGGTGCTGCTCTTGGAAACTTGAAATGCTTCATTTGCACTGATTCCTGAAACAGCCCCTAACTGAGGTCCAGCATCACCCTGTCCACAGGGGCCTTCCCAAAGCCCTGGGCATGCCCAGAACCCCGGAGAGCACCGAACCCCATATGGTAAGGCTTTTCCCATCTTCACTTATCACACACTGGGACCATAATTCTTGCAGTTTGAGGTGCAGCCGCAAAACTAGCATGATTTTTTCCCCCTTCTTCACAATTTCACGGGTAGAAGATTCTTTCTTAGCAACCTCAGCACTCGATTTTTCCCTTTCTTTCTTAAGTCAAGGACTTTCACCCTTTCACTTGAAGGAGGCACTTCCTGGCTTCTCTGTTGCACTTATGAATTGCCAGCATCGTTACTCTTGCACTTTGGGGTCCCTGGAGTAAAATGAGGGCTACTTGAACACAGCACAGGACAGCGATGTGATGACCCAGGTGGCTGCTAAGTGATAGACAGGCAGGTGGCATGTGAACGCGGAGTCACTGTCCAAAGGGATGAGTCGTGCCTGGGGTGGGCTGGAGTGAGAGGGCTCAAGATTTTGCCCAGCTATTTGGAATGCAAATTTAAAGCTTATGAATTGTTTATTTCTGGAATTTTCCATTTAATATTCTTGGATCAAAGCTGACTGGATAGCTGAAACCTTGCACAGATGGGGACTCTAATGCAGTCCTATGATAAGGGAGGGAGAAGGAAGGAGCAGCAGTGGGAGTGGCCAGCTCTGCTTTCATCTGTCCAGTGTCCTTTGTTTCTTACTCCAGTGTCAGCTCCCGATCTCCCCATTTCAGTGTTGGGAAGCTTCCCAAGACACACACACGTGCACACATCCTGCCCCTCATGGAGTCACAGATAGGTGCCCAGGCACCACACCGTCACACATAAAGAGCACATGGGTCACACACATGTGCATGCACCATACACTCCTGTGTGCACAGAGTCGCAGGTACACATGCCATAGAGTCACACACTCACACACATGTAGAGCCACACATGTGCACACACACAGAGGCATGGGGCCTGTGACCTGGACCTACTTGCTCCTTTGGCAACAGTGACGTGAGCCAAAGGGGAGGTGCAGACGTGGGGGAATGAGTTTGGTTGCATCCCCAGGAGGAAGGAGTGGGTGGCCCTATGTTTCCCCATGGAGATGACTTGGCTGCAGAGGGCGGGGACAGAGCTATCTTTGTGGAGCTGCAGCCCAGGCAGTGTTGGGAGAGGGACAAGCTGGAGCTGAGTACCTCCTGGCCTGGGCCTGACCTGGTGGCTTTTAGAAAAGCTTGTGGCCCCCATCCCTTCCTCTTTCTCACCCTAATGGGCCAGGAGCATGTTGGTGTCCTTGATGCTGTTGGTGTCCTTGCTACCTCCAGCCCTCTCTGGGCCTCCCTTCCCCCCATGCACAGGAGAACCTCCACTCAGACTCCACTAAGGCAGTCCCCTGTTGCAGAACATCCTAACCTTGCTGCCAGCTCTTCCCTCCCCCTCCCCAGAGCTCCAGGACAGGCCTGGCCATGCAGAGTGTCACCAGCAGGTCCACTATCTAGATTCCAATCCCTGCTCTCCCACCTACTGGCTGTGACCTTGGGTTTGCAGGTCACCTTGCTTCCCTCTGCCTCCTGCTACTCAACAAGGTTGTCGTGAGAACAGTCAGTCCCTCTGGAGGTGGTGATTCCAAAGCCAGGCTTGGGATATTGTGAGTGCTCTGTGACAGTGCATTTGGCTTGAAGAATGTTGGCCTATGCCTCAGCCAACCCCCTGGCAGTGCTGGTGGGGTATTGAAGCCCTGGGAGGAGTGAGGACACTACTCTGCACCCACTCTGCTCCCCTCAGGACCAGGTTAGAGGCTGCAGACTCTGTGGCCTGCTGGTCTCTGTCCACCCACAGGTTGCTTATCTCTAAACCTCTCCCCTGGCCCAACCACCAGCCTTAGGAAGATGTTGCCCAAGCTCTCTCCTAGTGTGGCTGGCCATCATGATGTCGCAGGACGAGGTTGATAATCCTTTGTAGGGTGGGGTTTGGAGTTCAGTGCCACGCAGAATGTGAGCTGTGAGCAGCAGCATTGCCTGAGAGCTTGTTGGATTGAGGACTCCCTGGCTCCCCTGGACATGCAGAATCAGAGGGCCTAGAGGTCGAGACCAGGAGTCCATGTTTTACAAGCTTGCTGAAGTTCTCACGCTCACTGAGAAACATCCCCGGGCCTGGTACAGTCTCATGCCACGTGCTCAGGGCTCAGGTTGAGGTTTGCTCTGTAGGCCACTGTAGAAAGTGCCCTACTGGGGACAGACTCAGCACATCAGGCCTTTGGACTGCAAAGCACAGGACCAAAGCCTTCAGTAAAAAGTACACCCGAGGGCAGGCCCAATTTATGACATGTCAAAACCTACCTGAGGGACCATCTTGAAATCGAGCTCATAGACTAATTCTTCTGGAAAAGGAATCCACTTGCCTGCTTGAGGTCAGAGCAGGATGTTCAAGTCACACAGATTGCAGTGCTGGGTACCATGGTAACGACATGCCCTAGTCCTGTCCTGAACACAATCTCTGAGACAGAAAAAGAAAACTGCTCTCTAAGTTGTTCACATTCAGACCTGCTCTCCCAGAATGTGGCCTTCTGTTCCCCACTCCTTCTGCCTGTTGGGCTCCTACTCACCCTATGATACCCATCCCAAATGTCCCCTCCTTCCCATTTATTTTTTTCTTTGCCAATGCTTCATCTTCCTTCCCATTTATGCCCATCAGCTTCTTCACCCCAGTCTACGTGTCCTAGACACATGGCCTGTGCTTTTGTTCTGCGACTGATTTTGTTCCTTGGTGGAGAGCAGGCTCACTGTCCCTCTGCTAAGCCATGGCCATTGGGGGCATCTGGTTAGTCATGGCCGATGTGAGGTATGGCACAGTGAGGTTCTCAGGGAGTGTTATGGATTGAATAGAAACTATGTCAGTGAGGACTGTGGCGGGGAGATGTTGGTCACAGGCTACCTGCTCTGTCCTTGCTGGAGTGGCTGAAGTGATCTTTTCCCAAGAGGGAAGTCAAGGCCTGCTTCCTGAAAGTCCCATTGTGCCTCATCCCAGCATTGCCAACTCAGCAAGTTTATGCTTTGATGAGCATTGGAACACCAAATTCTTGGACTTGCGTACGTTGTGGGGTGTATGGTTGACATTATTGTTCACAACCATGCACTTTTCTCCACCCAACTTTGGACCCTGGGAGAGACCTGCTTTGGCCTGTGAATGTGTGCCCATTTGAAATGAGCTTGGTGTTGGACTTGCCCTCTCAACCTTTCTCTTTTCTACCAAAGAATAAACATTCTTGGCCTGCCCTTGTGCCATGGGCCATAACCCAGACTAAATCAGTAAGATATGAGAAATACTGTCCATGTCACTGAAGTTGGGGCTGTTTATTATGCAGCCAAAGCTGATTATGGAGCTGTTTATTATGGAGCCAAGACTGATGTGGAATTAGACAGGCCTCCTCTTCCTTTTATCTTCACATCTCCTAGCTTCAGCCATATCCCCTGATTTGCAGGGGGGGGGGGCTGGAGTCTGCTAGGAAGGAATTTGAACCATATTTCCAATCAGGCTTTAGAGGTGTGTGAGGTTGGATAGATGCAGTGAAGGTGGGTGGAGTTATCAACAATGGAAATCAAGCTTTGGGGAGGAACAAAGGGGTCTCTCAAGGTGGGGGGTATCTGCATAAATGCAAGAGCTAGCAGCATGGGAAAGCTCAGGAGGAAGGCCCACGGGAGATGTGCAAAGGTTGGCTCAAGGTCTACCTCAACCTGTGTTGCTACCCCACCTCATCTGCCATGCTCTGTTCTCTGGGTGAATGAAAAGCTGTCCTCCTGCTGAGGGAGACCACTTAGCCAGGGCTGCTGGAGCCCCTGCTGCAGAGGGATGGGAGCGGGAGTAGTCCCCTACAGGCAGGTGAGGAAGGGGGTTGCTGGGGCTTAGGGGGCAGGTGCTAGCAGCTCTAGGCTGCAGGGGAATGAGAAAAGAAACCCCAGCAACATGAGAGGTCAAGGGCAGGCCAGTGTCATGCAGTGGAGGGGGGGATAGTGACCTGAGAGATGAAGACAATGAAACACTACAGTGCAGTTGGCATGGACGAGGGTGGTCCAAGCCACAGGGTGACAGGGTAGCCACCTAGAGAAGCCCGCACACAAAACACCAAGGACTTACACCTGGCTCATGGGCCTGGCTGTCTGTGACTTTCCCCAAAGGCTGACCCTGAGGCCAGTCGTTTATTTGGGAGGTGAGCCGGTTGACCATAGAGATGGGAACTAAGATAAGGCAGGGAATTAGATCACACAGGGTGAGGACTGAGCAGAGACTAAGGGTGTCCTATTGATCATTGGAGGGTGTGATGTTGATTCTGGCTTCCGGGGTCCGGCTGGCCAGGTGCTGCCTGAGGCCGGGTTTGCCCATGAAAGTGAGCAGCTGACTACTCCAGCTCAGCAGAGTCCCCGCCGTGCTGACAGGTGTGGCCAAAGGGCAAAGGGTGTTATTATGAAAGAGAGACTGCATGATTTACAGCAGCGGTGGCAGCAGCCCCGGACAGCCAGCGGTGGACAGCAGGAAGATGGAAGAGCGCTGGCCGGCCGCTAACAGGATGAAGGATCTGCATTTCATTGAGACGGTGTGTTGGAGTCCACGCAGCTGAGATTAAATAGCCCGTCGCCTGAATGCAGAGAGGCAGAAATAAATCTGGCTTTACCGCGAGCGGGGTGGCAGGGAGTTAATTAGGAAAAGGGAAAAATACATTTCGACTCACAAAGAGAAAGGAGGAGCAGTCCCGCTGTCCCCCCTCCCAACGGAGGCCATGCAGGGCCCAGAGCGACCGCACCAGCAGAGGTGCTAGGGTTCAGGTGGAAGAGAATGACCTCCTGCTGCCCCACAGCACCGGGCCGGGTCCTGACCTTCCTGGATGGGGACCCAGTTTGCAGGACTGTGCTGGTGTAGGGAGGGCCAAATGGGTCACACTTAATTAGTGCTTGGTGACCCGGGGCGGGGACCCGTTGCCCTGAATCTCACTGGCTGACCTCTTGCTATCTGCCCCCAGCCTGATGGGGGCCCCTCACTGTCTCCTTGTCCTTCCTGTTGGGGTCTCTTCCTCCTCTGGGCTGGGGCATGCCGAGCAGGACACCTCTCCTGGAGCTTCCCCTCCCTCTCCCTCCCCGGACACCTGCCCAGCTCCCACGCCCAGCTCTACTTCCAACTCCCAATTACACGTTCATTCAACACTTATTTACTTGACCCTCCTCTCTGCCAGGCCCTGACGTGACCTCAATGTAGTTGGCCAAGCTCCTGTCCTTTCAGGGTTTCAACTCAGTGTTTTTGGGGAGAGGGACATGGACATATGACCAAGCAGCCCTACTGTGATGTGCCCAGTGTGTGGAGGGAGAAGCTGGGCCCTGGTGCTGGAGAGAGCCTGGCACTGGAGAGGAGCGTCTGACCCGGCTTGGAAGGTGGTTCTCCAGGGGGAGTCCCCAAAGAGGTAGAACTGAAGCTGGGGACAGTGTATCAGGTTAGGCTGCTGTTGTGTGAAGTAACAAGTGCTCTCACATCTCTATGACAAAGCTTTGTTTCTTGGTCACCCACAGTTGGGTGTGGGTCCCCGTCTCTGCCTGTGCTGCTCTGTAAGGGGGAAAGGACTAGAGGGTCAAGTTGATGCTTGGGGTGGGCAGTGACAAGGTCCATGGGGCATGTGGTACAGCCCAGCTTCAAGGGGGCGAAAGTGCAAAACACCTGTGTGTCCAGGAGAGGGGACCAGGGTGGGTGTGCAGGGCCACCTACCTCTGCTGCTGCTCAGTTTTAAAGGAGAGGCAGCCCAGGAGAGGCAGGGAAGCGGGGTGAGTACTGGCCTGGCTGGAGCATGTGTGTCTGCATATTCAGCTTGATGGCATGCATGCATGACATCAGCGACCTGAGTGTATTCCATGTGTGAATGTACACATGTTGTGGGTGCATGTGCTCGGGCACACGTATGCACATATGTCCGTGAGTGGGCAGGTGTGGAGGGGTCATGTGGTGAAGTTTGCACAGAAAGCAGAGACAATCCTGTGCAGAACCAGACTGTGGGGGGCAGGGTCAATCTGGAGGGCAGTGGGAGCCCAGGAGGGTCCATGCTGGACAGTGATCAGGCCACATTTGCAAATACAAAGAAAGACCCTCTGTGTACAGGGAAGACAAGGACAATGGACTGCAGGAAGCCGGCACAGACAGGGGCTGATCCTTGCTGTGCCTCATGGGAGTTGACAGTAGGTCACCTGAACAGGGGTGGGGACAATGGTGGGGAGACAGAGACTGAGACACCCATCCACCCAGGAGCTGCACGGGGCCTCCCTGAGCAGCTGCCCAGGCTGGCACAGCTGGCATGGCCACGTCTGTGTCTCCTGGGCACCATCCTTCCCTTTGGAGCCCAGAGCCTCCCTGGAAGGCAGAAATGGTGTCTCAGAATTGCTTGTAGCCTCAGGGACATAAAAGAAGCTTTACTAAACACTCGTTCCTGAAGAGAAACAAGCTGAGTGGGAAGGAGTCACCTTTGATTGACTCCTGCAGGCAGTGAGTCCTTTGCTGGGTCCTGGGACTCCCTTACGTGGTAGGAGAGCTCAGGGGGACTGCAGCCGGGATGGGGGCCCCTCTTCAGCTGAGCAGGAGGGACTCAGGATCCTCAGCGACTGTTAGAGATTGGAGATACTCCTCAGAGCTGGCTTGGGACCTGTCACAGGTCCTCTGGCCTCCTCTTTCTATCCTCCTTCCTTCTGCCTCTTGCTCTGGCCAGTCCCATGCCTCATTTCTCTGTGGACCTCTTTCAAGACCAGCTACTGGGGTCAGAGCCCAGGGAGCCTGGCCGGGTGGCCCAGCCCTGAAGGGAGAAATCCAGGATCCCAGTAGGTCAGTCCCTTATATGTGGGTGTGGATGGGGTTGGGGGGGGCACAGATAACTGAGCCTCACCCTATGTCAACTTCTGAGGCCTAGATGGGGGTATGGGAACTTCTGGATGCAGTCAGATGCTGTGCAAGGAGAATATAGTCTTTAAAAAAAAAGATCTCTGGTTCTCAGAGGTAACAGTGTGGAATCTACACCTCTGGGCTCCCCTGTGCATGCAAACCTCTCACCTACTCTTTAGCTTCTTCCTTGTGACAGTTCCTCTTGAGTCTTCCCACACCGGAACACATGGAGCTGCCTTGCTCTTTTCTTTTTTTAGAGGTACCAGAGATTGAATTCAGGGGCACTCAACCACTGAGCCACATCCCCAGCCCTATTTTGTATTTTATTTACAGACAGGGTCTCACTGAGTTGCTTAGCGCCTCACTTTTGCTGAGGCTGGCTTTGAACTCGTGATCCTCCTGCTTCAGCCTCCCGAGCCACTGGGATGACAGGCATGTACCACCACACCCGGCTCCCTTGCTCTTTACCATGGATCCAGAGTTCACAGGTTCCTTTTGCTCTGTGACCCATTGATGGTTGTTTCTTTTCTTCTGATTTCAGCCTGTTGCAGGTGACGCCGCAGGGGCATCCATGGACACAAACGGTGCACTTTGGGGAGAGAATTTCCCCGATGCAGAAGCTTAGAGCCCACTTGCTGGGCCTCCAGATGACCTCTCTGTGCCTCCGTTTGCTGCTCTGTGACACAGGATCTCAGCACCCCTTCCTTTAGGGTATTCAAGGCGACGGTTTTGGAGCCAATGTGGGCTGAGCTCTGTGATTGCAGGTGGCCTGCCTGGGTGTGGGTGGCTTGGGGGTCTGGACCCTTGGCTTCCACCAGAACCTGGCCTGGCCAGAGGACAATGCCGAGCTCTGGGGAACAGCAGTCCCTTCCCTGGCTGTCAAAGCGTGAGGATTAGATGCAGAATAATGCAGTCCCCGATCAAACCTGCAGCTGTAACTCAGGCCCCAGACGCTGCCAGCACCATAAATTTGGGCGGAAAGTGCAGCTCTAGCAGTTTGTGAACAAGAGCAGGGGAGGCCGAGTGAATTACAGCCGTGGGAGGAAGCGAGGCCCCCTGCCCGGCATTGTTAGCCGAGCCAGGGATTGATTGCTCACCGGCTCTAATGAAATTGAATTTTAATTTATATCCCAGTTCGTGGTGGGGGGCCAGGGTGTGTCTGGGTAAGGTGGGCTCAGCCCTGGGGATTGGGGGCCCCCTGTAGAAGGGGACCTGCAGAAAAATCCTGTAGGAGTAAAGGACGGGCATCCTGGTTGGCACCTGTGCCCCAAAGTTTCAAGATCACACAAGGCTCTGGGCAAGGTGCATCCCCCTGTGGGTCATTCCTGCCTTGCTCAGGTGTAAACTTCTAGAAGTTCAGGGAAGGTTCCTCATTCCTTTTCTTAGTAGGTTCCGGAAGCTCCCTCACGTGTTGAGGTGAGGCATGGGGACAAAGGAAGAGGTCATGATTCTTGGGGCTACTTTGGGATCTCCAACTCCCTGTCCTCTCCCAGGTGCCCAAGATGACACATTAAGACTGTCACTCACTGTAATGTCCTCTGGTCTTTTCTGAGCGCTTGCTAAGTAAGCATCAGGTGCCGCTCCCTGTGGGCACCCATGTGTGTGGCACGCGTGTGCTCTGGGTGGCTATGCTGGGGCCACCTGCCTGGGTCCAGGTGCCCCGATTCCAAATCTCAGCAGCAGGTTTTCTGGCCTGAAGCCACGTCCCTTCTCGGAGCCTCAGCTTCCTCTTGGGTGTATTGGAGATGACGCGAGCACCTGTATCTGGGAATCCTGAGGATTGGATGTGCTGTGATTCCGAGCCCCGGCCCCAGGGATGCGAGCTCTGAAGGAGCCGCTGTGCTTCATGGAGATTTCCTATCTCTGCTCAGACCTCGCCCTGCAATGTGGTGGGGGCAATGCCACCAGGACCCCACTTCCATGGCCAAGGTAGAACAAGGCTGTCTTTGGGGGCCAGTGAGGATGGGGCTTGAGGCACCTGGGAGCAGAGGTCCTGGTTGGAGGGACATACCCAGGGCCTGAGAGTGAACAGAGGGAAAAACGGAGGCAAAGACGGGCTGTTGGCCTTGCACTGACCTGGGAGGCTGGGAGCCATACCTGGGACTTTCCCATGGTGGCAGTCCCATTAAGGCAGCTGGATGTTCATCTAGGCCCTTCCAGTGACTTCCTGCCACCCTGAAAGAGTAGCCCTGGGCCAGGCCTCAGGCTTCTACTAGTAAAGCAGGGCCTGGTTGTTGCCTGAGGGCCTGGATGCCTTCCCAGTGCCCTGCCCCTGTGGCCCGGCAACATCACCCAATAGCCCTGAGGTCCAAGCTTAGGTGTGGCTCTGGGGGCCTCTGAGCTGGAGCACTTAGAAGGGGCACGTGGAGGTTCCAGAAGGCAGTGCCGCCTCCGTCCCTACGCCAGGACAGGCTGAGCAGGCTGTGGCTGGTGATTGAGCCATAAATCCGTCTGCTCTGGGGGAGACTGCTTTTTGCTGGTGGAATCATTGAAGCCATGAGGGGAGGCACGTGGGAGAGACACAGGGCAGTGAATCGCAGACTGTGCAGCAGGCACCTCTAGAAACCACTAGAAATCTTTAGCTCCCATCTTTTGAATGGACAGGCACTTGCTTGAGGTCACACAGCAAATAAATGGGAGAGTTGGGACCAGCCCAGAGGTGGGGACATGGGCATGGCCTGGTTGGACCTGTGGTCCCCATGGAAGGAAGGGGATGGGAGAGACATATGTTGCACCAGGGTCACCAGATAGAAAGGAGCCTGGGTGTCCTGCTGTCCCTTTGTTTTTCGAACTTTCATTTCCACCTTCACAGTATTTGGTGAGCAGATGGTCCCTCTGTGTGAAGAAGGTAATGGCTCATCCTCTGGGTGGCCAGAGTCGGGCATGAGGCCTGCGGGTGGGCACAGGCTGAATTCAGCCCCTCTCAGACACCTGGCTGGGTACTAAGGACCTTGATTGGCATCCATGTGCCACCCCAACCCTGTCTTCATTTTTCTTTAATCTGAATCACTTTCCCCCATATCAGCAAACTGACTATAAAAGGAAACTTTGTATCACTGATTTATAGGAAACCAGTATAACTTGCCAACAATAGATGATAACACAGAAATCAGTCTGTCTCCACTTTACGGCCCCCTGTATTACCTGGATGGATATATACTACTCATATGTATTTTACGTTTTCTTCTTATTATATATTATTTTAGAAAGTTTTTGTGTCCTCCTCATATTACACTTTGTGAAACAACCCCCTGGACCATGGAATTCTTATTGCAAGGCAGTTTCTTTGGATTTCATGAAGACATAGAATACCACAGAAGTTACCCAAGCCCCTCTCCCTGTGTGCCCTACCCTGAGCCTTTCCCCTTCCTGTTCTCCCAAGAAAAGAGACACATTTTCAGTTGACTGTTGGTCTTGCTGTTGTGTGAATGTAGTTCTTGCGTTTGTGTGTAGCCATAGTGATATACGCAGTGCTGTGTTCCAGTTTCACAGATGTGTGCCCATTGTATAGCTGGAACCCTGGAGGCCCAGGGGAAGGAGCCCCAGGCCCAAGTGCACACAGTCAAGGGGGTCAGAGTGAGCTCTCACCCTGAGGGGCTCTCCAAAGTCCCACCTGTGGGAACATTCAGAGATCTCAGAGGACTCTGGAGGTGTCTCCCCCTGTCCCATAGGCCAAGCTGAACACTAGGATTTATTGGAGTGACATTTAGGGCCTGGTGGTCTCAGGGGCCCAGGTCACCTGGGCCTGCCCTGGGATCTGTGATGTTTTGCAGAAGGGAAATCAGTCCTCTCTGCTCCAGCAAGCTGCTGCACGAAGTGTGGCCCCAACGGGGACCAGGACTGGCCATACCTCCGCAGAGCAAGGAATAGCCTAATCCTGGAGGATGAAGGTGACTAAGGATTGTAGAACTCTGGGTCAGGGGAACCTCATCCACAGTGTCCCATCCCTCTGACTGAAAGGTGGGTCAGTGGCCTGAGGGGGTTGATCTTCCAAGGTCTGGGTTTGCTCAGCTGTCAGCCCCGTCTATTTGGGGGAGATGCAAAGAGGGTGAGATGCACCAAGGAGTCACCAGGCTGTCACAGCCTGAAGAGAGCAAGGCCACCAAAGAGACTGAGGCTGATGGAGGAAAGTCAGGTGGGTCTTCTGGCTTGCACCTGGGACCAGGGAGAAGGCCAAGCACCTGTGCATGCTCCCCGCATACCAGACACCTGTGCTAGCAGATGAGAGGGAACACACACACACACGCACTATATGCACACACATGCATACTCAAACACACATGCATGTGCACACACAAAATCACACATGTGCACACATACCCAAAACACACATAGGCAAACAGAGCACAGTGGAGCCCTTCCCACCACTAGAGGGTGCTAGAAGTCTTCCCAGTAAATTCATCTGCTGAAATCGGTGCGTGCAGGCGTGTGTGTCTGGGCATATGTGTACACACTCACACACACACACACACACACACACACACACACACACACAGAGAAATAAAAAGAAAAGAAATCTCTCTAAAAATATAGCAGTTGATGGTAATTCAAGCCGAAGGCAGCCGTAGATCCTGGAGGCTGATAACAATAATAGTAAGGTCTGAACAGAAGGATCCTGGATTAAGACAGACCTGCAGTGCTATCCCTTGGAGACAGATAAACGGCATTGAGATTTTTCCCATCAGCATGCCCCAGGGTGGCTCCTTTTCCAGGTTCTTGGGCATCAAGTGAAGCTCCTGTCCAACACCCACCCAACCTCTCCCTGCACCACCAGGAGCTACCTTGGTGGCGATGGTCAGGAGTAGGTTTAAGAAATCACATTTCCAAGGGCGACGTCCCTGGATCTTACAGGTTATTCTGCCCATTAACCATTATCCGAAGTGTAGCGGGAGCTTGGTCCTGCAAACCTCTGCATGTGGCTGGTCCAATCCCTTCCTGCTGGGCTCCTGTGGTCTCAATCCCAGCTGGGCTGCATCAAAGGGACGTGCCTGTGCCTTTGCCCCTGGAGAGCCAGAACCAGCCTGAGCTGTTGGCTGAGTCTTCCCTCACCCGCATCCAGGCCAAACGGTGATGAGTCTGCCTGTGCCCTTGCTCATGTTAAGCTGCCAAGGGCTTCAGGACAGGAAGAGACAGGCTCTTCCAGAGGAGAGTTCTGGGCAGGTTCTGGTTTTGTTTGAGGCTCTGCATTCCTGGCTGTTGAGGACCTCTCTTGAGACAGCCAGAGGGGCCTGTAGGGGCCTGGACCCTGGAACCTCAGCCCTTACCAGCCACAGTGTGTCCACGAATGGGCCCTGCTATTGCTCAGGACTTTTCTTGATTCCAGACATTGGTCCCCTGCTCTGGATGCTGGAGGCAGGGCTGGGCTCCCAGGCCTTGGCCCTGGCCCCTCTTTTTGGAAGCATCCCTCCATTGAGAACTTCCTACAGGCTCTGCTGGGGGTTGGGAAAGGAGAAGGAAGAGGAAGGAGACACAGAGGGGCTCCCACTGAAACAAGGATGGCTGAGCCAACCCTGACTGTGGCCCTCAGCAATGGGGTGGACAGAGCCACAGGTTATGGTCAGCAGTAAGACCCCCAGAAGACAAAAATAGCACCTTGTGCCTGGACAGAGGTTTTCCTTTTTGAGAATATGTTTATTCTTTTAACAAACATGTATTGAGCACCTACAGGGTACCAAGCATGGGTGACTAAGAAGGCAGAGTCCCTGATTCCCTGGACTTTAAATTCTGGCTTTGGTTAGTAAGTATGAGTTTCTTCTGGCTGCTGTAACAAATCACCAAAAACCAGGTGGCTTAAAACAAAGGGACTTTCTTCTCTCACAGTTCTGGAGACCAGAAATCTGAGATCAAGGTGTGGACAGGGCCTTGCTCTCTCTGAAGGTCTAGGGCAGAGTCCTTCCTACACTGCCAGCTTCTAGTGGCTCCTGAGGTTCTTTGACTTGAGGCTGCATCACTCCGACTCTGCTTGTCTACACACCTGGCCTCCTCTGTGTTCTGAATCCAAATCTCCCTGTCACTTTTCTTACATGGACACTGTCATTGCGTTAGGGCCTATGTCAGACCAGTGTCTCAAGTAATTACATCTGCAATAGCCCTCTTTCCAGATAAGGCCACATCTGCAGGCACTGGTTAGGACTGGAGCAGGTTCTCATTGGCTTCAGGGTGATGGACAATGAACAGGAGAAAATCCACAGCCAAGAAGAAAGCACTCAGGGCTGAGCTGTGGAGGAACAGGAGGCCTCAGACAGAAGGTTTTGGGAACCACTGGGGGCCCACTGTGGCTGGATGCTAGAGGCAAGGAAAGGGGTGCAGGGCCTCATCAGCACGGTGAGTTGTTCTCTTTCAATTCCAATGGCCTTCAATGGGGAAATCTAAAACTTAAATAACATTCCAATTTGCGCTCCAGAAAGATTCTTCCATAAGGGGTTCTTCGGTCTTTTTTTGGTGCTGGGGATGGAACCCCGGGCCCCCCACATGCTAAGCAAGTTTTCTACCGTAAAGCTGCATCCCTAGCCCAAGGATTCTTAACTTGAATCTTGAATAGAGAATTCAGGGATCCTGTGAATTCTGATTGGAAAAAAAAAATGACATCTTTATTGAAAGTTAGCGTTCCTTTCATTACGAACAGAGGCAGGAAACACCCGGGGTATGGAGCGGCACCTGGGACTTGCTCGCCACTGGAGATGCGAGATAGCGTCACACACCCCCTGCAGCTGTCGCAGGTAACTCAAATACCGCTTCTTCTCATCACGACTTTGAAAAAATGACAGCTGCTGGCCCGTCACTGGCGCTTGTTATCGAATCTTGTTATTCAATGAGCAAAAGAGCCACTAAATTACCAGATTACAAATATGCTCTTCAAATATTTTGATAACTGTATTTCAACAGAGTTGATTTCCTTCGCAATCCTATGTGTTCCTCTTTATGCATTGAAGGGTGTTATTTTGAGAGAGGGGAGGCCAGTAGAAGAGGAGACATGTGCAAGGGGGGAGGGAGGAGAGGGGGAGGGGCTGGGGAATGAAAGTGACAGAGTTATATTGTCACATGATGTGCACATACAGATATGTACCAACGAACTCCACTATACTGGGTAATTTTAATGCACCTATAAAATGTTCTTTTGTGAGTGGGGGGGGGATTGGGGATTTCAGATGCCAGAGGTTCACATTTTAAAAATAGGTTTGCATTGATGCTGGCTGATTTGGCACTAGCCGGAGCGGGTGCAGAAGACCAGCCAGTGCCATGCGGTTGGGCAGTGGAGAGGCTGGAGAGAGGATCTGAGGCTGAGCTGGAGGCTCCTTGCTTGAGTGGCTGGTGCGGGGTGGTGGGTCCATGTCAGGGAGAGCAGAGGGCTGGCTGCTGGGCATGAGGCTTACTTGGCTTTGGAAATCTAATTTGGGGTAAATCCAAGCAGAGAGGCCAAGGGGTCCTGGTTTTGCTAGACTGGCAG
The DNA here is from genome assembly GCF_052094955.1 of Ictidomys tridecemlineatus. Lineage (NCBI taxonomy): Eukaryota > Metazoa > Chordata > Mammalia > Rodentia > Sciuridae > Ictidomys > Ictidomys tridecemlineatus. Next base: position 108,667,395 of record NC_135486.1, on the reverse strand, counting down.
TTTCCAAATGGGAGATGCCAATCTGGGGATCCACCTGCATGAACTCACTGGGTCCTTGCAGCAACCCCATGTGGCATGTCACCCCCACTTTACAGGTGAGGAACAGAGGGTTGCAGAAACTGGTCTTGGAATTCAGATGTCCCTTTTTCCATCCCTGGAATCCCCATGGTCCCACATCTCAAGCATTTCCCAGCTCCACTGCCCTACAGATAGATGCCTGAAGACTCCCTATGGCAAGGCCACGCACAGCCAAGGTTGGCTCTGCTGTCACCAGGATGCTTAATGTCCACCCTGTGCTGTCCTTGGGCTGGGGACGAGGCAGATGGAACCAATCCTATGCTCAGGAATAGGGTCTCCCTCGGTCTCTTTCCCTCTTCCCCTTCCTGGTTCTCTCCTCCCCTTTCCTCTCTCCTTCTTCCTTCCTCTCTCAGATATACAGACAAAGAGCCCGGTGCCCACCTTCACGTCCCAGTCCATCAGACAAGCTGGGAGTCACCCCAGGTTCAGAACCAAACATGGCATGAAATAAGAAAAAAATCCCTGTATTGGATTCATTTCCAGTCACCCCAGTCTGGGTGGAAACTCTCGGTACAATGTTTGGCCAGGCACCCGAGGTTTCAAAGCCAAGTGAGGGGGGTGGGCACGAGCCCTGGACCCCCTTATTCACTAACACCTGATTCAGTGTCCAAACCAACCAGAGAGCCGGGCGCTCCTCTCCCTACGCCTCCACCCTCACCCCTGCAGCTGCCACCCCTGCGCATGCCCAAGAGCCCCGGCTTCCTGCTGTGGGAACCGACAGCCTTGCAATGGGGTCACCTTGTGACACCCAGGAGCCGGGGGACACTGGGGTTGTTGGCAGCAGGGGCAATGCACACAGTGAGGGGTGCTGGGGACCCTCAGTGGGGCTGCCTGCTGGGTGCTGGGGTCAGCCCAGAGAAGAGGCAGTGGAAGTGACCCAGGGCAGAGCCCAGGTCCTACCTGAGTCCGGTACTTGTGGCCCCTCTGTGTTGGTGGCCGCCCTTCTCCTTCCTGGCCACTCCTGTCCTCCTGGGTCTTGTCTGAGCTCCACCTCCACCTGGAGAGGGGCCAACGCTGCCCCTGCCGGACCTGCACCAGGGAAGCCCCCCGGGGGGACAGCTGGGGGAAGTGTGGCCCCAGGTCCCCTCCTTCAAACTCAGCTGACTCTTCCCAGCTGTGAGACCCTCTCCCCAGCCTCAGCTTCCCCATCTACAAAATAAGGGTGGCGGTTACCATGGGAACAGAGAGGCGCCAGGTCTGCAAACACCACCTGTGAGCCCAGCATGGAGAGGTGGGGAGATGACTCTCAGCTGGACTGGGGGGTGGTCTTTGAGGCCCAAGCCCAGGGAGGGTCCATCCCCATCCCTCACCTGAAGCCAGTGTTCAGAGGCCACGTGCATAAATCACGGTAATGGGATGTGAGGGGAAATCAATGGGGTTGCAGCAGGGCTGGGTGCAGGTCCCCAGCCCCTCCAGAGTCACAGAGGCAGGCTCTGAGGAGAGGTCAGGCAAGGTGCCAGGGCAGGAGCAGTCGGGCGGTAGCGACCTCTTGGGGGAGGCCATTCAGGTCCAGCTCCCCAGAGGTGCTGTGAGATGGCTGGGGGCAGAGTGAACTCTGCTTCCTAAGTTTTTGTTTTAATGAATAAAAATGATGAAACACTTAAATCAGGAGAAAAGTGAAGTGGGAGTCAAGGGAGGGCCGTGGGTGGGGTGCTCCCGGCACAGGCTGGCTCTGGGCCGCATCTCTGGGCAGCTCATGTGTGGTTTTGGCTCCCGGTGATTTGCTTGGGCTTTTTTCTTCTCTCCTCCTCAGTGTGTTGGTCAGTCAAGGCCTGGGAGACCGAGACAGGCCCCAAGCAAGCCCGGATCCCAAGAACAGAGCCCTAGAGAGCTCCCAGGAGCACCTGGGGCGCCGACCCCATCAACCCAGCCAGGTGTATGGGGGTGGAATTGCATTTGGTTAAAGCCAATCATGGCCAACTCATTCTTCTCATCAGTGATTGGTCCAAGGTGGACATGTGACTCAGTTCTGCCCAATGAGATGTGGGGAAGGATGATGAGGACAACTGAGAAGTTTAGTCTTCCCTGACAAAGAAGCCCTAAAAGTGGAGGTGGCCCTCTATTTCTCTCTTCCTGCTTGACGTACCATTATGTGAGGATGTGATGCCTGGATCTGTGGCAGCCATCTTGTACTGATAAGGCAACCAGGCTGACATAGAAAACCAACAATTTTCTCCAACAATCAGTCTGGCAAGACAAGACTTCATCCTGCAGGGCACTAAGCATTTGGGGCTAACTACCAGCTGCCCCTTGTAGATGGATTGTTTGCTTGACCATTTGCCATGGTCCCCAACTGTCCTTATTGCCTTAGCCTGGTCCACTTCGGTTGTTGATCTTCCTGCTGGTCCAGGAACAACTCTGATGGCAAAGCACTGACTTACCTGCATGGCCAGCAAGAAGCCGGCACCCTGAGAATAGGGACTGTGGTGATAAATCTCTGGGTTCTATCTAGGACCTGGGCCTGTGCCGGGCTCATGGCAGGGTCTCAGCAGCTGTCCCCTGGAACCTTCTGCCACATGGAACTGTTTCATCTCCTCTGTTCAGTGGAGCTGAATGAGACCCGTGAGCTGCTAAACTTTGAGAGGGTGACATCAGACTTTCAAGGGTGACTGGGGAACTGGGTTTTCAATTCTATTTACTTTTAATCAGTTTAATTGAAGTAGCCATGTGTGGCTTGTGGCCCCCATGGTGGACACTGTGGCAGCATCACCCGTGTCTCTGCAGCTTGCAGAGCAGGGTTCTGCAACTGCTGGCAAAGCCAGCGCCATGGGCCGTTCAGTGCTCCCTGGGCGGGGCCTCCTCTCCTTCCCTGCTGCCCGTCCCAGGAGCCAGCAGACCTGAGCCTGTATCTGCACCCTGGGGTCCCTGATTGGCAGGCGGGCCTTAGAGCAGGTGCCGTGGGCCAGGAGGAGGTCTGTGGGGAGCAGCTGCAGCTCTGTGATGGCTGAGGTCACCAACTCTGCTTCTTCCTGCAGGAGGGACCTGGGGTGAGGCAGGCTGGACAGGCTGCAGACCCCGGAACCACCCCACGTGGGTGTGCTGCCCTCTCTCTGGAATCTGGCTGGAATCTGGCTTGTTTGTGGGTGGCCTTCCAGGGTCCCTGTGTCCCCCTGGTGACTTTGTACAGAGCCACCAGTGACCTTTGCAGACATCATGAGAACTGGGGTCGCCCAGCCATGCTGTGCCTGCCTGCTTGCACGCCTGACCTTCTGGGTGGCAGAGGTGGGCGTCCCTAACCAAGACACCGGCGTGAGGGGTGAGCAGGCCCACGAGCCCCACACCCCGTGACACTCATGGTCCAGAGGAGACAGCCAGAAGGCCGTTCAGCAGGGGTTGTGGCCCAGGGTGTGTCTTAGCCCAGGTAGGGGCAGGTCACCCCAGGTGCTGAGAAGAGGGACAGCGTGTGTGTAGCCCAGAAGCCAGAGGAGAGCAAGATGGTGGTGGAGAAGAGAATGGATGGGGCAGAGAGTTAAGGGATCAATCAATAGAGTGGGTGACAGGGTGAGGCCTGGAGGAGCACTGAGGGAAGGAGAGAGGAGGAGGGGAGCCTGGTTCTGGCCTGGGGAGCCACTGAGGGCCCAGCTGGGTGTTAGAGGGTGGACTGGGGTCCCTCAGTGCAGGGGAGGAGGAGGAGGGCTCAGTCTGTGTCTAGGAGAGGTGGAGGTCCCAGCCTCAACCTTTCACAGAGCTGGGGCCCTCTGAGAAACTAAGGCACCATGAAGACCCCCCCTCCAACCCAGATTCCTGTGATTAAGTCAGAAATATTTCAGATGTGTCCCTCAGAGCAAAAGGGCAGGGTTTATGGAAGGGATAGGAAAGGGGAAAGGGGACACTCTCAAGGGGGAGAGTGGGTCTTCTCAGAGAGGAGAGGGACAGCGTGCGTCTCTTGCACTCCCGTTTTATTGAGGATCCTGGAGAAGTTTCCAGAGAGTCCCTCCCAGGTCCACCTCTTGACTTTTGACTGACAGCAGGGTGACACCTTCAAGTCCCCACTGTCATGGCCACTCGACATCACCGTGGTCCACACTGACTGGTTCTAACAGGATTCTTCACCACACTTTCTTACAGATTTTAAGGTTAAAAGGAACTATCCTTATCTCCTAGAGTTTCAGGGGATCTGGTCACCAAAGTCTCCCCCTTCGGGTAACTTGGGTTCCTCTTATCACTGTTAATTTGGGCCTGCGTTTCTCCTGCAGTGAACAGGTAGTTTGCTGAGGAACGTGACATATCCTGTCCACTGAGGCCAGGCAGGGCTGCAGGCAAATTTCTTTTTGGAAAAGAAAGCCTGTGGGGGTCAGCACCGTGGGCCCATTTTACAGAATTTCTCTCTCTCTCTCTCTCTTTTGGTACAGGGGATTGAACTCAGGGGCACTCGGCCACTAAACCACATCCCCAATCCTTTTTTGTATTTTATTGAGAAGCAGGGTCTCACCGAGTGGCTTAGTGCCTCGCTTTTGCTGAGGCTGGCTTTGAATTTGAGATCCTCCTGCCTCAGCCTCCGGAGCCCCCGGGATTGCAGTCCGGTGCCACTGTGCCCGGCTCTCTATGCATTTTCAAACAAGAACAAAGTCTTGCCACCCCACCCTCCTCTCAGAGGTCCCCCATCCCTGCAGTTTGGGCTTTGTGACTTCTGTGGTGGAAGGGTGTGTGTTCCATGGCTGGCTTGAGAGATGACAGGCTCGATGTCCCTCCCCATGTCCCACAGCCACTGGGGCTGGGCTGGGGCAGGTGTCTTCTTGTGGCTTCTCTAATCTCATGACAGCCCCATGGGGTCAGAATCCCTCTCGGGGCCTCTCTTCTGCTTTCCCCAGCAACCTGCTGACCTACTGCCGGGTGGGTGACCTCAGCCAGGGTGGGGTGGGGGAAGGGGCACTTCCTGTTGGTCAGTCTTGGTTTCTGGGGGGCCAGCGCCTGACATCTGCAGACCCCCCCCTCCCTCCGGCCCTCTCCCCTTGCTAGGGTGTCTCTGGCCCAGGCCCTGCCCTCTGGAGCTGGAAGGCAAACCCCTCCGTCGTCTTTCCAGATCTTTCCCCAGCGAAGCCCCCCTTCACCCTGGGCCTCCCAAACCCTCTGCAAGCCAGTTTGGCAATTCCGCACCGCAAGCCTGAGGACCCTGAAGTTAAATAAATAAATAGAAATAAATCAGCAGGCCTTTTATCCGGGTCTCTTTTTCCAGTCACGTCTGTCCCCCCCGGCACAGCTTCTAAGTGGAAATGCGATGGCCTCGGCTAGGGGGAAATTTACTGTTTAACTTCAGGCTTTGACAAGGCGCCTGGCGGTATCTAGCGCCTTAAGTAACTGCAGCTGGACCTCGGGGGTCCCCGCCTGTGCAGACCCGGAGCACCCAGCTCGAGTGCAGGGGCTGATTTGGAAAATGAAGCTCTGGCTGGCTGTTGGGGGGGGGGTCAGGGGGATTGGTTTTGGTTTTAAAGGTTGCAGCCCCAGGCCGACTCTGACTCAGGGGTGGAGGGATGGAAATCCAGGGAGAGAAGAGAGACCCAGGCACCCTCCTGCGACCCGCCCCACCCACCCACTCCCACCTCCCAGCCTTTGCAGGGCTAATTCGTCTTCTGAGAGCCAAAATGCCAGAAACTGCTGTAGGCTGCTGCGCAGGACTGTTTTTTAGGAGGAGATATTTATTAATACAGTTCTTCTATGAACAAATCCTATCTTGATTATGTGGCAAAAACCTCGCAGAAGATCAACCCATGGCATTTGCAGTCATAAAGAAAAGGGGGTTTCCTGGGTCTGTTAGGAATTGCTCTAGGCTACGGGTAATGGAGAACTGAAATAGCCACTTAACACAAGATAAAAATTGATTTCTGTCCCATGTAAAAGAAACCTGGGCAGCGGTCCTGGGCTCTCGGGTGTCACCGGTGACTCTGTCTCCTTCTATCTTTCGGTTCCACCAACCTCTGAGTGGGATTTCCCATTTACATGGTCACCTCAAAATTCCAAGATGACTGCTGGGGCTCCAGTCATCATGTCTGCATTGCAGGCAGAAAACTGGAGTTTCTCCCCCAAACTTTTCCTTGTTTCCTTAATGAATCTTAGCTACAAGGAAAGCTAGGACGTATGGATGTTTAGCTGTGCACATAGATTCTCAGAATAAAATCAGGATTCTGTTAGGGAGGCAATGGGGATGCTGGGTTGTCTACTCGCAGTTGCTCCCCTAGTTCCTGCCCACTCCCTGCTCAGCCGAGGCCACCACCTGGCCTGGTGTGGTTGTGCCAGTCAGGTTCAGAATTGCAGGGCATTAGCTGCTGATGGTGATGGGAAGCACTGCCCTCTTGCACCTCCAGCTCCTGGGCCCGGGGGAGCAAGCCCACTGGAGGGCCTCACCCCCAGACCCCTCCTGAATCCCAGGATGCAGGAACAGCAAATGCAGAGGACAGAGATGCTGGTGGTGACTCTCTGGGGAGGAGCATGGCCTCAGTCCTCCTGGGCCACTATGGAAGGCTGGGTCCTTCCCAGAGAGGACCCCGCACTCTCCAGACCAGGATGCCCTGAGTCCAGGCAGGTGCTCTAAGTGAGGACACCCAAACCTGGCTGTGAATCAGGAGTGTCCAGGGGACAAGGCCACCGTCCTGCACCCAGTACCTGAACGCAGGGCCTGAGCCACTTCTGCGCCTACGCTGAGCTTGCTGGGAGTGGTGTTCCACTGAGGAGAACTGTGAGGGACTAACCTCTGAAACATTTAAATTAAAAAAAAAATTTTTTTTAAATGAATAAAAGGACTAGAAATTTTAATGCAAGAAAAATAACCACGTAGCACATGTTGACTCCCCCAGACCTGTCCTGCCCAGGAGGATGCTTGTGCCCAGGGCTGGCAGCCGCCCTGCTTGCTGGGCCCTGCCCTAGGGTAGCGCACCTGTCCCAGGCGTTACGTATTACATTCACCTGCTGCTCTGGTTTCTGAGGGGCCTGCTGGCCTCAGGCAGTCCTTCTGCTAATGCCAGCAGGGCCTGACCACTGGGCAGGACGGGCTCAGATGGAATCGGCTATGCCCTGCACCTCCCTAGCTGTGTCTGTCCCTGGCCACGTCTGCACCCAGGGCTCCCTGGAGGGACACCAGCACACGGCCCCAGGCTGGGGCATCGGGATGCCCCCTCGGCTCCTGCGGCTCTGCTCAGACTCGGGGCGCTGGGCCTCACAGCTGGTCCTCGTCCACCCAGATGGTCTTGCGCTGCTCCTCGCCAATCTTGTCCTTGATGACGCGCAGCAGCTCCTCCAGGTTGCCCCACATCTCGGCCTCCACGGTGGCGTAGAGGCAGGGCAGGGCCTCCAGCTCCTTCTCCTTCAGCCGGCACACGCGCAGGAATTCCTCCTCCGTCTCCGGCCGGGGCAGCAGCTTCCTGGTAGGGGAGACCCACAGGGGCTGAGGGGGAGGCTGTGGGGCTGGATCCCCATGGTGGGGACAAAGGCCAGCCCAGGGGTTTGCACAACTGTCTGCCCACCCCCAGGAGAGCCTCCAGAAGCAGGGCTGGTGTGGCAAATTCTTTCTCCTTCCTTCTTTCCTTCCTTCCTTCCTTCCTTCTCTCCTCCTCCTCCTCCTTCTCCCCTCCTCCCCCCTCCCCCTTTTCCTCCTCCTCCTCCTCACCAGGGATCAAACTCAGGGGTACTTAACCACAGAGCCATGTCCCCAGCCCTTTTTATATTTTATTATGAGATAGGCTCTCACTAAGTTGCTGAGGCTGGCTTTGAACAAGTGATCCTCCTGCCTCAGCCTCCCAAACTGTTGGGATTACAGGTGTGCGTCACAGTGCTTGGCCACAGCCACTTTCTCGTCCCCTCTTGCCCAGAGTCTCGGCCCCCACTATCCTCCAGGCCTGGGTTATCCTACTGTGTGCTTCAACAGAGGCACGGAGAGGAGCCATGTACATCCTGAATTAGACTGTCGGGCTCTGCCCAGAACCTCAGTGGCTTCCTGTCTCCCTCGGAAGTAGAGGCCACATCCTTCCTTCTTGAATTAGAGGCCATATCCTTCCTTTTTGTGGCCGTTAAGCTCCATGTGATCTGGACCTTCTCCGACCACTGTCCACTGGCTAACTGTCCCTGCTGATGCATGGGGTCTGGGTGGCCCACCTGCAAGGTCTCCCTTGGGGGATCCTCCTAGTACCTGTCCCTACCAGCTGTGTCCTTTGCCATGGATTGGGGTCTTGTCCTGGATAAGGACTTACTGAAGGGATGCATGGAGGGACGGGGCATGCCGGGGAGACAGGGAGGCAGGGTGGGCTGTGAGGGAGAGGGGCAGGTCTCAGAGCCTACCTGAACCTCTTGGTATTCTTCTCGGACACCCGGATGAAAAGCACGATGGGGTAGATCTTGCACTTGATCAGGTCTCGCACGCAGCTGATGCCCGCCTCCAGCAGGCAGTGCTTATTCTGTGAATGCAGCAAGCCACCAATCAGCAGTGCCCCTTCCCACCCGCCCAAGCCTCTATGGTGCCAGGAGCAGGGCCAGGCTTCACTGGACAGATGCCAGGGCCATGACGGTGGTGAGCGCCACTGGCTGAACCAGGGAGTAACCAAGGCCAAACCTGGCCTCTGTGACCGAGACCCTGCATGCCTGATGCTTCTCATGACCCTGCTGTGCAGGGTGATGCACTGGCAGGGACCAGGCCCCAGGATGGTTTCAACAAAACGCCAGCCATGCCAGCCGGTCTTCCAGGCTGGGGGACACTGGAAAAGCAAGGTGGGAGCTGGGGGTGGTGTGGTGGTGCACACCTGTAATCCCAGTGGCTCAGGAGATGGAGGCAGGAGGATCACAAGTTCAAGGCCAGCCTCAGCAACTTAACGAGGCCCTAAGCAACTTAGTGAGAACCTGTCTCAAAATTTTTAAAAAATTCATGAAAAGGGCTGGGATGTGGCTCAGTGGTTAATCACCCCTGGGTTCAATCCTTGGTACCAAAAAAAAAAAAAAAAAAAAAAGTCCAGGCTGGTGGGTAGGAGCCTCTGAAGGGCCCATGACAAAGGACAATCCAGGGCTTGCTGAAGGCATCGATCATCTCAGAACAAACACTAAATTCACATCTAGCTGGAATACAACTGCCCTAAGTGTGCAGTTCCACAACCTCGCACGTCTAGCATGCAGGGACAGGCACCCAGGCCCAGAGGCACTCGCAGCCCCATGCTCCCTCCTGTGCTGGTCATGTGCCCCTGTCCCCAGCACTGAGTCCTGGGGAATGGGATTTCAGAGGTAGCACCTTCCTGCGGAGGCCTCTGGGCTCCACTGCCTGCCTGCTTCCTCTGTGCTCTGCTGTCAGAACTTCCAAAGCTGCTTGGCTCAGACTTTATAAAGCACAGCAAATCCCCCAGGCTGCCCCAAAACTCAGCCTCTGCCTTCCCGTGGGGAGGGCGCAGGAGTAGCAGCCAGCTGGGTGGTGGCGCTGAGATCCTGGCTGGGCTCCTGTCCTGGACCCCGTGGGCCCATCCACCAGGGCTGAGCCCGGCCCTCGCTGCTGCAGGCTGAGCGCTTTCCTTCCATCAAGCACTGGGAGGGGAAAGGACTCAGTGCTCAGGCCAACGGATGAAGGGCGCCTGGCTCCCAGGGCCACACGGCCACCTCTGCTTCCCTGTCTCACACCTTGACATGCTTGCTCTCTATCCCTGGCCCTTGTTACTATGACCAGACGCGCATGTCCCCAAACAATGTAGATCAGCTCACTCGCACCAGGACACCACCGAAGACAGAAGCCGAGTCCAAAATACAATACAAGGAGAACCAGGGGTGGAGGAGAAGGCAGAGGGAGGGGCCGAGAGAGGGACGTGGGGAGGTGACAGCGACCTGCACCCACGGTCCAGGGCCGCCCAGAGATGACCAGGGTGCCCCAGGCCTGTGTAGCAGCCCAGCCCCTCACCTTGGCTGCCACGGCTTCGATGTTGGCGGGAACGATACATTCAAAGGTGTTGGGGTTCTTCTCCCGGGAGTAGATGATGGTTTCTGTCTTCTGCTTTTTGAGGAACTCATCTCTTGTGACAATATCTGCAGAGAGAAGGGCCAATCCTGAAGGTGGCACACGGTGGTCTTGGATGGATCAGTCTCTTCAGGCCTTGCTGTCCCCTCCTAGACTCCACAGAACTCGGTGTCTGGTCCCTCTCCGGCCACACAGTTAAATGACTCTTGTCTCCTTCACTAGACTGTGAAGCGACTTGAAGACAGAGCGAGTGTTCGGCTCCTCAACATTAAAATCCACTGCACAAAAGAGCTCAGGTGCTGGGTGCAATTCTGCCCAGCAGGTGCCAATCATGAAGAATCTTGCACATTGATTCATCTACCCATCACTTATCCATTCACCCACCTACCATACACCCATCTATCATCCATCCATTCATCCATCTATCTATCCACCTATTTGGCTGTCCATCCATCCACCCACCCATCACCTGACACCATTAAGGGGTATGGGGAAGGGGTATAGACAGGCTTCCTGGAAGAAGATAGGCTTCACCTATTTGTTGGGTGACCCTGAACATGTCTTTTATTTATTTCTTTATTTTTGGCAGTGCTGGATGTTGAACCCAGGGCCTTCTACATGCTAGGCAAGAGTTCTACTCTCTGGGCTACATCTGGAGTCCTATTTTTATTTTTTTGTTTTGAGACACTGTCAAGTTAAGTTGCTGAGATTGGCCTTGAACCTGAGATGCTCCTGCCTCAGCCTCCTGAGTCGCTAGAATGACAGGCCTGTGCCAAGGTGCCTGGCTCTAAACATGTCTAACTTCTCTGGGTCACAGGTTCTCTGTTTGTGGAAGGAGGAGCATTAAGTCAAGTCCAGGGTCAGTCTGTAAACTTGGTACGGGAAGTTGAGTGGGAGAGGCCTGGCCCCTCTGCCCAATGAAGACACAAGCCTGTCTTTGGAGGGGCCTGTCCCAAGGGTCAGGTGCACACCCTCAAAAGGCTGCAGGGCCCAACTTCTGGGCTTGGGAGGGAGGCCTTGCTGGGCAAGGAGGTGCACGGCCAGTGCTCAGAGCTGAGTGGACCCATAATGCTCCACCTGGGACCTATGCTGGGTGCTGCCTGAGGACCAGCTCTATCCATCCATGAGCCTCTGTCCTCTGGGAGGAGCAGCTGCCATTGTCCTGGTTTTACAGATGAAGCAACAGAGTTTGGTACCTTATCCTGGATCACAGACAAGAGATGAAAGGGAGGCATCGGGGCTGGGTGGGGGGGGGGAAACGAGGCTCTCCTTAAGGTTGCAGTCTCTGTCTGCAAGATGAAGAGCTCTGGATGTGGAGACAGCTGCACAGTGTGGATGTGCTAGCAATGCCTCTGAACTGTGTGCTGGGAGACAGCTAAGATGGTGAGGTCTGTGACGTTAATTTAAGGAAGCCCTGGACATCTAACATTAACTGGTCCTGGGCAGGCCTGGACATCTGTGCTTTAAATACAGGTGACTCCAGTGGCAGATGCCATTAGGGCTCACCTGACTTGCATATCGTGAACTCCATGGCGCCCCCAGAGTTGAGCAGCTTCTGCACCAGCGTCTTGGCCAGTATGGTGGGCGTGAAGAGGACGGGCCTGCGGCGCTCGCAGTAGAAGGCACGCACCAGGCTGTAGGGGATGAGGCTGAGGCCCTTACTGAGCTCGCTCTCGGGGTCCATCTCTGGCAGGGGACAGGAGGGGCTGGCATCAGAGCCCCACCCTGCCCACCAGGGGAAGCGTAAGGGAGGCCCTGGCACCCCTGCTGGCCCCTTCACGGAGCCTAGGGGCCTCCTGGGGATGTCAGGACACCTGGGGCTGTTTGCACGGACAACACAATGCTCCAGGAACTCAGGAACCTCTCCTAGGGAACCATGCCCCTGCGGGAGGTGGAGGGGTGTGGGACATATGCAATAGCCCTGGTGGTTTATGACGTGGCCTGGTTCTGGAGGAAGGAATTGCTTTAGCAGATGGTCATGGGCGGCATTTTGGAGGAGGGGCGTGGACTGGGACCAGGAGAAGAGCCAGGGCATGATGGCCCGGGCAGAGGGAGGGTGAATGCATGGGAGAAAGGGAGACCACCAGATGGCAGGAGGGCAGGGTCACTGAGCAAGACCTTGGGGTCTCTGAGAGCTCAGAGAGCCTTAGCCTGCAGGCAGAGTGACCACATGACCTCAAATCTGCCTTCTCCAGTCCTCTCTAGCCAGGGTGTGGGAGCAGAGCACAGCCCTAGGGACGGCTGTTGTAAAGCCAGCTCCAAGCAGTCTGAGGACCCACTTCTTGAAACCAGAGACATGTCCCTTTCCTTTGTCCCCTGGCCTGGCCTGGCCAGCCTGGGGAGGAGCCCTGGCCTTTCCCTGATAACCTATGGGGGAGCCTTGGCCTCCCTAAGTGAGGCTGGCCTAGCAGGGGAGGCAGTGAGGGGCTGGGGCTGGGCATGGGGTCCTGGTGGCCCCTCACGGGCCTGAAAAATGGCGAAAAGCACCCAGTGGGGATCAACACATCCCAGCAAACAGCTCCAATTAACATGGGCATCTGGGTGGACGTGACCGTGAGGTGGGTCAGCCACAGCTGAGCTTGGAGGTATCCTCCCCAGAAGGCCGCTAGGTCCCCACCCTCGCCCTGTGGGGTGGCAGTGCGCCTGTGGGGTGGCAGTGCGCTTGCGCGGTGCAGACCCGGGGCTGGCCCGGCAGCAGGGTGGGGCCGGGCGGTCTCCACGCACCCTCGTGCTTTTCGGTCAGCAGCTTCGAGGCATCCAGCGAGGACCGGGCCAGGCTCCCCATAGGGCTCCCCGAGATGATGCGGACGCGCTCGTTGCTGTTCATTCGCTTGTACTTGTTTTCTGACCTGCTGACAAACTGCAGGGGCAGAGGGAGGGTGGGGAGAACCATCCCTTGGCTTGTGCTTCTGGCCAGACGGACAGGCAGACAGGTGTGCAAACCCTGGCTTGCCAGGGGCCTAAGCGTCCTTCCCCTTTAGAAACAGGACACACCCCGGCAGGTGGCAGGATCCTTCAGCTTTTGGGTACGTGCCCTTAGGCAGTGGGCAGATGCCAAGTTCTCCCCACTGTCTTGGGGCCCATCCCGCCTTTCCCCGGCGACTGGGCAGGCAGCCCCTGCTGGCACTCAGGCTGGCCTGCTCCAGCTGCCGAGGAGCCCTGGACCCTCCCTCTCCCCTGACACTGTGCTCCCCACAACCCTCAAGCCTTCTGGGGAGTGCTGCTCGGTCCACAATTCCCAGACGCCCCAAGGTGAGCACAGAGGCAAGCTCACACCGTACTCCCAGGACTCCTTAGGGTCTTTCCCGCCTTTCCCTCTGCAGGGACACAAATCCAGGGGGGCTGGCAGCTAATTTCAGGTCCTTGCAGGTGTGTGGACACAATGGTGTGCCACCTCACATCTTGTCCTTAGGACGGCTCAGACTGGGCCTCCTCCCACCTAGCTGTCGCTCTGCTAACCATTTCTGAGTCTTCTCTGTTCCAACATCAGGATGGAGCTGTGGGCCCCACGATCCGTCCCCTGGGATCTAATCAGGCAGCGCCTCCACAGGAGTGTGTCGGGTGCTACACTCTACTATCATTCTCTTTCAACTGGTGACAGAAGAAATGGTCACGAGGTGTGCTTCTGTATTTATGTGAAGTCACCTCTGAAGATATCACTCAGTGTATTGGTCAGGATTCCTCACATAATGATCTAGGTGAGAATTTTATTTTATTATTATTATTTTTTAGAGTTGTACAGGGACAAATCTTTTCTGGTCCTGAAGACCTGAAATGTTTCCACAAATGGATAAGATTTAAGAACCTGCTGGGTTTCCTCTTTATTCCTTGGCTGCCAGGATGCTCAGATAAATTTAATGCTCAATTTGAGGACCTGAACTGGCTGAAATGTTTGGAATGATTTTCTTTTCCTGATACATTACTTCTGAGTTTTCTATTCAGGCTTCAACAGCCAAGATGCTTAAGCTCCTTTTGGCCGTAAGTTTCTTGAAATCTTTTTTTTTTTTTTTTTTAAATAAAAATGGGAATTGCTTCTAAAAGAAGCAGAGACTGTTTACTGACCTGTCCCCAAGAGGGCGAGCTGGGATGGGAGACGTAAGGCACCGTGAAAAATTGCACGTGATGTAAAACCACGAAGCGCAGCTATTTGGGGACAGGCCTTTCTTCCTGCGGGGGGGGGGGGAGGCAGAGCCACAGCAATGACTGGAGAGTCGGGAGGCACCTGGTGACCCTCACCTGAAGCAGCTGACCAAAGAAGAAACTGGCTCTGGAGAGGCGGGGGCTGACCCGGGGGTCGCTGGTGGCAAGTGGCTCTTCGGGCTGCAGGGTGTTCTGAAATGAGTTTATCCATCAGTCAGACCCAGCCGGGCTTGGCAGTATGCGCAAGTGTAATGTGGCTGCAGAGAGGCAGAAACCTGTCCCCAGCCCCATCCCTGTCGGGTGTCGGGGAGCAGTGGGGAGGCTCAGGGAAGGTGACCTGCTCCCACAGAGACTAGAGGCGCAGAGCAAGGGCACATTCCAGCAGCCACCCTCCTCCCCTTGAACGTGGGAGCCCAAGGCGGGCCCAGGAGGATGGGGCTCCTGGCCCGGGGTGATGGTGTGTGTCCCTCCCTGAGGAACCCAGTCCCTGGATTCATCAGTCATGTCAGGGGACGCTGTTAGAACAGGTGGCCAAACCTGCCACCCCGAAGGGCTGCGCCACACCTACCCGGAGCGCCCTCAGGGTGTGGTGGGCGGTGTCCGGCTCATCTCGGCTGCCCCGGTGCATCAGTCGCTGCAGCTTGACCAGGAGCAGCTGCTGGGCCCTGGGGAGGCCAGAAGGAGGAACCTCAGGGACTGGGACAGAGCGAGGGCCAGCTCTGGCTCTGGAGGAGGGTGAGCCTAGCTCTGTGCGGGAACGGCCCTGTGGACCGCAGGGGCTGAGCCTGAGGGACCCCTGGAGAGCATGGGGCTGGTGCTGTGTGTGGACCATGCCTACAGGCCCAGGGCTCCTGTCTCGTCTGGTCTGCTGATGGCCACCTTGCAGGGCTGGCCTCAGAAGCTGTGTTAGAGCCTCAGGAGTCACAGGAAGGGACTGCGGTGCTGAGGCCTAAGAGGGCAGATCACACTGCTAAGGAGAGGATGGCTGTCAGGTTGTGGCCCCTGGGACAGCAATGAGGAGTGATTACAGGACAGGGCATAGTGTGGTCATCACAGACTGAAAGAGGGCACTGTGAGGCTCAGTGGAGGGCCAGAGCAATGTCCCTGTACAGGTGGGGAGCTTCCTGGAGGAGGGGCCCCACGGTTCAGCAGGCAAAGGGGAGGACTTTTCATCCAAGCCCCTTGCAGACGATCACGGCAGTGCCAGCCCTGTCCACGTCTCCCCCTGGGCTGGGAGCAGAGGCCACGCCAGGCTCAGGACTCACCGGCTGTAGCTGGGTATGGTGCCTGTGTCCAGGTCATGGTCCGTGAAAGGGTCGACCCGGGCACACAGCCACTCGTGCCTGTCCTGGTACATGGTGTCCCTGACGTGTACGACGTCGTCACACCTCAGGGACATGGAGCAGGCGTCCAGCTGGCTGCAGATGTTCAGGTTCAGCCGGATGTAGAACGAGTCCCCCGAGGTGATCAGACCCTCCTCCATGTCTCTCAGTAGCTTCCGGTACCCTAAGAAGCAGACATCCCAAATGTGGCAAATTTACTTCCTGCCACGCCCCCCCCCCCCCCCCCCCCCCCCCCCCGACGATGTGCCTGTGTGGCACCCTCCTCTCAAGAGCTCCCGGCTGGGAAGAGCCCTACTCCCTGGGCAATGAGCAGCCTTGGCATTTATGGGTTTCCTTTTTTGTCTTGGCTGCTAGGGAGCTCAGAGCTACAATATATGCCAAGTTGCAACAATTATCCATAGTAGCTTTCTGCTGTAATCTCCATGCCTTTCCCACCCTTATATGGTTCTTTTTTTTTTAAATTTTTTTTCCTTTTTTTACTGGGGATTGAACGCAGGGGTGCTTTACCACTGAGCTACAGTCCCAATCCTTTTTGTTTCTTTTTTTCATTTTGAGACAGGGTTTTGCCAAATTTGCCATCTTGCCTCAGCCTCCTAAGTTGTTGGGATTGTGGGTGTGTGCACCATGATGCCCGGTTTTATTCTTTATTTTTAAATGATGCATAACTTATATACAGTAAACCATATGCATCTTTAACTCAGTATATTTTCACAAATGTAATGTACAATCCTCTCTGTCAATATTTTTCCTAAGGTTTATCTTTATCTTGAATGCTATCACCCTTGCTAAGATGTACCTCATTTCATATCAACAGAGATTAATAGTATAAGTTCTTCTGGTTTAGCCACTATGCTCAATGTTATGTCTGTGAGATTCATCTGTAACGTCACAACATAGCAGCAGTGTACTGGCTGTATACTATTCCACACTTCCTCTTTTCTCCATTCTCTTGTGTGCAGTTTGGGCTATCATGAGTAACTGCTATGAGTTACTCTTATACATTGCTTTTGGTGGACATATGTACTCTCTTCTCTTGGAAGTCTACTTGGAAGTAGAATTATCAGGTAGCTATATATTTTGTATCTATATATTTTGCTTTGGTAGATACTGCCAATTGATTTTCTAAGTTGGTAAGACCATACTGCATGCCATTTCGACCTTATTTAAATGTCACTGTCCTTCTGAGTAAATTTTTGCCTGTGCAGTAAGCGCTAAGTGAATATCCATAGTGTAAGTCCATGATGTAAATCTCTAAATCGGCTCCACAGGCAGATGACGAATAACACGGCGGAAGCTAAAGCTGTTCTAACAGCCAGGCCCTGGGGAACTCATCAGGTATCTGCATCACAAATTCCAGGGACATCTCAGCCAGCTGGGTCAGCGTCCTGCTGAGTGGGCACGGTGGGGCCCGGTCTCACGCAGTGCATCTTGGAGCCCGCTGCAGTGAGCCAGCTCTGCCTGGAGTCCCAGGCTGCAGGACCCCCCTGTGCACAACTTTCAGGGATGCGGCTCCCAGCGCACTCTGTGGGGCGGATGGCCGGTGCGAAAGGCACAGACTTTCTGTGGGGCTGACCAGGCCACAGGACCGGGGAGGAGCCTGTCCCATATGTGGGGCTACTTGGCCCTGTGTTTGGGGACAGCATCATCGACTCCCGCACTGGCAGGGCACTCTGGGAAGGGACGTGACAGCGGCTGGAGAAGCTGGATGTTTATGCTCTGCTGAAACATTCATGAGTCTGCAGTTAAAAATAAGACCCAGCTGCAGAGATAATCATGCAGGAAACCTGGAGGTGAGAGAAGAATTCAGACTCTGGGAAAGACAAAGCTGAGCTTACCCTGCCCAGGAGCATGGCCAAGGGGTGCCGTGGTTTAAACCACTGGGGCCACACCAGAAGGGAGGTCGAGGCCCGCCTGCCCCGAGGCTGGGGGACCATGGACACAGGGCTGGGGGGCTGTGATGTGCTCCAGGGCCCTGCCTGGCCCAGCAGAGCCACCCCAGGGCTGCTACCTGTGGCACAGCAGGAAGCCCAAGAGACGAAACTTCCAGCCAGTAGGGAGGGGCCAGCCGGACCAGGCTGGGCTGCCAGGTCCACTCTGATGGGCAGGTATCTGGAGGTACCCCAGGCAGGTCGTCTGCCCGTCCCTGCCTCCTCTCCAAGGCCTGCCCATCAGACCCTCTGATGGTGCTGGGGGGTGGGGGGGTCATTCTTCCCACTGCACCTAAGAGCAAGTGGAGTGCTAGGGGGTGAGGTCACTCGCCCAAGATCAGGGGCCTTCGAGTGGAGCTGGTCCAGCCCAGACCTCACCTTCTTGGTTGACCTTGTAGTGCAGGGTAACCGGGCCACTGCACCTCTGGATGGTCCAGCGGGCCTCCTCCTTTGTGCACGAGTCCAAGGGGACACTCTGCCTCTCGCCTTTGATGCAGCCTTCCAGCTAGGTGGCAAAGACACGTGAGGGGAATCACGGGGCTGAGACTGCTCTACACAGGACCCTGGAGCACCCTCGCCAGCTCAGGGCCAGTGAGGGGGAGAAAGCATGAGGGGTGCATGCGCCTCTGTTAGTTCCCGGGAGCACAGCGACCGACCAGTGAGGAGTGGGGAGGAAAGGGCTCGAGATCTTGATGGCATGGCCTCCTTCCCTCCAGCTCCCCACTCCCAGCTCCACCCAGGCCCGAGGCACCCCTGTCCCCTGTCCACACAGCCCTGAGCACCCAGCCCCTCACCAGCAGCAGCTGGTGGCCCTCTCGGAGTCCTGCCTTCTCGGCCAGGGAGCCCGGCTTGACTGAGTGGATGAAGCTGCCGCGGGCGTTGCCCCCCAGCAGAGTGAGCTGGGTGATGAGGCTGTCACCGTTCAGCGTTGTGTGCTGCACTGAGGGTCCAGGGCCCCGCACGTGCCCCACGGATGTGACCGAGGGCCGGAAGGGTCTGGGGTCAGGAAATGAAGTGGTGTTTAGAGTTGGAGGAGGGGGACCCTGGTGGCATAGCTGCTGGTGTCTGTCACATGGGTGTTGCATGTTGTGGCTCCAAGAGAGTTGCCACTGAAGCCACCTTGCTGGCCATGTCAAGTGAGGGCTCACCACTGGCCCTGCTGGAGACGGTGGTGCACGCCTGTAATCCCAGCATCTCAGGCGGCTGAGGCAGGAGGATCAAGAGTTCCAAGCCAGCCGCAGCAACTTAGTGAGGCCCTAAGCAACTCAGTGAGACCCTCTCTCTCTAAATGACATACAAAAAAAGGGCTGGGGATGTGGCTCAGTGGTTAAGCACCCCTGGGTTCAATCCTTGGTACCAAAGAAAGAGATGCAGAGCTGAGTTGCCCTCTGTGGAACACAGAGAGGGTGTCTCTGGGGAGACATTGTCCAGGGCCTATGGTGGCCACCCTGCCCTGCCCACTCCTCACCACCACAGGAAGAGCCCTTTGAGCCCTGCTCTCTGGGCTCCAGCAGGTCATCCTGGGCCTCAGGCAAGCTCTTCCTCTGTGGGCTTGGTTTCCCTCCCTGGACAGTCAGGGGGTCAGAGGGGGGTGATTTCTGACTTGGGAATGCTGTGATTCTAGGACTAGATCCCAGGACAGGGGTAATGCAGGTGGTGAGGGGGGGACAGATCCTTATCCCATGCCCCCCCCCTCAGCTTCCCCTTATGCTGCAACTGTCCGTACCTTTCAAGTGAGAATTTCCTAAACATGAGGTTGACCTGCTCCAGGTCGTAGGCATCTAGGCCTTCAGACTGGTGGGACGAGGAGGAGGAGTGGATGGACGGTGGACCAAAGGAGCTGCGCTCGTGACTGTCGTCTGCAAAGGAGCCAGGGCCCATCAGGAGTGGGAGCAGCCAGGAGGAGCCCCGAGGGCTGCCCCGGCCCCCTGGGAGGGCTGAGCAGGGGCAGGCCCAGGCTCTGGGGCACTCAGAGTCCCACAGCCCTGCTTATGCCTCAGGCTAAATGGTCGAGTTCTTGCATCCTGTCCAATGTAGACAGTCCCCTGCCTCCAGGAATCCTCTCTTATTATGAAGCCTCACCAACTATCATTAGGAATCCTGTCTTGTGTCTACAAGGGCAGCGTGCCATCCGGTTGGTAGTTTTACTTTGAAATTGGCTCCCTGGGTTTTCATTTTGGGGCCCTCCACCCCCGCTGGGGTCTCCCTATCACCCACCAGTATCACAGACGGTGGGGCTGGGCTCCTCCCTGTCTCCCCACCTCAGCAGGACCCTGAAGAGCCCGGGAAGATGCCCACTCCACACAGCACTGGGTCACTGGGTGGAGGGATGCCTAGATCCTGCTCTGGGCTGATAACAAAGGCTCTCTGCATAGGGAATTTTTCCCGACACTGCAAAATACTTTGGACAGATGCCCAGGATTCTCTTCCCAGCATCCCCTTTCCAAAACTCTTTCAATTCTTCTCATTACCCAGCCTCGATTAGGTGCTAACCTCTCTTTAACACTTGATAGCTTCTGATGGTCCCAATTAAGAGGGACCACTGATCTTTCGTTTTATCTGCTGGCAGCCTCCCCTGGCAAGGCGCGGAGGCAGGGTTGGGGAGCCCTGGAACAAAGGGGGCTGGCAGGGCACACCCGGAGGATTCTGAGCCATGGTCTCCCAGGCAGCCAGCAGTGCAGGGGCCTGGGGATGCCGTCACATTTCTGGGCCTTGGCTCTGTCCCCTGCGAGGCCATCTCAATGCCTCTTGCTCCCCTTTCCCTGATGTTCCAGACTCGAGTTTGTGGGTCTGCGTCCATCCACCCAGCTGCTGCAGAGCTGGGACCACACAGTCTTGCCAGGCAAGGCCTTGGGGACTGGAGTCTGTATCCTGGGCACCAAGCACAGCCTGGTGAGGTGTGCTGGGCTGAACTAGACTTCCTGGCTGGGAGAGGGTGGCTTCTGGCAGAACCTAGGTCTGCAGCATCTACCTAATACCAGCTCTGCCCACAGGGCTGCTTCAGGACCAACTCACAGCCTGGGTACCCTATGTCTGCCTGCCTGTACCTCTACCTGGATGCTCACCCTCACAGTTCCAGCCCCCCTTTATGCATTTTGTGTAGGGAGGGAACAGCATGACATGTGTCTCCAGCCCGGCTCTACCTACTGCACAAGACCATCACAACTGTATTTCTGAGGACAGCAGCTGAGATGAGATCGAACTGGGCCAGGCGCGCAGAGCATGGCTACGATTCATGAGAACTATTCTGTAAAAACTCAGATCTAATTCCAACCCTTGCTTAGCACCTGGGTGGGGGGCCTGAATACCTACAAGGTAAGCACTAGACCTGGGCATTTCCTTGCCACAGATGAGCTCACCTGATCTCCATGCCAAGCCTACTCTCTGAAAGCACTCCACACATTTCCCGAGGCCCTACTGTGTGCCAGGCAGACCTTGCAGGGGACCAGGTTGCTGCACCTGTCAAACGGCTCAGATCCGACAGGTACCTACCGTCCAGGTCCAAGGCGTCGAACCCACCACTGTCGTTGTCTTCTTCGACTGTGCTGCGAGACACGGGGAGGGTTGGGGAGGGTAGTCGTGAATGTGTGTGCAGGAGGGCCAGGGAGGGGGGAGGCTTCTGGAATGTTCTGGCTTTCTGAGAGGTCTTGGTTCCCAGAGGGCAGTATAGGAGGGAGAGGAAGATCAGCAGGCAGGTAAAAGAGATGGGCCAGGAACTGGGCTGGGAGGGTGGATGGCCCAGTATCCTCCAGCAGGTGAGCAGAGCCCCAGGGCCCCCTCCTGCCGTGCATTTCCCTCTCAGCCTTGGACACAGTGAGCACCTGACATCCCTTTGTGCTTGGATGACTCTTGAGAGAGCCGAGCACCCTCCAGATGGGAGTGGGTGGGCAAACCTCAACTGCCCCCAGCTCTTGGAGTAGATGACAGGTACAGGTGGCTCCCACGCAGCCGCCCCACATGGCTTCCCCAAGTCCCTCAAACACCTCTCCAAGCTGGAGTTGAGTACCACTGTGGAGACGGGTGATCACACAGCTGGGTGGACAAGGCTGGGGAGGGACCCAGGTGGTCTCTGAAGCTGCCAGCGCAGGTGGCTGGCGAGGTCCAAACCCGGGTCCCACAGGACTGGGCTGTGAATCCAGCTCCTGGGGCCATGTCTTCCTCTGGGCCCTGCACCCCTGACACATGAGTGTGCTGTGTGCTGGCCTCGGCCTGACTAGTGACCCCTGTCGGTGAGTGCACCTCTACTGTTGTTTTCTTGGTCAAGGGCCCCGGTGAGTTTTGGGAGATAAAGAAGATGGGGACAAGAAGTGTGGAAGCCATTTTGGGGGTCTTTTGCTCTTTGGCAAAAAGAGCCCAAGCTCTGGGGTCATAGGACCTAGGAACCTGATTTTGGGCAGCATGGGGACAAGGGACTCAGGCTTTGCCATCTGACAGTTAGCAGGTAGCCTTGGGAAGAAAGCTGCTTCTCTTTTCTGAACTGTGGCTTCCTCATCTGTACAGAGGGTCCCTCCTGCCCACCTTTCGAGTTGGCTGCAAGGACCGCTAAGTTAGCGAGTACGCGGTGGCCTGGAGACGACTGAGGAGCTGGCCGCGGCCCCTCCTCGAACTGCCACTCACCTGCGGAGCGGGGCATCCTCCTTACAGCGCCTGACGATGGAGTCGTTTCCCGGGGGCTCGGCAGTGATGGACATGATACTGCTGCGGCTCCGATGGGGCTGCTTCAGACACACGGCGCAGAGGTGTCATGGGAGGTGGGGAGCTGTGTGCTGATGCCTCCGCCGGCATCAATGTTATAGACACAGGGACGAAATCTAACTCGGATTTGTTCTCGTCCCCAGCTCAGGCAGCACAGGCACAGCAAGCTGGTCCTTAGTGACGACCTTGGCCAGAGGAGGCCTGTGCTCAGCCCGCGGCGCCTGCTGAGCTTGAAGCACATCTGCTCTCACATCTGCTCACGGGAGGATGCTGGCGGGAACCACAGAGGCTGGGAGGCCAGGGCGGGGCCTCACGACCCTGCATAGACTGAGCTCCAGTGTTCCCGGATTGTGCCTGCTCTGGACATGATGATGATTGTGGGCTGGGGAGGGTGGGGACAGCTTGGGGGTGACCTGGGAAACCAAACCGGCAGGCTTCTGGCAAAGGCTGCCTCAAATATGAGCCTTGGATTCTGTCCCCAAGAGCTGCCACCAGACAGGACTCATTCATTACAGCATCTCTGCCTCCCCCAGGGCCTGATTTGGGAAGCTGCGCTGACAAGCTTCCTGGGGCTTCCCTCGGGGTTAGAATTTCTAATCCTGCGCCTTCTGCTGCCTGGCTGGGGGTGAGTGACATTGGATCTAGTGGCTGGGACCCTGGCGGCTCTACTCAGGGGGTCTACAGCCGAGGAGTGGAGGTGTTGGTCATGGGAGGGGGTGCGAGCATAAGCAGTTCCTGTCCTGCTCACCCTTCCAGGCCTCATAGATCACCCGGCTGCAAGGTTGCGGTGTGGCGTTCTCAGCCCACGCTGTGCTACAGCCCAAGGCCCGGCTCCTCCCCCTGCCAAGTGTTAAATTGGGAAAGGAGGTGGCAAGAGAGTGCAAATCCATTGTGAGGCTGTAGAAACATCTTTAAATAAACGCAAGGAAGACCTGGGCTGCAGACCAGGGTGGACAGGGACTTAGCTACCAGGCCTGGGCTTGGGAAGGACAGAGAGGTGGGTTGGGGCCTTCAGGTGCATAAGCTGGCAGCCCGGGGGACAGTGTTCTGGAGGGGTGGGGGCTGACCAAGTGCAGCAGCCCGCACTTACCATCTTGGAGAAGGAGCTGGTGATGGGCAGAGAGTGGGAGGAGCTGGGGCTGGCATCCCTGTCTTCATGTCCCTTGCCTGTCCTCATCAGAGGGGCAACAGGGAGGGGTGGAAGGGTTGGAAGTAGAAACAAGAGAGGAGAGAAAAGGGAAGACAAGGGATGTCAGGTGCCCCAAACCTCTTGCCTCCTTCCCCTTGGGGACCTGCCCTCCCTTTTCTGGTACCTGGAGGAACAGTGCCCCCAATATTCTCATTTCCCCTCCCAGCTACAGGCTGCTGCAGTTGGGTCCCGTCACCAACAGACCCTGCCCCCATCCAGGCCCGACCCAGATAAGGCTGAACAGTGTCACTTGTCCCTGAAGACTTTCATGGCATTCCCCACACAGGTCCCTAGTGGGAGCTCTCTGTGGACAGGGCCCCCTCTAAGGAGCATGAGCTTCGGGGGAGCCTATCACTGCCCAATTAGTCTTTCGTCCTGACGGACGGATCACCACATCCTGCTGACGTGGGCCAAGGACAATGGGACAAGTCTGTGCCACCCCTGGCAGCCCTTGTCTGACAGCTCTGCTACCCTGTCTCTCCACCTCTACCTCTCCGAGCATGCACACAGATACACAGACACGCAGCCGGTCTGTGGCCACCTCCAGGGGAGGAACCGTGCACTAGGCCCTCATCAGGTCTGGTGAGGGACAAAGAAGCCCCATGACCTTGCAGCGCCCTTTCTCTTCCTTTGGGGGACAATACTCTCTGCTTGCTGCGGGCTTCAGGCCCAGTGCATGTCCCTTTTGATAAAGAAGGCTACTGAGATGTAGTCACGTGGGACCTGGATCAGGCCTCCCCCTCCTCCCTCCATGCCCCAAGAAACCTGCCCAAAGCCCAGGTCTGAACTGTTCCCTCAAAGCCACCTGGAGGCCGTCACCAGGGCAGGGTGAAGACCTCATTCTTGGTATAGCTCGCGGGCCCCTGGGGGTTCCTCTCTATCCTCTGGGATGGCAGAGCACCTCCCACATGGCACCCCACCTGGGCTCCTCCCCTTTCTCTCTGCTGTCCCTCTGCAGAGTGGTCCTTTCAGACACTGGGACCATCCTCCCAAATCCTCCCTTTTCAAGGCCCAGTTGAAACGTCCCATGCCCTTAGCCGCTCCCTCGGGTGGCCTGTGACGCTTTCCCCCAGCACTTCTTCCTGAACCTTCCTGAACATGGTGGGTATGCATTTGCCTAACAAACCATCTGCAGCTGATCATCACCCTGATGTGTGGCGAGGACAAAAAGAAGGACTTCCAGTCAGTGTGTCTGGGAGACCCAGGGGCTCCCGGGGGAACCGGCAGCCTCCCCAGCCTGGGCTCTGCCCAGCCAGGGTGTGGAGGAAGGTCAGGAAGTCCCCGCCCAGCAGGTCCCGAGCACAGATGCACTGGGTTGGGGAGGGAAACCCAGGGCGAGGTGGTGGGCAGGGCCCCTGTGCACTTTGGATCATGATGAACATTAATCACTACCTAATGGGCTCTCACCACCCTGAGACCCCCAAGGTCCCACCCAGGTCGGCCCTGTAGGGTTGATGACTGCAGTGGGAGAAACAGATGGACCAGGAGAGGCAGAGCGACAGATGAGGCAGGGAGAGAGGGATCCGGGCGTCTCTCACTAACCTTGAAAATCCGACGCTCGCTTCAGGCTGATGGGGGATTTGGCTCTCTGCAGCTGAAAGAGAGGGGAGGGGAAGAAACAAGACAGAGGACACAAATCAAACAGGGCCCTAGACACATGTCATTGGCACTAAGAAAAAAATAAAAACCAGGCAAGACTATCCTGCCTCTCAAAGCATGGTTGGCGTGGTTATGAGTCGTGGGTCTCCTGCCGCTGGGCTGGGACACTGAGGGAGCTCCCCTGGACTTTGACCAGGCAGGTGCTGGCCCAAGTTCCCCAAGGCCTGCCCCACAGCTCTCAGCATGACAGAGGAGCTAGGATGGGGCACAGCTGGGTGCACAGGGCAGGGGGTTTTAGAAAAGGATGAGGCTGCCCACCACCCTTGGCCCCCAGGTGAGGCCCCCCCAGGGGTCATTGTGAGAGAGGCAGAGGCAGGTCAGGCCTGATGACATGGTCCCATTTGCTCATGCACTTTCTGGCTCATTCACTCTTCATCGAGTCAGCCATTTGAGGGGGACTGGCTGGGCACTGAGCAATACAGCTGGGATCAGGTGTATTGACTGTGACAGGCACTCAATGCTTATTTGGTAAATAAGCAAATGAACTTGAAACTAATGCTTACTTCACTCTCTTTTCCTTTCTCTTATGGGAGAAATGGGATCCATGTAAACAAAAACAAAACAAAACAAAAAATAAATAAAAACCCTAACTTGGCATCATTTCTGTTTCCAGGGTTGAAACTAGTCAAGTGAACCTGGATGCCCAAGACCTAAGCAGAGCCAGGCACAGCCTGCTGTGGGCCCCTGTGCCCAGGTACCTGGATGCCCTTCAGGTTCATCCTGCGCCGGGGCGGGTGGTAGGGCAGGAAGTACTTGCTGTCTTCAGGTGACTCCTCCGAGGTGGAAGAATCATCAGCCTCTTGACCGTTAACCCTGGGGCTGGCGTCCCCAAAGTTCTGCGAGATGATGGTGGCTGGCAGGTTCCTGGGCAGACTCTGGAGACAGAGAAGCCAGTGATGGAGACAGGTGTGATGAGCAGCTGGCCGTCAGCAGAATAGGTGACCAATGGCACCATTGTCCCCTCTGGCACCCAAGCTTGACACCCAATGGCTCCTCCTCTTTCCTGACCCGGCGTCTCCCTGGACGCCATGGGCGATATCCTAGCTCCACACTCCTCTGACCTTACCAGGGCCTGGGCCGGGCCCCCACCTTCTTGTGCAGTGGTGAAGGGGCTGCTGCTGCCCCTTCACCCTGGCCTCCCTTGCCTTCCAACATCTAGCCCCATGCCTCAGCTAAAATCATGCGAGTACTGCACAAGACCCCCCAAGGTCCCAGAACAGCAGCACACCCCTCAGGGCACTCAGGGAACCTTGACTTGCCTGTGCTCTCTTCTGTCCTCTCCTCATATCCCAGTCCACAGACGGCCACCTGCCTGCCAGGCCTCACTTCTGGGGCTCTGCTCATGCTGTCCCAGTGGCCCGGCATGCTGGTCCTGCCCAGCATCATGCATGCCTTGGGCGGGCACTCACCAGGGCTCTCTCTGGGCTTAGCACTAGGTTGGTGATGGGAACAGAGAGGGCTTCACTCAAAGGCCACATGAGAGCACATCACAGGATCCTGGTCCCCCTGAGAGGGGCACTCAGCAACACCAGGTAAGCATCCCGGGAGGGGGCCTGAGGCTGTGCAGGGATCCTTCTGCAGGGGGTCTTCCTATAACCTAGAAGGGACTCCTCCCTGGGCTCCCATGGCACCCTTGAACTTGGAATTCACAAGTTCTGTGCTGAGAAACCACGTCCCTGTATTTGCCTCCACTGTGGGATTCTGTCTGCTCAGGGGAAGAAGGGATTCCGATCAGTCTCCCCAGGGCTCTGGTGAGTCACAGTGACTCAGCTCTTGCATCTTGATCCCTTCCATTGTGGACAGTAATGAGGACAGTAAGTGCAGCTTCCCTGAAGGATAGTTCTGTGGGCTGCGAGGGACCTGCACTGCACCTGCCCAGGACTGTGCCCGGCAGGTTCTCACTACAGTGACCATGATCTCATCTGGCCTGGTGCGGCATTCACTCATTTCTGGGTGCCTGGGGCCTGCTGGGAAATGCACTCTGCCACACACCTGCCCATCAGTGGGTTTACTCAGGGGCACCAGCAGCTCTAACAAGAGCAGGGCATTTTAAAACTGAGGACTGTGCAGTTGGCAGGGGGAGCCCAGGGGAAGTTGACTTGGTCAACTGAGAGGTGCCAAAGCTCCTAATGGTGGAGCTGCCTGTCTGAGCCAGGATTCTTCCCTCTACCTTCGAGATGAGGTGAGTGGCTTCTGCTCAACACTACAGAGACACACATGGAAGGTTCAAAGAAGGACATAGGTTATTCTATGTGGGAGGGAACCGTGTACTTCTGCCTTCAAATGGACAAAAAGCCCCTTCACAGTGGTGGTTCCCTGGCCAGCTGTCCCTGGTGTCAGGAGGTCAGCTGGCGGCAGGTTGGAGCTGCAGCTCGCCTGGCCCACCTGGTCGAGGCTGCCGTTGTCCTTGGAGAGGCGCCGGAGCTTGCTCTCCAGGTTGACGATGCAGGCTTCCCGCCGCACCATCTCGATCCTCATCTCGTCGTTCTTCTCCTCCAGCTCCCGGATCTGTTTCCGGTACTTGTCTTTCTCGATCAAGCACTGCGAGTACTGAGTCTGCGCTTCGTCTCGGGAATGGAAGGCCTATGGCGGGAGGCGAGACGGGCCACTTGGGTGCCTCAGCCTGACCCAATCAAAGCGGGCTGGAGCCACACATCATCTCTAGTTCAGGTGCCGGCTGTAATCTCCATCACTTCTTTCCTGGCCCTGACTCTTGGGTGTCGTCTCTGCCCTCTTCATTAGTGCCATCCCAGGGCCGTCTGTCCTGCCTATGCTACGTGCCAGCTCTATGGGGCGGTGCTAGGTTAACATTTCTCCTTTTACAGACAAGGATGGAGGCTTCAGTGGGGCAGCTTGCCTGTGGGCACACATCTTATGAACGATAGCTTGCCTCTGAACCTGTCCTCACTAAAGAGTCCAGGCATTTGAGCTCCGTGCTATTATGTGGCCCACTGGACCTGGCTCTCCTCCCTACCCCATGCACCCCGGTCACCAAATGCCATGGATCTCAAAGCCTCTTGGGATAGAATTCATGTTTGGAACAGAAGTAGGAAAGACAGAGTCATGAGTAATTCCCCATGTAGTCAGTGACATTACACTGGTCAAAAACTCTCTGAAGGACCCCAGTGGCTGGGCCAGGAGCCCTGTAGTGCAGCCTGTGGTCCCCCACTCTCTGGGTGGCACTCATACCTGGTCCCGCTCCCGCTCCACCTCCTCCAGCTGCAGCATGACCGTGTTCATACGGTGCTTGTACATTTCACAGTCTTTCCCCAGGGTCGAGCACCTGAGCTCCAGGTCTTCCTTTTCCTCCAAGTACTGTAAGCAACATGGAGAAATCAATACGCATATTGAGCGATCAATAGGTCAGGGCCAACAGCTGTTTCCTGGCTGCACTTCTCTGAGCTGGTGTGCTCAGCCTGTCCTTCTGGGGTCTAGTGATCTGACTGAAAGGCACCAAGCTAGGCCAGTCAATCAACTGTGGACTGCTGAGGACCTACTATGTACCAGGTAATATGGGGGAGGACAGTGTGGACACGGTGCCTGTCTTCCTGTGGCTTCCTCGCTCAGGAAGGGGAAGACAGGTGCTAAGCTAAGCTCATACTTAAAACTCATAAAAGACTCCAAGGGAGCAGAGGAACTTTATACCAGGGGCAGATCCAGTCCCTGGAAAGAAACGTGGGGCTCCAGGTAGCACTCACTGGTGCACCCTGGTAAGGAGGGGATGCTGCCGTGGCCTTGGCTCCCACCTTGTCTCGAAGCTCCTCTGCCTGGCGGACCTCCTCCTGCAAGTTGTAGATTTTGTTGACGAGCTCCTGCCGGTCCTCCAGTGCCTCTTTCCGGTCGTGCTCCAGGATGTCCAGGATGGCCTTGTCTGAGTCTGGCAGGCTGCGTTTGCCGGCCTGAGCGGACAGGTAGCAGGGGTTTGATGGTGTCGGGGGTTAGGGGCGAGGAACAAGGTGGACACGGAAGGCGGGGACGACAGACTCAGCCACAGATGCTGAGAGAACAGAAGGTTCTGTTTCTGCAGGAAAGCAGAGGCAGCCAGAGATTTCTCTTGGGGTCTTTAAGCAGCTTATCACTTAAAGAAGTTTATCACCTGGAAAGAAGTGTAAGACCCACTTCTTCTTAGGAATACACTGAGCCTATTGTTCTCCCAGCTCTTATCAGAGCCAAGCTGACTCTGGCTGCTCCTCAGAACACTTCAGAGCTGGCAACAAAGGGAGGCCACTCTGCCTTCCAGACACCACCCTGGAAATATCAACTCTGCTCTGATAAACCGGGCTCAGCCTCTGCTCGGAAACAGAGCCCTAAGCCCCTGGTGGTAGTCCTGGGGGATCACCCTGGAGAGAGCAGGGGGGGATGCATTTTTTTTCCTTCTCTGCAGATGCACTTTGGAATATGATTCCTCAGTGATGTCCCCCCTTCTGTCCAGACAGGATTCTGGGATGACCAAGACAGGAGGTGCATGGTTGAGGTTTTTGGAATCTTTTTAAGAGCAGGGAGGTTTTTTGACATGCTCTTCCCTCAGCACCAGGACACTGATTTCCATATGGCTTTCACAGAGTGCTTCCAGGAAGGAAATGTGTTTGTAAGTATGATCTCTCATAATGGGACATCTCTGATGGGGGGTGGCTTGGTCACTCTCACCCCACAGAGGAGGAGAGTGTGGTGCCTGGGGATGGCACAGGTCATGTGCCGTCAGCAAGCCAAGGCTCTGGACGCACACCCAGGTAGGCATGCCCTCACCTGGATGATGGACTGCAGCTCCTGGATCTTGGTCTTGAGCATCTCATTCTCCCGCTCCAATTCCAGGACCTGCTCCTTCTTGGGCCGATTCTCAATGTCATTCTTCAGTTTCAGTGACTGATTTCTCTCCAGCTTACATTCCTCCTCCATCTTATTCAATCGGTGCTTGAGTTGATCGATCTGAAACACCCAAGAGGGTGAGGGGAGAAGGCCGTTGGCAAGA
Source organism: Ictidomys tridecemlineatus (assembly GCF_052094955.1). Lineage (NCBI taxonomy): Eukaryota > Metazoa > Chordata > Mammalia > Rodentia > Sciuridae > Ictidomys > Ictidomys tridecemlineatus. The sequence continues at coordinate 108,637,478 of NC_135486.1, read as the reverse complement.
AACAGAAGAGGCAACGCTTTTCCAGATCCCACTGGGCTTCCAGCACCAGCTTGGTTCTGCCCCCTCCTCCTCCTTCCAGCTGGAGGTGGGGAAAGGCTCACAGAAACTTTCTGCAGGAAACCATATCATCATCTCCTTGTTGATGAAGAGTTCCCGATGAGTTAATTTTTTTTTTTTGTATCTGGAATTTTTTTTAATTGATTTAAAAAAACAACAAATGATAGTGGAATGCATTATAATTCTTATTACAGCACAATTTTTCATGTCTCTAGTTGTATATAAAGTATGTTGACACTAATTCGTGTCTTCATCCATGTACTTTGGATAATGATGTCTATCACATTACAGGACCCTTGCTAATCCCCTGCCCCCTCCCTTTCCCTCCCACCCCTCTGCCCTATCTAGAGTTCGTCTGTTCCTCCCATGCTCTCCCTCCCTACCCCACTATGAGTCAGCCTCCTTATATCAGAGACAACATTCAGCATGTGTTTTTTTGGAATTGGCTAACTTCACTTAGAATTATATTCTCCAACACCATCCATTTACCTGCAAATGGCCATGATTTTACTCTCTTTTATTGCTGAGTAAAATTCCATTGTGTATAGATGCCACATTAGAATACTTCTAAAGAGCTATCCGTCCCTTAGAAAATTCTCTCAGAGAAATTTGTAGGATAGAACCGGTTCCAGATTAGGATACCCAATCGGGTGTCGCCCTAGTATTTGCTACTGATTTCAGTGGCCTTTTATGATGGGTTTCAAACAGGTCCTTGGAACTCAGGGCTTCCCCTGGAGAACCACAGGGTGATTGGAGGGAGGCAAAAGATGGCTGAGAAGCCAGAGATCTGGCCACCACCCTGACTTCAGTCCTCAGAGCAGCTCTGCTCATGGATGATTCTGTCCTCTTGGAATCCACACTAGACTTTATTTGAACACACTGCACTATTGCTAAAGACAAGGAAACAAAAAGCAGCTTGAAACTCAGGGGAGTCTAAGTCTTCGGGACCTCTGGCCTGAAGGACCTGCCTGGATTTAGTGTCAGGAAGAGTGGCCTCCTGGAGAAGCAGCAGCTGCCTCTGAAAAGCATGACTGCAGCCATGCCGAGCATCACCCTCAAGAGTTTAGCACCAGGAACTGGGCTCAGCAGGTATCTTGAACCTTTGTGACTAAGCTTCTCTGCTTCCTCAAGCTAAGGGACCTCGCACTGCACTCAAGGGCTGCAAGGAAGGGAGACGCCAGAGGAGCAGGTGTCATTTTTCAAATCTAGGCTTGTAGGGAGAACAGCCTCAAGAAATCTGGCAGGTAGAGAGGGTATGGCTTTAGCAAGGAAAGGGGTGCTACTGCACAGTGTGGCCTGAGACACGGGAGAAAGGGGCACACAGGGAAGCAGCCTGCGGCAGAGAGACGACCTAGGGACTCAGCTCACTGGGTGTTCTTTCAATGCTACACACACTTTCTCATTAATATGTCTTCAAGGAAACATTATACAGCAGGAAGTTCTAAGAGGGAAACTTTCTAAGTTCACTTGCTTCAGGTTAGCTTCCCCCGGCCCTGCGGAAAACAGCACAGAAACCTCTCCTCCTGGTCATGCAACAAAATTCCCCTTCCCCTTCAGTGTCTTTGAAGATTAACTGAAGCATCCTAGGCTGGGGCAGATCCCCAGTCCCAAAGTACAGGGCTTACTCTGCCAAAAACATAGGGTGCAACACCTCAATAATCCCAGGGCACAGATTTTATCTTCTTCTTCTTTTAAAATATTTTTTAGTTGTCAATGGATCTTTATCTTACTGATTTATATGCAGTGCTGAGAATCGAACCAGGTGCCTCACACATGCTAGGCAAGCACTCTACCATTGAGCCACAACCCCAGCTCAGGTTTTATCTTCTTTATCACCACTTATAAATAAAAACTGAGGCCAATAGCCAAGGAAGTGGGGGAGCCAGAAGCCAGAATTTGAACTCAAACCCATAGGACTTCACAGTTCACACTCTTAACTTCAATGCCCTATTGCTATGGACTCAACTTCCCTGAATTCTTGAGGATTGTTTACTGATCTGTCTGCCTCACTAAATTGTAAGTGACCCAGGCAGAGCTCAGGTTATTTATCCCCATGTCCCCCACAGTGCTTAGCACAGTGCCTTACACATGGCAGGTGCTTAATAAATATTCTGAGGTCTATTTTCCACCCAGAAGCCGGAGCGATCCTTCTAAGACATAAATCAGCTGTTACTCCTCAGCTCTCAATCCTTCAGTGGCTTCCCATCACAGATGGAATAAATTCCAAATTTCTTACTATGCTCCTATGATCTGGACCCTGGCCACCTCTCCCAGCTTCTTTTTGTTATACCATTTGCTCATCTGGCTGCCCTGCCCTGCTGGCTCCCTGATGTCACCCAAAACAAACAAATAACACCACCACCACCACCACCACCAAAAAAAACCCCCAAACCAAACCAAAACAAAACAAAACTGCCAAGCTTCTTCTCTACTTCAAATTGGGACCTTTGCATTTGCATTTCCTCTGACTTTCCAGGTTCCTCCCTTTCTTGGGTGTCCCCTGCTCAGAGACCTTTCCTGACCACCCTAGATAAAACAGCTCCACCACTCTCTATCCTCATTCTGTCTTCTCCATAGCACTCAAACTATTTATGTATTTGTTTTCTGATTATAATGTACGTTCCATGACAGGAGGACCTTAGTCTTGAGATTTATATTTCTGGAATAGAGCAGATGCACCACGGCGCTCAATAAATAGAAGAAATGAATGAAGCAAATTCCTTTCTCTTTCTGCATTTAGGAGACAAACTTCACGTCAATCATGTGGCTGGTGGGTCGTTCACAGGTACATGCACGGATTTTCCCACTATGCCAAGAACCACGCTGAACTTTGTGGATACAAGCGTGATGGACAAAGAGTCCTAGCTTTGAGAAGTTCATTCCCTAGGAGCAGGGGCTACGCTCATTTCCTTACTAATTTCTCTAAGCATCATAATCTGGGGACTGGGTCTCGTTTCTCCTCTTGCCACTGAAACCCTAGTTTCCCATTTCTTTTCTTTCTTTCTTTTTACCTTAGGGGCGTGGAGCCTGTGTGCACATTTCTGCACATGTGCAGAGCATGCACAGTGAAGGTCAAGGTCAGTACTAAGCTCTACTGCGTCTTTACGCACAAGTCTTAATTTGCACACAGAGGCTTTAGTTGGCTGAGCCCGAGGCATCAGTGGGTGCGCCTACGCATGTGCACGGTGGATCTGGGAACCTGGAACCACTGGCCCCTTGGTTCCCTGTCTCCCACCTGGGCATAAAGCTCTGGGGGCTTGTGGGTATGTGTGCATGCGCATGCGCGTCGGCATGTGCCTACTGGGGTCCTGAGGCCCCGCTTCCCCTTGGCTCAGCCTGGGAGGAGCCCTCCAAGCCCCTACCTCGAGTTGGAGGTCCCGGCTTCGCATCACGGCCATGTTTTTCTCTTCGCTGAGCTGGGCGTAGCGCATGGCCAAGGTGTAGTTGTCGTCCTTGACCTTGACCAGCTCCTCGTTGTAGCCGTCCCGCTCTTCCTTCATCTTATAGTACCGCTCCTGGAAGGTCAGCAGCTCCACCCGGGTCAGCGTCAGCTGCTTCTTCTCGTCCTCCAGCTGCCGCGCCTTGGCCAGCAGCTCGCAGCGCTGGAGGTCTTTGGCCTTCATCTGCTGCTGCAGCTTGATGACCTCGTTCATCAAGAAGTGCGTGAGGCCCTCGTGGCCCTCCTCCACTGCGCACAGGGGCACCCAGTCAGGCCCGAGGACCCGGCAGGGCACGGAAGAGGTTCCCCACGGGGCAGGTGACATTCGCTCACTCATTCACTCACCAACATCTTATTGGCTCTTACTGCCCATTAGGCATTGGGGACTCAGGGTGAGCAAAACAGTCAAATGATCACACACAGGTGTCACTAGAGTCAAGACACAGGCGGCCCTGAGACTTTATAATGACAGACCTGATCCAGGCTGGTAGCTAGAGGGGGTGGAAGGTCCCTGATGGTTAAGATGAAATGTTCAGGAGGGAAAGATATTCTAGGAAGGTGGAACAACACATGGGGAGGAGAGAAGGGTCTTGGCATGTTTCAGGAGCTAAAGGAAGACCAAAGTGGCTGAGCCTAGCTGGGCGTGGTGGTGCACACCTCTAATCCCAGCAGATGGGGAGGCTGAGGCAGGAGGACTGCGAGTTCAAAGCCAGCCTCAGCAAAAGTGAGGCACTAAGTCACTCAGTGAGACCTTGTTTCTAAATAAAATACAAAATAGGGCTGGGGGTGGGGCTCGGTGGTTGAGTGACTCTGAGTTCAATCCCCAGTCCATAAAAAAGTGGCTGAGCCCAGAGAGAGAGAAGAGAAGAGGAGAAGAGGACAGGCGAGGGGAGGAGGAGGAGGAAGAGGAGGAAAGAGGAGAGGGAGGGAGGGGCAGAAAAATGAGCCTGGGAGTCTCAGCAGGGACTAGAGTGTTAGGGTCCTGTGAGTCCCATTAAAGACCTGAGTCTTTACAGAGAAACAGTGGAAAACCACTGGAGGATTTTAGGCAGGGGAGGGTGGCATGAGACTGGAGAGAGCATTGGAGCAGACCGAGAATGGATGAAGGGGGTTGATGGGGCTGAAGGGTCTGAGACAGGGAGAAGACTGATTTAAAAAATGTTTAGGCAGGGGGGCTGAGGTTGTGGCTCAGAGGTAGAGCACTAGCCTAGCACGTGCAAGGCGCTGGGTTTGATCCTCAGCACCACATACAAAAATAAAATAAAATAAAGGTATTGTGTCCAGCTACAACTAAAAATAATTTTTTTTAAGTGCTTAGGAAGGAACATGAAGAAGATGAGATGCCCAAGGACCCTGGGACATTGGAAAGGGAGCAGAGAAGACAAGGAAAAGATCTCGAAGGCAGAGTGGACTTCTGACCTGCTCCCATACCATGCATGGGGAGGCTCTGCCAATGCTCACTTCTCTTGGCCCCTGCTTCAGTCTGTCCCTGTCATCTACCTTTCATTCCCAGGCAGACTGTGTGATGGATAGCCCCAAATCCCATATATCACAGACTTACAGCTTTAAAACTGCCCTGCTGTGGGACACACACACACACACACACACACACACACACACACACACACCCTTTCTTAGAGTCCGGGTATTCCCGATGGCCAAGTTGCTTACCCACGATGGTGGAGAACCTCCGGGTGGGCTCCTTCCCCGTCACCAGCTTGTACAGTTCTGGGTAGTAAAACTCCAGGCTCTCCAAGAAGACCACATAGCCTCTTTGCCCTTTGGTGTGTAGAATGTCCAACAGTCGGCCTAGAGGAAAGTCCAGATCATCCCGTGAGAAGAAGAATACATGTCTGACTGGACACAAGTCTCCATGGCCAGTCTTATCCTGGACTTATATTCCTCAATAAGCTCTAAGAAGACGCTCACCAGGTTTGGTCACTCCTGGGTTGTATCATGGAATCCATATAATGTCTATAAAGGGCCAGGCCCTCAGCAGGGATACAGTGAGTGCCCCCTTTTCTTTCTCTAAAAATTGCTAGAACTGGGATGAAGGGAATTGCAGCCACATGAAACCCGCAGAACTCCCCAATGGACCAGCACTAAAATGAACCATATGGGTACCAGCTTTTCTGATTGAAGGAAGGTAGAAGTATAGGGAATCATGCAGGCTTCTCTGGGATTCAGAGCAGGAAAACAACTTGGTGGGTGGGAAGCTTTTGGAGAAGTCATAGGAAAGAGGCACTGCTCCCTGTTCTTCTTCGGGATTATCACACACAGTCTGGAAACATCTTTATCCTAGATGTAATCTGCTAGCAACTTCCAGTTTCCATCTAATTTCTGTGGTTTGGATGTTGTTTGTCCCCAGAGGGTCATGTGCTGGGAGCTTGGTCCTTGGTGTGGAGATACTAGGTGGTGGAGACCTTTAAGAAATGGGGCCCAGAGGTCAGTCCTTAGGTCATTTGGGGGTGTGCTCTTGGAAAGGATTGTGAGATCTCAGTCTCTCTCTGATTTCCTGCTGGGCATTGTGATCTCTTCCTTATTTACTCCTGCTGTTATAGAATGTAGCCAAGAGGGTCCTCCCCAGAGCCGAGTTGATGCTAGTGCTCTGCCCTCAGACTTCTAAAACTGCGAGCTAAATAAACCTCTTTTCTTTATAAAGTTGTCTTGTGTCAGTTATTTTGTTGTAGTGATGGGAAAAAAAAAAGGCTTAAGACCATAGTCATTCTACTTATTGTTTATACTTCCTGTCCCATCCTTAAGTGTTTTATTTTCAGATATTTCTTCCATTTAGGCCCTAAAACTCCATCTTTTCCCTAGGACAGATATGATAAATACATTTCATCTTGTGTGAATCCTGATGGTTTGAGGAAGCTGCCTGGAGCACTGTGTTGAGAAGGATTCCAAAGTTATATCCAAGCTCAGTGGGAAAGCACGCTGTGATTAATTAAGGATGTCTGCTGTGAATGCAGAGGAGAGTCACAGCATATGAGCCACTTATCAGCCATGCTGTGGGACAGGGATTTCCAAGCTTCTTCAACTGTGATCCACAGAAAGAAATACATTTTACACCATGACTTGGCAGTGCCCATACACAAGGATGAGTATAGAAGCATATGTGTACATATAAACAACTAAAACAAGTTCCAGAAACACACCACCTTTCCCGAGTATGGTCAATTCCCATGCCCCTTCCCCCTCCACCCACCCCCTGCCAGGCACTTTAGAAAAGGCTGAGGATCCCTTTCCAGAATAATAGTTTTAAACAAATTAAATACCTTGTGTTACAAAGGAAACCAATTGTAATAAAATCCAGGTATCAAATATTAAACACATTTGAGATTTAGTAATAGACGTATTTCTTTGTTAATGCATTAAATAACAAGATCTCTTGGCAGGTCTAATAACTACTGTAATTTCAACAGAGAGGAGTGCAAATGGTATTTTAAAACATCTGCAAAGCTGTAATGTGACATAGAGATACCTGTAATTTTTACTCTTGACAGAGTCAGAGGTTACCTATGGCTGCTGCGGTCACCTGCTGTCATGCGTAATTGAAGGCAAGGCTAAATTTCAGTTGAAGTTTATAAAATCAAGATGTAATTCCACCCTTCCCCAAGTTCATAGATCCTTGGAGTTCTATACACAGACAGCTTTGGGAGGGGACAGGAGTGGGCAATGGCCTCTGGATGTCAGGATTTTTGAACCCCACTTTGGCCCAGCTAAGTGGAGGGTAAGTCCTGGGGCAGCCTCGTGGGATGGCCCAGCCTCCTCCCTACAAGCCTCCTCCTGCCTTACCTGCCCGGTTGATCTTGGACGGCAGCATGGGCGCGTTAAGCACTTCATCTTCGTCTTGCTCATCGATGACCTTGCACTGGCGCAGGTAGGGGGTGAGCTTGGCCGGGTTGATGTAGCGACTCAGCATGTGCCGGTTGCACTCCACGTTCTCCCACAGGGCGTCCTCCTCGTCCTTGAGGGTCTCCATGTCGTCATCCATCCCCGGCCAGCCTCCTCGCTGACATAAACCCCAGCGAGGTCAATCAAAGAGCCTCCCAGGACCTCTCTCCACGTGCTTCTGCAGTGGTCTCTGGAATATATTAAGTTAAAAAAAAAACAGTCAAGTATATATGGCATGTTACCTTTTATCTGAGAACAGATATGAATATTAATATATTAATTAAATTATTAATATAATATTAATTATTAATTAAGTATATTAATGTTAATTCCTTATATACTAAACACAAACAATGGAAGGATGAGCCATAAAAATTTTAAAAGGTTGTTTACAGGGAGAGTGAAAATGCTGCCATTGGAGTTACACCTTTTCCAAGCTTTTATCTTACTAAGAATATATTTTTCTCAAAAAGACATAATACTATTTATTTTTTTAAAATTTCACATAAATGATAGGATAGTGGTATAGTGTATGCTTTCTTTCTCCTCTTGCCTTCTCCCCACCCCCACCCCATGTTGCCTTGAGATTTATCTAGGTGGATACATACTGATCCATTCACTTTAAAAAAACAGTTTTAATGAGATTCACATACCATACACAATTGCTAACTTAAAGCACACATTTTTTTTTTAATGCACTCATGGGTTGTGCAGTAATCACCGCAGCCTAATATTTTAGCATGTTTTTTTTTTTCCCTCTGTAAAAGAAACCACAGATCTATTAGCAGTGGCTTCTGATTTCTTCCTACCCTCTCTCTCACTGGCAACCACTAATCAATTTACTTTTTCTTTATGGATTTGCCTATTCTGGACATTTTATACACACACACACACACACACACACACACACACTCATATAATATGTGGTCTTTGTGACCAGTGTCTTTTAGCATAATATTTTCAAGTTTTATCCACTTTCTTTCACATTTTTTAAAAAACAGCTTCATTGTGATATAATTCACATGGCTTACAATTCACCTTTTAAATGGTTCACAGAATTGTGCGAATGTCACCACAAGCAATTTAAAAACATTTTCATCATTTCAAGGAGAAACCTCATATCTTTATCAGCCATTCTTCATTTCCCTCCAGTACCCTAGTCCCCGGCAACCACTAATCCAATTTCCGTCTCCATGGATTTGTCTTTCCTTGATGTTCCATACCCAAGAAATCACACAATTAGTAGAGTTGTCTTTTTTTTTTTTTCCCAGTGTGACTGGCTTCTCTCACTTTGCATAATGTTCTCAAGGTTGGTTCATTTTGTAGCGTGAGTCTGTGTTTCATTTTTTTAAAAAATTGCCAGATGATTTTTTCCTTCTGTGGATATGGCACATTTTTGTTTATCCTTTCATTGGTTGGTGGCCACTTGGGTTCTTTTTGTCTCTTATGAACAATACTGCCGTTATGGTTCGGATGTGAGGTGTCCCCCAAAAGCTCACATGTGAGACAATTCAAGAAGGTTCAGAGGACCCAATCTGTGATTAATCCCCTGGTTAACTGAGTGGTAACTGACGTGGTGGGGTGTGGCTGGAGGAGGTGGGAATTGGGCATGACTTAGGGGTATATATTTGTATCTGGCAAGTGGAGACCCCTCTTTCTACTTTCTGATCTTCATGTGAGCTGCTTCCCTCTGCCATATTCTGCTGCCATGCTGTTCTGCCTCACCTTGAGCCCCGAGGAATGGAGCCTGCTGTCCTTGGACTGAGAGCTCTGAAACCATGAGCCCCAGAATAAACTTTTCCTCCTCGACAGGTGTGATGGTTGGGTCTTATAGTCACAGCAGTGAAAAAGTTGACTAAACAACTGCTATGAACGTTCATGTCCAAGTTTTCATGTGGGTATGTTTTTATTTCCCCTGAATAGACAGATAGGAGTGCAATTCCTAAGCCATCCGGTGACTCTATGTTTATACTGAGGAACTGCTACACTGCTTTCCAAAGCTGCACCATTTTACATGCACACCAGTAATGCCTGAGGGTTCCAGTTTCTCCTGCTTCTTATTAGCACTGGTTATGGTCTGTCTTTTCCATTGTCACCATCCTATTGGATGTGAATCGGTATCTCACTGTGGTTTTGATTTGCATTTCCTAATGACCTATGATATGCATCTTTTCATGCGCATATTGGCCATTTGCAAAGAGAAGTATCTATTCAAATCCTTGGCCATTTCAAAACTGTTCACTTCTGTTTTCATCATTGAGTTGTAGGAATTCTTTATATATTCTGGATGCAAGTCCTGTATCAGATATAGGACTTGCAGATATTTCTCCTTTTTGTTACTTGCCTTTTCACTTTCTTGAAGACAATTTTTGTAATGCAGAAGTTTGAATTTTTGTGTAGTTCAATTTTTTTCTTTTTGCGTTTGTTTTGGCATGCATCAAAAAAATCACTGTCTGACTCAAAGTGGCGAAAAGTGATGAAGACATATTCCTATTTTTCCTTAGAATTTTATATTTTATAGCTCTTATATCCAGGCCTATGATCCATTTTGAGTTAGTGTGTGTGCATATGTGAAGTAGGGGTCCAAGTTCATGTGGACACCTAGTCATTCCAGCACTATTCTTTCCCCAGTTAATGATCTTGGCACTTTGTTTAAAAGTCAACGGACCATAAATGTAAAGTTTGTTTCTGGACTCTCAATTCTATTCTACCGATTTCTATGTATATCTTTATGCTAGTAACACGTTGTCTTGATTACTGAAGATTTGTAGTATGTTTTGAAATTGGAAAATACACATGCACCAACCTTCTTCTTCTTTTTCAAGTTGTTTTGGCTATTAGGTGCCCCTTTACAGTTCCATGTAAGTTTTAGGATGACTGTCAATTTCTGCAAGACAAGGCAGCTGGTATTTTGATAGTGAATTCATTGCATATGTATGTAGATTGGTTTGGGGTGTACTGCTATCTAACAATATTAAGTCTTCTGTCCATGAACATGGGATATCTTTCCATGCATTTAAATCTTCTTTATTTTTTTTTTCAGCAACATTTTATAGTTTTCAGGGTGTGCTATAGTTTGGATGTTCAGTGTTGCCCAAAAGTCTTTATATAAAAGCTTGGTCCCCTGGGTAGCATTACTGGAAGGTGCTGTAGGCCTTTAAGAGGTTCTTAGGTCCCTGGGGACATGTCCCCAAAAGGTATTATGGGACCCTGTCCATCCTCTGTTTCCCTCTCTGCTTCCTGACTCAAGAAATTGCTACTCATTGTGACATGCACTTCCAACAAGATGTGTTGTCCTCATGGGAGGCCCAAACCATTGGGGCCACCAATCTTGGATTTGAACTTTCAGAACTCATGACATAAGGAACCTTCTCTCTCTTTACTTCATACATAGCCTGTGTCTTGTTTTTTTGGCCCAGCAGATATCCTGGAGAGTGTTTTATGTATGTGCTTGAAAATCTGAGTTGTTTTGCTGCTGTTAGATGGAATGTGTTATAGATATCCACTAGGTCTAATTTGTTTATAGTGTTGTTCAACTCTCCTGTTTCTTTCTTTTTTTTTTTCTCCTGCCTAGTCATTCAACCCTTTATTGAAAGTAGGGTAATAAACTGTCCAACTATTATGGCTGAATTGTGTATTTCTCTCTCCAATTCTCTCGGTCTTTGCCTCATGTGTTTGGGGCACCGTTAAGCGCATATAAGCTTATAACTGTTATATCTCCCCGGTGTATTGACCATTTTATCATTATGAAATGTTCTTCTCTATCTCTAGTAATATTTTTGTTTTAAAGTCTATTTCGTCTGATATTGGTAGAGCCATTTTAGGTCTTATGGTTGTTGCTAGAATGATAGATATCTTTCTGTCTTTTTACATCTTTGAGTCCAGTGTGTCTACTCTAGACCATATTTAGATGACCTTTTTAAAAACGACTTTTTAAATCCTACTTGACTATCTCTGACTTTTGATTGGTTCATTCTCTTTTTTTTTATTGTTATACATTATTCCATTATAAGAAAACACTATTTATCCATTCCTCTATTGCTGGATATTTAATTTCCCCCAGTTTTTCACCTGAACGTTTAGCATTATTTGTAATGGGAAAAATTGCAAACAACCTAATTATTTCAGCAGGAGACATTACTGGTCCTTTTATACTGTACTAGACCACCTTTTAAAAGGAGGTAGTGATGTGAAGACACCCTCAAGGCACATTGTTAAAAAAATAATTAAATTTCGGAATATAATACAATATAAAATCAATTACATAATCCCAAACAAAGCAAGATTATAATTATGTAGTTGTTTGTGTATAAAAGAGAGAGGAGGGGGGAAACAGAGAGGAGAAGGAGAGGAGAGGAGAGAGTGAGAGAGAAAATTTGAAAGGATCTGGGAAGAGGAATAAGTTTGGAGGTTAGTGGTCAACACTCCTCCAGTGCTTTACAAAAGAGCCCGTATCTGTGAATTACGAGTGCAGTTGGGGAAAAAGTCATCAAGGGCAAAAGCCACGTCTGGGGAAGCTGATCTGCCCTTGTCCAGTATTGCCTTCCTACTACTGTCTCTCCAAAGGTCACAGCCCTGATATCTTGTTGGAGCCAAATAAATCCCCTGGCACCCTTGGGACCAAGGAGGACCAATCCACAGGCTAAGCAAGCAACAGCCGGATACCCAGACCCGGGCCTGTCATATGGGGCCAAAGAGAGTTGGAGGGGTGGGTGCATGTGCTATGGGGGACTGGGCTGGGAGGTGGCACGGTGGCCAGGGGAGGGTACTGTGGAGGCTGAGCTGGGTACTGGGGAAGTAGGGAGGTTGAAGCTATGGGGTAGAGAAGGGGTGAGTGTGCACAGGAAGCTGTTCAACTGAGTGAGACCAACATGTGGTCCCGTGAAGTGGGGACAGAAGTTGCCATCCCAGGGGCGTAACTCAGTTCCTATCCCCATGAGCCTTGGCCTTGGCTCCTGGCTTATGGTATCTGGTATTTGTTCCAGGCCTTAATAAACTTAATTGAGCTATTTTATGGGACTTTGTTCTACACAACCAGAGAACCACAGGATACCTGTGAGCTGTATGATACCGCATCGACAGTGATGGAAACGAGGATTCTGTCTCCATTCAACTTTGCTCCATAGACTTCGATCCTAACCTCTACGAGCCCTTTCTTATTTTTATTTGTTCATTTAATTTTGTACCAGGAATTAAAGTCAAGGGCGCTTAACCACAGAGCCACATTCCCAGCTCTTTTTTTTTTTTTGTATTTTATATAGAGATGGGGTCTCTCTGAGTTGCTGAGGGCCTTGGCTAAGTTGCTGAGACTAGCTTTGAACTTGCGATCCTCCTGCCTCAGCCTCTCGAGCCCCTGGGATTATAGGCGTGTGCTAATGGCCCCTGGCTTTATTTTTATTTTTGACAGATTCCTTTATGGTGAAAACATTCCAAATCCCTTTTTCCTAGCTTTTCTGAAATGTGCCATCCATAATGATTATCTAGTCACCCAGAACCTTCTGCTGCCACCTAACCCTAACTTAGTATCCATCGATCAGCCCTTCTTCAGCCTCCTCCCCTGTGCTCTGCCCAGCCTCTGGTAACCGCAGTCTACTCTCAACCTAGATGAGATCAACGTTTTTGGATTCCACGTATGAGTGAGGCCACGTGGGCTTGTCTTTCTGTGCCCAGCTTATTTTCCTTAACATGATGACCGTCCATTCTTTATGAACCCTTTTGTTAACACCTGGGTCACCTGAGAGTCTGCCTCCGTCTCCCATAACTCCCCACTGCAGCAGCTCACTTTGAAGATGCATCAGGACACAGAGGAAAACGTACTGACCTTTATTCTCTTCAAAGAGTTGACATCCTACGAATGCGATGCAACAGTTCTTTCCCAAGCTTGTGGCAGACACCGCTGTCACTCATCGGCACCATGCCCCTTGCTCTTCCTGCTAACAGAATCCCAGTTTTTTTCCAGGAATCGGGCACCTCATGCTTCAGGGAGGCCGGGCATCTTCTGAGCTGAAAGAGTGGATCTTGTTTGATCTCTACCAGTGTTTTGGGAATCAGCACAGGAAGCATGTCACGGCCCGCGCAGCATGTATGAAAGTCTGCTGGGGCAATCGGGGTAGTTTTCCTTGATCTTTGACACAAGGAAAAGGCACCCTGTCACTGAGCTTGCGGATGTCAGTATGATGCTCAGTGTTGCTGCTGTGACATGAGGACTCACCAGAGGGCACGTGAATACCCTCAGGAGCGCTGAGCCAAGAGGAGAGATGGGTGTCCTGAGAATGTCCCTCTCCCCAAGCCACTAACCTCATCAACCCAGGACCTCCAGTGCCCCCAAGCTCTATCATGCATATGGTGGGACTTGCCTGCAGCCAGGTGGAGCTGGGCCTACCCCTGTCGGCAGCCCACAGCCTCCTGTAATAAATGCAACTACTTTGTGCAAAGACTTGCTGGACGCTGTGCTCGCTGCAGAGAATTGAATGGTACTGAAAGCTATGCCTCGTAGGGGCTCAGAAGGCACCAGCCTAGGAAGCACTGCTTCTCAGCCATGAGTGCAGGAGCACTTAGTGCCACAGAGATGCTCCTGCAGTCTCAGGGTGGCAGTGTGGCCACCTTGGCAGCCATCAGCAAGACAGCAGATGATGGGGGTGAAACCTGCATCAAGATCACCCCGTGCACAGAGCTGTACAGCCACAGAGGGGAAAGCGGACCATTCAGGAGCATCATAAGCACCATGCAGGGCATAGAGAGTGCAGAGATGGATCCCACATGGTCCCCGCTGCCTGAGATGCTCAGAGTTCAGCTGCAAGGGTCGGCCACCTACACAAACTGTTAGTGTGCAGAGTGAGAGTGGCACCCAAGGCCAAGAGAGATATGCAACAAACCTGCTGGTGGAACTGGATGTGCCCGCCTTGGATGCCACTGTGTGCCAGGCACTGCGTCCCACCCTCGACCCTTCATTTGCTGGATGCATGCCTGTAATCCCAGCGGCTCCCAGAGGCTGAGGTAGGAGGATCCTGAGTTTAAAGCCAGCCTCAGCAACAGTGAGGCCCTAAGCAACTCAGTGAGCCCCTGTCTCTAAATAAAATACAAAATAGGGCTGGGGGTGGGGCTCAGTGGTCAAGGTCCACTGAGTTCAATCCCTGCTACCCTGCCGCCCCCAAATCGTTTCACTTAATTATCACAGTGGCTCTGAGAGGAGGACGTGATCAACCAGGTTTTGTAGACAGGGAAACCCAGACACAGCGAGCCAAGTCAAGGTCACACTCAAGGCCACAGAGCAAGTGTGACCTGGGATGCCAGCCCAGGCCTCCCCTCCCTATGGTGCTCCAAGGTTCCTCTCTCCTTGGAAAGCAGGGAGCATTTTGAACTGGTTTGCTGGGCAGAGGAAGAGGGAAAAGAATGCAGCTGAGCCTCAGAGCAGAGAGGAAGGGTGAGAGGACCCATCTGCTCCCACCTGCAGGCGCAGCACCTCTTTGTGGTGCGGGGCTCGCCCACAGACCTTTGCTACTGGTTGGACAAAGCTTGAGGATTGAAAAAACGAGTCCGCTGTGCCTTGGAGGGTCGAACACACACACTCCACACAACCCAGGTTTCCCTCCGAGGGACCAGCCCCACGTGCTTCAGGAGGCCCGGGCACACCGGTTGACCGCAGCCTCGCACACTCCAGAAACCAACACCCTAACACAGTGGAGGGATAAATGACCCGTATGTTCCACAGTGGCCTACTCTACAGCAGTGACAAATTAAAAAGCTACAGCTGTATGCATCAGCACAGATGAACTTCAGGAACACAGTGCTGAGCCACATGCCGGTCTCAGAAATTCAGGACAGGAGGCATCGAAGCAAAAGCAATAAACTGGGCATGGGCATGGTGGAGAGGCTGGGGCAGGAGGATCGCAACTTGGAGGCCAGCCTCAGCAACTTAGCAAGTCCTTAAGCAACTTAGTGAGGCCCTGTCTCAAAATTTAAAAAAAAATCAAAAGGGCTGGGGATGTGGTTCAGTGGTTATGCATCCCTGGGTTCAATCCCCAGGACCAACGCCCCCCTCCCCTTCAAAAAAAAAAAAAAACATAGGCAATGAAACACTACAGCTAAGGATATATGGGGACTCTTCACTGAGAAGCAAGGGACTGGTAAAAGTCAGAATGACCCCCTGAGGAGGACAGTCAGATGGCTGGCTGTGACCTGGAAAGGCACCCAAGGGACGTAATAATACTGCTCTGGCTGGGGACATGAGTGTGGAATTGTTCTTTGTCTCATGGATTCACATTACACACATATTTTTAAGTGTGTGAAATATTTCATGGACAAAGACTACAGGTAGTGTAGCGAAGCTCAAAATAGAACAAAACATCTCTGGATTTCAAACGTGTTTTCTCTTCCACACACAGCATTGCAACTCGGCCTGACTCGGACTTGTCACTGGGACCAGCTCAGTGGTGTGGGTCAAGCTCTGGGCAATGTCTTTGAAAATCATTTGCCCAGAAATGCACGCGTAGATATGGAGGCTCTGAATCTGAACTGCCTGCCGGGCGGACGGTCCATCTCTGACCTCAGTCTCAGCCAGGGCTTCTGACGGCCTTGACCCGGCACTCAGCAGGGCCTGGCTTCCAGGCTGAGTCAGAGCCTAGATCACACTGGTTTCTCTACAAACAACCGAAAAACAAACCCAAGGTACCTGAGCCAGTCTCCACGGGAAGGGCCACTCTGCTCACCTGTGCCTGGGAAGTCAGGACCAGGTGGACGCACTACCTGTGCCCAAACTCCATGACAGCCCCTTGTTCATCCAGGACATTTATCATGTGGCTTTCTCTTGCTGTTACAATAAATTTCAAAATCTTGATCTTGACCTCCAAGGCCCTGTATGATTTACGTTTTGCTGGCTGCCACAGTCTTACCGCAGCTGTATCCCAGGCTGAGTGGGCTTTTGTCTGATTGTCCATCAAATGGGCTTATGTCAGAACTTGCTCCCTTCCTTCCTAATCCTCACCAAGTCCCAGGTACCCCCACCCCACTTTCTGTTTTTTTCAATATAAAAGAGATAATATACATTGAATACCTGGCATGTAGTAGATGTTCAATAAACAGGAGCTGCTAAGCTACTATTGAAGTCTGCTGTTTGTACTTTCCGGCTGGATCTTGTCTTCCTTCAAGCCAGTCTCCTGATGCATCTGGAGTTGAGATAGCTGGGATCTGAAAAGGGAAAGATAAGAGTATTTGGAGCAGGAAGCGGAGGTAGAGAGGAAGGAAAGCATCTAAAGGCTGAAGGTGTGCACAAAAATCCAAGGATGTGAATCTTGAGGTGCGTGTCTCTCCAGGTGACAGTCACCAGTGGCCCATCAGTGGGGCAGAAGGGCTTCTGTTCTGTTCAGTGGAGAGGCCACTGACCACAGTTTCCAAGACCTCCAGGGTGGAGCACAAGGGCAGGTGGTGGCCCTGGGTAACTCAGGGCGGTGTGTGTGTATGGGGATGTCCTCACAGGGCTCTGACCAGAACCTCTACAGGATGGAGATGTTCTAAGTCAGTTATGAATTCAAAGGCAGCAAACCACGTCCTGACCCAAAAGAGTTCCCTTCACTGTGAATCACATCCTCTGCCTCTATCTTGCCATGGGTCTGGGCAGAAACACGCCATGACTGCATACACTCCGTAATTTCCCAAAGGTGACATTCCTCATGGACCCTGACAAGGCCATTCCTAACACCCAGCCACACGGCTCCAGGAGCCCAGCTGTGGTTGTAAGCTTTTGGGAGAGGGAAGATGGCGTTCAACCCTGGGAAGGGGATGAGAGTCCTGCACCTGACCTGGCAGCTGCTCCCAGGGCTCTCTACTTGGGACCCTGGGGTGCTTCTGTTTAATCAGGAACTTGCTTGGTTTGGGGCTTTCAGGATTAATCACAGGTGACATCCGCTCTCCCAGGGCTGACAGAAGCTGCTCCTGTCTGCTGTCAGCTCAGGCTGGATCAAGCTGTCAGAGGCCCTCAGCCCCAGGGAGGTGGCAGGAACACACATCTCTGGAGGACACCATCTCCTTGGTCTCCCTGCTCGGTGGTGCCTGGGACAGGAGCAAGCGGCAGGGCATAGGGAAGGACCCAAGGGAATTGACATTCTTCTGCATTTGCATTTGTTAAAAAGCGTTTCTTTCATCATCAGAAAATACAAAGCTTTTAGTTACCTTTTTAAACTGTAAGAAAGGCTTCCACTTCAAAAAAGGGTAAAGAAGTTTGTGGATTCGCACCTGCTGTTCTACCTTCCTGCCGGGGGCAACACAGTTTGGGGAAACTGAGGCCCAGGACAGCCCACGGTGAGGCTGCATTTTGGGTTTCTGGTTTTAGAATTTTGATTACTGCCTTGGAGATTGTGCTCCTGAGGTCAGGGAAAACATCTAGGGACTCTGTTGGGACAAGTCAACCTCTTGATCACCTGAGATGCTGACTTACAGGTACGGCCTTCGATGGACGGACGCTTATAGACTAGTCACTGTGTGCCAGGCACACTGTTAGGCACAAAGGACGGACAGACTTCCAGGACCCTTCAGGGTAGAAAAAGCACATGTCTTCAGACTTAAAGGACCGCTTTGCAATGCTTGGTACAACCTGGAGGTTGCCAGGGATAATACTGAATGCCTATAAGACGTATTTTTTTTTGCTGCTGTGACTAAAAGATCTGACCAGAACAACTATAGAGGAGGAAAAGTATTTTGGAGGCTCCGGGTTTCAGAGGTATTTGTCTATAGAGAGCAGGCTCCATTCCTTGGACTCAAGGGGAGGCTGAACATCATGGTAGAAGAGTGTGGTGGAGGGAAGGGGCTCACATGATGATCAGGAGGAGAGAGAGAGAGAGAGAGAGAGAGAGAGAGAGAGAGAGAGAGAGAGAGAAAAGCTCCACCCTCCAGATACAAAAAGTATACCCTGTAGCCACACCCCCACGAACCACTTCCTCCAGCCACACCCCACCTACCTCCAGCCACCACCCAGGTAATCCCATCAGGGATCAATTCACTGATTAAGCTAAGGCTATACCCAATCATTCTCCTCCAAACTCTTGCATAGTCTCACATGTGAGTTTCTGCGGAACTCCTCACATCCAAACCATTACAAATCACCAACTTACAGCCAAGAAAATAAAACCTTGGCGAGTTTCGTAGTCATATTAGCGCACAGGTTGGGTCTGGACCCAGGGTTCTCTGATTCCCCTTAGTCACGAATAGGCAGCCCCTGGCAGGTGCTCATAAAAAAGCTTGCTTTTTTAAGGGCTAGGACCAAAAAGTGTGTGCAAATTTTCCCTGAAGTGTTACTTTACTATATATAAGCAAAGACAGAGCTAAAGTCAAGAGAAGCCCTTAGTGGTCCAGCAGAGTTCATTCCACTGTGTTTTGTCACATCCACTTAAGAATAAACAGAGTCAGCCTGGCACAGTGGCACACGCCCATAATCCCAGTGGCTTGGGAGGCTGAGGCAGGAGGATTGCAAGTTCAAAGCGAGCCTCAGCAAGTTGGTGAGGCCCTAAGCAACTCTGTGAGACTCTCTCTAAATAAAATATAATAAAGGGCTGCGGGTGTGGCTCAGTGGTTAAGCACCCCTGGAGGTTCAATCCCTGGTACCAAAAAAAAAAGAAGAAGAAGAAGAAGAAACAGAGTCAGGATCACTTGAAGTTTGAGAGAAATCTCCAGATAAAGGCAGAGATCAAGAGATAAACTTATTCAAGGAACCCAGGAGGCACTGAACAAGAGAAAACAAAACACACGAAAATAATTAAGATTCAGTTAGAGATAGAACGGTGTCACCAGGAAGACAGCACTAAGGAAATAGGCAGGAGAGAGAGCTCTCTGCAGTTACAACCACCACAGCAGGAAGGTAAAACCAAGAGAAGGCTTGGAAGACCAAGTTGAGGAAATTTCCTGAAAACTTACATTTTTTTAAAAAAATTGAAGGGAAGGAAGATAAGAAAAGGCGGGGGGAAATGAGTTCAATTCAGAAGGTCTAATATCAGATAAACAGAAATCCTAGGAGGAGATTATGGAGATTACGTTCCCTTTCTTGTATGTCTTTTTGGGATCTGATATATATTAGGTGATGAAATTGTCGGAGAAATCATGTTGGGGGTTTCTCAGAAAGAAAAAGCAGCTGTCTTCAGACTTAAAGGACCCCTCTGCAATGCTTGGTGCAACCAACCAGTGGAAAAGAGTCTTCTCAGAGTACATGGCTGTGAAATTTCAGGCCACCAGGGAATAAGAGAAGACCCTAGAAACTTCCATAGGGGAAAACCCCAGGTTGTATACACAGACCTAGAATCGAACGGGCATCAGACCTCTCAAAAATAATACTGGAAGATGGGAGCCCGCAAGGCAATGCCTTCACATTTTTTGACAGAAAACACTTTTAAACCTAGGACTCTATATCCACCCAATGACTACATGTGAAAATAGAATGAATTTATTTTTAGAGAGGCAGAGACTCTAAATATCGACCTCCTGTGTACCTTTTCTTAGGCAGCTCCTAGAGGGTATGCTCCAGCAAAATGAGGGAAGAAAGTAATAAAAAAGGATGAGCTCAGAGGTAAGGGATCTCATCGGGGAAAGCATCGAGAAAGTCCCAGGAGGAACACGAAGCAGCAAGGAGCAGCTGGTGAAGATGACAGGTTGATCATGACAGGTGCACCGGGGAGATTGCCAGAATGCCTATAAGACTGCTAGCAAATGACAGATCTGAAGGTCAGATGGGAGAAATAGATGACAGGTGTTACGCCTTAAATGGGAGGTGTCTCCCAAGAGCTCATGCATGAGACCAGGCCAGAAAGTTTAGAAGTGAAATGATGGGATTCTGAGAGTCTTAACCTAATCAGTGCATTAATCCTCTGACCAGGAATTAACTAGGTGGTAACTGTAGGCAGGTAGGGTGTAGCTGGAGGCAGTGGGTCATTGGGGGTGTGCCTTTGGGGTTTATATTTTGTCCTTGGGTAGAGGACATCTCTCTCTCTGCTTCCAGATGGTCATGTACTAAGCGGCTTTCCACACCCTTGCACCATGATGTTCTGCCTTACTCTGGGCACAGAGCATTGGAGCCAGCCATCTATGGACCGAGACCTCTGAAACTGTGTGTGCCAAATAACCTTGTTCTCCTCTAGAACTGTTCTTGCCAAGTCTGAGGTCACAGCAGTCAAAAAGCAGACTAAAACAATGGATTAAAAAAAAAAAACACCTAGCAAATGAAAAAACAAATAAAGAGGCAATATTTCCAGGAAGTAACAAAAATCTACACGATCAACTTGTCTTCACATGAATAGCATTTGCCTAACCATCACTGATATTCTAACACAAAAAACTATGACACAAGGAACTGAATTACCATCTACCTAAGAATATGTCGATTCATAAAGTTCTACAGTGAATATATCAATAAGTAGCAATGCAAATGTATTTTTTATGGATTTTTTAAAAAACAAATGACAGCAGAATTGTTTAGAAATAAGGGGTAAATAACAGAAGATATAAGAGAGGAAAACAACATCTAAGAGTTAGGAGTGGTTACCTCTGGGGATCAGGACTGGGAGATGGTGATGACTGGTCTGGGAAAGACTGTTTCTAAGTCTGCATGACTCGTGTATTACTTTGGCAAAAAATAAAATAAAAATAACGCATCAATGGTTGAAAATATGGAAATGCATCGAAGTACCAAGTTATCCTCATTCTGTGCACCCATATTCTACCTTTTGAAAAGCTTGTGAGATAACACACCCTTGTATAGCAGAAGTACTATGTGTGCAGAAGGTACTGCGTGGGTATCACCTCAGTTAATTTTCACAGGAGCTCAGTAAGATGGGTTTTATTATTTCTTTTTTATGGACAAAGAGGTGATATCATAAATAATATAAATAACAGGATCCCAGCCTTCTCAGACTTAATGACGTCTGATCTTAAAGTAGTCATTATGACAGCTAACATTTATTAAATGTAGCCTCTCACGTAACCAACCATATTTCTTATTTCCTGAGCTCCTTATCTTCTTCTTTAATACTTTCATCTTTTATTTTGCTGGAGCATATTCTCTGGTAGTCGTGTATGAAAGGGACACAATATTTGCTATATGCTGGATGCTGTGCCAAATGTTCTCTGTGGATTATCTCATTTAATGCACACAACAACCATATGAAGTAGTCACCACTGCTCTCTTCATCCTATACAAGAGGACACTGAGCTCAGAGAGGTCCAGCAACTGTCTGTCTCATCTCTGTATCTCCAGTAGAACTTAGCACGAGGGATTACTTTTAGTAGATCCTCAATATATATTTGTTGGTTGAGTAAATAAAAAGAACGACTACTGAATGAAATAAACAAGGAGGTTGCTATTGCTTCAAATCAAGAAAGCTCCAAGCCCTGTGTAAATGAGATGTCTTATAGGAATAATCACTTTTTTCTAGTTTTCAAGAGCTGCCCCAGCACAGAAGTGCTGGCAGTGGAATGGGGCTAGCAGCCGGTTAGATAAATGCATCTCTACTTAATTGATTTGCCTGGGTGATTGGAGTGAGCAGCTTGATATGCAGGTTTAATTATTCCAATGAAACCTCCAGTTAGTTGAAAGGACTTTTGGCAAAAAAGCTGGGGGGGATTATTTAAAGGATGATCTACTGCCATGAGAAAGGATTGAAGAGACCTTGGTGTGGACCCCAGCCGTCCACAGTGTGTAAGTTCTGCAAACAAAAGCTTTGTGGAAAAGGATCGGAACCATCCCTTCAGGGGCCCCACTGCTGCCCCACCAAGCCCCTCGGTACTCATAAACAGGGCCCTTGCAGAAGCATCTAGAAAATTCTTTCTGCAATACTACCCCCGCCCCCACTACCTTGCCTCCCAGTTAACTTGTTAACCTCTCTCTATCTCGGCTCATTCAACCAAAATATTGACAGGATAATATTTCCCATCAATTAACATGTGTACTTTAATCAGTAGAGCTTCACTGATACCTGTTTTGAAAGCAGCAATTATCATTTTAAATTCACAGTGGAGTGTCAGACAGCTGCCGACCCTCTTCCATTCTCTCTTACTTGTTAACATATCCTCAATTTTGTTTGCAGGCACTAATTAAATCCATCTCAAAAAACTGTGTTTACAGCCTCCCTTGCAGCTAGAAGTGGCCGTGGGACGCAGTGCTGGTCAAGTGGAAGCTTCTGGAGGCTCTGTAAAGGGGCCATGGTCAGGGGAGAAGAGCCTTTTACTTGCTCTTGTCTTCCTGCCTGGATTGTGGAAGAAAAGCAGCTACCTTTGATGATGAAGATAAGACCACAGTCTAAGGGTGACCAAATAGGGTGCTACAAAAACCTTGGGTCATTGACGGTGACCCTGGACAACTGACCTCTGAGTTCTCTTCTTCTTGGGGTACTGGAGATTGAAATCAGGGATACTCAGCCACTGGGCCACATCCCCAGTCCTATTTTGTATTTTATCTAGAGACAGGGTCTCACTGAGTTGCTTAGCTCCTTGCTTTTGCTGAGGCTGGCTTTGAGCTCTCCATCTCCCTGCCTCAGCCTCCTGAGCCTCTGGGATTATAGTCACGTGCCACCGCATCCAGCACCTTTGAGTTCTTGATTCACGAGAAGAATCACATCCCTAGGATGTGTGAAATCTGATTGTGTTTCTATGGCTTGCAAGTAAGACAATCCTAGCAGACACACATGCTGTACAAGACCCACGCCTTCTAAGTCATATTAGTCCCAGCTGCAGACTTCTGAGACCTAAAATCTGAGCAACTGCCTTATGTATTTGTTCCTGTTCCTTCTTCTAGTCACAGAGTAATCAAGTGATCAGGAAAGACAAAGTACCCACCATGGACGAAGCGATGTTGGCGAGAAAGAAATGGTTGACCCCAAGGGGCTGTGACATTGGAGGATGCAAGCTTCACCCAGGAAATGGGAACTGTCATCTGGGAGCTCGGCCATCCAGATTTTGGGCAACAGCAGGGCAATTGTTCTACTCGCCTCTGTGTGCCTGCCTTAGCTTCTCCCTTTTCAGCCACTGTAGGCCCCTCTCCAGCCCCTGTCCCATGGCTGGGCCCCATCTCTTCTCTCATTAGCCCTCATCATCCCACTGGCACCCAGCTTCTCCCTGGCACCCAACTTCCCCCTCATCTGCATTAGAGCCAGGTCTCATCCCAGCCCCCAGCTCAGAGCACAGCCCACTACCTAGACAGGTCCATGGCCAGTAGGCTACCTGTAACATCTAACCTGAGGCTCTGGTAAAGGGCCAATGGTTTCTGTGGATAAAAATGTAGCAACTCAGTATTTCAGGACAGGAGGCAGATCCCTGGGATGTGAAGACGGGAGGGCTTGGAATTGAGCAGACCCAGAGCCCAAGGGGATGAGCCAACATCACCACCCCATCCACACCCACGTGGCCCCAGGCCCCGCCACACGCCCAGATTTATTTTGCAGTGGCTTCAGACTTGCACCAAGATGAACTTTGGAAGGGCATGCGCACTTCTTGCATTACCAGTGGATACTGTCCCCCCTCCCCCCACATCAGCTCTCATTTTTCTAATAGTACTACAGAAAAGCTTTGGAAAAAAAAGCACAATTAGGAGTGACAGATTTAAATGGCTCTGAAATGCATATCAATTTATCACATTGGCTTTCTAGGAGCATTTGCCCCTCTGGACTCCAGGACGGAGCACACAGCCGATTGACAGCTCAGGGGGCCACCAGGAGCCACGGCTGACCACCCTGCCAAACCCAAATCCCAGTGCGAGGTCACCTTCTCAGGCCCTCTGAAGCACAGCCAGCAGGTCTGGCCAGGGGAGAGCCCTGGCCTTGAGGATAATGAAATACTGTCCCCTCCTGCTGTTGCCTTTGCCGCCTGGTCAACAAACCCCCTTCACCACTGGAGACTGGTAGTGACAGTGACCACTTGCTGACTCCAATTCGAGACCCCTCTGTGCATTCAAAGGTGCCCCCTTTGCTTCATCTTTGAGCCTGATGAGATTCTTTTCTACTGGCTTATTCTTCAATGTCTTGGCTGTCACTTTGTGGTTGGGGCTGGGTATAAGCAGGAGAGCGTGCTGCCCCTGTTTGAATTCCTCGCGTCCATCTCACTGGGAACTGCACTATCTGGCATGTCATGGGTCTTCAATAAATGTTTGCTCAACTGAGTGCTCTAATGATCTGAGGCTTGGTGACAAACACATTCTGTCGTCAGAGAAGCATGTTCAGTCCTCGTCAGCCAAGCAGAACTCCACGGGGGTAAGGGGTGGCTGCTCTGTGGCCGGGTGATGGCTCCAGTGTTCTCGGGCTTTCTACGGCTGCTTATCTCCTGCTTGCTGGGCATTCCTGGAGGCCCTGCATCGGCCTGTGTCTTTCCAGCATGCTGCCCAGTGGGCCCCCGTAGACTTAGTGAAGAATGCATGCATCACCTTCTGGGGCCCAGCCCAGAGCCCGGGTGTGGAAGCAGCTCCCAGCCCGGCCTGGAGCAAGAGCATGTGTTCTGCATACAAGTCCTAGGAAATCAGACTCTGGAAGAGGGGAGGAGGGAGGAAACCATGAGTCCCTTTTTGACTTGGAGGGCCAGGGAGGGAGTTCTGGGGGTATCACTGTCCTATATGGGAGCATTACCAAGCAGAATCCTGCTCCTGGGGACTCCTAAGGCTGTTGCGTAAATATGTGGCCCAGCAGCCCAGAGAACCTAGGAAAGGAAAAGGTTGGGTCCTCCTCGAGCTGCCTGGAAAAGGTCACCAGGATCATTAAATACCAGCCTCACCAGGAAAGCAGCCAAGGACAAGGCTTGGGAAGATTCCGGGAGTTACTGTTGGACCTTAAATCTTCCCCTTTATCTTCTCCTCAGCTCACTTGGCTGGCATTGGAGTCCCAGCAGAGCATGTGACAGGGTTGAAATGGTAGACCACACTAGGCCTTTGGATGTCAACTCGGGAGGGGAAGGTTTCAATGTCTGGTATTGGGGACACCTCAGAGTGGCCAAGGCTGGGGAGTGGGAGCCCCATGGAGCCTTGAGTTCATTGCTGGCTTGATTCAGCAAGCACCCCATATGTGCAGAAGGCAGGAATGTGAATGAAGGGAAGAAACTCTAATGATGAGAAGGCTCAGGGAGAAAAAGAATAAGACAAGGACCAATGAGAATAAGACACAAGTGACCAATGTCCAGGAATGGCTGGACTCAAGCTCTGGAGGCAGGAAACAGAAGCTTGAAGGATAGATGGTAAAACCCAGACCATGGCAAACTAGTCAAAAGAGGAAGGAGTGGGAACGAGAGCAGAGGACAGAGGGAGGAAGGCAGCCTGGTGCAGCTGGGCCCAGCCAGGCAGGAGGATCGTGAGTTCAAAGCCAGCCTCAGCAATTTATGGAAGCGCTAAGCAACCCAGTGAGATCCTGTCTCTAAATAAAATACAAAATAGGGCTGGGGGTGTGGCTCAGTGGTTGAGGACCCCTGAGTTCAATCCCAGGTACTAGAAAAAAAGAAGAAGAAAAAACAATAGTGAGCACCACTTAGACAATATAAATATAAATCTGAGACTCAGACTGGAGCCCCCCCCCCCCCAGGGATGCTGGGATGGTAGAGCCCAGTCGCTATCTCCCAGGGCCAGGGCTGTGGGCAGTGGCATGTGCTCCCTTTGAGGCTTCCTGCGGCAGCACACAGCCCAACTTGGAGTCACCTTCTGCATTTATAAGGCGCACTGAAAATGTACTTAGAATCGATGTGTTGATCAATTGAAAATGCATTTCCAGTCGCCCGCCATCTATTTTGTGAAATGTCATGGGAACAGGTAAATGCACTAACACCTCCAAACATATTTCCATGAATTTGAAGAGAACTCTGCCAAATTTTTCCATCAACTGGGTTAGTAGCAGGGAAAACGCAGAGCTCTGGTTTTCTTGACTGGTGCAGGGTGGTGGTTGGGCCTCCAGCTGCCTAATTCTCTTCTCCTGTTAGTGTCCCAGGATATATCCTGCAGCCCAGCAGGAAAGCCAAGGAGGAGGCTGGAGGCCAGCACAGCCTCCCTCTTTGGATGCACGAAGCTCCCAGCTCTTCCTTCTCCAAAGAGCTTCAGATCTGGACAACACAGGGCACAGGAAACAGCCATCCTGAGCTTTATTCAGGCCTCAGACTTCCTCACTTCACCTTGAGTTGTTCAAGACTCAAGGGCAAAAGTGCACTTTCTCAGCTATTGGCTCAGTATGAAGATGTCCAGGCAGCAGAAGAAAAAGGAAGTGGTTTCCAAGGGTTAGTACAGGGTGACCTTGTCCAAAAGAGCAGCTGTCCCTGAAGGTTCCTTCCAGTGTGAACTTGGAGATCCAGGTGGTGGGGTCCCCGGGGCCAAGCACTCACAAATAAGGAAGATGTAGCTCCTGCTCATGAGAACTTAAAATCAGCCTTGCTTTTTGGTGGGCAGTGACATTGTTCCTCCAAAAGAAGGAAGGAGGTGTTAGAGAAAGATGCAATAGAAATTCTACTGTAATACTGTAATGCAAAAAGGAAGTCAAACCAAAAGAACCTTTGCATAAAGAGATAAAACAGACAGCTCCCTCTGTGTCCAGTGGAGAGGGTATGGTCACGTAGAGAGGCCTGGGTCCTTCCATTTGCTGACATGTGGCCTTCAGCTTAACACTGCTTAACTTCTCTGACCCCCGTTTTATTGGTTTGTAAAACTGGATGGGTAGCCCTGACCTCTCAAGCCTTGTGTAGCACACAAGGTGGGTACTTAATCAATGTCACCTAGTCTACTTCCCTCGGAAGCCAGCTGAGAACTCTTCCTAGTTGTTTTGTACAATTATCTCCAAGCCCCAAAGAATTGAGGGAAGAACCTCAAACATGCCTCCTCGATTCTTCTGCTTGGGCCTCTGATTGGAAACTCTCCACCTGGGGGTGTCAGCATCTTTTTGTATCTACCATGCTTCCTTATGCTCTCTGGGTAGGGACCCAGCTCATATTTTCTTGTATGCCCCGTGGCTCAGGAAGTGTCTTACACGAGCAGGCATTTAATATTTATAAAGTGATTGATTTCCAATGGATAAGCATCGACTTTCTTTTCCTTGTCATTGTGGCCTCCCTTCAGCCAACTGGATCTCTTCCTCTTCCCATGTGTGGTGAGCATGTGGCCACAGCGGCCTGCCGACGGGCTCCTCTGCCCTTCATTTGTACCAGTGGTTCTGCTGCGCCTGCAATTTGGAGCTCGGCGCCAATCCATCTTGCACTCCCCATCAGTCATGGGCTGGAAGGCTACAAGAGACATCCCTCCAATTTCTGACCTGCAGGGATAGTCATCTTGTCACAAACCATCTTTACGGGGGAAACACAGACAAGCCAGTGGGTCCTACTTGTCTGCAAGGTGAGCTCTCCATGTGCCGGACATGGTGTTAATGTTGTGACAGCAGCTGGTGTCAGCCGTGTGGTCCTGTGTGTGTGTGTGTGGGGGGGGGCGTAGGCACCGTTCACAGATGTTCTGTGTCAGCTTTGGTCTGTGAGATTCTAATTCTGTTTGGTAACCTGACCCCGGCCAGCATTTGGGGGCGCTTTATGAATCTCGATACTACTCCCTCCTGGGTAAGGGAACAGGAAGTTTATGGTCACTTCTTCACCAGGCGAACTTCAGAAGACAGATTCCTGGACAATCACAGCACAGTGCCGTGGTGCTGTGGGCATCTGCCGTGCAGTGGGCACTCACTGGATCACAGGGGAGGAGGACAGGGATGACTTAGTAACAAAACCCACAGACGTGCGAGGGCAATTGCACTCCTCGTCTAAGAAAGGGTTGCTGCGGAGAGCTAGAAAGCCCCCTTTGTCCCCCTGCGTGCTCCAGCTTCAGCCTTCTGTGAGCTGATCTGGGAGGACTCCAGCCTGGCAGGGCTTCCTGGAGGAAAATGAATGAATGAGACGCTGGTGCTGGGAAACGTTAGGACTCAACGAGGATGTTTAGGTTTTAACTGGACCGGAAATTAAGAGAAGCATCTGCACATTTCACCTCCCTGTTCTCTCAGGGGAGGTTGCTGAGCAACTTGAAGAGTGACAGCAGCCACCTCTCACCCTGGGGCTGGTGAGGTCCCTGGTTCCCGATCTGTCCCGCTTCCCCTCCTCCCTGAGTGTCTGGTGGTAGCATTTCTACAAGAATCAAGCACCGTGCCTCCGCCTGGGCTCCTATTGCTGCTCTGACAATGAGCGTTTCCGCTGGGGGCTGGCAGGCTGGAAGCAACATTCAAACCAGTCTGATTCTCCTGGAAAGCTCCGCCGAGGAGATGCCAAGGGAGTGTGTTAGTTAAAATGCGTTAATTGAGCAGCCACTATGTTGGGAGCAAAACAGGTTTGTGAGTCCAATTAAATGACAGGCTTCTGAGAGGCAGAGTGAGGTGGAGAGAGAGGGGGGACTCAGAAAGGGTCTCTTGTAATTAACTACAAAATAAACAGCTCTCTCATGGAATGGGGCCCCCACCGTTCCCACCACCCCGGCAGCCCCGCACTTCAATTAGCTTTGTGTTATTCTGTCCCCTATTACTTCAGATAATCAAGGGTTGGCTGTAATTAATTGTTATAATGTGCTCAGGAGCTGAGCCAAATGGCAGCTTGGGAGGGCTGGCAGTAGCTGCTCACTTCTCCAATAGGCCTCCTGGAGGCTCAGCCTCCAATTCTTCCCTCTCCAACAAAACAGGGTTCCCCGTGGGGGAGACGGATGGAGAGTGTCCCAGCTGCTTCTGGCTTCTCTGCTGCCTCTGGTTAAGCATGACTTCCTCTTCTACCATCTCCCTCTGCCCAGCTTCAGCACAGTCCCCGAAGCCCTGAACCCTTCAAGCCGGTGACACCTAAA
Source organism: Ictidomys tridecemlineatus (assembly GCF_052094955.1). NCBI lineage: Eukaryota > Metazoa > Chordata > Mammalia > Rodentia > Sciuridae > Ictidomys > Ictidomys tridecemlineatus. Next base: position 108,608,298 of record NC_135486.1, on the reverse strand, counting down.
ATTAAGTCGTCTCCTCCAGACAATGGAATATTACCCAGGCATAAAAAGGACTGAAGTTCTGAGACACGCTCTCACATGGTGGAAAACATTATGCTGAGTGAAATCAACCGGTCACAAAAGGCAGCGGGTTTAGATGAAATGTCTAGAACAGGCAAATCCATAGAGGCAGAAAGCGGATTAGGATGGCCAGCCAGCTGCATTGGCGGGTCCCAGGATCCAAGGGTTGAAAATACCCAACAGAAAAAAAAAAACTGCATCTGGGCTAAGTGTAGACTTTTGTTTTTTGGTCATTATTCACTGAACAATACAGTGTAACAACTACTTACATTGTATTTACACTGTGTTAGGCATTCTAAGTCACCTAGAGAGGATTTCAAGGGACGTGCATAGGTTGTAGGCACCCGATACACCACTTCATGCAGGGGACTTGAGCACCCATGGATTTTGGTATCCGTGAGAGTGGGGGAAGTTTCTGAAACAAATCCCCTGCAGACACCAAGGGACCACTGTAGTTGCCAGGGGTCAGGGGAAGGTAGAATGAAGAGAGTGATTGCTAGTGGGTGTGGGGGTCTCCTTTTGGGGAGATGAAAATATTTTGGAACTAGATGGAGGAGGAGGTTGAACAACATTGTGAATGGACTAAATGCCCCTGAACTGTTCACTTCAAAATGGTGAATTTTGTTAGGTGAGTTTCACCTCGGCAAACTTAATTCAATAAAAAACTTAATTAAATCAGCTACAATTTCTTGAGCACAGGTGAGCAGGGCCTGGGCCGAAAATCAACAGTGACTCTAGCTTTCAAAACGTTATCCCCTTTGGTGAAGACACCAGACAATGGGACTTGGAGAGGGGGTGTCATGGGATGAGATAAACTATGGGGAAGCTGGGATTTGAGCCCCACGGTGGTGGGGGGGAGGTGCTGTGTCATACCATTGGAAGCCCCCAGTGGCTTTTCAAACCTGAGGTTCCCTGAAGGAGGACAGAATTGGGAATGGCAGGAATGGTTTCCGCAGGACACTGGGGCAGGAGACATGCACTAGAAACCAGAGTTGGGGAAGAAGGTAGGATGAGGGTTCGTTAGAAGAGAGGATGGGGACTTAGGGCTTGTGACAGAGAAAAGGGAACAAGAACTCAAGAGTTTTATTTAGTACCCACAGGTGCAGAGATGAGAAAAGGAAAGAGAAACGAAGAAGGTCAAAAAGAGGGGAGATGGTGGGGGGGCAGTGTGGGTGAGACAGGGAGAGGGCGGGTCTGGCCAGGGGGGCTGCAACCATCTCTGATCACATCCCTCCTCCTGCGAGTTCCCGAGACCGCAAGCCACTTGAACGTGAACTTGAGTAATTTCCCGTAGTCTGGCTCACCTGCTTTAAAGCAACTGGTGAGCTTGAAACTTAAAAATATTTAGCCTCACACTTTCCACCTAGCTGGGCTTGGTAAGAAGGGGTCAGGAATTGAGAGCCATAAAACATCTCCAAAAATGCACCCATTTCCCTGCTCAGGGCAGAGATTCCTGCAGGGTGCTTGCTTCTCTCGCGCTCTCTTAATGATCTATGGTGTAAAAAAATGTCTCTAAATGAATTTGTCGGGCTGGAGGCTTGTGGGTGTTCTTCTCACTTTCTCTATGAAAAAAAAAAAACAAAACAACAGCAGCAAACATGAGCCTGTCTTTCTGATGCCTGGGCTTCCCACACCCCAGTCATGTTGAAAAGATGTTTCCCAGGCTCCCAAAGCCTCGGCGATGGAACTTGGGACTCCTCGTGCCCAGAGATCATCTCCACCTTCTCCCCATGTAGGTGAATGAGAATAAATCAGATGCCAGCCGGGAAGCCTTTTATGTCTGGGCCAAATGACACAATCACCAGTAATGAAATAAGGCACCCGTCAAAACTGTACCCAGAAACCGTCGATCAGCATTACTGGACTCAGGGTTGTTGGGAACACGTTTCCCGGGCAGCGGGGCGGGGTAGCTTGGCCGCTTTCTCATCTATCTCTTGTTACCCGTGTGCCAGGAACACTGAAAGAGTGGATGGGGGAAGCCAGGCTTGAAGGTGAACACGGCCAGCTGCAGGCTGGGGCTCCACCCAGCGGGCGGTGACAGCTGAGACTGCCCTGCATTTTCTGCACTGGGGGAGGTTATCCGCTGCAGTGTGACTTTGAGACAGTGTGAATGTACCATTCTGCTTCTTGAGACCTGGCTGACTCTTTCAAACTGGTGAAGTCAGTTTAATCCCCCCGCCCCCCCCAACAAAAGATGGCATGTTCTCTCACGATCCAAAGATCTTGCAGGGCTGCCAAAGTTTCTCAACCCCCATGACATAAGGGGTTCCTGAAGCATTTCATCAGGAATGGAGAAATCCTCTTGGGTGCCTATGAGAGACCCAGGGGAGTGAAATTCCCCTTTGGGGTCCCTGGTCCTCTGCTTCCTTTAGGAATGTGCTCCCTCTACAGATACCTGGAGTGTTTCTCACTCCGTTCTGCTTGTGGGCCCGGGTGGGCCGTGGGCAGATTGCTGGATGACATTTAGCAAAAGGCTCATATCTTTGCATTTCCACCTCAAGCAACTTCAGAGGGACAGAGTGAAAGATGCTGGAGGTGGAAGGGGGGCAGAAATCCTTCCCAGAGCCCAAGAGAGCCCGGTTGCTGCAATGCCCTTCCACTACACCCGCTTCTGGAAGCAGAAGCCCACGCTCACCCTACCTGGCCCAGGCGGGGGGTCCTGGGTATCTTGCTCCTTGCACAAGATACAGTCTATGTGCTAAAACTCCTTCTCCACCCTGCACTGCCCTCAGCCAGAGGGACAAAGGGACCAGCTGTGACAATGCAAGTCTCCTGTCCACACAGGGAGCCTTCTGCGGGCTCAGTTCCAGGCCCAGCACCAGGCAAGCTGCTACGTGAGATGGGGTCCAGCATCAGCTATAGGGGTTCCATATCTTATTTCAGAAATTAGGAAATGAGGAGGGACACCTTTGAAGCCACTGGGCACATGTGTGCAGATAAAAGCAAAAATAAAAAAAGCACTCGGCTGGGGAGAGAGGGGACACGCAGCAGCCCCAGGGACATGCGGAATGCAGTTAGGGAGCAGTTGGGAAATATACTCACGGGTTTGCAAGCCAGCTGTGTCCTGGACCTGGCTGGGGAGTCTCGGTGTTTCTGTCAAATTCCCTCCCCTCCACCTGTGGTCTGCGAGGCCTCCAGAAGACGCCAATGCTGACAGCGTGCAGCGCCTTCCCGGAAGCCCACAGCACCCGGCTTGGAGGCTGCCTCTATTTTTAGCAGGAGCAGAACGGGGCTGAGGTGGGCTGCACACTTCCCTTTTTCTTTTTTCTTTCTTTCTTTTTTTTTTTTTCTGAGCTGTCTGTGGTTGACTTCAACCCCGCAGAGGGGGAGGTTGGGGACCAGAAGGGAAGCCATGCTCTGCATGGCCCATGGCCCATCTGCTGTGAGAGGCAGGAGGTTGGGAGCAGGGCAGGAGCCCCCCAGCATTGCCAGCAGCTCTGCCCTTCCTGCTGGCCCTGCCACGGTGCCACCTCACTTAGGAGACCACTGTCCTCTACCTTTGAATGCCATTGAGAACAGAGTGCGGGGGCCTAGAACACTCCATGGAGGAGGCATCTACAAGCACAGAATATTGAGACTCTGTTGTTTGTTAGTGAGTGTGTGGGGGGGAACCAAAGTTCCTTGGACACCCCCAACGCTGCTGTCACCTGGCTGCCCCTTGGATGACTGTTCCTCTCACTGCCCCCTTCACCAGGCAGGGCCTGTGGTGTAGACAGTTAGGGTGCAGATGGGCTACAGGTGTCCTCATGGGGAAGGGGGCAATAAGAGTTATGGGAAGGACAGACAGAGTTGATGGGTAAAAATCACCTGTCCAGTGTCCTGGGCAGGTGGGCAGCTAAACAGCCAGTGGCTTCCCTTCCTAAAAGCCATCATGGCCCCTCCATTCCCATACAACTGAACTTGAATTCCTCACCCTATGCTCCATGACTCCAGCCCTGCGCCACAGAGCCCTAATCTGCCACCTTAGCCTGATGCCTATACCCCAGCCTCTGCCGATCGTAAGATTACTTGACCTTCCCTTTCCTTTTTCAAGAAGCTGAGGTATAATCAGTAAGCTGCATAGATTGTAAGTCCACCTTCTGGTACGTTATGGGGAGACAGCCATGCCACCAAGACCCCCATGGAGACATGGAGTGGGCCACCCCCTAGAGGGTACTCCCCGCCCTTTCCATTCCTCTGCCAGAGACAATTGCTCCTGGGGTCTTTATCAATTTTTTGCACTGTCTTGAACTTCAGGGAAACAGAAAAGCATACTCAGTGCTCCTGAGGGTCTGGCTTCTTTTGCTTAGCGCTTTGAGGCTCATCATTTGGGGAGGGTGTGTCAGTAGTTCATTCCTTTTTGTTACGCAGCGGTATCTCACTGATGCATGTCCCAGTTTGTCCATCCATTCACATGTTGCTAGACATTTGGTTTCCTATTTGATTGTAACATTGTTGTTCAAGACTTCAAGGAGACGCATGTTGTCATTTCTTTTGAGGAAGTACCCTGGGCTAGGACTGTGAGTCAAAGGGTGGGTGTCCACTCTGCTTCATGGCATTTTGCTTCCTGCCAGCAGAGGATGAGCATCCTATTTCCTCAGCATTCTCATCACTACTTGTATCAGACTCTGTAATCCTGAGCCTCTGCTCAGGAATAATGAGGCTGTTCCCTTAACTCTTCATACCCCACACTTCCCACCTTGCTCTGGAAGTTCCCCTTCCCTGGTACCTCTCATTTGGAAGTTGACCATTATCCCTCCAAGTTCATGTCCACCTGGACCCTTGGAATGTGATATTTTTGGAAATGGGGCCTTTGCAGAAGTGATTAAGATGAGGTCATACTGCATGGGAGTGAGCCCTAACTCCAGTGACAGGTGTCTTTATAAGAAGAGATAACTTTGATCCACAGAAGGAGAAGAAGGAGCTTCAAGCCAAGGATACCATCACAAACTGGTAGAGGAGGCAAGGATCATCCCCCAGAGATCATCCCTCTAGAGGGAGCATGGCCCTAGTGATACCTTGATTTTGGACCCCTTAGTTCCATGATGTGAGAGAATAAATTTCTGTTGTTTAAAGCCACCTGGTTTATAGTCATTTGTTATAGCAGCTCCCAGCAATGTATACACACTGCACTCCTCCGACTTCTCTGTCAATCAAACCCCTATCCAGCCTCAGGGCCCTCCCTCACCAATGCTTCCTCCACCAAGCTTTTCCTGACTGCCCTCGCCTTGTTTGCTCTTCGCCCTGACCCAGGGACCTGCAGACAGGACCCACAGTGGCTAAGGGCAGGGCTCTGACCAGCTGGGTGACCTTGGGCAAGATGTCCCCTGAACTAAAAGGAAATAGGTGTTATTTAAGCTGGTTCCAGAGGAGAGTTTAATAAAGAGACAATTTTCAGTGATGCTGGCAGGAGCTTACAGGGAATTGTGCAGTGATGAGGGAGGGCATAGTGGCCTGTAGGGAAGCTCACTGTGTGAGGAGGGCAACCTAAAAGTTGGGGACACCCATGGCCACCTGGCGCTCAGAGCACTCAGAGAGAAGGAGGGTCCTTTGTTCCTAGTTCTTGGGGACTCTGATCTGGAAGCTCACTGCCTTGGGGATGACATGGCAGAAGCCCTGCCTAACTGCATCTCCTTCAACCCTCCCAGCAGCCACAAAGCCAGGAATCTGGCCTCAGAGGAGCTGCAGGATTTGCCCAAGTTCTCATGCAGGTGGCAGGAGGTTCCTAGTGTGGCTCTGCATGAAATGGAAGGAGCCCTTGCCTTATCTTGGTGCAAGTTTGGGATCACCCTCTTGTGACCTGCTCTGCAGGAACATCACCAGGACACTGTCACCTGAGGGATGACTCCCTGTGCAAATCAGCATGAAGGCTCAATTCCACAGAGTCAGAGCATGAGATAATGGAATTTCAGAGCTGGGAGGGGTCTTCTAGGCCACTGCACCCACCTACCTCACAGCTGAGGGGAGGGAAATACCAAGGAGTAAAGTGAATGACGTATGGAGTGAAACCGCCCACGAATGGCCCAGTGCCAACTCTGTGCAGAATCTACTGGGTCCTTTAGGTGCATTTTCTCCCGTCATCCTTCCTGTGGGATAGGTCACGTTGGCCTCCACACTGGAGAAGAGGGTCTGGAGGTAGTGGGGAGTGAGCACTGGGCTCAGGGCCCCTCAAGGGAGTTAGGGAAGGAGGAGGGACTGATCCTGGTCGGTTGGTACCTCTGTCTGCCCATCTTTCAATCACCTATATTGTTCTCTTCTTGCCCCCCAAGAAAGCTGACCCTTCCAGGAGGCCAGCAACGGTGATGCCAAGGAACTCACTCCTTGCAAAAGCAGAATTCAAGGGAAGGGATGTCTAGGCACCTTCAAGGTGGGGCCAGACCCCTCCAAGTCCTTCCACCCCTGGGCTTGTGAGCCTCTTCCCACTGGAGAGGCCAAGACATAGATGGTGGGATGCAGGCTTCACCACCACAGGGTGTGGGGACATCACGAAGCAAGCCCCCACCCAAGGCAGGAGGGCTGAATTCTCTCACTGAGACAAGAAGGTTACCCAAGGCCACAGGGGAGAGGGGACCTTGGAAACCCTCTCTTCAGAGAAGGCAGCAGTAACTGTCACATGGAAAGGAAGTGGCCTCAGAGAGCTTCCGGCATGCACCCCAGTGGGGTGGTGAGTCTCTGCTGGGGGGGGAGGAATGATTTTTCTACTACAGCAAGGAAACAAAACACAAACAGCTGGCCCTGCACACAGCAGCCCTGCTGAAGCTTGGGGACCCAGAGACAGAGCTTGCTGAGTGCAGCCAGGGGCCCTGGCCCACAAGCCCCAGCCCCAGCCTCCCCACGTTCAAGGGGCCAGGATGGACCTCTGCTTCCCACGCTGTTCCCAGAGTGGACCCCGATCTGTCCTACTGAGGACAGTCCCCTGGCTCAGGACCTGGCCTGTCCCCAACCCCAGGACCCGACCTCACCACTGGCGCTGTTGTTTTATTTATGTCCGCCTTGAAACTGTGGCTCTGAACGGTGTGGGCCCTCGGCTGCTGACTCAGCCGCCAGAGCCCCAACCCATAAAATCCTATTTCAAAAAGGTCCAATGATTTTATTTTCTGGTCATAAATATGAAATTTAATTAGCAGCTTGCTGCTAATGAAGTCGCCATGGAAGCCAGCCTAGAGATTCAGAGTGGCATTAAACAGAAGCCACTGCCTGTCCTGGTTAACTCTTCCCCTCCCCCACCCGCCCTTCCCAATGGCCTCATGCTTCGGTGAGCCAGGGGCCGCAGAGGGCCAGCCTGGGACCTGAAAAGAGGGGTTGCTTACTGAGGCAGAGCCCAGTGTGTGTCCTGGCTCTGGTGTCCCCTCCTTGGGTCTCCACGAAGCTCCTGGGCACAGCTGCCACAGACTCTACCTGTGGTTAATTTTGTGTGTCAACTTGAATGGGCTAAGGGCTGCCCAGGGAGCTGGTAAAACAGTTGTGGGTGTGACTGTGAGGGCGTTTGTGGAAGAAGTCAGCATTTGAATTGGTGGACTGAGTCAAGAAGATCTTCCCTCCCCATCATCCAATCTGTTGAGGGCCCTTATAGAATAAAAAGGCAGAGGAAAGGCGAAGTCTCTCTCTTGAGCTGGGACATCCATTTCTCCTCCTTTTGGACATCAGAGCTCCCGATTATCAGGACTTTGAACTTGGAAGGAATTACACTACTGGCTTTTCGGATTCTCCAGGCGACACTCAGGGGCCTCCTCAGCCTCTGTAACTGTACAAGTCAATTCCCATATTAAGTCTCCTTTTATCTCTGTCTCTCTATATCCCATTGGTTCTGTTACTGACCCGTGGCCCAGCTTCCACCTTCTCTCTAAAGCTCCTCGGATGGAGCATTTGTCCACGGCAGGAGGGAGGGACCAGGAACAATGCAGTGTCTGCAAAGGAGCTTAAGGAAAAACTACGAGGGCTTAGGAAGAGCTTGGCTACTCCGCTTGACGCTGGACGTGAGTGGGGAACAAACAGCTCGTCCCACTCTGCTGCACCACGGAAAGGATGGAAAGCAGCCTGGGGAGGGGCATCTGCTGGCCTCCTGGCGGGAACTCCAGATCTCTTCTGTTCACCGTCCCAAAGGTCAGTGGCTCCTTCACACTTCATGAAACATACAAAACCCAACACCCACCCCATTCCTCCAATTTCTCCTGCCTCAGTTTCTCTATAATGTAGGACTCATAATGCCCACAGCTCACAGGATTTGAATGGTGCTTAAATGCATATCTAAGACATGTGCTTGCAATATAGTAGGCGCTCAATAAATGGGAGCCTCATTGCCATTGATCCTTGTATGATTAAGCATTAAATCCAAAATCTAGAACTCATCAAGATCTGAAGGCCTATAGAGAAGAGATGACCATTCCATGCATTACCCAAGAAGCTGAAGTTAAATGTGATTGTAAATCTCCTGGAAATTCTGGGGGAAAGCCTGATGCGTCTGTCGGTGCGGACATAATGCTAACATCCCTCAAAGCACATGTGCACACACAGGGTCTTCCGACGACTGCATCTGAAGTCCCCTCATGTGTGGGTGCTGTGAGGATATGTCCTTCACCCATGCAGAGGTCAGGCCTCTATGTGCTCTCCTGCATGCGTTCTGCACACTGGAGCTGGTGCATGGACTCCCCAAGGGGGTCTGGGAGAAAGCCACGCCCCCTCCTGGTGGAGTCTGCAGCCCAGAACTTTAGACTTAGTCTGTAGTCAAAGCACACATTATTGTATTCTAGAAAAAAGTTTATGGCCGAAGGTAATAGAGTTTTTGAGAGATTTTCTTTCTTTCTTTCAATAGAAGCATATTGCTATTCTGCAGGTGTTTGGGTTCTGGCTCCCGGACAAGAAAGAACAGCTCATGTGTTTGGCTCCTTGTGGCTCTGCAGGAATTCTCCTGGGGTCACTACCAAGATTTCTGGGACCCTGGAGCCTGAGTGCCTTCATTTATGATCATCAGCCCCAAGAGGCGCAGCCGGCTTCAAATGGTAAATGCTAGGGGGAAGCCAAGTTGGTGTAAATCAAACCCCTTTCTCTTCACTTCCGGGGCTCAGTGCGGCTGACTCCCCACATAAGGAGCTGCTCTGTGCAAACCTCACTCGCAGACTCAGGTTACCTGGCGATCAAAGTGCTGTTTGTGGTCAGCAGCATCAACATCATCGGTGCCTGTCAGACCTGCCGCTTCTCAAGCCTCCCTGGACTCACTGAACGGAAGCGTCCGCTCTAACAAGCTCCCCAGGTGAGTCACACATGCTCACTCACTCCTCACTGCGCAGGGCTACTGCTACTATAAACATGTCAAAGATGTCATGAACACTTAAACATAATAAGGGACAAGAGATAGAATGAAAACCATCTAAAGGGAAAATTCTAGAACTAAAAATTATAATGTACAAATCACAAATTCAGCAGGTGAACTTAACGACCATTTGGCCATTGCTGTCAGTGAACTTGACAGAGGGTAACAGAAACCAGATAGCCAAGGCCCATCGTGGGAAAAGGCTAACAGGATGAACAGAGAATCGGTGAACTGTGGGACAATATTCAGTAGTCTAATATCCAGGTAATTATGATTCTAGCTAAAGATAGAAATTGCGGAAAGATACTACTTTTAAAAATAATGAGCACATTTTAAAAAATAATGACCAAAAATTTTCCAAATTGGATGAAAAAAGAAATACTGACTCAGAGATCCAAGAGTCTCAAGGAGTCCTAAGCAAAATAAAGGCAAAACTCAACATGGGCATGTCTTTATAAATTGCTGAAACCAAATATAAAATCTTAAAAGCAGACAGAAGAAAAAGAAGACACGTTGTAGACAATGAAGCACTGGCTGGTATCACTGCTCACTCTGGATAAGAAACATGAGGTGGGAAACAGTGGAAGATCTTTAACATGCTGAAGGAGACCAAGTCAACTTGGCATTATTTATACCATGACATATCTTTCAAAAATAAGATGAAACAAAGGCTCTTTCTTTGATAAACCAAAAGCTGAAAGAAAAAAAAAATCTGTCACCAACAGACTGTAACATAAGGAATATTAAAAGACATTTTTCAGGCAGAAGAAAAATAATACTGGATGGAAATTTGGATTTTCAGGGAGGACTCTGGATATATGAGTAAAGACAATTTTTTTTTATCATACTTAGGTTCTTCCAAAGATAAATGTCTAAAGTGAAAGTAAGAACTTATTGTGCAATTTGGAATATTAGTAGAAATAAAATATAGCAGAACAGCTGGGTGCGGTGGTGCATGTCTGTAATCACAGTGGCTTGGGAGGCTGAAGCAGGAGGATTGCAAGTTCAAGGCTAGCCTCAGCAATTTATTGAGGCCCTACGAAACTTAGTGAGACCCTGTCTCAAAATTAAAACAAAACAAAACAAAACAGAAAGGGCTGAGGATGCGGCTCAGTGGTTAAACGCCACTGGGTTCAATTCCCAGTATCCTTTTCCCTAAAAATATATTTACACACACACATATATATGTGTGTATATGTTCACATACACACACACACGCACACACACATATAGCACAATAGCCCAAGGCATGAGAGAGGGTTAAATGCAAGTACCTGGTTGTAAGATTCTAAAAGTATAGGTGAAGTAATATTACATTAATACAAAGTAGTCTGTGATAAATTAAAGATGCGTTTTATAAGCCACAGAACAGCCATGTACACACACAAATAAAACAGAGGCGGGCTAATGAGCCAGTAGAGGAGATGAAATGAGTATCAGAAAAGTCATTGATTAATCCAAAGGAAGGCAAGGAAGTCAGGAAAAAAAAATAATGAAACCAAGCACAGATGCATCAGAAAGAAAATAAACACTTAGATGGCAAATGTTAATGGACTAAACATTTGAATTAAAAAATCTGAGATTATCAGGGTGGACCAAAAAATGATTCAAATGCATGTTGATAAAAGACATGCTTTAAAAAACAAAGACAGATAAAGTAAAAAATAAAAAGATGGAAACACAAATACTGAAAGCATTCTACTAAAGTCAGAAAAAAATAGACTTAAGAAAAAGGAGAATTGTCAGTGGTAAGAAGGACATGATAAGAGGCTATTCATCAAGAAGACAAATAATCTTAAATGCTACTTCTAGAGCTTCAAAACACATGGGACCATAATGGGTAAATTATGCACAGTTGGTCCAATGTTAAAAAAAGAAAAAAAACAACCAATGTAACTCACCATATTGAAAGAATAAAGGTCAGAAACTATCCCCCCCCCCAAAAAAAAGAGAGGCTGGGCTGTAGCTCAGTGGTAGAGACCTTGCCTAGCATGTGAGAAGCCCTGGGTTCCATCCCAGCACCACCAAACAGCAATGAAAACCTCCAAATAAACAAAGCACCAGAAAGGAGATTAGGCAAATTCACAATTATAGTTGGTTTCAACTGTCCTCTTGTTGTGGAAGATTCACAAGATCTTATGTTGGTCCATAAAATACATCTCAATTGCCTTGAAAGTATTAAAAATTTATAGGTATGTTCTCTGACTTCAAAGTAGAAACCGGCAATTAAAAAGATATCTAGAAATCCCCTAGATGTTTGAAAATAAAATGACATGATCCTAAAAAATCCACAGGTCAAAGGAAGAAACCAATGGAAAATTTGTAAGTTTTATAAGCATAATGGAAACAAAACCAAAACATCCAAGTTTGTGGCATGCTGCTAAAGCAATGTTTAGAGAGAAATTTGTAATTTTAAATGATTTACGTTAGAAATTAAGAATGATTTAAAATTAATGATCTAGGTTTCTACAATAAGAAGTCAGAAAAACCAAAGTAAGAAGAGAAAGAAGAATGGAAAATGGTAAGATAGAAAATTTTGAAACAGTACAGAAAAATCAATGCAACTAAGAACCAGTTCTTGGAAAAGATCAACAAAACTGATAAACCTCTAGCTAGATTGATTAAGGGGGCAGGGCAGAGGAAACAACTATCAATACCAGGGAAGAGAGAAGGAATATCACTACCAATTCAACAGGCATAGGTGTATTTTCTGAGGATATTAGGAAAACTTTATGCACCAAATTCTACAACACAGATAATAAAATAGAAATTACTCAAAAGACAAATATTTCAAAAAATGACATAGGAAATAGAAAATCTGAATTTCAGAAAGATGTAGAAAGGTGAGATTTATTCCAGAATGCATAGTAGATCCAACATTAAAAAAGAAAAAAAAATTGACCAATGTAACTTACCATATTGAGAGAATACAGGTGCAAAAAAACTATCCAATTATTTTTAATAGATACACAAAATCCATTTGGCAAAATTCAACACCTACTTATATGAAAACATCTTGGTAAATTCGTATAGAAAGAATTATCCTTGACCCAGTAATAGCTGTTACATATTTGGTAGTGAAAGGCTGAATGTGTTCCAAGACTGGGAACAAAGCAATGATATTCACACTTTTATTCAATGTTGCATTAGAGTTTCTAGCCAATTCAATAAGGCAAGAAAAAGAAATGGGAGGGATGAAAACTGTCAATCATTATGGAGAACAAGATTGCCTAAAAAAGAAAAGAAAATCCCAAAGAAGCTGCAGAAAAATCTACTAGAATAACAATCAATTATAATAGCCAAAAATTATTATCCAAATTAGGAAAATCAAATAACCTAGTATCCAAAACCATAAAATACTTGAGATTTAAATCTAATGAAAGATATGTGAAACATCTATGCTAAAAACTAAAAATTTAAGGAAATATTAAGTCAAACGGAAAAACATGATCATGTTCATGAACTGGAAGACTCTTTAATACTCTTAAAATATTATTGCGAGGCTTCAAATGAACTACAGTCTCAATAAATTTCAATCAAATCCCAACAAGCTTCTCTGGCAGAGAAGAGTATGAACAAACTGACTCTAGAATTTATATGGAAAAAGCAAAGGACTATTCAGATAGCAGAACAATTTTGGAAAAAAAGAAAACAACAAGACAAAAGGACTTATACTGCCTGATTTCAAGGGTTACTGGAAGGCTGCAATAATCAAGACATGTGGTTTTGGGGTAAAGATGAATGGTACAGCATTGAAACAGAAGCAGTGGGGGCAAAAATAGACTTGTCTGTATAGTCAATTAACTCTTGGCATAGCCTCCAAGATAACTCAATAGTGAAAGAAGTCTTTTCAACTGGCCCTGGAATGTGTGGATACTCATATGGGAGAGAAAGCATCCATGCCTACCTCACACTGCATATGAAAAGGTACACCACAGGCTGAAGTGTCCAAGTCAAAACTACAATGTTTCTGGGACAAAACCTAAAATGAAAACCATGGGGTCAGCAATCATGACCTGGAGAAGGTCCAGAAGCACTTAGGCCACAAAATTGAAGACAAAAAAAAAAAAATTCCCAGATTCCCAAGGAATCTCCACACTGCTTTCCCTATTGGCTGCACCAATTTTGCAGTCCTGCCAGCAATGTATGAGTGTACCTTTTTCCCCACATCCTCGACAACACTGATTGTTGTTTGTCTTCACAATAGCTGCCATTCTGACGGGAGTGAGATGAAACCTTAGAGTAGTTTTGATTTGCATTTCTCTAATTGCTAGAGATGATGAGCATTTTTTCATATATTGATTGTATCTCCTCTTCTGAGAATTGTCTGTTTAGGTCTTTGGCCCATTTGTTGATTGGGTTATTTGCTTTTTGGTGCTTAGCTTTTTAAGTTCTTTATATACCTTAGAGATTAGTGTTCTATCTGATGTGTGAGGGGTAAAAATTTGCTCCCAGGGTGTAGGCTCTCTATTTATCTCATGGATTGTTTCTTTTGCTGAGAAGAAACTTTTTAGTTTGAGTCCATCCCATTTATTGATTCTTGGTTTTAATTCTTGCACTAGAGGAGTCTTATTAAGGAAGTTGGGGCCTAATCCCACATAATGGAGATTAGGGCCTTCTATTAGATGCAGAGTCTCTAGTTTAATTCCTAGGTCCTTGAAGACTTAAAAATAGCATACTACAGGGACACAGCCACATCAATGTTTATAGCAGCACAATTCACAATAGCCAAACTGTGGAGCCAACTTAGATGCCCTTTAGTGGATGAATGGATAAAAAAAATGGGGCATCTATACACAATGGAATTTTACTCAGCATTAAAAGAGAATAAAATCATGGCATTTGCAAGTAAATGGATGGCGCTGGAGAAGATAATGTTGAGTGAAGTTAGCCAATCCCAAAAAAACAAATGCCAAATGTTTTCTCTGATATAAGGAGTCTGACTCATAGAGGGGTTGGGAGAGGGAGCATGGGAGGAATAGATGAACTCTAGATAGGGTAGAGGGGTGGGAGGGAAAGGGTAGGGACAGGGGATTAACAAGGATGGTGGGATGTGATAGACATCATTATCCAAGTACATGTATGAAGACACGAATTGGTGTCAACATACTTTATATACAGAGATATAAAAAATTGTGCTGTATATGTGTAATAAGAATTGTAATGCATTCCACTGTCATTTAGCTTTTAAAAAAATCAATAAAAAATTCCACTTTTGTTATACTAGTGGAATGAAGCAATCTCAACAAATAAATAAAGGTTAAGTTCTTAAAAAAAAAAAAGTAAGTTAACCTGATATTCTCCTCTGCTGCCTCTTAAAAAAAAATTGCATATCAAAAACATTAACAATGATGAATGAATAGCTAAACCACAGACTTGGAGAAAATACTTCCCAAATCTGGCATAAGTTTCTTCAAATATAAACTATGAAGGTGAAAAACCCAATAAAAAGTAGGCAAAGACTTAAAAACAGCCATTTCGGAAAGGAAGAAACATAAAGGACCAATAAGCACAGGAAAAAGCACGCTACACCATTAGCCACCAGGTGGATGCAAATTCAACCAAGAACTACAATAAGGCTAGGTGTAGTGCTGCATCCCCATAATCCCAGCAACTCTGGAGGCTGAGGCAGGAGGATTATAAATTCAAAGCCAGCCTCAGCAACTTAGTGAGGCCCTAAGCAATTTAGTGAGACCCTGTCTCTCAATAAAAAAAGAAAAAAGAAAAATAAAAACAGGATGGCAATATGGCTCAGCAGTCAAGTACCACTGGGTTCAATCCCTGATATATATATATATATATAAAACCCAGAATGAGGTGCCAGCTTACATCCAGTCAAAAGGCTAAAACTTCAAAATCCAATGTGGTGAGGATCTGAAGTGACCAAGACTCTCCTACACAGCGGGTGGAAGAGGGCACAACCACTTTGGAAAAGGGTTCAAATGAAACATATACCGATCCGGGTAAGTTGGAAAATAGAGGGTTCTGTGACCCAGGACCCCACGGATTTACACAAGGGGAAATAAACACCTGTCCACAGGAAGACTTGTACGGGAGTGTCGGTAACAGCTTCATTCACAATATCCACCAATAGGAGGACGAGGAAAGAACTAATGACACCTACAACATCCAGAAGAATCTTAACACATGCCAAATGGAAGGAGCTGACACGCATGAGCTCAAATTGTCGGATTCCAGTTGTGAGACCATCAAGCAGGCAGGGCTACCGGATGGTTCCCTGTGAAATGATGGAAACAGACTGGGAGGGGCCTGAGGGAACTTTCTGGGTGTTGAAAAGGTTCTTTGTTGGTAGGCCATGGGTTATATTTGCCAAAAAAGGATTAAACTGTATTCTGTGCACTGAAGATCTGTGCATCTATGCAGAGTATGAATTACCTCCCAAATTAGAAAAGAAATTAGAATGGATTTAGAGGTGATTCCCCCTAATACTGTGTTTTCACACCCTGAAGCCTGAAATGACATCTCAGTAGATATGCAGACAGGGGTGGAATTTCAGCAAACACTCTGGGTGAATTCTGTCCCCCTGTCACCCTGGGCACTATTACACTTGTGAAGCTCACCTACCAAATAGAAGACTAAGCTCTGCTAGAACAGTCAGCAGCTGTATTCGTTTCCCAGGTCTGAAGGAACAAATTGACGCACACTGGGGGTTTAAAACAATAGAAATTTATTCTGTCCAGGTTCAGGAGGCAATAAGTCCACAGTCAAGGTGTCTAGTGGTTGCTGGCAAACCTAAGTATTCCTGGATGTATTCGTCACTTGTGTTACTATAACAAAATTCCTGAAGCAGGCAACTATGTAAAGAAAAGAGATTTATTTAGCTCATAGCTTTGGAAGCTGAAAGTTCAAGATCACGTAGCTCAATTGGCCTCTGAGGAGGGGCTAATGGTATTATGGTGGTAGTGTGTGCATAAGCCAGAGGTCATATCTCAAACAGGAAGCCAGAGATCAGCTGGCTTCCTGATCCCACATAACTCCCTGGCTTTGCTAACAACTTATTCTTTTAAGAGCTCAGGGGACCCACGAAAGCTACCTTAATCCCTTGCATAGGCAGCTCTCCCACCTGGCCCCACCTTCTCAAGGTTCCACACTATCTTCTAATACCACCACTTTGGGGACCAGGCTTCTTATGCATGAACCCCTGGGGAACACACCACATTCACATGAAAGCCTTACAGATGCATCACTCCAATCTCTGTCTCCATAGCCACATGCCTTCTCCCTGTACATTAGTGTGTCCTCTTTTTAAATAGAGACCAGTCTATGCAGAGTATGAATTACCTCCCAAATTAGAAAAGAAATTAGAACGGATTTTGAGGTGATTCCCCTTAATACAATACTGTGTGTTCACACCCTGAAACCTGAAGTGACATCTCAGTAGATATGGGGAGAGGAGTGGAATTTCAGCAAACACTCTGGGTGAATTGGGGCAGGGCCCACCTTAATCCAGTATGACCCCCGATTCTAACTTATCTAATTACATCCGCAAAGACCCCCTTTCCAAGTAAGGTCACATTTGGACATTCATTCTGGGGGATACTATCCAGCCCACTACTCTCACCCTCCAGCCCCCAAATCCAGGCAAGTTTCACGGGTGGCAAAAATAGGCAGAACATCTTCAGGGAGCAGCCTGGGACCTGGGTCTTCAAGGGCACCTTGAACAGCCCATGGGTGGGACTGGGACATGCAGGCCCAGCAAAGCAGTGCAGCTAATGAAGTAACATTCAAAAGAGCAAAGCATAAGCTTCAGGCCACTACCCTGGGACACAGGGCTGCAGAGTGTCGGCTGTAGAACGTCACCTGCAGGCTCCTACTAGGGAGAAGCCCCCGTCATGGAGAAAGCCAAGGTCCCACCCTTGCTCTGGGTCAGAGTTGCTTTCCATGCCACTGCCCTTTCTCCGAGAAGTTAAGGCCCTTTTGCTCTCTCCATAGAGGAATTAACCTTTAGCAGGATGAATAATTGATGCTCATCTGGGGAAACCCCCTGCAGGTTTTGATGCAGGGTAAACCTGTCTCTGGCACACCTAACCAACCTCCTCCTACCTGGAGGTATCCCCATCTGACCCCATCAGATACTTGGAGGACCATGTCTTCTGAGCCCCTTATGTCTTTTTAATTTTGTCCCCAAGTCTGTTCCCAGGAAAGGCATATGGAGCAGAAACTCTGAGTCACCAGCTGCCTTCTCCAGGTGAAGTGCACTTCCAACTCACGGGATGCAGGGACCTATTTGCAGTAAGGCTCAGAGGCCCATGGTCACCCTAACAGGGACTGGCCCGGCCCCATTCACACCCAGGTATGCCTGACTCTTAGGCAATCTCATGGCCTCTAAAGCCCTCCTCGCTAAGATTTTGGAACCTGGTCATGGTAAATGGGTCACCTGTCCTACAAACACCTGCTCGGAACAGTGAGAAGAGCTCTCTCTTCCTAACACGAATCCCAAGCACAGGGGAACTGTGTGTGTCTTGGGGTGGGGGAAAGGCTGAAGATTTTTGGAAAAGGGGGCCCAGAGTGTGGCTCAGGGGTAGAGCACTTGCTTAGCATGTGTGAGGCTCTGGGTTCCATTCCCAGCAAGGCAAACAAAACAGAAAGAAAACCAGCACTGCTTATAGATGAGAAAAGATACATCTGTACGGTTGAACAGGACTGAGTTCTACAGGTAAGAAGACAGGTGCTTAGAAGTCCACAAAAAAGGATTAAAGATGCCCTGGTAAGAATGTTCAGTGACTCGCTGGGCGAAGGCCTGTAATCTGAGACTTAGGAGGCTGAGGCAGGAGGATCACAAGTTCATGCCCAGCCTCAGCAACTTAGTGAGACCCTGTCTCAAAATATAAAGAGGGCTGGGGATGTGGCTCAGTGGTAGAGTGTCCCTGGGTTCAATCCTTAGTAGCACCCCTGTCAAAACGTTCAGTTCTCTTCCTGTAACTGTGGCGGTCTGCTTGTCTGCTGTAGCAGGATACCATAGACGGGGTGGCTTAAACAAGGGGAACTCATTCCCTGAGAGTGCTGGGGACCAGAGTCCAAGATCAAGGTGCCAGCAGGGTAGTTTCCGGAGGAGGCGCTCTACCTGCCTTGCAGATGGCCACCGTATTGCTGTGTCCGCAACTGGACTTTTCTCTGTGCACCCAAACTCTGGTGTCTCTTCTTATAAGGACACCAGTCTTGTGGGATTAGGGCCTCACCTTTATGACCTTATTTAAAATAACCCCCTTCAAGGCCTTATCTCCAAATACAATCACACTGGGAGCCGGGTCTTCAACAGATGAATCTGGTGATGGTGACGCAGGCACAATCCAGTCCACGCAGTAACTGAGCAGGCCACTTCTCTCCTCACCGTGGAACCCGCAAAGCCAAACAGGATTTATGGCGACTTTACCCGAGATCCCAAGGAACACAGTCCCTTATGGCTGTCTACCCAGCAATGCTACAATCGCTCCATGTGTTATGGAACTTCCTCCTCTACATTGCCACAGTTCCAAAGCCTTAAAAACAACTGCAGAAGGTGAGGACCGCCTCCCCCCCTTTTGCAGGCAGTGACACTATCACTGGGGTAAGCACAGAGCCACATAGTAGTCATGACAAATGGCTATATTTCTCATGCTTCTGGGTATCTGTTCATGCTGTTCCCTGTGCTGGTAATGCCCTTCCCCCATGTTGTCCACTTGGCAGACTCCTATACATCCTTCGGGGCTCGGTACTACCTCTGTCTGAACTCTCCAGGGCTCCTTCCTCCATGTCTCCCAAGCCCTGATTCTCCCAATAGCCCTTGTCATGGCAGAAGGTGCTTCTCAGCCTGTCTGTATGTCTCTACTAAGCAATTTGCCTTTGAAAGCAGGGGTCCTGTCTTGTCACCAGCAGGACCAGGCCTTGAACTTGGCAAGTGCTCTGTGGGGGTTTTTAAAATCCTAAGTGATGTTATCATGAGCCCCACCACAATCTCACACCACCCAAACCCAGAGCTTCCACAAAGATAAACAGGGGTAAAGCTGTCGGGTTCGCTGCCACTGTTTGTGTCTCTGTGTCCAACGAAGCCCTTCCTGCAGAACTAGGTGGACCACCAGGCCCAGAGGTGCTGCTGGGACCCTCCATTAGTGCTGCTCAGGAGTTGGTGAGGAATACTGAGGCCCCTCAATTGCTAGGTGGGGATTTTCTGGGGCATGTGATTTGTCCATTTGCTGAACTTCTCCACAAGGAATCCCCTTCCAAGATGGCGCACAGCAGGTTGGCCAGTGGCTGAGGCTGCTGGCTGGGAGCTCAGCCAAGGACTGGGTACTGCCACTCTTCCTACAGGTGGAGCATTTAAGGGCCCAGGTGCAGAGACCCTCACCTTCTCTGCCCCTGTTCCCATCCATGGTTGGGGCCTCCTTTCCTCCCTCTGAACTTGGGCACAGTAAATGCTTCACCTGTAGGAAACGTGGAAGAGATGCTGGGCCCGTGCCTGCCTTGGGACGCTCACTCTAAAGATCCTGTGAGGAAGCTCCAGCAGCCTGTGCAGAGGCCCACATGGAGAGGAACCAGGTTCCCAGCCCACGGTTGAGCTCCCAGCCAGCCGTCGAGGCCACCTGCCAGTCTGCTACCGCACCATCTTGGAAAGGGATCCCTTGGCCTCCAGCGGAGCCACCCAGGCAGAAACATGGAGGAGAAGCGGCTTCCCTAACTAGGCTCTGCCCAAATTGCAAATTCATGAGCTAAACCAAAAGGTCGTTGTTTTAAGCCCCTAGGAGTTGGGTGGGTTGTGTACAATACGCAACCAGAACCGCATTTCTGTACCATGGGCAAATGTCTGACCTCTCTGGACCTGTTTCCTCATCTGTCAGAGGGTAGGACTGAAAGATCCGACTGCATTTCAATTCACATAGTCAACCAGTTCTTTCAACATGCACAAATCTTTGTGCTTTTTTCATAACACATGACACCTTTTCTTCCATTCATTAAAAATTCCCTAAAAATTCAAGGACACCTTCTATCGGTGCTGAGATCTATAACAGGCAGGGTGGTGGTCTTGTAGTATGCGGATTCTAAGACAGGAAGTCCGAGGGGGCTTGAAATCTGCATTTGAATGTGATTTTTGTGCCTTGACAGCATCTTGAGAAATAAGACCCTCTTGTCATGAACAGCTGCCATTACCCAGGGGACAAAGCGCTTACAGGAAGAATCTCATTTAATCCTTATAACAACTCTTTGAAGAAGGTTCTAGAATCATTCTCGCTATTCAGATTGGAGACCCAACATCTGGAGGGATCAGGTGACTTGTCTCAGGTCACAGGAGGATGTGTATGGCCAGGACTTCAATCGCTCATTCCTCTGCTGTCTCTTCCGAGCACCAGGTGATGTGAGATTAACCATTTTCATTTTTAATCTCACCCCTCCTGCCTGCAGCTAGGCAGTTGGGGATAAAAATCTATTACAGAAGGACAGAGTGGGGACTCGGGAACACATGGGGAATAACAAAGCGGAGTTAACAAAGGCAGAGGTGACTTTTTCAGGTTTCCTATCACCAGCCATGATTAATTTACAGCTTTTTTTGCATGCTAATGTTTTCCTGCCTTCTGCCAGTAATAAATAACCAATAAGCTCTAATACCTAGTTATTATTCATCCCTTTCAGATATTTGGATTTTGATTTTTCACTGCTGTTCAATCACATTGAATTTCTTTAGCCAGGACAGCTCCATTAAGACTCTCTGCAAGGACATCCTGGCAGAGTGGTGACAGTGACGCATAATGGGTGACAGGAGAGTGGGGAGCAGCAGCACAAAATATTGGCAGCCATGGCAAAAGAGGGGGAGACTGCAATAAAAAGCACCACCAAACTCCACTTAAGTAACTCGAAGGTTATGACACAGACCCATAAAACCAGGAGACTTACAGTGAAGGCTGACGCGCCATCCTTAACGAGCCGATTTCTGCAACAGAACCCGCACATGTACTTAATCTCTGCTCCGACACCGGGCGTTCCCCTCTTCCACCGGAATGAGTTAAGAATGGTTCGCCAGCCCCAGCAGTGTATTTCAGAGAAGTGCCTGGCACTTTTTCCATCTTAATTGCTTCAAAGCGTTTCTCAAGCAAAGAAGTCCAATCCCCCAAGAAAAGCTGGCTAATAGGATTGTTTCTCCTACGTCCAGGACCTGTCTGTCCATCCTGCCGTCCCCGTTCAACACATGACAACTCATGTTCCCTGGTCCTGCTGAAGAGTGACAGGGCCATGTCCATTCTGCCTGGTGGCCGCCTCTTCAATAGGAGCATCCCTCCTGTGGCCTCTGATCAGCTATCTCCCTTGGTGGCCACCAGGGTCCTCTCTTTGTCCCCTTCTCTTGACCTGGCTACTCTCTTCATTGCAGGAACCATCGGGGATGTATCTCATACAAGGAGCTCTTTCTCAAGGGACAGCTATTTCTGACATACTTGAACTTGTTTACTCTCTGGGACCCCTTCCAGAATAATATTTTTAAGTGCATAACATGCAGAGGATTATAAAGGAAAACAGGTATTTTGAAATAATAATTATAAGATACTTTAAAAATCACAATATTCTAATGCTATTATTAATGGGTTGAATACTATATCTAGCATGAGGGTCTAACAACTGATTTTGAAATAAGGATCTATCGACAATATTTTGAGGTATCTGCAAAAAAGTATAATAGGATACAAAAATATACAATTTCTATTGGTGTCAAAGTCCCAGCGCCACTGACATCACCACTGTGGCTGGTCACCATGTTCATAAAAAGAGGAAATGTTAAATTTCAGTCATTTTAGGAAAAAAAAAGTAATTTCTTCCACCCAAGTTCAAGTTCATGGGCAAACTGAACTTTACCCATGGGGCCCCCCAGGTTAGAACCCTGCCCCAGGGTCACATATCCATGTACATGCTTAGAGAAGCACCTGACATCCCTGGTGGACCTCAAAGGATGGACTCTATCTGTCTTATTCATAGCAACAAGAGCAGGGCACAGCTGCAGGTGTGTGAGAAATATTTGATCAATCAAAGGCAAGACTGATACCACTTCCACTTTATGCATCTCCTTCTGGATGGTTCCTGGTGAGAGCAGCTAAATCTGGTTTAATTTTAATTTTTCATTTTGAGTACCAGGGATTGAACTCAGGGGACCCGAGCACTGAGCCACATCCCCAGGCCCATATTGCATTTTATTTAGAGACAGATCTCACTGAGTTGCTTAGTGCCTCGCTTTTGCTGAGGCTGGCTTTGAACTCTCTCGATCCTCCTGCCTCAGCCTCCCGAGCCACTGGGATTACAGGTTTGCATCACCACCCCCAGCCTAAATCTGGGTTTTTACATCTGCCTCTGTGCTGGATTATTCAATCAATGCAGCATCTATATGCTTTTTTATCTTAATTGAGATGTAATTCACATATGATAAAATTCACCACTGGAAAACATATACTTCAGAGGGTTTTAGTATAGTCACATGGATGTGCAACTGCCACTGTTATCTAATTCCAGAACATTTTCCTCACTCCCAGAAGACCCTGTACTTGCCAGCAGTCGCCACCCCAGTCCCTCTCTCGCCAGCACCTGGAGACCACTAATCCACTTTCTGTCTCTATGGAGTTTCCTGTTTGGACATTGCATATAAACAGAATCATACCATATGTGGCCTTTTTAGCCACTCGTGTCAGTGTTCCATGGCTCTCTATGGCTGAGGACTATTTCGTGGATAGACATCACATTTTGCTCATCTGTTCATTAGCTGATGGATGTTTGCCTGCTCATGAATATTTACACGGCACCACCATGGGCCAAACCCAACCCAAGGCAAGCAGGATCCCTTCCCTCCCTCACAGAAATTATCCTGGGTCTTGAGCTAGACCTTTATGTTGGGATCCCCGTTTATCATCTGCAAAGCAGGGAAATATCTACCCCTTAATGTTGCAGTCACGCTTCAAATTCAGAAGAGCGCTTGGCACACAGTAAGTGGCTGCAGAAGAGTCAATAAGTAAATAACATTCCAGCAACTCCAGAGGCCGAGGCAGGAGGATCTCAAGTTCAAAGCCAGCCTCAGCAACTTAGCGAGTCATTGAACAATGCATGGAGACCCTGTCTCTAAATAAAATGAATATAAAAAAGGCCGGGGATGTGACTCAGTGGTTAAGTGTCCCTGGGTTTAATCCCCGGTACCAAAACAAAAATAAAAATAAAAAGTAAACAACATGACACAGTGTGATTAACACCAGGAAAATAAGTGTAGAGGGAATAATGGGAGTTGGGCAGAGGAGTGGCCATTGGCCACTTGGGTAAGGCAGTCAGGGAGGGGCATGTTAGCTGTAAGTCAAGACTCAAATGAAGAGAAGAACCCAATGGAGCCGAGGCCAGGGATCCTGCAGAGAGCTGGAGCTCAGGGCACTGGACGGCATGTGCGAGGCCCTAGGTCCCATCCCGACCAGCACCAAACAAAACCCAACAAATCAAACAAACAAATGATAGGGAGGAAGTCAGGGGCTTGCTGTCCTCCAGGACACGGCACTTTCCCATAGAAAGATCATGAGAGCCACAGAGGAGATTTGAAAATTTTTGGTAGCCTCCTGTAAGAAACTCAAAAGAGAGGGATGAAACTAACATTACCAACTCACAGTATTTCACCTTATATATCCAAATACAACTTTTTTTTTTTTTTGGTACTAGGGATTAAACTCAGGGACACTTGACCACAGAGCCACTTCTCCAGCCCTACTCTGTATTTTATTTAGAGACAGGGTCTCACTGAGTTGCTTAGCACCTCACTTTTGCTGAGGCTGGCTTTGAACGTGAAATCCTGGCTCAGCCTCCCAAGCTGCTGGGATTATAGACATGCACCATTGCACCCGGCTCAAATACAATCATTTTGACATGAGATCAATTTAAAAGTTGTTCACGAGATATTCTGCATTCTGCATTCTACCCCTCTAATCCTAAGACTTCAAAACCTAGGTTGTATTTCACATGTACTATTTGATTTTAGCTTTTGGCCAATTTCTTATAATACTAGAGAATGACAATAGAATTTGGATGAACTGGCTTTCCTGATAGGTGAACTGATGGGTTGTTAAACAGAATTACCTGACAAGTACTGATAATAGTGCTATCATTATGTTCATTGAGTAAATTTAAAAAACACTGGAGAAGGTCTTAAAGTCCTGAGACCAAAGAGCTCATTCTGGGTCCCCTTTTGTTCAACACTTTCAGCCAGGAGGCAAGTGAAGATCTAGAGGAGGATCTAACCAACAGATCTGCAGGTCGCATAAAGCTCAGGAAGAGACTTAAAAAGATAAATGCACTCACTCATCAGCAGGGCACGGTGGTGCACACCTGTAATCCCAGTGACTTGGGAGGCAGAGGTTAGGGTTAGGGTAGGAAGAATGTGAGTTCAAAGCCAGCCTCAGCAACTTAGTGAGATCCTGTCTCAAAATAAAATGTTAAAAGGGCTGGGATGTAGTTCAGTGGTTAAATGTTCTGGGCTAAATCCCCTAAACCAAGGGGAAAAAAATGCACTTATCAAAATGAAAAAGATTAACAGATAAGAACTTGGGACCTAAACCACAGACGGAATTCAATAGAAATAAATATAAAGTGCTGTAAGTTCTGCCTTAAAAATCTGCACAAGGATAGGACAGGGTAGAACTGGCATGGCAGAGGTTTATGCAAATAAATACATTAAAAAAGAAAGACAGGAAGAAAGAGAAGAAAACACTGTGGACATTTGATTCATTAAAGGCTCAACGGAGCCGATTATGTAACAGTATTTAAAGAATAAGCTGAGCGAACTCTGCTGCCCTGTCTCCCTTCTCTCACACTCTCAACAGGTGGGAAAGAAATCCCTAGATACCTGGCAGTGGGCTCAGACTGAAGGAGAAAACCCAAGTTCAAATGGCTACAGGAAAGGCCAGCGCCGGGTACAAAGGACAGCACCAGGAATCCAGTTTAGATTTTTGCCTGAGACCCGAGCAGCCCAGCTGGTTGCCCTTCTGCAAACTCCCCTCAGCCCACCCCGTGGCCAGACAGTTAGGCACAGCCCCGGGAGGCCTGGTGACTGACCAGACAGGGAGCACAGTGGCTGGGTGAAGTGTACCCACGCCTCATGGGTGAGGAAAGACCCTGGAGGAACAGGAAGCCTCAGATCCAAGAACAGGAGTTCCTGAAACATCTTCCCCACTCCACAGCTGGCGCCATCTTGCCCTCACAAAAGGCTGGATGGAACCGGGGCAGTGGTGGCAGACACAGGATGAGACTGTCCCATGGGAATATGGTCCCCTCACCAGGGAACAACGGAGCTCTGAGGGTGACAGATGGAGGCTGTACTGAGACAGGCGCTCACAGAGGCAGGAGAACGAGTCTGTAGAATATGCATACTTGATGTCCTTGGAAAGACGTGTGTTAGGGTTTGGGTACAAGGTGTCCCCAAAAGCTCTTGTGTGAGACAATGCAAGAAGGTTTGGAGGAGAAAAGATTGAATTATAAGAGCTTTAATCAAATCATTGAATTAATTCCCTGATGGGCATTAACTGAGTGGTAACTGAAGGCAGGTGGGGTGTGGCTGGAGGAGGTGGGTCTCTGGGGGCGTGGCCTTGTCGTATATATTTTGTATCTGGTGAGTGGAGTCTCTCTCTCTCTCTCTCTCTCTCTCTCTCTCTCTCTCTCTCTCTCTCTCTTTCTGCTTTCTAATCATCATGTGAGCTGCTTCCCTCTGCCACACTCTTCCACCATGATGTTCTGCCTTGATCCTCAAGGAATGGGCCCTGCTGTCTATGAACTGAGACCACTGAAACTGTGAGCCACCCATAAACTTCTCCTCCTCTGCAGTTGTTCTGGCTGGGTCTTTTTTGGGGGGTCGGTGGGTACTGGGGATTGACCTCAGGGGCACTGGACCACTGAGCCACATCCCCAGCCCTATTTTGTATTTTATTCAGAGACAGGGTCTCCCTGAGCTGCTTAGCGCCTTGCTTTTGCGGAGGCTGGCTTTGAACTCCTCCTGCCTCAGCCTCCCTAGCCACTGGGATTTCAGGTGTGTGACGTGGCACCCAGCCTGGTTGGGTCTTTAAGGCACACCAGCAAAAAGGCTGACAAACACCATGTGTGAGGATATTGGCTCAACTAATAGAAGCAAACAGCAAAGAAGAGCAGGTGGACAGAACCTGAGGAGTAAAGACTGAACTGAGGGATTTTCTCAGAACCTAGGTAAAGGTGGTGGTGTGGAGGGCGGGGGTTGGCTGCATTGTAAGGAAAAATCCTGAGAAATGGAAGATGGATCCAGAAATTCCAACATTCGCCTGAGAGCTGGTCCACAAGGAAAAAAGACAACGGAGAAGAATAAACTCCAGGAAATTATAGGAAAAAACTTCTCCGAATTGTGCACTTGAAAAAGACACACAAAGGCCAGGAAGAGGGTAACAGAGAAAAGGCCACCTCCATTCATACTGTCCTGAAGTCTCAGGGCACCAGGCTCACAAGGAAAAATCCCCAGTGCTTGTAGTAACCCACAGAGAAACCCAAGCGGACCCACCCGCAGGCAATACAAGACCCAAGAAGACAATGGGGCAATGTCTTTAAGGTCCTAAAGGAAAACAGCTTTGAAATTAGAATTCTATGTCAAATTCCACAACGGCTCCAGTGTGGAAAAAAGGCAGAGAAAAAATAGTTTGCACACATCTAAGGAATCAGTTTCTCATTCACAGACCTTCAATGAAACAGTCATCAAAAGATGTGCCTCGGGAAGGAAAGAAGAGACTGGGAGGAGAAGAAATGGATACAAGCCACAAGGCGGTTGATCGCCCCCACCCCACTCGGCCAAGTTCATGTGCTGAAGTCCCAGCCCTGGTACCTCAGAAGGTGACTCTGTTTGGAGTCGGGGTCTTTAAAGAAAGAATAAACTTAGAATAAGATTTTTTGAAGTGGGACCAAGAGTACTGTTTTTTTTTTTTTTTTCAAATGAAACCATAGAGGGTCTGGGATGGTGGCTCAGTGGTAGAGCGCTTGCCTAGCATGTGTGACGCACTGGGTTCGATTCTCAGCACCACATACAAATAAATAAAATAAAGGTCCATCAACAACTAAAAAATATTAAAAAAAAAAGAAATAGAATTCAGGAGAAACGACATTAAAAAGGACAAAGAAGATTTTTATGCTACCAAGAGGAGCCATTGATGACTATAAATCTCTGTGCCTCACAACAGAGGGCTGAGAAGCACATTCACTTGATAGAAATACAAGAAGAAACCGGGAGAGTTGTTGCTGCAGTCTGCCTGGGCACAATTCAGGAGCCACTTGTCAAAAAGAAACTAACTTTATTTTTAGAACTACAAACGCCAAACAAAACAGCTCCTCAGGGAAAAAACCCTCAGAGCCCAACTGCCACCACCGGCTTCCACAAGCCTCTCTTCACACCAACCTCTCAACCTCCCACAATCCTCCTGCTCTTGAGGCCGATTGGCTGGGTCGTGTGGGCGGAGCCAAAGAAGTCCCCCAATGAGCAGCTCCGTGGAGGAGCCAATCAGCTAGATGTTGCTGGGGCCGCTGTGAGCCAATCATCAGCTGGCAGTCTCAAGGGCAGAGAAACAGCCCAATGAACATCACCGCAGAGGAGCCAATCAGCTAGATGTTGCTGGGGCCACTGTGAGCCAATCATCAGCTGGCAGTCTGAAGCTTGCTGGCAGCTGGAAGTTTGCTGGGGCCCCTTTGGCTGTGGCTCTCAACAGTTGTGCAGTAAGAGACTCCAGAGGGGCACCTGAGAAGGGGACCAGGAGGTGTAGGAACCGATGACCAAAAATAATCTATATGTTCTAATAGATCCAGAGAGCTCTGTATCAAACAAGTGGGGAAGACACATTTTTCCCCCAAATATTCATAAATATCTTTCCAAAATTCACCATGAAGTAGCCGCAAAGAAGATTTCAAGCAATAATGAAAGGCAGACATAACATATGGCATATTTGCTGATAGAAACATCATAATTTCTTTTAAATGCAAGAGAATATACCATCCCGTCTATACAGCAGGAAATTTGAAAACACAAATTAGATTATTTAAAAATAAACAATAGGATATAAAATAGTAGAAAATAGTTCTACTAGGTGGTAAAATACCAGGTCAGCTTCTACCTTTTTAAGGCATATTATAAAACAATAGGGCCTCAGTGGTGCCAAAACATAATTCGAACAATAAACAAAAGTCTAGTAAACAACCCGCATGTATAAAAATTCAGTATGACTGGGACAACATTTCAAACGAATGTAGACACTAAAAGAGGCATTCAATAACCATGGGTAATTTGCTAACCAAGTTGGAAAAAAAGTCACATCCCTACCTGCCCTTTTGCCAAAATAATTTGCAGAAAGATGAATGATTTAGGAATTAAATAATAAATTCCAAAAGTGTTAGGAGAAAAAAAATTTTTTTTTAATATGCTTATAACCTTGGGAGAGGAAAGGCCTTCTTAAACAAGGCTTAATATGCTAATGTCATTTGGGAAAAGATTGATGCCTTTGAGTACATCATAATTTAAAATTCCTGCCTGGTGAAAAACAGCACAACAAAGTTAAAATGTAAGTTATGGTCCAGGAAAACATCTGTAATATATGAAATAGAGATTAATGTGCCCACCATCAATAAGACAAAGACAAGGCACAGGGCAGGAGAGGAAGGAGGGAAAACGAGAAGACAGCCAGTCACGGACACGTATGGGACCAATAACTCGAGGGATAATTAGCTCAGCAACACCCCAGCAAATAAGTGCAAATGATGAGGTGCCACTGTGCACTAAGGGTCAAGAGAAGAACCTGCCTCACAGGGTTGCATGGGATCACATGTGCCCCACGAGGCAAGCTCTTGGGCGGGTGCCTGGAATGGCAGCGGGATCAGAGTACGTGGCCAGCAAGCACAAGTTGCTCACCATCATCGCCGGCAACGGAGCCACGGAGCCACATCCCCAGCCTTTTTTAATATTTTATTTAGAGACAGGGTCTCGCTGAGTGGCTTAGGGCCTCACTAAGTTGCTAAGGCTGGCTTTGAACTTGCCATTCTCCTGCCCCAGCCTCCCAAACGGCTGGCATCACAGACGTGAGTCACTGTGCCCAGCAAGTTCCAT
Organism: Ictidomys tridecemlineatus; assembly: GCF_052094955.1. Classification (NCBI taxonomy): domain Eukaryota; kingdom Metazoa; phylum Chordata; class Mammalia; order Rodentia; family Sciuridae; genus Ictidomys; species Ictidomys tridecemlineatus. The sequence continues at coordinate 108,578,854 of NC_135486.1, read as the reverse complement.
CTGTCTCGATGGGAAGTTTAGTTGGTCCAGCCAGTTTGGGGGGTAATGTGGCAATATCCATTCATACATACCCTATACTGGCTCTGAATGTTGTGTCCCTCCCAAACTCATATCCTGTTGAGATCCTAACCCCATCACCTTGGTCATGAGGCACCTTGGTAATGAAACTGATTACTTTGCCTTTGGGAGGTAATTAGGTCATGGGGTGAGGAGCCTCGTGAGAGTGGCATTAATAAATTTAGAAAAGACGCTCCAGTGCTGGGTGTGGTGGCGCACGCCAGTAATCCCAGCAGCTTGGGAGGCTAGGGCAGGAGGATTGCAAGTTCAAAGCCAGCCTTGGCATTTTGGCGAGACCCTAAGCAACTTAGCAAGACTCTGTCTTAAAATAAAAAAATAGAAAGGGCTGGGGATGTGGCTCAGTGGTTATACAACCCTAGGTTCAATACCTGGTGCCAGAAAAAAAAAAAAAAGAAGAAAGAAAAGAAAAAGGAAAAAGACTCCAGAGAGACACCCCTATTCCTTACACCATGTGAGAACTCAACAAGAAGGCACCATCTATGATGATGTGGGCCCCCAGAAGACACTGAATCTGTCAGGACCTCAATCTTGGACTTGGTAGTCTTCAGAACTGTGAGAAATGAATGTTTGTTGTGTATGAACCACACAGTTCATGGCATTTTGTCATAGCGCCCCAAAGAGATCAAGACACCCATCCATTCTGCATTAACCCCTAACCCAGAGAAACATGCACCCGCCTTGGCAGCAAGAGGCATGCGCAAACCCAGAGGGGCAAAAGGAAGAATCCTCGGGGACTCGGTGCTTTCCTGGAATATCTGCAGCTGTTCACAGGATGAAGCAGAGGTCACACTAACAGGGAACAATCACTAATTCATATTTTTAAGTGAAGAAAACCTGTTGCAGGACAGCAAGTATTGCGTGGTGCTCCTGAGCAGAACAATCATCACAAGACAGAAAGGTCTGTTTCTCTAGCTTCACCTGCAAGCCTGGAGAGGGACCTGGAAGCCTCCAGTGAGCTCCTGGTTTCTTCAGGGAGCATTTTGGGATCCAGGATGCAGAAAGCATGCTGGGATCGAGGATTCAGGGAGCCTGCTGGGATCTGGGCTATGAAGAAGGAGGGACTTAATAGCTTTTGTCTATTCATTTGAAAATTTTAAAAGAATATTTTCCCTGGACTGGGGACTTGGAGTGTGGTTCAGTGGTGGAGCAGTATACTCAAAGCCTGGGTTTCAATCCACAGCAACACACACATACACATAAAGAATATGTTCACCTATGAAAATACGACCCATAAAATTTTAAAAACCAACCTCCTAAAATAATGCAATCTTTGGCTACTTCGTAGTCTTGAGAATAGAGTGTCAAGATCCCAACAAGCAGAAGCTCAGCTATGCATCAGAAGGGTAAGGTCATATCTGGTTTGTGTCCCATTGAACATCACGTCTTAAGGGACATGTTCACGGCTGGAGTGCCTACCCACAGGCTGCTTCCCAAGTTACACCTGTTCCGTGACTCATCCTGGGTAATTATTAATTGTTATCTCTCTTCCTGTTCTCAGGAGTCTCCCAGTGTGATGGAGAGGAGCTCCCATTCCCCAACCCTCACCCCTCAAAATCCCCAAAGCAATTTACACATAAATCTCACAAAAGAGGCATAGGATCTGTGTACTGAAAACTACAAAACACTATGAAGGAAATCAAAGAAGACTTAAATAAACTCTCACTAAGCTGATCTATAGATTTGACTCAAGTACAATAAAAATCACAACAAGATTTTTTTTTTTGTAGCTATAGACAAGCTGATTCTCAAATTTATAGGCAAAGGCAGAGAAACTAGCATAGTCAACGTTGTAGTTTTGAAGACCTGATTTTAAGGCTTACTATAAAGGTGCAGTAGTCACCAGAGTGTGGCACTGGTCAAAGGACAGGCTCATGGGGTCAAAGGAATGGTATAGAGCATGGAAATGAACCCGCAGAACACAGACGGCCAACTGAGTATGGACAAAGGTTCAAAGGCAATTCAGTAGCAGGAGGATAACCTTTTCCTATCAATGATGTTGGAACAATTGGCTATCATGATTCAAGACCCAAACTTCAACACAAACCCCGGACCTGGTACAAAAATGAGCTTGAAGTAGATCATATGCTTAAATACAAAGAACAAAATGACCAAACTTCTCAAAGAAAACATAGGGGGAAATATTGGTGATAATGAGTCATTTAATATTTCTTGGACGAGACACCCAGACGCAGTCCATGAAAGGAAAACATGAGACTTCCTGAAAACTAAAATTTTGCTCTGTAAAAGATGCTGTTAAGGGGCTGGGGTTGTGGCTCAGTGGCTCTTGCCTAGCACTTGTGAGGCACTGAGTTTGATTATTAGCACCTCATATAACTAAATGGAATCAAGGAACACCAAGAGCTAAATATATAGATATATTTAAAAAGATACTAAACAAGCTACAGGTTGGGTGGAAAATATTTGCCTGTCACGAATCTAATAAAGGACTGTGTTTGGAACATACAGAGAACTCCCAAAAGTAAGCACAAAGAAAACCAACAGCCCAGCTTGAAAATGGAAATGCAAATTAAAACCATGATGAGATATCACTACACAATGGTAAGTATAGCTAACATTTAAAAATATATATATATATATCCCCAATACCAAAGGCTGGAGAAGATGTGGAGCTTCTGGAACTCAGGGCTGCAAGGCGGCATTATAACTTGCCCTGGAAAAGTTTGGCAGTTTCATATAAAATTAAGTGTTCCCATTCCTAGATATTCACCCTAGGAAAAATGTAAACTTATGTTCAATAAAAACCTGTACTCTGTTTATAATGGCTGGCTACATAAATTGCCCCAAACGGGAAGCAACCCAAATGTCGGCCAATGGGTAAATAGACAAATGTGGTACATCCATACAATGGAATATCACTCAGTAATGAAAAGGAACAAAATAACTGTCCCATGGGACATGCAGTATCATGGGTGAATCTCAAAGGCTGAGCATTGAATGAAATTAGCTGGTCTCACAAGACTGCATGATTCCATTGATATAACATTTTTGCAAAGAGGAAACCATGGTGTCAGAACACAATAGCAGTTGCTAGGGTTGGGATGAGAGGTGGGTGTACTATAGAGGAGTAGCTCTAGGGAGTTATTTTAGAAGAATGGAACCATTCAAAGCCCCATAGGCATTAAAATTCATAGAGCTCCACATCAAAGGGAGTCAATTTTCTGGATGTTAATTAAAACAAAAAGTATCCTGATTTAGACAATAAATTGTACGGTCACCCTAACTATCCAGGGAGAAGGTCACATTGGTGATTAATCTGAAAACCCAAACAAGGACGGTGGAAAAGACTGAGATCATAAATAGCAATAATGACTCTCCTTATTGCTGGCCAACTCCGCCAGGCGTGGCCCCAGCAGCCTCACAACCCATGAGGGTGAGACCAGCACTACCCTCATCTCACTGACGAAGCCCTGGAGTGGGGAGCTACAAAACGAGGCCAGGTTTAAACTCAAGTCCAAAGACGTAACCACTGAGTTCTGCCGCTCTGTACAATGCCACACTGGAAAATCAAAGTCAAGAGGTTCCACGTGGCCTCGGAGAGAGGAAGGGAAGGGAAGAGGGAGGCTGTCCTCCCCCATCTGCATGACTGTCTGTGGGGGATGGCTTCACAGCCCGGGCCATTCTCCTTACCTGGTGGTGCCACACACTCCAAAGTCCTTGAGTAGGAGGCACAGTGGGGTCACCCTGCAGCGGTCCTGGGGTTGGGGCTCTCTGGGAACACCCTGCAGCGGTCCTGGGGTTGGGGTGCTGTGGGGACACTTGCAGAGGTCTCAAGTCAGGTTACTGTGGGGACACCTGCAGAGGTCCTGGGGTTGAGGTGCTGTAGGGCCTCGCATCATGTATCAGGTTGGCCTGGATGAAAGTCCCTTGTATCTCAGAAAATCCATGATTTCTTTCTTTCTATTGAGATGAGTCACATTGCACATACAATTGGCCATTTTAAGTGTCTAACTTAGGGGCAAAATGTTGCACAACCTTCACTCCTAACTAGACTAGAACATTTTATCACCCCTAAGGGAGACCCCATTCCCAGCAGCAGCCACCTCCCTTCCTCCCTCTGCAGGGCCCCTCATATCCAGTAACCTGCTCTCTGTCGCTATGGATTCTCCTCTTCTGCACATCCTGTATGTGTGGAATTATGCTGCCCGTGAGCTTAAGCATCTGGCTTCTTTCATTGAGCGTAATGTTTGCCCAGTTCACCCCGCCATAGCACATACTGGTGCTTTAGTCCTTTTTACAGTTCCATCAGGGCCCACTGCAGGGACCGGCCACATTTGTTGACTGTGCATCTGCTGCCGTGTTGGGGGCTGCTTCTGCCTCCGCGTTCGTGGGAGCCGGGCTGCTGCGAACTCTCACACACAGGGATGGCTGCGCCTACCTGGCTGCAGTCCTTCTGGGTGCACACCTGGGTGGGAGGCGCCGGCTCCCAGGGTAACCCTCTGTGTAACTTTCCGTGGAACTGCCAAACTGTTTTCACGGCAGCTGCCACCATTTCACATTCGCACCATGATTTCTTTTTTTAATCACAAAGTGCAATGGAGAGTCAGAGAAGGGAGGCAGCTGGAGAGCGTGCAGAAGGTGGAATTTGTCAGGCCAAGGAAAGGTGGGGAGGTGAGCAGTCCAGGGAGAGAGAGCAGCTGGGCAGAGGTCCTGAGGTGGGCAGGTAGGCTGGGCGTGGATGAGAGCTGGGCTCAAGTGCCTACGTTATTAAGTGTAGGAAGCCTCCCTGGGGGTGTTGCATGGGGCTCTTTACGCAGAGGTCCCCAGGCACCGGCTGATCCACCCTCCCCCACCACCCGCCAGGCCCCCCTGCCCTTTCCCCTATAATGGGAAATCTGAGCAAGAGGCAGAGAGGGCGGGAGGGAAGGAGAAGCGCAGGTCTGGTAATGAGGCCATTCGTTGTCCTGACCCTCAAGTGCAGAGGCAGGGCACCCAGAGCTGTCATCTGTCTGCTTCCAACTGTCATAAAAGAAATGTGCCAAGCGGGGAAGATACCAAACTAGATTTAACATGCAATTGAGCCAGGGAATCAGCTGGCTCCGGCTTCTCTCTCTGACTTTAAATTGAACTCCCAGAAGCTCCTACAATGGGTCAGGCAGAGCCAATTTAAAAAAATTAACTCAGCACGGCGACCACCAAGGTGTTCGGTGGTAGGGGGGGTGACGATGATGGCAGTGAGGGCACAGAGCCATGCACACCTCCAGGCGACAACATGGCCGTGGGGGGCAATGCACACCTACCAGCAAGCCAGGGATGCAGTTTGGGGTCCCCTGACTGCAGCTTTCTCACCTGCCACCTGGGTGAGTCTCTGTTCCCTTGATTCACTGAGAGTTTCCAAGCATGTTGTGAGTGTGGCTTGGGGTTCCTGGATTGGGACTGTGGTGGGCAAATGCCTGGTGCTACTGTCTTGAGTAACAGGGTCTCACACCTTCGATGACACAGTTAGAGATGCTTCTGGTTGGTTCTGGAATCTGGTCTGATAGTACCTGACATAGCCCAAGGAGGAGGAGGAGGAGGAAGAGGAGGGCTGGCAGGACTGCTCAAGTCCCCATGTTAGAGAGGGTCCACCTGCTGAATCATCTCCCCAAATTCACACGTAGGAGCTCTGACCTCTGCTACCTCAAAATGGGAATATTTGAAAACATATTTTTAAAATGAAGCCAAAGTGAGAGGCCTCAAGTGGAATTAGCCCTGCCCACACCTTGACCTTGGACTTGAAGCCTCCAGAACCTTGAGGAATATAATGCCAGTTGTTGAAGCCCCCAGTCTGCAGTGCTCTGTCCTGGCGGCCACAGGAGGCCAATGCAGGGTCTGACTGAAACTTGCTTCTCCAACATGACTCTGCCTCTGTGTCTGTGCAAGTCACAGGATGAGATCCGGGCCCTCCCTGGTCACCAGAAGCTCTGCGGGCCCGCAGAGATTTTCCTAAAGTATGTCCAGGCCTTCAGTTTGCAGAGCAGCCTGGAGGTGCAGGAGTGGCTGTTCTGTGCCCTTGCTGCCATAGCTGTCACCTGGAAGTGTGTGGTTGTTCTATGCCTTCACCACTGCTGTCACCTGGAGGGGTGCGTGTTCTGTGTCCTCACTGCCGTGCTTGCAAGGTTGGACGTCCTGTGTTGCATGGGGAGGAACCGGCTGCCTCTGCCGCTCCCTGACTTTTCCTTGCCTTTTATTTGCGGGTGAGTCACAGTGTTCCATGGACAGACAAGGGCTGTGCTGTGTCCCTGGAAACCTGTGCTGGTTACATACGCGCATGTCCCCAGGGCCTCTATGTGACTCTTGCCAGAGAGTTCAGGCCCTGAGTGACAATATTTTTTTAACTGAACTGGGTTGTTTGGTCCAGGAGCCTCAGTGGGACCTCAGACAAGAGAAGAAACACAAGGCCAGAGTACCACCGTGTCACGTTCCCTCCTGATGTCCCTCCTCGAGCACTTGTCCCATGTCCTTGTGGGTCTACAGGGTTGAGGCAGCCCTCCTCCTCCCTCCTCAAGCCATGCGAGTGGCAGGGGCTCACCCCCTTGGTGGGGAAGTGGACTCTCGCTGCCTAGCACCCATATTCTTTTAATGCATCCTTTTATATACCTCATGTTAAGAACCAGGCCTTATGGCATCCTGTAGGTAGTGGTGAAACTTCTGGAAAGCCATCAGATTAGCTAATGCACTGCACGGAACCCAAGATACCAGCAAAACAAAATCCTGAGGATTTCACCTGAAGTCTAAGCATTTTACCTGACACCAACCTTGACACTGTACAATTTAACACGGAGGCCTTATTGCCCAGTTGCTGGGACTGTGGTCAGCAGAGAGCCTCTGGCTGTCAGCTCCTTGGAGTGGCTAAAGAGCCACCTCTTTCATGATCACACACTTCCCAGGACAGGCAGTGACTGACTAATGCAGGGTTACTGAATGCCTGAGTGTTGTGGGCCAACTCTAAGACCCCCATCAGCTCCAGAGCCCCAGCTGTCAATCAAGATGCATGATGGGTCTACACCCACAGCCTGTGTGCTCCTTTTGCCTAATCCTGGTTCTTTCTCGGCCTCCCATGTTCCTTGATAAACACCCTTCATCTATAAACAAAGGGCTCCACCTCCAAGTAGGCCTCCTGGGGAACACAGCTGGTGCTACTCACTATACAGTTATCTCTACTTTTGTATATATTTGAAAGTTTCCATAATAAAGTAGATAGAAAATAGATATAACTCTACAGGCAGCAGATTAGGAGACAATTAAAGAACATTATGAGCAACTTTTTATTGTTATGGTTTTTGGTGATACTGGGGATTGCTCTCCCACTGAGCTGCATTCCCCAGCCCTTTTAATTTTATTTTTGAAACAAAGTGTCACTAAGTTGCTGAGGCTGACCTTGAACTTGGGAACCTCCTGCCTCAGCCGCCTGAGCCACTGGGATCACAGTTGTGCACCACTGTGCCCAGCACAAACATCTTTATACCAATACTTTCAGTGACTTGGATCAATGAACAAATCTGTAGAAATATATAATTTATTGAAACTGATTCAAGAAGAGGTAAAAAAACATCATAGGCCTGTAATTGTAAAAGAAATGAATCCTTAATCTAAAATCATATAAAGAAAGCATCAGGCCCAGCTGGTTCTGATTCAAGTTCTATCAAAGCTTCAAGAAACAAATAACTACAATTTCACACAAACTCATTGAGACGATGAAAGAATAAGGAAACTTCCCAGGCTCATTTTTAGCATTTTAGTTCTTGATAGTAGAACGAAAGAAGTATAATATAATAAAGGAAAATTACAAGTCGGTTTCACTCATGAACGCAATTGCAATGAAAGAAAAAAAATTAAGCTAACCAAACTTAAGCACAATAAATAAAACACGAATTAGTTGGGTTTCTCCCACAAAAATAAATTGGTTTAACTTAGAATATCTTATGATGAAATTTAATTCACAAACAGATGAAGGCAAAACACTATATATGGGCATTTCAGTAACTATAGAAAAAGCATTGGATAAAATTTGACATGTATTCGTAATAACATATATTGGCAAAGTAAGAACAGAAAGGAAATAAACTTTCTTAATCTAATTAATGAAATTCCCCCAAATCTTCCAGCACACTTTATAATACTTAAAAGTAAAACCTTGAAAGCTTTTCTGCCAGGATTGGAACAAAAACATCATCATCGCTACTACTGTTCAATGCTTCCCTGTAGAGGTCCCCCAGCAGGGTATAAAAATAAAGCAAAAGCTAGCTGGGTGACACGGCACATGCCTGAAATATCAGAGACTCTGGAGGCTGCGGTAGGAGGATCACAAATTTGAGGCTAGCCTCAGTAACTTAGTGAAGTCCTAAGTAATTTAGTAAGACCCTGTCTCAAAATAAAAAATGAAAAAGGGCTGGGATGCAGCTCAGTGTCCTGTGTTCAATCCCCAGTAACAAAAATTAAAAGAAAAAAAAAAGGAAATAAAAGCTGTAAGTGTAAAAAGAAGAAAACCTGTCATAATTCATGAAGATATTATCATTTACATAGAGAAAAACAGAGATCGTTAGCATTTTTTAAAAGAGTCTAACCTAGTTTCTGAATCCAAGATTGAATATTTAAAAATGAACTACATCTCTCAACACGAGCTGGACACATAAATGCAAATTGTAAAAAGATGTTCTTTATAATGTTGCAAACCACAGAAGATGCTAGGAAGAAATTCAACAAAAACTAAGCAAGATGTTCACAGGGAAAATGATGAAACCTCTTTCAAAGTCAAAGCAGACCCAAGTAAAAGTAAACATGAATACAAGTCCAAAGACGGAAATACGACCATAAAGATGCCTGTTGTGATTTGGATCTGTCTGTCTGGACTGTCCCCCAAAGGCTCATGTGTTGAGGGCTTGGTCCCCAATGCAGGAATGTTCACAGTAAGGCATTAGAAAGGGATGGATCATGAAGGCTTTAGCCTCATCAGATGATTAATCCATTTGATGGATTAATCCATTTGGTGGATTAATGATTTGAATGCTTTATTGGAAAATGGTGGAAACTGTAGGCATGTAGGGCACTACAGAGGAAGCAGGTCACTGGGGAATCCCATGGGGACTATATCTTGTCCCTGTCTCCTCTCTCTCTCTCTCTCTCTCTCTCTCTCTCTCTCTCTCTCTCTCTCTCTGCTTCCAGGCCGCCATGATGTTCTGTCTCACTTCAGTCTCGAATCAATGGAATCAGTCAACCAGGGACTGGGACCTCTGAAATCAAAGTGGATCTTTCTTCCTTTAAGTTGTTTTTCCCAGGGGTTTGTCACAGTGACGAGAAGCTAACTAACACAATGCTGGTTCTCCCCAACATGATGTATAGACCCAATACAACTCCCCGACAAATATCGTAACAGAGGTTCTTACGGAACGTAAGTCGGCTCTGTGTGGCCAGAGCACTAAGTTTGTTTCAGGCAATGTGCACACAAGTGATGTGCTCAGCTTGCAGCCTGGTCCATAATAAGTGCCCCCTTTGTGTGCCTTTGTGCACTGACTGGATGCCTCAGTGAGGAGCATGACGGAGAGTCCTGGTCTCCAAACACCTGCGTGGAGGTCACCTGCATTCTGAAAACCACCCTGGGTTATGTGTGAGGAAAAAAAAAAGAAAAAGACACTTTCTTTCTTCAAGACATGATCATTTCAGGGACAATGTGCCATACCGGGTGGCCTGCACAACTGATGCACACAGTACGGAGACAGGGAGGTACTGACCTCTGGTTGGGCTTCGACATAGAAAGAGCTCAGAAGTCATGATTCCCATCCTCACCGAAACAAAACCAAAAACGCTGGGCAAACCCCAGAATCACAATTTTCTTGGATCCATCAGAGAACTAAGGTCACCGATCAAATTGCCACCTTGGAAACTTGAAGGTCACCGACTTCTAGATGGATACAGCAGCTGAGATCTGCTTGTACAAACCTCTGGGGTCACCAACTCATAGGAATACCAGGATGGTAATGTTGACGGATCACGAGAGGCTGATGATGGTCACATCATGGGCCAGACGCTTGGTTGGGCTATCCCCCCAGGAATGCCACCACTCCTCCAGGGGAGGGTCTCAGAAAGATCCCCTGGGGGCTGTGACAGGGGGATGAGTATCCATGTTGAAATGCACCAGAGACCTTCCACAAGGAAGGCCTGGTCACATGGGGGTTGTCGGACAACAGTTGAGAAGCTTCATCCCACCTGGAGGAAGAGGGGGCTTCTCCCCTCTCCAGGCCCTCCAAACTTCCTGTTTCACCTAAGAGGGAGACATAGTCAGCAGGGCCCAGGGTCAAGGGAACAGACTGTGGACACAGCAGCTGGAGCTGGGGGCAGATGGTCCTGGGGGCAGATGGGAGACCACATCGCTGGAGAATTACTTGGGATATAATCATAGATTATAGGTCATTGCCCCTACCTGGTCCCCTCCACTTCACCAGGGCACCAACAGGCTCTAGCCTAACAAGGGTGGGTCATAGCGAAGACAGCTGGAAGACAGCCGGGCTCTGGGGAGAAATGCACAGGAAGCACGGTGACAAGAAGGAGCAAAAGCAAGGACGCTGGAGCAATTTGGAGCTCCAGGCACCTCTCCGTCTAGCCCACGTTGCACAGAAGCCGAATCCTAACGAGAGTAATGTAAAGCCTCCCGCTAAACCCGCCTCAGCTCTCCCATTACCCAACAGCACCTGTGCTGTCAACAAACAGGAACAAGGTATGACAAGTGACAAGGGAAAAAACACTCTGAAAGACAGAGCGATACCAGAAGCTGGCGCAGATACGACATAGAAGCTGGAATTATTCAGAGAGGGAATTTACAAGAATTATTGACTAATAGGTTGAGGACTCTAATGGGGAAAAAAGGCAGACAGTATGTAAGAACCAATGGGTAAAATAGACTGAGAAATGGAAACTGTAAGAAAGAATCAAAAGGTCACACGGCAAGTAGACAACAGGACACCTTCCCTGAGTGAGTTCACCAGGAGTCTCGGAGTGGCCGAGGAGAGAGCGTGAGCGTGCGCCCAGGGTGATGTGGATTCCCAGGCTGAACTGCCAAGGCAAAACAAATAGAAAGAAACCATCAGAATGGAGCACCCAAGAGGTGCTGGCTCATACCAAAAGCCTAGAATATGCATACTTGGAGGAGCAGAGGGAGAAGAGGAAGAGGAGGAAGCAAAGAAAGAGGGGAAGTGAGAATGGCCAAGGGCATTCCACTTTGAACAAAAGAGACGAAGGAAGTTCAGAGAACACTCCCCGAAGCAGAATAAAGAACCACAAAAACACATCTCACAGCCCGGCGAGGCAGTGCATGCCTGTAATCCCAGCGATGCAGGAGGCTGAGGCAAGAGGACGGCAAGTTTTGAGGCCAGCCTCAGCAATGTAACAAGACCCTCAGCAACTTAGCAAGACCCTGTCACAAAGTAAAAATAAATAAATAAATAAAAGCGGCTCACTGGTTAAGCGTCCCTGGATTCAACCACTGGTACAAATAAAAGAAAAAAAGAAAAAGAAACGTGGATTTAGACTAGTTTAAAACGTATTTTCTAAGCTGGTGGGCATGGCTACTCAGCAGGCTAAGGTGGGAGGAGGCCTTGAACCCAGGAGTTTGAGGCCCCTGTCTCAAAACAAAAATAAACTCTTAGGCCATCACTTAGCAATTTTTGAAGAAGTATAACCGATACCCTAAGAAAGAATACAAAGTGAAATCAAATAACACTCAAAGCCCAGGAAGGCAAAAAATGAGGGGAGGGAGAGAGAGCTTGGTATTTGTTCAGAGAAAGACTCATTGTTCTAAGGAACAGACAAGGGAACCCAGATTGAAAGCCACAATTGTCTGAGATCTGATGTATGAGAAACTTGGCTCCCTGCAGATCAGCGGAGGGAGGCGGTGCTAGGACAGGTGGACGTCCCCTTGGAAATGAGTTTAATTGAATCTCTGCCGTGAACCATTCGCACCAATAACGTCCAGTGTTCTCGATATTACATGTGTGCACTCGTGCTTTTGTTTGCATTTTTAAAAGAAATTTAATTCACAATTTAAAAACACCTATACACTTAAGAGAGAGATGAAACCAACATTTGGCTTCGTGGTCAAAGAGCTGGAGAGAAGAGAACCTGCTGGTCCTGCAGAGCCCCAGAGAGCCTCAGACCTTGGATGCCCCTGCCACAGGAGGTGGGCACACAGATAGGGATAGAGGGTCAGTGGCAGGAGGGAGAAGGTTTGCTTAGTAGAAGATGAGGCCTGGGGGCGAGGGCCCGAGGACAGAAATGAGGATAAGCTGTCATCTGGAGAGGTGACAATTAAGATGTTGGCAGAGTAGAATTCAGAAGTGGGAAGGGATGGGCAGGGACCATGACTTTTTATTATTAGCCATGTGATAGGATTTGGCTACCAAATACATATGTGTGTGTGTGTGTGTGTTCATATTTTTTTAAACCATATATATATATATATATTTTTTTTTGATACTGGGGATTGAACCTGGGGCATTTAACCACTGAGCTGCATCCTCAGCCCTTTTATTCTTTTTAATTAATTAATTAATTAATTTTCATGTGGTACTGAGGATTGAACGCAGTGCCTCATGTATGCTAGGCGAGCGCTCTACCATTGAGCCACATCCTCAGCCTCCCTTTTTATGTTTTATTTTGAGACAGGGTCTTGCTGAGTTGCTTAGGGCCTCACCAAGTTGCTGAGGCTGGCTTCAAACTTGAGATTCTCCTGCCTCAGCCTCCCGAGCCACTGGGATTACAGGTGTGCACCACCATACCTGGTAGAGAATATTCTTGTAATGGCTTCATAGTTTCTTCCCAATTTAGTCCTTCTCTCATTCTCCCCATCCCAAACTCAGTAATCAACCATTTACTTGACTTTCTAGTGTTCATGCTATTTATAACAGGAGGAACAGCATGTTTGGCTTGTCATCTTTCTCCAAAGAAACTTGGGTTGTCTCTAAACCTTAATGTGCACACAAAGTACCTGGGAATGTGCCTGTTCTCCTAGCAACTTGAGAGTCTGAAGCAAGAGGATCACAAGTTTAAGGCCAGCCTCAGCAACTTAACAAGGCCCTAAGCAACTCAGCAAGACCCTGTCTCAAAATAAAACATAGAAAGGCCTGGAGATGTGGCTCAGTGGTTAAGGATTCCTTGGTTCAATTCCCAGTACTTAAAAAAAAAGAAAAAAAAGGTACCTGGGAATCTTTTTAAAGAGATCTTGTTAAAGAGATCAATAGATCTGAGGTGGGTTCTGACATTCTGAGAAGCAAAAGGGATGTGGGACAATTTTTAGAGGTGACAGAAATATTTTGTATCTTGATTGAGGTTGAAGTTATATGGCTATATACATTTATCACAACTCATTGAACTGTATACTTACAATAGGTGCAAAAAATTTTGACTTCAAAGGGAAAAATCATTCTAGATAGGTTATAGATATAAATTTGGAAGATGAAATAAGATTTTAGAAGAAAACATACATCTTGGGATAGGCAAAATCTTTTTTAAGTAGGACTCAGAAAGAGCTAACCATATGGAAGAACTCACACACGTGAGTTGGACCACATTAAAATAAACTCCCATTTATAAATAGACTATTAGAGAGTGAAAGGCAGGCCACACAACCAAGGAAAGATATCTGCAGTACCTGCATCTGACAAAGGACACACACCTATCTTATACAGTTCAATAAGAAAGGCAGTTCGATAGAAAAATGGGCAAAACACTTGAATGGATACTTCATAAAAGCAGGATATCAAAAATGGCCAATAAACAAGAAAAAATTTGGTTTCTTTTTATGACTAATTGTCATAAGTGAAATGCAAATTAGTCATAAGTGAAATGCAAATTAAAACCACAGAATTGTTTGTCTGGCTACATACCCACCCGAATGTCCAAAACAAAGAGACAATTCCATGTGTGAGTATTGTCTCAGAGCAGAGAGCAAACAAAAGCCCCAGCCATGACCGAGGGCAATACAGCCTGAAATAACATCCTTGGGAAACTATTTGGCAGCACCTACTAGAGCAGAGTGTGAACATGCCCTAGGGTCCAGCAAGCCCACTCCTGGGTGGGTAAACACTTATTTCCAAAATATATGCATAAGAGTGCTTGTAGCAGCATTATTCACAATAGCCAATCAACAGTGGCATAAATAAAATCTGGATAATTCACAAAATGGATTATTATTGGCAACAAAAGCCAAACAATGTATCGCTATAAGAAGCAACATTGATAAAGCTAAGGTTGTCCGATAAAGTACAGGACACCCCCATTATACTTATTTTCTGAATAAACAAATAACTTTTACTGCAAGAATGTCCAGTGCAATATTTGGGACATACTCATACTAAAAATTCTTATGTTAAAAGTCATCACTCTATTACAACATTATTTTTTAAAAATTCTTACATTAAAAGTTCTTATTCTATGGTGATATTGTTTTTCAGCTGGTCACGTTCTATTTCTTGATCTGGGTGTCACTGGTGACCAGGATGTGCTCACTTGGGGTCCACACGCGTCTCTTGTGTGTATGCTACATTTCAATGCAAAGTTTACTATAATAACAATAAAACTGTACCTGGCCCATGTGTCCCAATCAATCAGGGCTGGCCTCTTGCCTGTTGGGGTCCCACTAGATCTCCTCCCTGCTGCCTGTGATCTCTGTAACCTGTACAGCCATCCTGGCTCACAGCCCCTGTTCAGAATGCCCCAATGGCTCACCCTGAGCTGTCCTACTCCTTCAGGCAGACCTGTCTATCCTTCTCCCTAAGGTCTGTCCACATGTTGGGCATCACTCAGAGCGACAGCCTCGCCTTGCAACTGGCTGTTTATACGCCTGTCTCCTCACCAGATGACAGACGAGTTGTGGCAGGGACTCCGTCTTTTCACCTTTTATCCTTCGCAGTGTCTGCACAGGGTTGATGCTGGGCATGTCTTAGTGGATGAATATGTAGGGGTCTTAGTCCATTTTCTGCCACTATCCCAGAATACCACAGACTGCGTAATTTATAACAAACAGAAATTTATTTGGCTTATGCTTCTGGAGGAGGAGAAGACCATGAGCAAGAGGCTGCATCTGGCAAGAACCTGCTTACTACATCCTCCCATGGTGAAAGGGCAAAAGATCACGAGAGTGGAAACCTACCTGGGGGTAACTATCCCTCCTGTGATGACAACGTTGACCCATGATCTTTTTTTCTTTCTCTCTCTCTCTCTCTCTCTCTCTCTCTTTTTTTTTTTTTTTTTTTTTTTTGGTACTAGGGGTTGAACCCAGGGATGCTCGACCATTGAGCATCATTCCCAGCACGGTTTAATTTCGAGACAGGGTCTTGCTATGTGGTTTAGGACCTCACTAAATGGCTGAGGATGGCTTTGAACTTGCAATTCTCCTGCCTCCACCTCCTGAGCCACTGGGATTATAGGCACGTGCCACCATGCCCAGTCTAATCACCCCTCAACACTATTCTATGGGGGATTCAGTCTCCAGCCATCCTTTTGGGGAGGCACTGTTAAGCCCTAGGAGTGGGTAGCAAGAGTAATGGAAGTGATGGTTGGAGATCAGGCAAAAGAACATGGGCAAAGCTTTGCAAAGGGTTCATGCTAAAATTTTAGATTTGAAAGAGACCCTTGGGCACTTGCTCTGGGTTATCCTGCTAATGAGTGGCATGCAACTACAGCAAGATTGGCACTTGGCAGCTACAGGCCTGTCCTGAGCATGGTGCTTGCTGCACATGGGTGGCAGTGGTAGGTGGTGTCTTATTTAACTTGCTGTGGAAGGGTGCTGGTCTCATCCCATTTCATAGACGAGAACACAGGTGCGAAGAAGTTCGGCGACTTGTCCCAGATCATATGGCTGGCAGGAGCAGAGCCCATGCCCATCACAACCACTATTCTATGAGTAATGCCAAATGCTGAATCATTGAAATGCTCCCCCCCACCCTTCCCTGCCACCACCCGGAACAGGCAAGTCAGCAGAGGAAGTGTCAGTGCCCACCGAGCCCTGAGCAGCACCATGAGTCACACAACCTTTCTGGTACCTCTCAAATCGGTCTCTGTAGGTGGCTCCCCCTCCCATGGAATGGCCCGCCCGGAAGGGATGACAACTCAAACCCCTAAACACAGCCTTCAGCTTCATCCAGACTGAGATTTTCAGGTTTTAAACAAAAACAAAAATCTGATTCACTGTTTCCAGTCCTACAGGAAACTCAAGTCCTTTATTTATCTGTTTCTTAAAAAAAATTTAAAAATAAAAAGAAGAAAATCAAACTAGAAAAAAAAAACCACCTTTATGTCTTGAAAGAGTTTTGAATGCATCTCATTTCACACAGCACCAAACATTGTTCATGACAGAGGCTGTAGAACGAAGCCCAAAGTAAAAGAAAAGGAAATGAAACGCATTACAATAAAACACACTCGCTAATAAATAAGAGCTCAGGCAATGAATCTGACTCAGAATATACCACTGGCAAGAAGAAATGCCCCAAAGCTTTGCTTAAACCAAATAATAGAAGAACTGATGGCTCCCCTGGGTCCCTGGGAAAAGTTAATACATCCAGGAGGCTGCAAACGGAAGCTCTGTTTGGGATTTTGGTACAAAACACAGGACATTAACCACATTCAAGGTGAAAGAAACAGGCCTTGTAGATTTAGGGACCACGGTGTTTTCATCAGGTAACAAAAATAGATGTCTGGATGTCTCCACTGGATCCCACCAGCTGCCCTCCAGAAATTAACCAGAACTCCTCACAGCAGCACCCAAGGGGACCCACTGTTCCTAACTGCCCAACTGGAGAATTAATTTAACTGCAGAGATTTGGATAATAAGAGTGAACCCTTAAGGGAGATAAAAACCTTAATTGGGGAAGATTTTCTCCCATCCATTGTGCAGAAGCATCATTAGAGGTGAGGACACAGGGTGGGGGTCAGGAGCTCTGGGGTTCTATTATGCAAGGGTGACCCTGAAGAAAACCGCCTGACTTGCACCAACCCTGAGGCTGTGAAAGATACTGAGATGCTGAGGTGCTCCAAGCTCAGAAGGATCACATCCTACACCTAGCATCCAAATTAATCCCTTTCTCATCAACCCCAGGGGAATCCTAATAGCACTAGGGCACCAGAGCAGAAGACAAAGGAAGATGTTCAAGGTGAAAGCCAAGGCCCGTCTAGAGGAGGGCGCGGCCAATGACAGAATTCAAAACTGAAGAGGCCAATTAATAAAAATAAAGCCTCTTCTTTACAGAATGCTTTGGTATTTCCAGTGCCATTTTTCACCTACTTATCTCCTAGGTTCCTTAGAGCAATTTTGTGTAGCAGGAAGGCAGGGATTATTTATCTCCATCTTGTTCATGAAATCTCGGAGGAGTGAAGTGATTCGCTCAAGGTCACAGGGTCATTGTGGATTTTTAAAGTGGGTCCTGATGACTACTCCGGGGCAGCCAAGCTTCAATTCTCAGTTTCACACCCATGGCAGACATTGACAATCAATTACAGAACTCTCTTCCAGAGCTCAATGCAATGCTCCAGCAAGCCATTATTAGTTGATTGGCCTCCAAGATCAAATTCATATATCATCTCAAGCCCTACCTAATCTTCTCACTTGACATATGAAGAAACTGAGCCCCAGAGAGGAGAAGGGACTTGGTCAAGACTGTCCAATGGGTGAGATGATCCAAAATCCAAATCCCCTTTCTAAGCCAGTGGTTTCCCCAGTGCACCAGGCTGTCTGTCCCCCATCTGCTGCCCATAGAGTGCACATCTTCCCCACCAAGATGCATTAACAGGACAGAAGAATGACTTTTTCATGACCTTGCCAGAGAAAATTGTTTTTTCTCAGCAAATGGACAAATTACTACTCCCAAGGGACAAATCAAAGACGACTCCAGGAGCCTAACCCTGGGCAACTGGCAGGACAGAAGAGAGAGTTCAGCACCCGGAAAACCCAAGTTTGATTTCTGGATCCATTCCCAGTGGACACGTCAAGACTCAAGTTCAGGAGGGGAGCCTGGGCAGGAGATACAAACATAGATGACTTTTCAAGCAATGAGGCAGATGACGCCACCTGGGGAGAGGACTGAGCTCTGGCTTGGGCCTCAGAGATCAGGGGATGCCAGCAGTCAGGGAAGAGAGCCTGGGAAGCAGCAGTCAGTTAAGTGGGAGAAAAACCAGGAGAGGAGCCCAAAGCCATATGAATATGTGTTTCCAGGAGGTGAAGAATCAATGGTATCACATGCTGCTGAGATCACGGACTAAGAACAGACTGTAGGACAGGGTCAGCAGTGACTTAGATCAGAGCTGTTTAAATTGATTGCCTGGGCAAAACCCCACTAAAGTGGGTTTGAGATGGAAAGGGAGAATAGGAACTGGGGACAGCCAGTGTAGACAACACGTTCAAAGGGATTTGCTATGAAGGTGTTATCCTTAGATCCTTATGTTGTACCCCTAAGTCCCTGAACATTGAAATGTGACTCTACTTGAAGACAGGGTCTTTAAAGAGTAGATTAAGTTTAAAAGAGTTTTTTGGGGGGATGGGACCAGTAGGACTGCTGTTCTTTATGCAAAAAATAGGGAAGGAACATTAAAAGGGACAAAGAAGATTTTAAAAAAATATTTATTTTTTAGTTGTAGTTGTACACAAAACCTTTATTTTGTTTAGTTATTTTTATGTGGTGCTGAGGATTGAACCCAGGGCTTTGCATGTGCTAGGCAAGTGCTCTACCACTGAGCCACAACCCCAGCCCCTAACACCCCTCACCCCCGGCAAAGAAAATTTGTATGCTACGGAGAAGAACCGTCAATGACCATGAACATCCATGTGCCTCAGAACACGGCTGAGAAGCACACACAGCAAAGCTGATGGAAAACAAGAAACTGGGAAAGACATGGTCAGTAAGAGACTTCAGAAAGGGCCCCAAGAAGGGAACTAGCAGGTACAGTAACAGATGACCAAAGATAATCAACATGTTCTAACAGATCCAGAGAGCTCTGAATCAAACAAGTAGGAAAGACAAATTCTTTTCAAGCACACGTAGAACATTCTTACAAAATTTCAGCATGAATTAGCCACGAAGAAAATTTCAAGCAATAATGAAAGCTGGAATAACATATGGCATATTTTCTGGTGAAAACATAAAATTTTAAAAGGAGGGGTGAGTCCTAATCCAATCTAACTAGTGTTCTTCCAGAAGAGGGCTGGGGGCTGGGGATGTTGCTTGTTTAATATGCATGGGGCCCTGAGTTCAATCCTAGCACTGCAAAAAAAAAAAATCAAAAGAAGAGGGGCTGGGGGTGTAACTCAGTAGTACAGGGCATGCTTAGCATGCACACGGCCCTGGGCTCCATCCCTGGCACAAATAAATAAAAGGAAATCAGACACACAGAGAGACACTAGAGGTGAGCTCGAACATCCAGGTGAGGACACAGAGGGAAGGTGGCTGTCACCGTCAAGGAGAGAGACCTCAGGAAACACTAACCTACCAGCACCTTGAGCTCAGACAGACAGCCGGAACTGTGAGACAATGAATGTTGTTGTTCAAGCCACCTGGACCATGGTGTTTTGTTATGGCAGTCCAAGCGTAATCATTAAAAAGAAAAGAAATAGAGATAGGCAGTGATAGCTGGAGGGGAAGATGAAACCCAGATGGGTTGGTTAGTTTGTGCTAAAGATGGGTGAAACGGTGGCCCCTCAGTACTCCGATGGGAATGACACCACAGAGAGAGAGGGATAGATGATATAGGAGAGGAAGATACCAGAGAATTTCACTGGATAGACAAGGGGGCTCTGGGGCCTGGGGCAGAGATGGGCAGGGCAGATGGACAGATGTATATCTTGGAAACAGGGCAGGGATCAGGCCCAGATGCACGAGGTGCCAGGACAGGGGGTAGAGGAGGAGGCAGGGCCACAGGCTTAGGGCCAGGAGGGCCTCTTAGGTCCCATTTGTCTGACTATGCTACAAAAGATTGGGATTTTTCAAAATGTAGCTAATATTAAGTAATAAAGATATGAAGTTATATAAAATTTCTATACAAAGGGGGAAATAGGTTGATCTGTTCCTTTGAATGGCCTTCTGCTTATGCTGTAGCCACATATAATAGTCAAAGAAAACCAGTGATGCTTCCCTACCCATAACAGTCAGAGAAAATCATCCTTTCCCAGGGATGGGATGTAGCTCAGTGGTACAGCACCTGCCTAGCATGCATAGGGCCCTGGGTTTGGCCCCTGACAGTGCAACAACTACAACAAAAAAACCTATCCCTTCCTTCTTTGGCCCTGTTCTTCAGCCTAAAACCTCTCCAAACTGGGACAGTTCTGCTAAAGAATGTCTCTTAAGAATATGGGAAGAGGGCTGGGGATGTGGCTCAAGCGGTGGTATGCTCGGCTGGCATGCGCGGGGCATTGGGTTCGATCCTCAGCACCATATACAAATAAAAAATAAAGATGTTGTGTCCACCGAAAACTAAAAATAAATATTTTAAAAAATTTCTCTCTCTCTCTCTCTCTCTCTCTCTCTCTCTCTCTCTCTCTCTCTCTCGCTCTCGCTCTTTCTCTTTAAAAAAAAAAAAAGGCTATGGGAAGAATGGTGTGGGGATGTGACTCAGTGGCGAGGTGCTTGCCTGATATGTGTGAAGCCCTGGGTTTAATCCTCAGTGGCCTCCCAAAGGAAAAAAAAAGTAAAAGTAAAAAAGAATATGGGAAGAAACACTTTTCTAATATCAGGTATGCTCATAGGAATGGGGCCTTTTATGCTCCTTGGTCTACATCTCTGCAAACAAGGATATCCACACCAGCTCCCGGAAGCATGTGGTTTTCAAAAGCATCTGAGCACTGAAGACAGGAGGCCTGGGAAGAAGTACGGGGTACCATTATCATTCAACTGAATGTTTCCCTTGAACCAATTTCGCTCAGATCCCTTTTTTAAAAAAAAAGGCTATTTCTTAGAAGACTTCAGTCAATCACATAATCCTTTCCAGAAGCAGGGAACAAAGCACTAGTGTCAATAAAATGCAGTTTTACTTCATACTAACATTTATTCACTAAAATAATAATTTACTAAACCTCAAATAATACTGGCACAGGGCTTCTGTTTACCCTCACAGATGAAAAAAAAATTAAAATAAAAAACCTACATCTTTCTGCAGAAATGTACAAGAACACTCACAGTAGTTTCATCACAGTGGCCCCAAAGTGCAAATCATACAAATGC
The DNA here is from genome assembly GCF_052094955.1 of Ictidomys tridecemlineatus. Classification (NCBI taxonomy): domain Eukaryota; kingdom Metazoa; phylum Chordata; class Mammalia; order Rodentia; family Sciuridae; genus Ictidomys; species Ictidomys tridecemlineatus. The sequence continues at coordinate 108,557,582 of NC_135486.1, read as the reverse complement.
TTGTCAACAGACCCTTTCCACCAAGATGGTGCTGGAAGCCGAGAAGGAGCCTCCTGCCTCTCCCAGAGCCAAAACCAATGCCAAGGCTCTGCAGGCCAAGAATGCAGAGCGAGAAGGCACTGGGTTAGTCAGCTTTTCGTTGCCATGACTAAAATACCTGACAAGAGCAACTTAGAGGAGGTCAAGTTTAATTTTGGCTCAAAGTTCCAGAAGTTCAGTCTATGGTGGGCTGAATCCATGGCTCTGCGCTCAAGGTGAGGCAGAACATCATGGTGGAAGGGGGTGGTAGAGAAAAGCAGCTCAGCAGACAGCAGTCGAGGAAGCAGAGAGGGAGGATGAACTCTTCCAAGGCAGACTTCCCTCCCCAGTGACCCACCTCTTCCAGGTATCTCCCACCTGCCTACAGGTACCATCCAGCCAATCCATTCAAAGTAAGGCATTCTGATTAGGTTACAGCTCCCATCATTATTGTACCTCTGAAGATTGTGCATTAACCCAGGAATTTGGGGAGACCTTATACTCAATCCATAACAGGCATCCATAGACAGACAGACAGACACACACACACACAGACACACACACACACACACACACACACCCCACTGGGGCTCCAGAGGCAGCCCCAAATATCCTCAGAGGAGAGCTGCCTGAAAAAAAATCTCCATCCTCAAGTCCCCTCCACTGAGTCTGCCATGAAATCAGAAGAAACACACTCGTGTTCACTGTGGATGTCAAGATCAATGAGCACCGGACTTAAAAAGCTGTGAAGAAGCTCTGTGACATTGATGTAGCCAAGGTCAATACTCCATCAGGCCTGACAGAGATGAGAAAGCCTATGTTCCACTGGCTCCCGATAACCACACTTTGGATGTTACCAGTGAAATTGGGATCATCTCGACTGAGTCCAGCTGGCTAAGTCTACATACACATTTTTTTTTCACCATAAAAAAATGTTTATCAACACTAGAACGGATAAGCTGTGATGCATTTGTACAAGGCACCAAGAAGCAACAAACTGGATGAGCCTCACATCTGTGGCTGAGAAAAGAAGCTGGAGGCAGAGAACATCTCATAGGCTCCATTTACAAGAAAGGCAAAGAAAGGCAAAGCCACAGGGATTAGCTTGAAGTGGTGCTTATGTTGGGGTTAGGGGAAGGTGAGCCACTGGGAAGAGGCCTGAGAGACCCCATGGGCCCTTGAAAGGAGTTATACCTGGATCTGGGTGATTGGCTCCGCGGATATATAAAAAGCTCATCGAGCTCTATGCCTAAGATTTGTTCCTTTTTTTTTTTTTTTTTTTTTTGGTACTGGAGATTGAACCCAGGGGCACTTAACCACTGAGTCACATCCTCATTCCTTTTTTAATATATTTTATTTAGAGACAGAGTCTCACTGAGTTCCTTAGGGCCTCAATAATTTGCTGAGACTGGCTTTCAACTCGAGATCCTCCTGTCTCAGCCTCCTGAGTCGCTGGGATTATAGGTGTGTGCTACCATGACTGGCTTTATGTTTAAAATTTGTGAAGTGTACTGTGTGCGATATCTTAATTTAAAAAACCCAGATTTCTCACTGAGGGGTCCCCCAGTTTTGCCTTTTAGCAGGAACACTGAGGCCTGTGATTCCTAGCATGGCCCTCTTATTAGGACAAAGCAGAAATGAGAGTCCACTGTAAGAGGAAACCACCTTTTGCATGAGGCTGGGATTCTGGAAAGCTAAGACTCATGGTTAACAAAAAATGCAAACAAGAGACAAAGATACAAAATAAGTTTTAAAAATTTCCCTTCCCAGCCACTGAGCTCCCTCCCCTAGAGGTCCCTGGCATAAACACTCTTATAAGTGCTACTGTTTTCTTCCAGAAACTCATTGAGAAGAAACACACTTGTAATGTCTGCATCCCCGCAGACACGCCTCATCCTCATTAACGACCTCATAGAATCCCACTGTGCAGATGGACCTTGCTCTGGAGGAGCATTTCTGCCCTTTCAAGCTTTTGTCTGTAAATAAACAACACTTGCACGAACATCTGCATGTACAAATCTTTGCATGCTTGTATGTCCGTAATACAGTCTCTTAGAAGCAGAGTTCCCATGCCAGAGGGTTTATTCATTTACAATGCTGGTAAACATCATCAGATTGTCCATATGTAAGAATGCTTGCCTGTCCTTCCCTTGCCAACACCAGGTTTCAAATTTGATGAGTGTTGCCAGCCTAAAAGTTCAAAAAATGTAATGTCCCTCTTTTATCACTTCACATTGATTTAAGCATAACAGAAGCATGTTGACTTGTTCATATTATACTCATTTGCATCCTCAGCCATTTTCCCACTGCCCTGAATTCTCTAGTTCTGGGGTTGATCAACTATCATGGAGGGTCCATTCCTGCACCGCCTGCACTGTGTTGGACCAGCGATGGCCACACTCTTCACACTCTCTCCATCTGTGGCTTGCAGAGTTGAGTTGCTTCAACAGAGACCATCTGGCTCATGAGGCCTAAAATATTTACTATTTGGGCCTTTCAGGAAAAAGTTTGCTGATTCTGGTATCTATGTGATTGACAAGTGTTCGTAATAAATTAGGGAAATAGCTCTTGGTTCTGTGTATTCAGTTTTGCTTTTAACTCATCACCCTGTTCCACCTCCTAGTCTCAAAATAACCAAGTCAGAAGCACAACTGAAAAGCAGAAGCTCCCGGGGCGCCATGACACATGCGGTACATTTAGAAAAATGGTTGGTGTTAATTTAGGCAAGGTATTTTTATACCCATTTTATACATGTGACTTTGCTGAGGCCACACGGTCATGGGTGATTGCCTGGTTCCAAGTACATAGATCTTTCCAGAATAGTATCTTACCTCTTAGGCATGAGGGCCACATCAGGAGTGGCAGGCGCTGCCTTTGATACCCTCAGGGCACGTGAAGTTCCGAGGGATAGAACACGGGGGAGTCCCCACTCTGTCCCTGTCAAACTTATGAGTAAAGGCCACACCTCCCTGAGACAGAGGGGTCAGGAGGATGACATGCTGCACACAGAAACAAACGGGGAAGGCTGGAGTCCTCCTGGGGGACTGGACACACCTTTCTGGCTCTCAGGCCTGTGAGGAGCATTGCCCACTGAATAGTGGTTGCAGGGTCCAGAGGTTGAACAGATGTGCTTATGGGCACTGGAGGCGGGAAGAGGGAGCAGATGCCAAGCAAGAGGAAGGCTTTTATTACCCCCTGGCACTGGGCCACGGATACCCATCACACAAATCTGACAGTGACCATTATAATCTTTGAGCCCTTGAACCAATCACAGCACCAAAGATTACTCCCCAATAAAACCACTGACCCAGAGAGCAGGTCCCTCAAGGAGAGTGAGGGGCAGCCGGAGGGCATGTTCTTTACATGTAGCATGTACCAGCCATGTCTTTCCCATGTGGTTCTGCCTGGATGAAGAGGCTGGCATCCAGGAATCTGCTCTTTGTAATTTTTCTTTAGGGACAGGTAGCTCCACGGTAGAGCACGTACCTAGCCCATGTGAAGCCCTGGGTTTGATCCCAGCATGGCAAAAAGAATAAGAAAAAAAAAATGAAATTTTATTTTATCAGAAAAGTATTTTTAAGGGGTTTTCTCAAAAGCTGTCTTTCCCTTTTCTTTCTGTTCTCATATTTCAATTAAACCAAATATATTCTAGAACAGTTGGGTAGTGTAGCCACAGCAGCAAGAAGAGGATATTCACAGGATAGAACATCTGCTCTGATTTTCTTCAATTCTCAAAATTCTACTGTAAGACTGTGAAACTGAGGCCGAGCCATACTAAGCAAGGAGGCCCTCCAGTTGGTCTGTCCGGGGTGGGGAACAGGCACTGTATCCCCAGCTCTGGCCTCTGGAATCCAACCTCTGATCTCAGTAGCAATTGCCAAAGCAGTAATATTTTGTATTTTCCTCATTTTATGCCTAATGCCTTGGGCAAGGCTGAAAACAACTAGTATTAAAATCCCAATTCCATTAGAGAAATGATGTCAGAGAGCACAAGGAATGACAAGTCTGTCCAAGGCCACACAGCTAGGACAGCTCCCAGACCTGAAAGGAGGCAAGCTGACCCCTATCACTTCTTCCCTCTGCCATGAATATACGCATCTCTCCGTTTCTCAAATCTGGCTTTGCAAAACCACCACAACCCACCCCTGCTGAGTTAGGGTGGCCATCTGGGGCTTAACCCCCGTCCTGTTGACCAGACACGCTGTCTTCAAAACAGAGAGAACAGATGACAGTTTTTGACACAGATTGGAAGGGGGCTTCATTGTTCAGCATTTGATGAGCCCTTTCATTATCGTCATCAGAAAATCAGGACTTGATGAGGTCTCACATGTACACTGTACTATAAAGACCTAATATCACAGGAGACTCTTCATCTCCACTACCCCTACCCTGCAGACACACATCCCTTCAGGCCTAGGAAGAAGTCTCTAATGGGAAGGGTGGGGGAGCACCACATTTGAAGGTGCAGAAAGAAGTCGAGGCCTTCCTTCTTGCACAACAGCCTGGAGCCTTTTCCTATGATGGCCTTCCAAGCCCTGCCATCTCCCACACGCCCTCTGCCAGCCTCTCTCCTCTGAATTCTTTCCCATCTAGTGTCCGCAGCTGCACTGCCATCAGTGCACCCAACCTGTGCAACAGAACCTCCTTAGAAGAGGACCCTGTGCTTCCCACACAAGGCTACCTATGTAGTGAGCATTGATTGGTTCAAACATACATTGTTGCCTTCATGAGAGTTAAATCTAGAGGTTATCACATAAAGGGTGGGTGAAGCCAGGCATGGTGGCACAAGCCTATAATCCCAGTGGCTAGGGAGGCTGAAGCAGGAGGATGGTGAGTTCAAAGCCAGCCTCAGCTACTTGGCTGGGGATGTGGCTCAGTGGTTTAAGCACCTCTGGGTAATCCCTGGTGCCAAGAATAAATAAAATGTGGTGTCTCCGTGCATTGGAGCACTACTCAGGCCAAGTAAGGAGACAGGCAGCAACGTGGATTGATACACCTTCAGGACAGGATGATCAGGGAAGTAACCAGATACAAAAGGTCAAACACTGATACCACCTCAATGAGGTTCCCAGAGCAGTCAGATCCACAGAAAGTGCAATGCTAGGGCCTGGGGGTGAGGGGAAAGAGGAGCTATTGTTTAAAGGGGACAGAGTTGCTATTTAGGAAGATGGAAAAGTTCTGGAAGCAGATAGCATCCATGACTGCACAACAGTGCGAATGTACTTAAGGCCACTGGACCATCCACATAAAAGTGGTTGAAATTGTTATTTTTATGCTATGTATATTTTGCCACTTTTTTTTTTTTTCTTAAATCACTTCAAGGATCACTCATGTGCAGACCGGAGACTACTCCGAGGGGGTAAGGTACCAGCCTGCCTTTCTGATTCCTGCCTAATAAAATCTATTCAGGTGCAAACCATTTCGCTGAGATGTGACAAGGACAAGGCCGGCTGCCTTTGCCCTCGGAGCATGGCTGGCCCAGGTGGAACTATCTGCACTGTACAGATGCCTTAGGGGTGGAGGCAGCCGGAGTTCCCGCAAAGCACAGCAGTGGAGAAGGGTAGCTGAATTCCTGTCCTCGCATTAATTTCCAGCTCCCGGGATTTCCGGCACACATTATGCACGGTTAGGCACTAAATAAAGGTTGAATGACAGACCAACTTTTTCCTCCCTTTCTGGTAGATTGGTAACTTTATACCTTCAAGAGAAGCGGTAAGTGTCAGGAGAAATTTTTTAAAACTACTAATCAAAGGGTTGGAGACCAGGCAGAGCGCACAGAGGTCAGTTTTGTCCAAGACCCAGTTGGTGCAGGCGGCCATCGGCTGAGACTACGAGGAGTGACAGAAAGGCGGCAGCTCAGGTGACGTCCAGACCCAGCTGAAGCCTGCAGCCCACAGTATAACTCTGTGTCCAGGGGACCCCCTGCAACTGTGCTCGGTACCCCTAAGGGCCAGAAAAGCCCTTCCTGTCTCTCAGCAGAGAGGGCGCCGCAGAGCGCCCACGGGAGCATCTGGGAGGTGACTTCAGGCTGGGGCCACCAGGGCCCTCTCCTGCACGCCGACCATCCCCCGCTCCTCATTCGCCCTCCGTGGGAGGGGGGCGGTCCTCGGCCCCCTCTGAGCGGCTTTGGAGGTCCCCGTCCCAGCCTGAGCCGCGTGGGCCCCACCTTCTCGGGAGCCTCTGAGTCAGGCTGGGCTGTTTGGAAACTGTCTGGAAACTTCCGGCCCTTCAGGTGCCTGCGCAGGTTCTACTCCCGCCTCCGGGGCAGGTGCACGGGGGCGCTCGCCGGCCGCTGCCTCCGGCCCCCCATTCATCCCCGTCCTCTCTAAGGAGCGCGGGAACCTGGCCGGGGGGACCCCCGAGGCTGTCAGGGACCTGGAGGAGACCCGGAGACGTAACAGGAGGAAGCAGCGGCGGGGAGGGGAGAGGGAGGAGAAGGTGGGCGAGGAAAGGGTGGGCCCCTCCGGTCCCCGCAGCCAAAGCCTGTGTGCCCCCGCCGCGTCCCCTCCCGCGTCCTCCCCTTCGCCTACCTGGGCGCTCATGCTCCGCGGGCGCGGACGCCTCCTCCGCGCAGGCCGCCGGCTGCCTCCCGCGCCCCGCGCCCACTGTCCGGCTGCCCGGCCGCAGGGGCTGGCGCGGCCGGGGCTGGAGTCCGGAGACCCGAAGAGGCGATGGGAGCAGAAAGGAGAGAAAGTGTGTCATAGGCTGGGAGGGGCGGGGGAGGGAAATGCAAAACCCGACAGGAAATGAGACTAAAAAAATGCAAAAGGTTAGAAAAAGAGATAAGGAAGAGGGGGAGGGGCGGACTCTGGTCCAGGACTTTGGAGGGAGGGCGGGGAGGGGGTGGGGCGGCTCTGGGGTGGGGCACTGCAGGGACAGACTTATGAGGGTCAGAGTGGGGAGACCTAGGGGTACCCATGGGGCCAGGGCACCTGCCTCAGCTGGAGCCAAGGGCCCAGCCTGGGCTATCAGGCCCCACCAGCCCAGAAAACCCACGGATCCAGGTGTGGCCTTGGGAGGGGCCCCCCTTTCTAAGTTTCTCTAGGCCCTGATAGGCCATCCCAGGCAGGGGTCCTCTGGGAGAAATCAGATCCTGAGGAATCCCAGACTTTGCAGGGAGGGGGTACAAAGGAATGGGAAGCAAGGAATCCTGCTCTCCAAGTCCCTTTCCTCTCTCCAGCCCTCGTTCTGGAAGCTTCCTGGGGCATGCCTGCGGGTCAGCACCTCTCTGGAGGACCTCTCACATCCCTCCTGGACACTTCATGGCAACACCCTTGACCCCCACACTTGGCCGGGCTTGTGCCTTAAAATTCTGTTGAACAGTGATTGTCAGGGAAGTGGGGATCTGTGACTGTCGCGATTTTGAGGTAGGATAGACGGAATTAAAACACACACACACACACAAATAGGTGGAAAGGAAAACAAAGGAAGAACAAGGAAATAAATTCCTAGAACTCAGCAAACTTTCTCAGGCCTCTCCCTCCCAAGTCAGTCTCTCTCCCAGGTGTCTTAGTACTTGACCCCAAAGTTTATCAAAGGAGCCTCTGACTGTGCTTTGCTTTCTCAGATTCTAGGTGAGCCATCCTAAGATTACCTGATTGTGGACTCAAATACCTGGATGAGGGCTGGGGTAGACTCAGTGATAAAGCACTTACCCAGCGTGCCCAAGACCGGGGATCCAATCCCCAGCACTACAAAAATAAAAAACTGTATTAAACATCAGGCTGGATCAGGCACCTCCAAGTGTCTTGGGTTCTTGCCCTCTGCCTGTGAGCAACCACTAAACCCATTTCTCTGGCTCTTCTCCTCTGCCTCAATTTACCTCCATCTTCTTTCTCTCCCTCTTTTGATTCTAGGAGAGTTTTGAGGTCCTCAAGGGAAAGACATTCAACAAATGAACAGCTATTCAGGAAGATCAAGAAAACTGGGGTGTGGTGCAGGTAACTAGAAGAGCATAGATTCTGGGCCATGTAGAGGATGGGCGAGGTTCTAATGCCCTGGCTGGGGACTGGGCAGGACTTGAGTCTGCTTTCTGTAAAGCCTGCTCAAGAATGTTAGCAAGAACCACAAAGAAAGTTCCTGAAATAAACACTAGGTCCCCAGCTTCTGAGTCCTCGATGCTTAACGACACATCTCACTGCCCTCTGGGGATCAGAGAAGTAGACCACTTGCTTGTTGTGAAACATTTATCTTTAAAGGAGAGCTCTGGCTTCCCACTAGCAAGACCTGGAAAGGTAGGTGTTACTTAAAAACTATAAAACTTCTTATTGAGATGAATTTGGCCCAAGTACACACATTCTGTGTACAGTTTGACAAATTTTCAGAGTGAACACAACCATGTAACTCACACCCACACTGTGTTCCATCAAAACACGAAACTTCTGTGTCCCCAGGAATCCCCCTTGGGTCCCTTTCCAGTTACTCCCCCACCAGGGTAACTGTGACCTCCAGCTGCATAGATCAGCTCTGACTGTTCATGAACTTATATAACTGGAAGTCTGCACAGCTTGCCTTTTGATCCTGGTGTCTTTCACTCAATATTATGTTTCTGAGATTTATCAGTGGGATTGGATGCCAGGTATAGTTCATTAAGACACGACCCCCATAATCTCATTTACAATTTTAAACATGAATATCCATTTACCCCACCACAGATTCTAAAATTAACATTTTGCTGTATTTGCTTTCTCACATACCTATTTGATCCTTCCACCCATCAATCGTTTTTTTGGATGCATTTCAAAATAAGTTGCAGATATCAGTGTAAGTCACCCTAAATGCTCCATGATGTATATCGTTAACTAGAGAGTTTTCATAAGGCAAAATTTACATCCAGATTTCAGCTATCTGATAAAATGAGTTTTGATAAGTGTGTATACTTTGTAACGCAAACCTTTATGAAAACATAGAACCGCCTGGTGCAGTGCTTGACAATTCTTCCAAGTTTTCTGAATGTTTATCGTGGTGGCTGGTGTGAATAGAAGTTGAATTTTTTATTCTATTTAACTTTAATTCATCTTAATCTAAATCTAAAAACTGGTCCTCAATGCTGTTGGAAAATTTTCAAGTATATCAGAAACAATTTCATTATGTCCATCCACTTAGGAACTTGACAGAACCTAAATACAGACCAAGTGTTCTGAGGAAAATTAACATCTGAATTGATGTGCTATTAGACACCTGAGTTTGAAGCCTTCATATGTAAAAAGGAGTGCAAAAAAAATTAAACAATTTTATGTTGCCAAGTTTGGTGGCACACGCCTGTAATCCCAGCAGCTCAGGAGGCGGAGTCAGAAGGATCTCGAGTTCAAAGCCAGCCTCAGCAAGAGCAAGGCACTAAGCAACTCAGGGAGACCTGCCTCTAAATAAAATATAAAATAAAGCTAGGGATGTGGCTCAGTGGCCAAGTGCCCCTGAGTTCAATCCCTATTACTCCCTACCCCGCAAAAAGAATTTATGCTGATTGCACACTGAAGCAATATTTTAGGTAAGTCGGGTAAAATAAAATAAATTATTAAAAGGAATCTAATCTGTTTTTCTTTTAGTGTTGCCACTAAGAAATTTTATTTCTATGGGGTGGGGTGGATATGATATGGAACATTACATCACCTCATGGAGTCCTCTCACCCCAAGAAAATGGGGTTCCTCCAAGACCCCAGAGTCATTGAATGAGGACTTCTGGTTCAAGACAATGATTAAACACTCTCTTTGGAGAAGTGACAATAAGGAAGTGTTCAGGGAGGGTTGGTAATGGTGGGAGACAGAGATGAGACTTGCCATGCATTTCCGGAGGGCAGGAGGCAGGGGGACAGGAGCCTGGCCCTAGCCAGCATGGGAGTTGCTCTCCACCATGGAACCTCTGCCCCCCAGGTCAGGTGTGCACTTCAGGCAGGAGAGGCAGGAAGGGCAGATGCAGATGATGGGTGGAGGAACTGTGGGTGCAATTGCTAGGATAGGAGCGTCCCCATTTCCCTCCTCCAACTTCCCACTGTGTGGCTCCAGCCTCTCCCTGAGGCCAAAGTCGGAGAAACATTTCTAAGGAGATCTCAGAGAGGGTGGGTGCTCTCTGAATAGGGGCAGCAGACCAGGGAGACTCCTGTGCACGTGACATACGGCAGAGGGGCAGCCTTCCTCACCTCTCCCTGCCTGGGCTCCCTAAAGGAACACTTCCCCAGCTGGCTGTAGTGAAAGACAAACCTCCCTTTTACAAAATGTCTCATCTGTCACGGACTGATTCTTCTGTAAAATATAATAAAAATTAATTACTATAAAATGGAACTTAAAAAAAAAAAAAGAGACGGACGATACAAGCCAACCGATCATGCTTGGTTATTGTGCAATGTCAAAAGTGCCATTAAAGTTTCAAAATGCTTAGTCTCAGTTTCTGTTCTTGTCTCGGATGGGTTCACCAAAGGACATGGGCCCACAGGCCAGACTTTGCAGAGCAAGGCTCTGGAGCAAAGGTGGTCTGCTGATCCATGACATCTGCCCCCCATGCCCCAGCCAGCTGCTACTCCTTAAGAAGGTCGGAAAAGGAGCGGAAAGCATCACAATTGTCCACCTGGACCCTGACAGACAGGGATGAGATTAGGTTGTTTGAGCAAATGGGATAACTGTCTTCCAGTAGTAGAAAGGGGTCAGTGATGCTAGAAAGAAAGGAGCCTGGTGACCTGAAAAGCCTCCGAGGAGCATCCCTGGAGATTCAAGCAGAGATCACATCTGTAAAAGAAGAATAGTCGCTATGGGGTAGTGTTGGAAGCTACCACCTGGGGATCGAGTGCCCCTTAGCCTTGAGCCATGAGAGTGTGGCGATGTGGCAAGCCAGCCCTAGGCTGTGTGTGTGTGAACTGTGAGCATTGAACGCACAAGGGGCACTGAACTGTAAGCATCTTTTCGCTTGCTCTGCCATGAGATGGGCGTGGCCTTCCTAGAGGTCAGTCAACCTGCTGACAGACATCGTGAAGCTAGACCCAACCCCCCCCCCAAACCTGACCCCTTGCTTCATTTGAATGGCTTCTCCTCAATAAAAGGGTTCAGCACTTGCTCCTCTTTTTCTTGCCTGCCTTGCCCCCCCCCCTTGAGGGAGCTGCAGCTGAGGATCAGTCACTGAACCCCCCAAAAAGGTATTTTCTGTGTCTGTGGCTTTATTTATTCCCCAAATTCACTTGGAGTGACCCTGACTGGTTTAGCCGTGTGATGCAACAGGATAGGCTTAGGGATAGGCTGCCTGAATAAAGACCAGTTCATTAAATTAAACATAATTACTAAATGTAAAATAAACTTGAAAGTTCATTAGAAGGGTTGAAGATGGTCTTTCCAGTATATCCTCCTGGGCTGGAAAACGAAAATAATATAAAACTCAGAGGAAATGAAAAGTTTGAGAGAAAAGTTGAGACATAAACAATCTGGAAAAACAAGTGCCTATTAAGGGTTCTAGGAAGAGGAAAGGAAACCAAGAGAGGAATTAATCATGAAATAGTAATAATGTTGCTGGGTGTGGTGGCACATGCTTGTAATTTCAGCGGCTCAGGAGACTGAGGCAGGAGGATCCGGAGTTCAAAGTCACCTCAGCAAGAGCAAGGTGCTAAGCAACTCAGCGAGACCCTGTATCTAAATAAAATACAAAATAGGGCTGGGGATATGGCTCAGTGGTTGAGTGTCCCTGAGTTCAATTCCTGAGACCCCCTCAAAAGTTTAGTAATAATGTTAATCAGAGCTGTATCTCCACTTTGAGAAGATCCAACAAGAAACACATTAAGCCAGGTGTGATGGTGCACACCTGTAGTTCCAACTACTCAGGAGGCTGAGGCAGGAGGATCACTTGGACCCAGATAAGAATTGACAAGGAGCCAGGTGTGGTGGCGCACATCTGTAATCTCAGCAACTGAGGAGACTGAGGCAACTCAGCAACTTAGCAAGACCGTGCCTCAAAACAAAACAAAATAAAAAATTAAAAGGCCTGAAGAATGTTGCTCAGTGGTGGTACTCCTGGTACCAAAAACAAAAACTAGCAGAGTGATCATTTTTAAGCCAGAGCCATCCAGAAAGCTCATTTAGCCAGCAGTGGACATTTCTGAGGAGTTTGACTAGGAAGGGAGTGACCAGGGGACAAATGAATGTATTTCCTCTTCCCTGTGTGTCCTTCTACAGTTGTGGCTTTTCATTACCACCATAAAATACCTGAGGCAGCTACCACACAGTGAAAAGAGGTTCATTTAGCTCATAGTTTTGGAGGCTGGAAGTCCATTCAGCTCGGGGCAGGCTCTGCAAAGTCCCATTGGCTGCATCCCATTGTGGCAGGAGGGAACCTCTGCCTGGTCTCTCTGCCTTTCCTTGTAAAGTCACTAGAATTCAATAATGGGGCTCTATTCTAATGACCTAATCAAATCTAAGCACTTCCCAAGGGTCTCACCACTATCAGGGTCTACCCTCTTAAGATAATTAACATAAGACTTTCTGGATTAAAATCCTCTATGAGTTTGCAAACTACATCCTTAACATAAGCACCCTCTTTCCTGACAAATGTCTGTTTCCACATCCATTTTGCTTTTTCCTAAATTAAAAATTAATCATTTTTACAAGAACCCTGTACGCATGTATACCCATGAGCCACTCAATAATAAAACCAGGAAAGGACCTGATCCGTTTGTCTCTTGGCCTCTCTGTGCTCAAACATTCAAGTTATCTTAGGGTATGCAGTGAGGTTACTGGGTCACTCACCCAAATAAGCATGTTTGAAGAAAAATCTCCTTTCTATCTGAAAATAATCTTGCTTTTCTTCTGGTCCCTTCCTGCAAGTTAGGAGGAAAAGCAAAATTTCAGTCCTTCTTGCTAAAATCCAGCACAACCCAGTAATGTAACGGTCCTCCTAGAGAGTGCTCAGTCTTTCTAGAATTAAGACACTTCGTCTCTCCTATAGCTGTCCCCTCCCTCTGCCTTCTGCTAAGCTGGCTCAGAGTATGTGGGAGAAGAGTGGTTCATATGTCCTGAGAGGCAAGAGAAGGGTGGGGGTGCTGAGCCTTGAACCTCTAGCTCAGGTCTCCAGGCCAATGCCTATCCCTTGCCTGGGTGCCACCTGCCCTGCTGGAGTTCATGGCCAGCTCCTGGCTCCTATATAACTCACAGCCTGCCCTCTCTCAGCCATGCTCTTATCCAGTCTGGAGGCTGCTGCCCTGTTGCTATCACTGAGGCGTGCCCTCTCAGGGTGCCACAGCTGGCTCTCACCCACCATCCTAGGACTGGAGGTTGAAAGCAGCTGGGAGCTCTTTCCAGACCTTTTCTACAAGACACAAGACAGCATTCAGTTTTTGCAAGGGCAGCTGAGGTTCACCTCTGGTTCTTGCACTCTCCCCTGTCCACCCCCTGGAAGAATTCAGCAGCCCCATCTCTGCTCCTAGGGAGGCAGCAGACCAAGAAGGTGGGATCTGCCTAATGTCTGGGTGCACGTAGGTACAGCTGTCTGTGCTCTTTCCATCCAAACACAGACAGCGAAAATAGCCCCTCAGATGAGGATCCAGTGTGATTTACTGAGGGGAGAATTTCAGGAGAAGGGGGCGGTGAGAAGACTGATGTTGGAGAGGAAAGAGCCACATGGGGAGGCTCGCAGCCTCATCTCACCATGAATCGCCCGTGGGGAGGTGGCTCTCTGTTGGGACCCTGGGCTCCACCCTCAGTTGGTCATTGACTGTAATCTCCTTGGAGGAGGTGTGCCTAACCTGCCTGATCTTAAGGCAGGTTCCCTGAGCTGGGGCCTTCTTAGAAATGGAAAGGGCAAAGCAATAGGGATCCGAGTTGGAGCTGCAGAATCCGATGCCATTTTCATGAAATGAGTTCCATTTTGGAAACTACCAGCTTGATTTGCTATGTTCCCCCCCCCCCTCTTTTTTCACTATTGTTCCCCGCAACATTCAGCATGTCTGCCAGGGCTCCCTGTCTTCTGCTTCTCCCCCCTGACCAATTTGAGCCATATATACAGTGGCTTATGGGCTGCCTGATCCAACACAGGAGATCACAAAGGCGGAAAAGGAGAGGCTGGGGCTCTCCCCGGAGCTGTCCCAATGCAGTTTGGAGACATTTCTATATTGCACTGAGAGAACCGGAGCCCAGGGGACTGTCTCTCCAATGACCCCTCCTTGGCTGCCCACCCACCACCTCCCCTCCCCTCCAGAGAGCAATCCCATCGGCGGCCGCCTTTAACTCCAGGAAAATCATTCCTTATCAGTGCTGCAGTCACACGCCTGGGACAGCACAGAGGCATTTCACAAACTATTGATCTGAGAATTAATATATTGCTTTTTCCCCACATGCGGCACCTCACTGCCATTGTATATATTAACGCCCCCCGAAAATAGCATCGAGAGCAAGACAGACCTTCCGGGCCTTTAATTATGTTTTACGTACTTTATACTTTGATGCCATTATTGCTCTCTCTGCTCCTGCAAGCTCATGCCTCTTCATTTCAGATGGTTTCCCCGCCATCTCCCTATGCAGAGATGATTCCAGAAAGTCATCAACGTGTCTACATTGCCCCTGCTACCCACCGATTTAAAAAAAAAAAATCACCTGCTGAGAGGTTCATTTACTTTCCTGTCTGCTGAACACCTTAGCTGACCCTTGACTTATTATTACTTTTTCTTAAATTCTTGCAGAGAACATGGCTTCCACCCAGGAGGAAAAATGTTCCCATCTGTAGACTGGCAGGACGTATTCTTCAGTTCTCAGTTGCTTGAGTTAACCCATACGAAATAGCCATCTATATATCTCACAGCCGAAAGATACCTTGAAATTCACCCGCCATGGCCCCGAGCGGAGGTGATTCTGCAGGAGAAATGTGCAAGGTGCTTGCACACTCAGATGGCAGCCCTGCTGAGAGGGATGGAGGGTGTTTTGGCACATGGAGGCACCGCACCATCTTTGTAGAAGGCAGGTGTCAGTACATAAGATCACCCCATTTCCTGGGCTGAGTGCCATACTCTGTGTATTTTTCCTTTCCAGGGGGATGGAGAGATGACAGTCCCCGAAAACTGACCATCATTTTCTCTCCCAGTTAATCAACATTAGGGTAATTGGCACATTACATTCATTTTTTAGTGTGGTGGATGTGCTTGCGGCTCCACATAAATAATGAATAATCACGTAATGACCAGAAATGTGTGGCAAGCCATTGCGGGGAGCACATAATGGATGCTTTGTTTGTCTTCGGGGACTGTATTACCAGCGTGTAACTGATTAGGCTTTAAAACGCTCTGGGTTACCTGAGATCTGAGAGGTGCTCCATCAAGTCTGAGCCTGTTCCCTTCCACGTGGAACCTAAGGACGACCCAATATTTGCTTTTGGTCCCCCCTGTTTAAAAATGGAAGATATTTAGTCCTGCTCATCCATCACCTTGCCTGCCAATGATTTTCCCCCTCTCCCTTTGCTTTTAGAGAAAGCAACTAGAAACACCCAAGCAATGGAAATCACTCTTGAGTTATGTCTGTTTTTAGCACACGGTGCTTGAGTAGCAAAGTCAGGGCTCATTAAAAATAGGAATGTTGTAGCTTATAGAATTGGCCACTTTAAACACAGTCGTCTACACCCCAGTGGTTCTCAAACTGTTTTATAGTGGCCTGGGTTTTTATGAGGCATCTCTCAGTATCTGTGTGCATAACACACGCCAGTATATTTCCCTGAGGTTCGGCTGGGCACGGTATTCACAAGATCACTCCAGCCAGCAAAGAAGTAAGCGTTCCATGATTAATGTGAAAACCACCTGTCACTTTGTCAATGTTGACACAGATGCGTGACAGTTATGTTGCTACTGTTTAGAAGAATTATTTGAATTTCTGAGCATGCGCTGCTTACTTTTGCTTCTCAGTTTAAGCCTTAAAATGTTTCATCTCATGTAAAATTGAGTGCATTGTTATCTGCTTTGAACTGTGTACATAGAATGTTTGGAAATGGATGTGGTTTTGAGCTTTTGAAATGTGCGTGCTAACATGGTCAAGTTTGATGAGTAAGAACACAGAGAAACTGCACAACTGCTAATAAAGGATTAGCTGTGAAAGCAAAGGAAACATTAGGAGGAAGAAGTTAAACAGGGAGCAATGGAGAAAGAACAGAATGGATGGAGCTGAGAGAAAGGACCAAGCACCAACCAGACAGAAGCCAATACTGGGAATGCTGCAGAGGCTCAATAATATCCAGCACAAAATGTCAAGGCTAAGTGCACAGAATAAAGGCACCGAGTGCCATCCAGGTGAAGAGGTCTCACCTGGCATCTGATCTAAGACACCTGTTCCGACTACTGGCAAGAGGAGGCACAAGCAGCAAAATCACAAGGACAAACAGCAAACCCACACACTCCCGAACATGCAGGCTCGTCGGCACTGGCTCTTGTATCAGGAAAAGCTGAGACTAAATTATGATGTAGAAATGGCCCATACGATTTTCAAGTACTTGACTAGAGAAATAAACTTTAAGAATAACTCTTTGGATCTGGTGGGGCTGCATGGATCACTGTGGATACAGACAGTTTCATGACAGAGGGCATTGCAGCCCTCTGTGATGTGGCCCATGCCGATGGATTTTCATCTATTGATGTCTGTTTCATCTATTGATCTATCTTTCAACCTTGCCAAACTCATTTATTAGTTCCAATTGTTTTTACTGGATTCCTAGAGTTTTTTTTTTTTAACAAAATCATGTCCTCTGAGAATGGGAATATTTTTGCTTCTTTTCCAATCTAGATGCCTTTTATTTCTTTTTCTTGTCCAATTACTTTGGCTAGAGCCTCCAGGAGGAGTCATCAGAGTGGATGACCTTTGTCTTGTTGCCATGGGAACTAACTCTGGAAAGGAGGAGTGTGGCTGGGTTGGTGCAGGTTGGGGGCAGACTGTAGAACAAGGAATTCTCTGAGTGAGCTCTGGGTAAAGGACAATATTTATTAAAGTTCAAGTGATAAATATGTGTTCATCCGAGGCTCACGAATGTATTATGAAAACCCACAGTAACCACAGCAATTGTTTAGAACTTAGACCAGCCAAAGATGCTTTTCCAGGGAGGAGCAGGGGATGGCTGGCATGGTGTACGTTGCTGGTGTGTGGTGATATAGAAACCCACTGACTTTTAGTTGGTTTTAGGGTTGTTTTTGAATTCTCTGCCAAGAGAATTTTGTCTGCACCCGGTGTAGAGATGGCTCTCACTCTTCTACCCTTGATGCTCACCACACTCTTCTTGACATGTCTCCCTCTCATGTGTCTGCTGGTTTGCCCGTGGACAGGTGCAATGTCTGACCCCTCCCTGCCTCGCTCACAACACAGCACAGAACCCCTCAGCGGGGCCTCCGGAGCTGCACTGTGGTGGCCCAGAGAATAGACACCCGTCCTAGGGTCTGCAGGGCTCCAGTCCCAGACCCTTGAGTGGAGTGAAGTGGTGTGTCCGAGCCTCTTGGTTCTGCTGCCAACTTCTCATGTGATCCTGGGCCCACAGCACCGGCTCTTTCGGTTTCTCTTCTGAGTAATGGGTACAATGCCGCAGACTCCACCTGCCGCCACCCCTTCAGCCTCCTCCCCGTTCTCCTCCACCTCTTTCGCTGCCTGCGGCACAGTGGAAAGTTTTGTTAACAGGCCTCTGGAAGGAGTGAGAGGGCTCTGAAAGAAAGGGGACAAACCACCTGTGTGTTTGTCACTCGTCCCCTGATGAAACTAGTCAGACAGGGATTTGAACAGTGCTCACGGCTCCCTGGAGCAGGGGAAGTGCAGAGGGACGACTTCCTCGAGGGAACCCACTGACAGAGGTCAGCTGTTTCTAGGGGGGAAAGAGATGGATGGTTGTGAAAGAGGAAGTGGGGCTCCGGAAGCAGCTGTCAGGAGGAGGGCACTGTCAGGGCCCTGCCCAAGGCCCCTGGTGCTCTCTCTTCTGAGGACAGAGACCTGTCTTCACTAGCAGCCATGACCTGGGACTCTCTGAGGGCCTTCTCTGGTTGAGATGAGCACCAGGAGCAGCTCCCCACCAAGGGATGGAGGGGGATAAAGGATACCCACTCCCCCACTCACCTCTCACCTGTCCAGCAGGGTGACTCCTTATGTTCTACCCTGCCTCCCAGGGGCCCTGGCAGGGCTGAGGTCCAGTTGCCCAGGTTGCCCACAGTCACCACTGAATCCATAAGAAACGCTTTTCCTGTTGCCTCCCCTCCCGTCTCACTTCCCCACTGGGGATTTATGGGACCACCTTCTATATAAACATTTTGCCTTCAAATCTTTATTTCACAGTCTGCTTCCAGGTCCCCCCAGCACCCCCGACCTGAGACAGAGGAAAAGGAAAGGGGAGGGGGTCAGAGAGAGGGTTTCTCAGGAATCTGGAGAGGCCAGGGCCGCTCCATTTGTCAAGGTTGCCACAATTCCCAACACGCGACAACACGACAACACGACAAACGTAGTTGCCAAATTGCACCCTTTTAAAACTTTTTCACACACAATGTGGCATTATTGTGTGCTTTTCACACTTATTTTGAAGACACTTTGATCCTTTTGCAGGGGTGGAGTGAGCCGATGGGTGACACCATTTGCAGCTTCAGCAGGAGAGGTGTCCCCTTTCCAGCGTCCCAGTGCGCAGTGCCTCTCTGGGACCAATGGCGTTTTACCACTTGGAGATGACGTCACACTCCGCGTGGGAAACCCTTTGGGAATGTGCCCTGTGGGTCCAATGACCTCCAGGGGAGAAACAGGAAGTTCTCTCCAAGAAGCTCCTTCCCAAATCTGTGAAATGGGAGCAAGAGCCCAACCTTACTGGTGCGGGTTGTGAGCCCTCAACAAAAATGCGTTGGTGACAAGCTTCACTGGGGCCCAGGCGGATGGAGAATGCGCGAGAGAGTCGTTTCCTCCCTGTCCCCCGCCCCCACGCCTGCCTCTGACATCGGGGTGGGGCCCAGTGGGGCTTTGTGTGGCTTCTTTAAAGTTTCCAGTCTTTGGTGTCAGATGAAAGGCGGTTGATAAATATAAAACGCTGCTCTGATTACAATAAAGCTTCACGCCCAGAGTAGTGTAAATAACAGTGACACCAATGAAGGAAGCAAGAAGCCCAGCCTAGGCGACTGGGACAGCTTTCAGACCTGAACCCTGAGCTCTGGAAAGACAAGGGACCCCAGGAGGAGGACAGAGCTGGATGCAGAGAGGAGCCCAGAGCGAAGGCAGGGGAGGGACGGGTCACAGGCCTTAAGAAATCAAGTCCATTCCTGCTGGGGACAAGAAATTGGGGGAGTAAAGCTTTCTCTTCCTTTGACCCTGGCCAAACTCCCCTCCCCTCCGGGCTCTACTTCCTTCACCACCAGGGGGCGCTGTCCCCATCGTCTCACCCTTCTTTGGTGCCTTTATCCACCACCGTGGTCCAGCCCTGTCTTCTACCTGGAAGACTTCCAACTCTCCCTCTAAGGTCGATCTCAAATGCAGTCTCCTCCGCAAACACTCTCTAAATCCTGCCCACCTGATGGAACTGCATCTTCTGTTTCAGGTGCCTCCTCTGTGCCAGCACTATGCTGAGCCCCTTAGGTAGATTCTCGATCATTGCCCATGATAATTTCATGTCTTCATTTGGGCTTCCCCAGAAGCTGACTCTGAGACTGGGATTTCTGTGCAAATGGATTATTTGGGAGATCATCCCCAGGACACGATGGTAGGGAGAGAGGAATGAGACCCAGAAGGGGAGGCGCCAGCACAGGGTGAGTGGGTGAGTGCTCCAAGGGGTACTGGAGAGACCTGGTTTAGGGAATGAGTCATCTTAGTTTCTTTTGGCTGGAGACCTGTGCTTTGAAATGTCTTCTCCCTGGAAGAGGCTGAACTTCCAGGTCCAGTCCCTTGGGATTATCACTGATGAGCAAGGGTAGGGGCTGGTGTTATACACCAACTCTTTCTTTGCATGTCCCTTAGACATAGAAGCCCAGATACTGCTCAGGCAAGCCAAGAGGTGGGTGGACTCCTAGATGAGGTCCAGGGAGTGTTCTGGTATCTATTCCGCTCTGGGATCCTTCCCCATTTTGTAGACCAGGAAATGGATGCTAAGACAAGATCACTAAGGCCACTAACCCACAGGGGAACTGAGATTCAAACCCAGGTCTGTCTGATTTTGTTTTTTAGGTGCTGGGAATTGAACCCATGGGGGGCACTTAACCACTGAGCCACATCCCCAGCCCCCCCCCCTTTTAAATATCTTACTTAGAGACAGGGTCTCACTAGGTTGCTCAGGGCCTCTCTAAATTGCTTTGAACTCAAGATCCTCCTGCCTTAGCCTCCCGAGCTGCTGGGATTACAGGTGTGCGCCATCGGTCGGTCTGATTTTAAGCACTGTCTGCTGTCTCCTGGAGATTCCCGTTGTCTCTTGGTGAGCACCCACCTCTGCCCAGCACCAAGAGGAGCCAAGTATATAGGAAAAGGCTCAGATAACACCCATAACCAAACCACCAGGCCCTGAGGGTGGAGTGTGGACAAGGACAAGTTCACTGGCAGAAAAAGAAGGTTCCTCTATAGAAATAATAATGACACATCCCAAGGAGGAGTCACTTTTGGGAGTGTGACTAATTTTTGTTCTGGGACTCAGATTCCCCCTCCCCCACCACCCACCAGTGTTCAGTTTCCCCCCCCCCCCTTGTGTTTTGTTTTCTGATTTTGACTAAAGGTGAGAAGGGTGGAAAGTTATTATGTGGAGATTGGAAACCAGACCACAGTGAGCTGGGAACCCCAGAGCCTAAATTCATGGCTGTGCTCCCGCCTAACAGGATTGGCTCTTGGGGTCGGAGGTCACACTCATAAAGAATCTCAACTTTGTTCCATGGTTAGGGCTGTTTAATGGCTCTGCATAAATATTTCTCCAAGGGCCAACAAATTAATGACTCCTAGGACCCTTGAAAGCCTGGTGAGCAAAGAAACTTAAAAGGCGACCCAATTTGTTGGGCTCAGAGTTATTGGGATCAAGCTGGATTTGGCTTCCTCTGTTTATTCAATTTGTTTCCAAATGTAAATTTTGGGAAAACAGACCATTAAGGAGAAAAGGTGCTCCAGGGTACTTGCAACTGTCTGAGTAACAGGTAAAAAAAAGCAATAAAATATCAACTGGCTTGTGGCTGAGGGTCTCCAATGCCAAAGACAATCATAGGAAACAGAAGCACACTCTTGGGACAATGGACTTTGGACAGATTATGCCTTTCTTCCAAATATCCAGGCTAAAGTTTCCAGTTTGTCAAAATGAAAGAGAGATGCAATTATTTGTGTCTAGAACCTGGAATTTGGGGGTCTTGGGAAATTGTTGCTTCAGATATGCAACACATGTTTTTTTGGGGGGAGGCTTGGCTTGTACCTGGGCAACCTGAGCTCTTCTTGCAAGGAGTCTTGCAAGAATGGATGCTTCAAAATCTCTCCCACACAGGGCAGCTGGGGGAAAGGCTAAGCATCTTGACGTCTGATGAGTCTGGGCTGGAAGCATTTGTCCTCTACTCACCAGCTCTGTGACCTTGGGCAACCTCCTCCAAATTCCTGCTTGCTGGAACCTCAGAATGTGACCTTATTTGGAAATAAGGTCTTTGCAGATGTCACTAGATAAGGATGAGATGAGATAATCCTGAACCTAGGTTGGGCCCCAGATCCAAAGACGGGTTTTCTTCTAAGAGGAGATGACAGAGAGACTCACAGAGGTGGAGGCAGAGACCACAGTGATGTGTCTTGGTAGCACCAAGAACAGCCAACAATCATCAGAAACTATAAGAGACACATGGAACAGACTTTTCCTTAAGACCCAGGAGGAACCCATCCTGCTGATTCTTTGATCTCCGAATTCCAGAACCATGAGAACACATTTCTACTCTTTCAAGCAACCCAGCTTGTGGTGATTTGTTACAGTAGCCCTCAAACTCATTTCCTACTCCAGAGAGAATTATGGAACAGTGAATGAAAAGACAGATGCCAGTATTTGGTGGAGGTGGACAATCTTCCAGGGCTAATTCTTCTCTCATAGGTAACCGTGGAGCCTGGGGTTGTACTCATCTTCATCTGCCATCTTCCTGGCACCCACCCAGCTCACACGTGGAACACAAATTGGGAGTCTCCAGGAACACCCTTCAGCCAGTGATGGACGAGAATTGGCAAGGACATCCCCCAGCTCCTTCCCCACCAGCTGGGATGGACAGGACGCCCATTCTGCCCTGTCTCCCAGAGTCCCCAGAAGGACTGAGACCCAGTTTCCTCCAGTAGTGACTGCTCGAACACACACATTACTGGATTTCATTTTACTTCAGTTTCCTGTGGCAGCCATAACCAACGACCACCAACTTGGTGGCTTAAAATGGCAGCCACTACTCTCACAGTTCTGGAGGCTGGAAGTCCAGACAGGGACTTCTGGGCTGATGTCAAGTGTCAGAAGGGCCATGCTTGGCCAGAGGCTCTGGAGGAGAATTTCTTCTTTGCCTTTCCAGTTCCTGGCGGTCATCAGCAGTCCTTAGCATTCTTTGGCTTGTGGCCGCACCGTTCCCATCTCTGTCTCAGTCTTCACTGGGTGGGCCTCCTTCTCGGCCTCCATTGCAGAAATGTTCATGGAGCTCCACTAAGGGTCCACCCAGGCAGTCCAGGATAATATCCTCTCCTTAAGATCTTAACCACATCGGCAGAGTGCCCCTTCTCACCATATATGGTAACAGCGTCCACAGGTTTCAGGATTCAAATGTGAATATCTTTTGAGGGTGACATTCTCCAAAGTCGCACATGCCTCTTCCTGACTTACTTCTCACACTCCCACCAACATTTCTTGGGGTCAACTTCCCAGTCAACCACTGGAACTCAATCCTTGCCTCAGCGATGGCTTCTGTGGGGAACTCACCTCTGACAGGAGCATTTCATAGGAATGAGCTCGGTCTTCCAAGGAATCATTTATTCATCTGTCATACTCGGGTTTCACTAACAGTCGTGCTTACCTGACACTGAGGGACATGGTTAAGTTCTAGGAGGATTGTTGATGGACTTGAAACCGTAGTTTCAAGGCATGGGGTGTGGTTGGCTTGAGCAAGTTTTTTTGGTTTTGTTTTTGTTTTGGTACTAGGGATTGAACCCAGGGGCAGTTAACCACTGAGCCACATCCCCAGCCCTTTTAATATTGAGTTTAGAGACAGGGTCTTTCTGAGTTGCTTAGGGCCTCGCTTAATTGCCAAGGCTGCCTTTGAACTTGGGATCCTCCTGCCCCAGCCTCCCAAGCTGCTGGGATTGCCCATATGTATCACCATGCCTGGCTTGAGCAGCAGCTTTCTGGATAATAATCCAAGAAAAAAGACATCAGAGAGAAGCCGAATGGGGAACTTCTCTGCCATTTGGAACATCCCTCAGCTTCAATGTGTGATGCAGGCCAGAGAGAGCCCAGCCCTCATAGCTGTGGGGTCTCCCGCAGTGGGTTGTGGGGGTGTGTGGTGACACAGGTGAGCTTTTCCTAATAGGCCCTGAACAGGGTGGCAGAGGGGAGGGCACCCAACTACCTAGGGCTGTTACCTTTGCACGGATGTTCAGGTCATGACACCTGTTGATGTCCCTGGCTCTCTCTGGACATGCTATGAGGTCATGCTCTGAGGCTCAGAGGTGTTTGTTTGCTCCTGGGATCATTCGTTCATTCATTCATTCATTCATTCGTTCATTCATTCATTCATTCACTTATGCATCCTCTCGTCTGCTGAACAAGACGGGTGTGCAGGTGGAGAGAGGATCAGGGCAGCTTCTCCTGAGGAAGAGATCTTTCATTGGGGACCCAACGATGACAAAGTATGAGACAGTCAACAAGCAGGGAGAGTCTCTCTGCAGGGCCAGTCCCCAACAGAAAAGAAAAGGCCTCGATGGGCTCATGGGACACACCAGGAGGACAATTGTCTCAGGCGGGCCTGCTCTGGTGCCTGTTGAGAAATTTGCATCTACTCAGAACCCAATGGAGTCACCAGAGGCCGAGGAGGACATGCCTCCGTGGATGCCTGAGGAACGTGCTGCTGCCTGCAGTGGTTTACACCTGTAATCCCAGTGGCTTGGGAGGCTGAGGTGGGAGGATCACAAGTTAGAGTCCAGCCTGGGTAACTGAGTAAGACCCTGTCTCAAAATTTAAAAAAAAATAAAAAGGGCTGGGGGTGTAGCTCAGGGATAGAGCACCCCTGAGGTCAATTCCCAGCAATACAAAGAAAAAAAAATAACATCCCTTATACTGGCCTCAGAAAGGGTCAGGGAGATGGGGTAAGGCTAGTGGACATCTGGGGGAGGGGCACATGGTAGCTGGATTATCGTACTTTGGCTTTATACTATGTCTTCTTCTCAATCCCTAATTCCCAAAGCCTGAGGGGCTGGGGCTAGTACAATCTGACTGGGGTCCTTGTGAGAGGCGATCAAAACACAGATACACACAGAGGGACACTTGGGAGGACCCAGGGAGAAGATGGCATCCACAGAACAAAAAGAGAGGCTGCAGGAGGAACCAGCATGCTCATACATCAAGATCTCAGATTTTTAGCCTCCAGAATTGTGAGAAAATAATTGTTTGCTGCTATTTCAATGCTCCGTTGGTGGTACTTTTGTTATAGAAGCTGAGCTGACTGATACACACTGTGTAGGCTCAAATTGGCCAGCACGAGGATGCTGGCCTCTTCTTTCTCTCCTGGTTCCTCCAGATGTCCTGCCTCCTCTGTGGTGTTCACATCTGTCTCCCACCCTAAGGCTGTATTTCCCAGGACTCCCTTGGCAGGGGCCCTCCCACTGGGGAGGAGACCAGTGGTATGCTCTGGAAGCCCAGTAGCCTCTGTCCTCGGCTGCTCACATCCTGAATTCTCCTGGAGACTCCCTCAAGGAGTCCCTTCTGCTGCCCCTCACGTCTCCTACACACTTACAGCAATTCCCCAAGCAAATGAAAGTCACTTTTACATTATGGAGACAGACCAAATTAGCATTTAGCAGAGAAAGGGGCTTCTTTTTTTTGCGAATCATATAACTCTAAATTACCTTCAATTTCCTAAATGGAATTTGGCTCCAGATTCACTCTGGGATGGAGTAGTCCGTAATGAGATTATATTATGTTTGGGGGAAAACATTCAAATGACCAAGATAATTAATTTTGCATAACAACCAACATATAGCAAGATCCAGAGCTGTAACTCAAAGCCTGCAACCTACAGGGAGCCCCTGGGGGTGATGATGCTTCTTTCCCAACACAGCAACAAAGACAGTTCTGGGGACCCGTGAAAGGCAGAGGTATTAAAGCCAAGAATGTCGGGTGCTTTCTGTTCTGACCACAATCTTCATCTTTTCTCAGCAGCTGTCATTTACCCTAGGAGCTCTCTTGGGTCTGAGGAGATGAAAGGCACCCTCAGGCCCACACAGGCCTCCTGGAGGGGCTTTCTGGGAGGAATCTTTTGAGAACCGTTCCCAAGAATCAAAAATGGTGTTCGTGCTGAATCAGGCCCCAGTTCACTCTGTGTGTGTGTGTGTGTCCGTGTGTGCACCTGTGCTTGTGTGCACACACAGGCTTGACTTTAAAAGGAAAGAACAAGATCAAACTCTGCTCAGTTCTCTGAATCCTGGACTGCCAGGTGGCTTTATTTGTATGATATTAGTCTTGTCTGAACATCTGGGAAGGATTTCACACAGCAGCAATTTTCTAGTTTCTGATTCATTGTTAAAATCACCTCGGAAATCGGCAGACCTGGTATTCTGCCCACCTGCTCTCCCATCTATTGACTGCATCTCGTTCTCACCTAGTCTAGGGACAGACGTTCGCTGGGAATCAGAGAACTACATTTTCATTTGGGATCTGCCTCTAACTGCCTGCACGGCCTCACAAATAAATTCCTGTATTCAAATAAATTATTAGGTAAAAAATATTCATATTAGTCCTGTTCATAAGAGTCAAAGTAGGAACAACCCAAATGTCCACCCATAGATAGGTGGATATATAAATCTTCAAATATTCACACTGTGAAATATTACTAAGCCATGGAAAGAGAAGGAATAAGACCAAGATGAGCCTTGAAGACATTATGGACAGTGGCAGAAGCCAGACACAGAGGTCACATATTGTGTGGTCCCATTGCTGTGGTGTAGAAGAAGTCAGTTCATAGAGATGATAGATTAGTGACGGCCAGGAACGGAGGGGAGAGAGTAATGGGAGTGGCAGCTTAATGAATGAGAGGTGATGAGAACTGGAGGTGGGGGATACACAACATGGTGAATGTACTAATTGCCATTGAATTATATCCTTAAAATAATCAACTCTACATGAAATCATTGAAATCCAGTGTGTACTTTTTTCCCTGAAAGCACTGGGGATTGAACCCAGGGCTTGATACATAGTAGGCAAGCATTCTACCCCAAGC
Source organism: Ictidomys tridecemlineatus (assembly GCF_052094955.1). NCBI lineage: Eukaryota > Metazoa > Chordata > Mammalia > Rodentia > Sciuridae > Ictidomys > Ictidomys tridecemlineatus. Next base: position 108,531,213 of record NC_135486.1, on the reverse strand, counting down.
CACGTCCCTAGCCCCATAAAAGGGTTAATTTTAAATTATGTGAATTTGAATTCCTTTAGAAAAAGAAGTTCCTCCCATCCCACCTCCCATCAGGTCTGAGGGTCATCCTCTGGGGAAGTTAGGGGGTCAGAAAAGAAACTGACATTTCAAACTTCCAGCTTAGAGGACAGATGGAGTCAGTTGATGCTTATTTGCAGCTTAATACTCTCTTTAAAGACTCCAGCCAGGTGTGGTGGCACTTGCCTGTCATCCCAGTGGCTCCAGAGGCTGAGGCAGGAGGGTCTTGAGTTCAAAGTCAGCCTCAGCAGCTTAGCGAGGCCCTAGGCGATTCAGCAAGACCCTGTCTCTAAATAACATATAAAAAAGGGCTGGGGATGTGGCTCAATGCTTAAGCGCTCCTGGGTTCAATCCCTGGTACAAAAACAAAACAAAACAAACAAAACCCTTGCAAATCTGATTTTTCTTTGGTGATTGGAAGTTTCCAAGGTAAGTCCTCTCCCCAGTGGGCCCCAGTACTCATGTCCGTCCGTCCGTAGGTTGTCCCTCTCACACTCAAACCACTAGCCCTGAAATTGGCTTTGACCAATAGAATCCAGAAGAAGAATAGAATACAGAATTTCCAAAGCTGGACCTTAAGAGCTCTGACGTTGTCACCGTCGCTTCAAGGACACTCAGAGCAGAACCCTGACGCGATGCCGTGAGCCAGGCCAAGCCACATGGGGGCCACCCAGGGGACCTCCCAGCAGTTGCCAGTGCCAGCCAGTGAGTGAGCAACCTTGGACATCCCAGCTCAGGAGAAGCTCCAGATAGCACAGCCCTCCCTGATTCCCAAGAAGCAGACCTACCCACTGAGCCTAGCAGACCCCAGCCTCATAAGCAGGTTTTGATATCATGGCCTCTGCCCCAGGTGCTTAGCCTGGGTGGCTTGTTCCACAACAGACACTAACAAGAAGAGCTTTGGCTGCATCTTCAGCAAGCAACCATCCTTCTCCTGTCTGTCTCCTGTACCTGGCCCAGCTCACATGTCTACACCCCATGCCTGACCCCTGCAGGCACCTGAATTTGCAGCCCTGATCTCCAAGTTGTCATGTTCAGATTCCTCACATACCAGTCTGAGCAGAGAGAGTGCACAAAAGAGAGTCTCTAGGAGGTGGATCATTCCAGGATCTCCAAAGAGATAGATTCAATAGGATAAATGTGTGTGTGTGTGTGTGTGTGTGTGTGTGTGTGTGTGTGTGTGTGTGCATATACATATGTATATACAGATGCACATGTGTGCATAGACATATGTGTAAGTGAGAGAGACACACACAAAGATTTATGTCAAGAAAACGACTTCTGCAATTGTGGAGGCTGCAAGTTCCGAATCCGTAGGGCAGCCAGAAGGCTGGCGTGCTGGGAAGAGGGGATGTGTCCACAGACCAGGCAGCCCATGACTGTCGGCAGGCAGGATTCCCTCTTTCTTCAGGAACATCAGTCTTTGATCTTGTCGAGAACTTCAGTTGGCAGCATGAGGACCCGTTGCCGTGCTCACAGCTTGCGGATACAATATTCATCATATCTTCACAAGAACATCTAGGCTGGCGTTTGACTATGCTTTTGGGTGCCATGACCCAGCCAAGTTGAGGCATGAAATTAGCCACCCCAGGGTGCAATGAACCAAATGTGAGGGCCCATTTGACGCACAGGTTTCCAAATTAAACCTCTGCCCTGATGGCTTTGGAGGCTCCCTGGAGGAGTTCCCAGCAACAAAATGTCCCTTCCTCCCAGCTTCAGTGTATTTTTACCTCTTCCTCAGAGGACCCCCTTGGGCTACTGGATTGAGGATGAATGAGATCACTGGGACAGCTGGGGTTTAGATCCCCAGGAGACGGGGTGAGGAGGGTGGGAGTCAAAACATCTGGGAGGCCTGACTTACCCCCACAGCTCTCTCCCATACATGATCTGGGCTCCCTCTCCTTCCCTACCTGCTCCCCTCTGACCCTACTCCCTCACCAAATTCTCCTGGTACACCCAGCCGTCTCCTCAGGGTGTGTGGCTAGAGGACCCCACCTCAGACAGACCTTAATGTGAAAAGTGGAGCTAGATGACACAGTGCCATGCAGTCATTAAAACACCACCACTACTACCGAGCAGGAGCTGCGTATCAGTGTTATTTCTAGGTGCTGGATATAGAGGGGGGAAGCAGACAAAAGCCATTGAGCTCCTTCCATGGCTGGTGCACTGGATCTTGAGGCAAAGGTTAGAATTCGGAAGTCTGTTCTGAGCTAGGTGTGGTGGTGCACCCTTGCAATCCCCAGCTACTTGAGAAGCTGAGGCAGGAGGATTGCAAGTTTGAGGCCAGCCTCAGCAACTTAGTGAGACCCTATCTCAAAATAAATGATAAAAAGAGCTGGGGATATAGCTCAGTAGTAAAGTACCCCGGGGTTAAATCCACTACCAAAAAATACAAGAGCAAAAACTGTTCTGATGCTGTCCTGCCTGGCTGTCAGTCCATCTCACCCCCAAGGCGGGCCTGAACACAGGAGGAGGCAACTCTTTCAATTTGATTAGTGCATATGGTACCTCTCAGCTACCATTCTGGGTTCTTCCCCTTAAATATAAAGGAATAGAGTGCGCACTGCACACAGCCACCAGCGTGATGTGATCTCACCCTGTGGTGTGGCATCATGGGATCTGCCAGTCTGTGCTTCTCAGGCTGCTGATCTTGGGTTCCCAGCAAGCGGGACTCTCCTTGCCTCATCATGCCTTCTCCCTGTGGCCCCCACCGGATCAAGCGACAGTAGAATCAAAACACCCATCAGCTCCTGAGGTGAGCTGCTCCCTGCTGTCATGGGCCAGGGCAGGCAGGGAGCCGCTGATTTTATAGACACACATAAAGGTGCGTTGGCGTTTGGTGACGAATATGGAAATTCAATAAAAGGCAAGTTAATTAAAAAAGAACAAGCTGTTGCCTGGGGCAGCAAAATGTAACTGCTCATTATGTGACTGAGAGTTAACATGCAAGAGAAAGCAGGGTGTTGTCTCTTCCTCTCTGTGTCTTCGGGGGCAAAGACCTATGGAGAGCAAGGCGGCCAGGCAATGGATGTTTCCAGACTGGGACTGTCCATGCTACGCACACATCTGTGGTTGGTCCTGGGCATGGGGTTTCATGGGCAGAAAAACTGACAGGAATCGGGTTAGAACTTGCTCATGAGCCCAGGGCAAACGCAGTACCCAGTTTTTACACATAAAGCCATGAAACATGACATGCTAAACTGTGTCCCCTCCAAATTCACGTGTTTGGGGCCACGCCCCTGCCCCCCAACTCCCAGGACCTTGGAATGTGACTGAATTTGGAGATAAGGCCTTTAAGGAAGCAACTCAGGTGAAATGAGTTCATTAGGATGGACTTAATACAGCATGACTGGAGTCCTTATAAAAAGAGGGAACGGAGATTCAGACACACAGAGGAACGTCCCTGAGTCCTCAAGACAGCATCTGCAAGGCCAGGAGAGAGGTCTCAGGGGGAATCAGCTTTGCCCACACCTTGATCTGGGACTTCCAGCTTCTAGAAGTGGGAGAGATTAAATGTCTATAATAGAAGTCTGTGTCGGTGACATTGTGTTATGTGGACCCAGCAAAAGAACACCTATGCCAACCTTTGATTATTGCTCCAGGTCTGCAGGTGGCCTGGAGGACTCTGCCACCAGGGGGCTGAGCTCATCTATATCAGGGACTGGGTGGCCATTGGCAGGTCCTGGGTGACTGTGCTCCACGTGGTCTCTCATGCTTCAGTAGGGAGCCTGGCCCGGTTGCCAGGTGCTGGTGTGGTAAAGCAGGGTTCCCAGACAGAAAGCACAGTGCGCAGACCTGGGGCGGCCCAGATTCCAACTGACACTGCGGTCACTTCTGCTGCATCCTATTGGCCAAAGCAAGTCACATGGCTAGGCTGAATTCCAGGGGTAGAAACAGGCCCCACCTCCTGGTGGGAGATGCTGCAGAGTCTGGCAGGGAAGGCAAGGATTTAAGGAGACATAGAGTAATGGCAACATTTGTGCAATCCGTCTTGAAGATTATTGAATATTTTATTGTGAGGGTAAAAATCTGACCTTAAAGTCTGAGACATTTGGAAACCAATTATCCACACTAAAAAAAAAAAAAAAAAGAAGAAGAAGAAGAAGATTCTTTACTATACAGGAGGATTCACCACAGGATCTCTCAACTTGAAAACCATCGTGGATCATGGGCACTCAGTCCTGGCTGGGAAACGGGAGACTGGAGATGCTTAAGATGGACAGAAGCACTTAGGAGTTAGGAGGCCCTGCCAAGCGGCCGTCAATCAGAGAGGAAGATAAGGCTCCCTGAAATTAAGTCCGTGGGAAAACACAGAGTTGATCCACAAAATTTCTAGTGACAGGGTTTTTAAGGTTTATGGTATGTCCCAGGAAATCTCTACATGTTAAATAATAAAGGTGGTGATAACACCAGGGTGGACCCAACAGAAAGCAGACCTCAACTGCTAGTCGATTCAAGAGGGAACTGAAGCCATTGGCTGGGTCTCACACCTAAAGGGGCTTTTGCTTCTTGGAGACTCTTTTTTTTTTTGGTGCTGGGGATTGAACCCAGGGGCCTTAGACCACTGAGCCACATCCCCATCCCTATTTTGTATTTTATTTAGAGACAGGGTCTCACTGAGTTGCTTAGCACCTCACTATTGCAGAGGCTAGCTTTGAACTTGGGATCCTCCTGCCTCAGTCTCCCGAGCCCCTGGGATTACAGGCATGTGTCAGTGCACCTGGTCACTTTTTGGAGACTCTTGAAAGCAGTACTTTGGCAGTGAGTCCCTGTGTGTGCTCCTGTAGGCTGTGTCTGTCGGATTACAAACCATGGGAGGACAAGGACCTTCCCAGACTGTCTCCCTAGCACCTGGTAAACCCACCACAGTATCTGTTGATTGACTGGGTTCCCTTTCCTGGAGTGTAGGGCCTTACTGCTTTCTGGAAAGAAACTGAGAATAACCTTGCTGAGCAAAGAACAAAGTCCTGTCTGACAGCCCTATTCCTTTTGGGCAGCCTTGGAAAGAAGCAGAGATTTATTTACAAGGAAATAAAAAGGTTTGCATTTCTAATGGGCTAGGAATCATTCATTGATGCTGTCCTCAGCCAGACTGCCAAGGGTGCAGCAAGGGAGATGGTAACCCTTGACTGGCCTTGGAGGCTAAAACAAATGTACCCCTCTAAGTCCTCCATGGGCTCTCTCTCTGGGGGGTCCTATTGCTAACAATGGTTTGGTTTATAGCTTTGCTTGAACCCAGCTCTGTCCAGCAAGATGTTTCCCAACAGCTGTGAAATATGTGAGTACATTCCTTGAACACTCGTAATTTAGTTCCAATTGCTACTTGGTGGTGGAACACTGCAAATGAAAATAAACAAGATTCATACTTATTTTCAAGCACGTTGCAATATGAGCAAAATTAACTTTGGTAAATAAGACCCTCCTGAACAAAGATCGAGTTGGTAGAAACTGCTCTGTACCCTGAAAACTAATTCTGAGGCTGAAAAGATCCAGCCATCAAGACAAGAATAGCAATTTTCAGGATGGTAATGCAGCGGGCAAATCGGAGCTGGGCCAGGGAGTGCGGCGCTCTCCCTCTCTCTCGGGAGGACAATACAATACGATATAATTTATTTTTCTCTAGCATCTTTCACAGAGAAGTTTAACAAAATGCTTTGCAGCTAATTATGGACTTCCTAGGCTAATGCAAACAGAGTATGTAGTATACAATGCATCAAAATGATAGAATCAGAAGATACCCCAGGTCAATCATAGATATGGGCAGCCAGGCAAACCTTCATTTGGCCCCAAGATGGCATTAAAGGTGTCATTAACCAGGATTCACATGGCCATCTGGAGGGCACATAGGGGGCTGGGAGGATCTGGCTATTATCAGGAGGATGGACAGGTAGACCAGATGCCCTGGAATCAGGAGTCAGGCATCCCATCAACATGGGGAACTGACCAGAGGAAAAGAAGAGATGTCAGTTCCATTTGGGGATGTGTGGTATGCTGGTGCAGGTAGGTCCCGGGGGGACATATTTTGATTGACATTCTGACATGGACAAGAAGCCATAAAGGTTTATGGTGACAGTGGATAGAGTCGATGAGGGTGGGTGTCCCGGGATGGGGGGCCTGCAGCAGGGTCATTGCAGGGAGAGGTGACCAAAGCAGGGCCAAGAGATGTGGCAAAGAGACCCTCTGCAGGGTCAGTGACAGGTTTCAGATGTCAGGGTCAGGAGACCCAACCTGTGGGAGGTGAGAGAGTCCATCCTTGTTCTCTAGAGGGAGACATAATGCTAAAGAGCAGGAACAAGGTTGGGGTTGGGGAGGCTTCAATGACAACATTCTATTGGCAGGTCGGGGTGACATTGGTTGGAGCCTTCAGTGACCGTGTGATAGGCAGGGACAGTGACTGAAACTTACCAAGAACTTTTGGTCTTTGGGAGACAGGCAAGTGCGAACCGCTGTTGCCCACAGTTTCCAGATGAGAAAATCCGGGCTTAGAACAGGGGAACTGTTGGAAAGACAAGCACGAGGTTGTCCTGGGAATCCAGGTCCCTGACTCTGAAAGTCCACGGCTCTCAGCATGGAAACGACTTCCGGCTTATGCCTGAGAAGTTGATCTGAAATGAACCCACCAACAGTAAAAAACAGAAATTAATGTATCAAAATCCCAATGTATTCAGAATGCTAACCATTCTGGAAACAATAGAAGAAACCAGTCAAATCAGTTGTTTGCATCCTATAGATCAAAAAAGGAAAAAGAGAGGAAAGAGAAAGAAAAAAAAAAACAGACAGAAACCCCATGAATGAACAAATAGTTTTCCTTTCTGTGGGCTATTTGGTGGTATTTTTTGAGCCCCTTGACAGGGCTGTACCGTGTGACCAATGTGAGTTTAGCTCACTTTGTTTTAGAAAACATAAAGGGATTCTCAGAGATTCCCAGACCCAAACCCCGGGGAGCATCCACTCACCTGCTGACCAGCAGAGGGTGACCCAGTCTCCTGCTTTAACACTTCAAAGCTCTCCTCTTGCAAATGGCTTCGAGACACAGCAGGAAACACTTGAGAGTCAAGGTCAGATTTAGATAATAGCCTGGAGGTGAAGCTGCTCACCTTCCCGAGGAGAAGAATTACAGCCCCGTTTCCATCCTGTCCCCAGCTGATGGCCAGAGGAGACAGATAATATTTACTATTTTGTCCTCACGAACCTCTGCAGAGATGCCACCCATATATTTGAAAAGCAGGGACTAAATATTTTGAGATGGGGTGTTGGGTCAGAAAAAAGTGGACGGTCTCGTCTTATTATTTAAGGGTGACAGTCGAACCTTCTCTTAAAGAACTCAATGTCACATCTGCAAAATGCCCAGGCAGGAAACAAGGCCATTATGAACACTGGGAAGAATTAGTTATCACGAGGATGAACCAGGGTGTGGGTTCCTCTTGGGGATGTCGTCCGCAGTGACCACTCTGCCCTGGGGCAGCAGGGCAAGAGGTCAGCAAGGTTTGGGAAAGGTCTCTTGTTTTATCATGTTGAGCTGAAGAGCGTCATTTTTTATTATTATTATTATTTTTATATTTTTGTGATTTGGAGACTCACGATCACTCCTCGTTAGCTCTGACGGCCTCCCTCCCTGAGAAAAGTCAAGGCTTCTTACATTGGGATGGCCAGATGTGTCCTTCCTACATGGGGGAGAAAATTGGACCTGAAACTGCAGCTGTCATTCTGCAGGGGTGACACCCCAGAGGCTGTCGGTATGTGAAAGGTGCAGGCTTTGTCTTTCCACCTTGAGGAAGAGGGGCTCAGACCCCGCCTTTCCTCTTGGAATCCTTTCTGCCTTCTCCGCCCCCCTCCGTCCTGGCCTCTTGAAACAGGTGTGTGCTCTCAGCCCCCGCGGAGCTCAGGAAGCCTGCATCCCCACTTACTGGCATTGATGGATGATCCTATCGTCGGGGAAAATGCCCTGGTCATGCACTGCTGATGTGTTAGGAAAGAATTCAGTGCATAACATTTACTTTCCAGCGCGGGTCTGGGGAACCGAAGGCCATGGGGAGGCGAGAGGTGTTCCTTCTCCCTGGCAGGTGGCGCTTGGCTTGCCCTGCCATTTAGGGCTTGGATGCAAAGAAAACACTTGGGGGTCTCTGCCAGCCTGTCACATGTCCACAGCTGGGTCCAGAGCCAGATGAGGCAGCCAGATTGTCATTCAGGGCTGGCTTCTTGCTCCTCAGACCCCAGCACTGGCTGAACGTCTTCCTGTGGCTGGTGAAGTCTTTGTCCTGGCTCGGAAGTCACTGGGGATTGAAGAAAGGAGGGAGAACAGAGCGGTTGCTGGGGCTGATGGGAAATATTAAGGCTCACCTGTCTGGGCAACACCTCCGACCCCTCCCTGAGCCCTCTTGTTTTCAATAGCCCCCTGCCCTCGGCAGCTCCCCTGTGGGTGGGCCAGTCCCCAGGGGAGACTTACGACAAGGCCACACACTGAATGGAATTCAAGCTCTGGCAAATTGCTTGACCTCAACTTCTCCTTCTGTACAATGGGATGTCAGAGTCTAAGAAAATGCATGCGGGAGCCCAGAGCCGGGTGTCCAGGAGCCACCCAGAGGGACTGTCAGTGTTAGCGAAAGGTTTGGAGATAAATCAAGAGGAATCAGGAGGAGATGGGCTTTGATGACATAGGAATGATTCTCCAGAGAGGAGCGGCCAGAGGGGACGCCTACTTGGTGATCTGACTGTGATCATGGCAACCCCAGGACATGAACAGGACCCAGGGAATCACTGACCACAGAATGTCCTAAGGCCAGCATGCCACCCTCAACTCCTCCCTCCCTCATGCTGATTGTGGATCTATTACCTAGGATGCTCACCAGGAATATAAACCTATTGGAAAAGAACCACAGGGTACCGCCCGGACAGAGACAGTAGCCATCTTGTCCCCCCTCCACCCTTCCATCAGGAGACCCCCACCAGAGGCGGCTGGTCTTAAAAAGTGATTGGTTTTCAGTCCACTAGGGAGCTAGTCACTAAATGCCCATAGCCAACAAATTGTGTGCTGACCAGAAAAAAATGGCTCCCTTGCGTGTTCCGGAGCCCCTGTGCTGTTTGTTAACCTGCAGGGTGGCCAATCCTTCTCAGCTTTCAAAGGACTGAGACACATCACATTCTTTCCTTTCTTTTCGATTTATTTTTTCCCACAGTAAATGCGAGGGCATCACAGATTCCCCATAAAGCCCTTCACTGTGGGGAGTTACCAATTAACCAGTGTGCTAATTTATTCATTCAATAAATCTTCAAGGAGTACCTACTATGTGCCAGGTGCTGGGAGAATAGCACAAGAATGAAGGAAAATCAGATTGTGGTTCCTACTCTCACGGCACCTGTCTAGACAAGAATCAAATATTCACATAAATGTAAGATTGCAAATTGTGATTCCTGCCAAGAAGAGTTGCATGAACCTGTAACAGTCTGTGTGGCGAGAGGTTAGCTGCTTTAAGGAAGTGGACCTAGAAGAGATGGAGCCAAGTTGGTGAAAAGGGGGAAGAGCAATCTAGCCTGAGGGAAGAGCATTTGCAAAGGTCCTGAGGCAGGTAGGAATGCAGCACTCATGGGCCCAGAGCAGGGACAAGCCACAGGAAGAGGTTGCATAGGCAGACCTGGAAGAAGTTGATACTAAGAAGTTGTAGTCATTATTCTAAGAGCAACAGAACCACTAATATGCAAAGGAAGTAACTTGGTCAATTTTGTCTCCTAAAAAAAAAAAAACACTCTGACTCCTTTGGAATGCCCCCACAGGACAGCCCTGAAGAAATGAAGGCCTGTTCCTTCAGCTGTTGGGAGGAAGGAAGGAAGCCCTTGGTGCCCATCCCTTCAGGGATGGCATCTGCTGGAGTGGGGGCTGGCTCGAGCCTCACCGCTTCTCAGGAAAGCCAGGATCAGGGCCTGGCCACCCCAGGGCACAAAGGCCCAGATCTGCTCCCCGGCTCAGGACAGTGCTGAGGATCGTCACGTGGGCCCTCACTGGGGCTGCATGGAAGCTCCATGTCCTCCCTGCCTAATCCTGTACCCTTCCTTCCTTCCACAGCATGGGCCTAAGAGCTCCATTAATAGGCCTCCAGGAGCTCCCAGCCCCCACCCTCCAGTAGGAGAACAGTACAGTGCAGAGGGAACCAGTTCTCTAAATCAGGGCAGGGGACGCTGGTGGCATGCACCAGGGTGATGAGGGAAGGGCCAGAGGAGAGGACCCAATATGGATGAAGTCCTACCCCCAGTGTCTATGAAGGTGACCTTATTTGAAAACTGGGTCTTTGCAGATGATCAAGTAAAGATGAGGTCCTTAGGGTGGGCCCTAATCCAATGTGATTTGTGACCTCAGGAAAAGGGAAATTGGGGCCCAGAGACAGACACGCTTGCAGGGATACCAGCATATGGAGAGGGTGGCAGAGATCGGAGTGAAATCTCTGCAGGGTAAGGACTGATGGAAAGGCCTGGAAACTGGGAGATCCCCCTTCATAGCCCTCAGCAGGAACCAACCCTGCGACCCCCTGATCAGAGCCCTGGGACAATACATCAACGTTGGTTAAGCCTTCTTGTTTGTGGTGCTTTGTCACAGCGGACCTAGCAAGCTGTATAGGACCCCCCAGGGCAGGAGACTGGGCCAGCGCTGTACCTTTGTCATTACTCAGCTCAAGTGTTCAGAAAGAAGCCCAGATTTAAAATATTGGTAAGTATGAGAAAAAAAAATTAAAAAAAAAAAAGAATCTGTTGCTGGTAAAGGAAGAAGAGTAGGTTTTGCCCACATCCACTGGCCCTCAAGTGAGGCCCCGTGACGTGGCTGCTGGCCTCATTTCCTGCACTGCCTGTTGGATTGGGGGTGCAGTTTCCCTGCACAGGGCTGGAGAGCCAGGCTGTCCTGGGAGGCTGCAGGCCGGCCAGGGCAGCTCTGCCGAGCCGTGGTGTCCATAGTCAGCCTGCAGAGCACCTGCTGCAATGCTCTGCTACCCAGAAGCCCCAGATCAGGGAGGGAGGAGGCAGGGGAGCTGCATCGGTGGATCTTCAGTTTCAGTAGAGCTTCATGTGTGCAAAGAAAGGGAGAAGATTGCATGCGAAACATAGGGAGCATCAAAGCTTTGTTTTCAAGCTGGGTGTCTAAGTAGACTTCTCCGTCCCACCAACTCCATGGCAGATCCCTGTATATATTATGTACAACCATTGTTAGACTCACAATCTCTCCCTGTTGGAAGAATTCAGAATGTCATTAGTATATTCTAAAGATAAAACTCAAAGTAAAAAAAAAAAAAAAGAGCCCACAACAAGCCCTTATCTTTGGAACAAAATAAAGCTAAAAAAAGATTAAAATAATCACAAAGGTGTGATTTAATCCTTACAGCATTATAAATATTAATAGGGGAAAGACTTTATATTGGAAAATGCTATTATACTGTATAATGCTAATTTTATGAAAATCAATTCATTTAGCACACGTAGTTTTTTTTTTTTCTTCTTCTTCTTCTTACCTCTCTTCAGCTTTTGCTGACGATTTAAGTCTTACAGTCTAGATGAATGCTTCCTGCTTCAGTGACTGCCGCCTGGCATGGGGCGTAGTGTGCGATTCTGACACCACAATTACTTCTCCCATAATGCCCCATGAGTTCCCACAGATAAGAATCGGTGGTTGCTGAAGCAGGACAAGCAACGGAGCTGCAGGTTGGACGTTTGTAGTTATAGCTGTGATTTGCTTTACATCAGTGCCTTTAGAAATGAGAGGGCCGAAGGCACCAAGGGAAAACACCTTGGTTCTGCAGGGTGGGGGGAACAGGGACATTTCCCCGCTTCTGCCACATGCAAGTGTCACCTTGCCATGTCCCTGATCGCCTCTAATCCCCAGCAACCCTGGAAGGTAGGTTTGTGATTATTCCCATTCTATTGATGAGGAGGCTGAGGCCCCAAAGATTTGATAACTCACCTGTGGGCTTGTCATTGGGAAACGGCTGGCAGGTACTGTACATCCGGCTCCATGGTCCTGCTGCAGGCAGACCAAGGCATTGGTTCCATCCAGGACTGGAACTTGAAGCTCAGGAGGCTGACAACACGTTGGGGTCCCTGACAGCTCCTGCCACCACATCCGGGATGAATCCCACATCCCTTCCCTGCTAACTCAGGAATCATCCCCAAGGAGAACTGCAGGCATGATTTCAGTGGCCAGGGATGCGTTCGGCTGCCATCTCCAGGAGCACACTTTTTGAAAGCTTCATTAACTTTTACAACAACTCAACACCCTGTTCCAGTTTCCTTCAGATGGGTAACTAGGTGAAGTCCTTAAAAAAAAAAATATGTAGCATCATGACAGCTACACGTGAAGCGGGAGTGAGGGGAAAGTCAAACATGAAGTTACATCTGGAACCAATTTCAACTTGCATAGAAAGATCCAGAAGCTTCAGAACGAGACCGGCGGGCACAGAAAGCCGGGGTGGGAGCTCCGTGATGTCACTGCTACAATCCTCGCCCGTCGTTCTAATCTGCGAGCAGAGAGCCGAGGGTGCAGCCTTGTTAGGGAACTAATGTGGGATGAAAATGGGGCAAGTTGGTGTCACAGGGAACACGTTGGTGTCACAAGGAACAGGCTGGCTCTTCAGCGAAGGTCTTGAAGAGCGATCGGGATGAATTAATTTCTAAGAGACCCTGTGACAGATTCTTGATGATGATCCCCAATTAAGCAAACCTCGGTTTCGTTTTTGTTTAATGTCAGGGAGTGAAGAAGCTGCCGGGGCAGACGGCTGCAGAAGAGCTGAGCAGGGAGCCAGGTCTGGATGGAGTGGGAATCCAGAGAAGACTCTTCCCTGGGGCTCCTCTAAATCTCATGAGCAAGACATCACCTCCGCCGGCCCCAGGTATAAAATGTGCCCAGAGCCCCCCTTACAGTTACTGGATCAGAAAGGTCGAAGGTTCCCGCAGGCACAGGTTAGTGACTTCCTCCTGGATCCACCCCCCCCACCCCCATCCCCGTTGAGCAAAGGGCAGAAGGACACACGGTAAAGCCTAAGCATGCAGCTAAAACCACATTTGCTTCTAGCATAACGTTCGGTGGGGAATTAAAAGAATATATCACAGAAGAGACTTCTGACCACTTTCAGTGTCTCGGTGTACAATTAAGTAATCAAAGTGAAGCCCTGTCTAGACCAGGGCAGATCCCACGAGAAAGGGCAAAATGTGCACATTGCTCATTGGATGAGCAGATGGCCCTGTGAGGGGACACGCCTCAGCACAGCGATGTCACTTAAGTTCCAACGTGAAAAGCAGAGCCCTTAAAAGACCTTCCTTCTCTCTCCCCCTAAGACAGGGGCTGCCTGGGAAGTAGCCTTTTCAATGTGCATTGTGAAAAAAGAAAAAAAAAATGCGTTCCTAGCCAAGGTGTTAAAGTTTTACAGACAGGAAAAGCGAATCTCTGTACTCTACCTTGTAGAGACGCATTGCCTGGTGTAGCAGGCATTAATTACACATCGAAATGTGACAAGATCAGCCTTGGGTTTCCTGATCTGAAGACAGTCTTCTCAGTGAAGCAGGTTTTTCTTGAATATTTCCTTCTTCTGGGCTCAATTTTACTGTGTATTCCCAGGGTGAGATCTCAGGCTGGAAAGAGTAGAAAATGGTGTCCCCCAAAGTGTGGAGGAGCCTCGGAGATGGTGAGCTGATTGCCCAGGGGATCTTGGTTTCTGTGAAAATCCGTCTCTGGCTTTTTGTCCCAGCACAGCTTCAACAAGGACATGGGAGTAGTATCGTTATTCTCATCAGCAGCAGCACAAATGGGGACTCAGTCAAGCTCATGAGTCGCCCTGGGGTTTGAACCCAGAACTCTCTGGCCAGCCTTCCAGCAGAAGGAACCTCAGACCTGTAGTCCCCAACGGGCTTTTGTGACAGTCGTAATTTGAAAATGCTGTCTTCATTTTAAGTGTGAAAGGACTTAGCTAATAAAGTTAACGTAAGCCCGAACATGGCTTTTTTTTTTTTTTTTTTGCATTTAATTGAAGCAGAAATATTTCTACAAGAACATGGAAACAATAGAGGTTGACGTGGGTGGGTTTTCAAGTCCTTCAATCATGAAAAGTTTCCCTAAACTTGGCCCTGGACCTAAGTTTCCCATGGTGAGTTCAGTTGATTACTTAATTGTACAACTGACCCTGGGAGGCAGGTGAGCTTCTAGAATTCTCCACACTGCCTGAAACATACCTACTTGAATTTTTTAGGTTGGGAGCATGTCTTTGGTGCTTGTTTTCCTAAGAAGTGTGAGATCTCTAAGGGTGGGGACCACTTCTCTGTCATCTCAGGGTCCTTCCTGGCACCTGATACAAACTAGGTACCGGATAAATATTTTGGGACTAAAGGAAGGAGATTCTCCGTGAAAAAAAAAAAAAAAAAAGATTCCATGGGCAAGCGAGTTTGGAAGTAGATAAAAAGTCTTCCTTTTTGAGATTCACAAAACATCGCTAGATGAGACATAGATAAAAAAACACAGTGAGTGTCTGGCTATTTATTGTCACTGTAGAACTTCTCAGAACCTTTAATATGCAGATGTGTGTTGTGCACCTTCCAGAAGGGGCTATAATGTGCAGGGCCACCAAAGTCACTTGACTGTGTGATCCTCTTTCCTAGGATGCTTAATAATGTTTGAATGGACCAGCTGGTAGAAATTCCTAAAGACACCCCAATCCTTGACCATTGAACTATAAATCAGCTCACAAGAGGGACGCTGGGCCCAAGGAGAGATGTCAATCTTTTACTCAGCACACAATAGTTCTGTTTCTGTTGCTTTTTGGAAGGGTAAAGGGTACTGGGGATTGCACTCAGGGGCACTGGGCCACTGAGCCACATTCCCAGCCCTATTTCGTATTTTATTTAGAGACAAGGTCTCACTGAGTTGCTTAGCACCTCACTGTTGCAGAGGCTGGCTTTGAACTTGGGATCCTCCTGCCTCAGCCTCCCAAACTGCTGGGATTACGGGTGTGCACCATCGTGTCCAGCTCTGTTGCTTTTAAAAATACTCATTTTAGGGGCTGGGGCTGCAGCTCAGTGGTAGAGTGCTTGCCTAGCACATGTGAGGCACTGGGTTCAATCCTCAGCACCACATATAAATAAATAAATAAATGATAAAGGTATTGTGTCCATCTACAACTAAAAAAATTTTTTTAAATACTCAATTTATGCTGGGTATGGTAGTGCATGCCTATAATCCCAGGGGCTCAGGAGCCTGAGGCAGGAGGATCATGATTTCAAAGCCAGCCTGAGCCTCTCTTGATATAAAATATATGAAAGGGCTGAGGATGTGGCTCAGTGGTTAAGTGCCTCAGGTTCAATCCCAGGTACTAACAAGAAAGTGCTAGGAATATAGCTCAGTGATAAAGTGTATTTGGATTCAATCCTCAGGACCAACAAAAACAAAACAACAACAACAAAACCCACAAAGATCAATTCACTTTGTAATCATAAAAACGAGTATCTATAAAAGCCTCAGTGGCCTGTCTTGCTAAGCACTATCTTCTTGGTTCAACAAATATTTGCTGAATGAATAAGTATGTAGTAAGTTAAATGATAAAGTAGTACTATAAGGACAGTATTTATCATTAATCCACTCCGGGCATTCTCTTCTGTGGCTATTTACCATGATAAGGATCATCTGGGAAAACTTATTAAAAAAATATCTAGATCACGGATTCTCAGGCTCCCTGGAGAGATACAGATTCAGAACCTCCCTTTGAAAAGTCCCCACCATCACCCTAGAGACAGTGCCTTGGGGGTCCGTGGTCTTCAAGCCGGAGAGATCTCAGTTCAAAACCAAGCTCTGGCAGTTTTAGGACCTGGGATTGGGTGGGGAAACATGAGACGGGTGGTTACCAGGATGAGCTTGTTCAAGGGCACAGTGAGCTGAGACCTGAAGAGGAAAAAGGAGCCATACGAGGGGAGGTTGGACTTAGTCGAGAGTCTCCTAGAAGCAGACCTTGAGATGGAAATTAAAATACAAGAAGTTTATTTGGAAGGTGGCCTTAGGAAACCTTTGGAAGAGGGGGAAATGAAACACAAGACAAGGAGCCCAGAAAGTACCGTGTATAAGCATCTCTGCTTTGCCGCATAGGAGGGGCTGGGGGCTGGGCTGTCTCCATCCACCAGCTCCTGGGGGAGGAGTCTTTGCTGGGGAACATAGTGGTAGGAGGGTCAGGCACCTTTATTCCCTGGCACTCTTGCAGCAGATGATGACCAGGTGTAAATATGGTCCTGGCAGCTGGTCTCTGGAAGCCTGTGTGCACGGACGGGTCAGAGCGAGGGCAGATAACAGGGAACTGACAGCATCTGCTTCTAGGGCAGGTGTGTTCCAGCCCAGGGTCCTGAGGATACCAAAGTTCCAAAGGGAGGAGCTTGATGTGTTCAGGCGTGGCCTGAGTGACAGGGTGATGGTAGGAGCCATTTCTACATGAAAGAAAGAGGGCCGGAGGAGGTGGGGCCTGGATACGCCATGCTGCCAATCGCCGGGGTGTAAATGCATCTTTCAAGTGACCTCTGCGAGGCCTGAACCCAGAGCTGGGGAGAGCTGTGCAGGTTCACGCTGACTCTAGCTCACCTGTGAGGAGCAAGGCTGAGGAGCTTGGGAAGGAACCTGGAAAGGAAGCATCGGAAGGTTTTCCAGCAGAGGACGGAAACGATCTAGAATATGGTTGTCCTTGTGCCCTGGGTTTGGAAAGAAATGCCTTGAACTGGAACTTTGAGGAGCAGACCTCATGGTTACCAACTTTAGACACATCTTGGTCCTGAGAACAGGGATTCAGAGAGAAGGGACACCAAATCCATCCTTAGGACCTCTTGCCCCCATTCTTCACGGAGGTAGCATTAAAGATCCTCGATAAATGACCCGAACCCGAGGACCTTCAAATAAGAGCTGGCTGGCCACCCACCCCAGGCAGGATGCCTTCCCTGCTCAGGACCCTTTGCCTAAGTAAGTTACAGACGGTGTCAGCCTTAACATAAGCTTTGGTGACTTTTGTCAGTTTAAGTAAGACCTTTAATACTCCTTAAATATATTTTTTTCTGTAAGTAATAGAATCATGGCAGAGAAATGAAGCTATCTGTCATGTAAACGCCAGTGCATAAGAGCAGGTACGAAATAATGGGTGTGCTGGGCTACCAGAATACCTGTGCAAATGAAAATTGATTTTCTAGAGAATTCTTCGCCCGGTGAAATAAATTAAATCTACATTTACTTCTATTTGTTTAAAAACCTCTTTGTTAAAATAAGTACAGCAGTATAGAGACATAATCTAATAAATTAGAGGAGGATAAATTATACCTAATAACATTCTGCACAGAGGATTTACACAGAGGGAACCCCGTAGCAGGATGGCCCATGGAAGCCACTTAAATGTTGGGATTAATTCTGTTTGTAATGGTAAAACTGACAAACAGATGTGTTTGGGTCTCCATGAGCTTGTTTTCTTTTATTTCTTCCAAATCAGGTTTTATCACTATTTTAATTTGGAAAAAAAGAAAAAAAAATCTACTGAGTTGCCACTTAGCCGGAAGAAATATAAGTTTAACTAGGTCTTAAAAGTTAACACTGCCTGAACGGTACACCGACAGTTAAAGACAGCTATAACCATCTTTAGCCAGAGGCGGCCACATTAGTGGCCTTGCATAAAAACACAAGATACAAAGTCCCCTCCAGGCTGTGCACACCATCCTCCTGCTCAGAGTTTTGCTTTCTCTCTCTTCAAAAGAGCATTTTAAGAAGCAGCCAGCGTACAGTAAGTGCCTACTGTGTGTGCATCCCAGAGTGTGAGGTGGAGGGTTTTTACTTATTGTTTCCATTCATCCCATGACAGGGTCTTGGTTGGTGCATAGGTAATGAAATGGTTATCAGGGTGGCTGGGGAACATAAGACCAGAACAGCAGGGGCACCGGGTGTCACACTCACATGCATCAGGGGAGAGAGTTATGTGTGTCCTGGGCTTGTTCCCGGCTGTGTGTTCTTATAATCCTAAAGCCACATCTCTTGCATTTTACAGATGAGCACGAGGAGGCTTCAAGTCTGACTCCAAAGCCCGCCATTTCCACGTGACCTCTGTCTCATTGGGAGGACTGCAGATCTATGCATCTCTTCCTATCTGAGGGTTTTCTTGGTTTTGAAGAAATTATGAAGCCCACAGGCTTGAGTTCTTTTCCACTGCCCATGGGGTCTTGCTTCCTGGTCCTGTTTTGCACTTGTGACTTTCTGGATTCTGTCTGAGGCTGTTCATAGAGTCAGGAAATTCATGCACTCTTGACCTTCGGGCCCAGCCATGGTCAGACTGGTCCTGCTAGGAACCTACCTTTGTCCAGTGACACCTGAGGAATTTGAGATTCCACATTCCCTCTCCCTTGCTAAAAAGAATTCTGGTTTGGTTGGAGGTGTCCACATGCCCAACTAAATATTGGCTCTCCCAGCCTGCCTTGCAGCTGGGGGAGCCATTGGACACTGTGGAAGGTTCTGGGGAAACATTTTCTTTCCTGTTAAGAGGGCACAGTGAAGATCAACCTTTGTTTCCCCTGTCTACCTAGACGAGGACAGGATGGCTGGTGCTGAAACAATCACCTTGTGATCCTGGGGTAAAAGCCAAGAGATTTGTTAAGATATCAGGTGTGAGCTTTAACATCACTGAACAGGGCAGCTATTACTTGGACCTTCTTGTTGAACTGCCTTTTGGTTCTTGCCTCGGTGGCCAGGAATGTGTCCATGCTTGGCTCCACGCCTGCTCATGCTTTATTTTCAGAAGTTATCTCAGCACTAGATCATAAGCAGGGACGGTGGTTGTCTTATTCATCATCTTAGGGAACCTGTAATCAAATATATTGAAGTTTTCTTGATGGTTCAAAATAGATCTTGGGGACACTGACAGCCTGACAACTTCCTGAAGGGGAAACCTCCAAGAGGAAGGGTGGAGAGGTCCTCCTAATACTTGCTGTCCCCGAAGCCCCCTCCTCTGTAGTTGGACTGGGGTGAGGTGGGAAATGCCCCCACTCTGGGCCTGTGCGGAGAGAAGCCTCTGCCTAAATAAATCACCTCCCTCTGCTCTTAACAAATGTTAATTTGGGGCAAGGGTCACTGGCCTTTCTTGTGCCCTTCTACTATAATTTGTGACTTCCCTGCAAAAGGCCAACCTCGTAATTTTACTTGGCTCCCAGAAAAGTCCTTGGAGGACACCTTCCAAGGAGGACATTGGGTTTTTTTTTCTTTCTTTGCTTGTAGGGTTTATTCCACTTTGCATGCAGCTTCTAGGTCCCATGTAGGAAAAGCGTATATTTATTTTAAGGTGGAATCAATGTGCGGTCCACTTTTACAGCCTTCTCGCTCCACTGCTTTTCTTTCTGAAGCTGTTGGTCACAAACGGCCAGTTACATAGTTGGCCACATACTTGCTTTTCAGCTAAATGCCCTTTAGTGTATTTTGTAACAAGCCAGTAAAAAAATAAATAAATTTTAAAATTAAAAAAATTGCTCTTTTATTTTCCTTTGCCTCATGGAGAATGCCTTTGAAAGTCTGGTCAAATGGATTGGGAACCTGTGTTCCTGGCTCATGGGCTGGCTCCAGCCTCAGGCTCTGATGCATGCCATGATTGTGGTCACCTGTGCCTGTTCCAAAGAAGGACAAAGGTTTGCTCTGCTGCATCTTCTATCCTGTGAGATGTAGATCTCTGTTGCTCTCCTGACTGCATTTAGATCCCCAGCCCTGCCCTAGGCTAGCCTTATGTCCTGGGGAAATTTTCTCAGCTTTTCTGTGACTCATCATATCTACCTGGTACCCAGGAATGTAGTATATGGTACGCACTGAGAACGACTCCTCAGCAATATGCTCATCATCCACCTGAGCAGAGAGGGCTGTGCTGGGAAAAGCCCAGGGAGGTGGGAGGCTCTATGACCTGCCAGCCAGGGTCAGCCATTATGAGCAAGGTCTCTGGATTGTTTAATAGCACTCAGTCATCTGAGTCAAATCCAGTGTCACCAGCAGTTTCTCCACTTGCAAAACAAAGGAGATGATACAGTAGTTGGCAGAACCCTTTGCATCCTCAGATGGAAGATGTGACAAGGATGCAGAGGGTCATCATAATTACACAGTGGCAATCTTGGAGGAACAGGAGGCTGGCAAGGTACCCGATGCCTAGCTGCACACACACACATAAGGCATCTTGTGTGTGTGTGTGTGTGTGTGTGTGTGTGTGTGTGTGTGTGTGTGTGAGAGAGAGAGAGAGAGAGAGAGAGAGAGAGAGAGAGAGAGAGAGACTTCTAGTGAAACCAGGCTTCACAAAGGCAAATAACTACCAAGTCCTGGACTCGTGTAAAAGATAACACAAAGAAGATAGAGCACAAGATTCGAGGGAGGCAGCACTTATAAAATCAGTTAATAAATCCATCCAAAGCCTTTCCTGTGCCTGAGGCCAAATCTCTCAACACACTTCCACGACAAGCTCTCTAAAGGTGCAGTGGCCCCTGATTGCTGCAGAACTTTTAAAATGACAGGAAAATATTTCTGCTTGGTCGTTAGGAGGGATGACTTTCTGAACTGCATTCTTACAGCTGAACAACTTTGACCAGCTATAAACAGAGCCAAACTAATTATTTGCTTTTGCAGGGCTCCAATTTCATTTCCACATGGTGAGAGGGTAGCAGGAGATGGCTTTGTGTGATAAAGAGCTGCAGAAGCCTTAGCTGCGGAATTGAATGGACTGATGAATAACCCAAGTCTCACCCCCCTCTGAGCCCCTAGAACAGGGGTGCAGCCAGATCCCTGTTGGGAGAGGAATGTTGGCATGGAGAGGGAGGTGTGAAGAGAGGGCTGCAGTTTTAATAGGAAAATCCAGAGATTTGACACCTGCCAGAATAGAAATCACATTGTTTCTAATCCGGGTGAGGCCTCGCCTCCCATCCCCAGCTGGGTCCCAGACCCCAGGTCCTGGGAGGGGGTGCTGCTTGGCTTCTCTCCAGCAGGAAGGAAGGAGGTGGCTTTGACACACTCCAGAAACAC
Organism: Ictidomys tridecemlineatus; assembly: GCF_052094955.1. Taxonomy (NCBI): domain Eukaryota; kingdom Metazoa; phylum Chordata; class Mammalia; order Rodentia; family Sciuridae; genus Ictidomys; species Ictidomys tridecemlineatus. Next base: position 108,510,140 of record NC_135486.1, on the reverse strand, counting down.
AGGCTGCACCCTGCGTCTCCTAATCAGTCACACAATTCCAATAATTATCTAAAAATATCTGTTTGAATGAAACTTAACCTCTATCTCACTCCATGCATAAAACGTAATGCAAGAGCCGGCCGTGGAGACGTGCACCTGTAATCCTAGCCAGTCAGGTGATGGAGGCAGGAGGATCACTTGAACCCAGCAGTTCAAGGCAAACCTGGGCAACATAGTGAGACCCCCAAACACCCCCAACAAAAACTTTAACTCAAGACATATCATAGATCAATACATAAAACTAAAATCCATAGAAGCTTCTAGAACTTCTTTGGTGAAGATCCAGATAGTAACTATTTCAGGCTTTGTGGACCATCCAGCCTCTGAGGCAGCAACAGGTATGAAAAGCAGCCCCAAGCAAAATGCAATATGCCAATGAGGGGGCATGGTTGTGTTTCAATAAAACTTTATTTATAAACATAAAAATTTGAATTTCACGTGTATTTTTCACATGGAACAAAACATTATTCTCTGTTAGTCAGCTTTCCATCACTATAACAAATACCTGAGAACATCAACTTCTAGAGAGAAAAGGTTTATATTTGTTCATGATTTTAGAGGTTTCAGAATAGCACCACCTTGGAGACCAACCTTTTTATAAACTTAGCATTGTGCTTTTGATTTTTTTTCAGTCAATTACATAAAATTGTTCTTAGCTCAGGAGCCATAGAAATACAAATGGCATGTTGAATTGTGCTTACAAATCACAGTTTTCTGATTCTTATTCTAAAGGAAAACACAAGAGAAAAGCTTACAACCTTGATGTTGGCAAAGATTTTTCTGGTAGGACACAAAAAGCACCAACCATAAAAAAAAAAGGGTAAGTTGGACTTCATCATAATTAAATACTTTTGCTCCTTGAAAGAGAGTGTTTGGAAAATGCTCCTCAAAAGACATTAAGATGAGCTACACACACCAGAAAAAGAATATTGGCAATACCTATATTTGACATAGAAGTTGTGACTATAATACATGGAGAACTGAGGCAGAAACTCTGTTTAAAAAATGAACAAGTCACTTGATCCCTCACCAAAGAAATGTAAGAAATATATATAAAAGGTTCCTAATAACTTGGGCCATCAAGGAATGTACCTTATAACCACAGCAGAGAGAAGAGTTAAAATTAAAAAAAGACTGACAGTATCAAACGTTGGCAAAGACGTGCAGAAAATGGAACTCTCAAACGTTGTTGGCGGGAACATGAAACAGGATGACCTCTCCTGAGAACCATTGATTAGAAAGTCACACACACACCTACCCTGTGACTGGGCAGTACCTCTTTGGTGTTTACAAAGGAGAAAGAAAAACATATGTTCACAAAATGACTTGAACAAGGATGTTGATAGCAGCTTTATTCAGCATAGCTCTCAAAATGAAACAGCTCAAATTTATACCATACATTTGGATGCATGCATAGGGGCATATGTGTTAAAAAAAGAACAACCGATATAAGCAAGATACAAGTGGATGACTCTTTCTTTTTTTTTTTTTTTTTTGTGGTAGCAAAGATTGAACCCAGGACACTTTACCACTGAGCCACATCCCCAGCCCTTTTTATTTTAATTTTGACGCTGGATCTCCCTAAGATGCTTAGGGCCTCACTAAGTGGCTTAGGGTTGAGACTGGTCTCAAACTTGTGTTCCTCCTGCTTCAGCCTCCCAATCACTGAGATTATAGGCATGTGCCACTGTCCCCAGCAGGAATGATTCTTTAAAACAATTACAATGAGGAGAAGAAAAAAAGAAGGTATAAAAGAATACATTCCACAGAATCTCATCATATGAAGCCTGCAATAATAGAAATCAAAAGTGGTACAGGGGTCTGCAGGAAGAAACTTGGAAATAGGGGAGAGGGAACTTTCTGAATGACAGGTGGAAATGCTCTCATCTGTCTGATATGGTGGCCGCCTGTCACACGAAATGACTGGAATGTGGCCCAAGGGAGGGACCAAGGGACTGCACATCCTATTTTATTTAATTCTAATTAGTTTACATTTTAAAGTTGAAGCCTACAGAATATTTTGCCCTTAAATACAACTCCATTTTTCACAGAACCTGTATTTCACTTTAACTTAAAGTGTTAAGTGGAGATGCGCTATTAGTGTAAAATATGTCAAGATTTGTTAAAAAGGAGTAAAGTTTCTTATAATTTTGATCTAAGTGTGTGTTGAAATGATAATATTTTAAATACATTATGTTTGAAATGCAATATGAGAAAGATTTACACCTGTTTCTTTTTGCCTTTCATAGTGTGGCTACTAGAAACTTTAAAATTAAGTGTCTAAAAAATAAAACAAATCTGGGTGTGGTGGTGCTTGCCTGTAATCCCAGCAACTTGGGAGGCAGAGGCAGGAAGATTGCAAGTTCAAAACCAGCCTCAGCAAAAGCAAGTCTTGCTAAGCAACTCAGTGAGACCCTGTCTCTAAATAAAGTAGAGGGATGTGACTCAATGGTCAAGTGTCCCTGTGTTCAATCCCCATTATCCCACCCCCACCCTCCAAAAATAAAATAAGATAAATTAAAATTACATGGGTGGCTGTCATGATATTGCCATCAGATAGAACTGTCTTGTTTTGGGGGCTGGTCACCTTAGTGTATGCAATTGTCAAAACTCATGAACTGAAAGCCTAAAATCTGTGCATTTTATTGTGTGTTAATTATAGTTCAATTTTAAAATGGCACACAAAAGGCTCCCCCCACTTGACTAATTTTATGGTGTCAGAGATCAGGGGCACACAGGGTCAGTGACTGGGAGGGGAGTGAGGGGAGATGGAAGGTTCTTTTTCTTTCTGTGAGTTTTACTTTAAAATTGAATTTGGCTTTACAGCATAGCTAAGGAGTATGTTTAGTCCCCTGAATTTAAGGGGAAATTTTATGCAGAACCACCAGCTAATTAGTGTGCGGCCCTGGGAGTCCTTATGTTTTATAAGCAAGGAGGTTTCACAGTTCCAGGACTGGTTTCCCTAACCCTGCCCTCTCTTGTGTGTGTGTGTGTGTGTGTGTGTGTGTGTGTGTGTGTGTGTGTGTGTGGCGGGGGACCTGGCCCAGTGATGGCTCAGATTACACCTCCCTGAAGTGGCCTTTGCTCTAAAGCTGCCTCACCCTTCCCTCAGACCCTGCCCTCAGGGAAAAGCCCTGCACCAGGTCTGGGTTCCACCCCGTTCTCTGGGAAGCAAAGTCTTTTGACCAGAAGAGGCCTTCTGCCTGCTGGCCATCTGGTGACATGAAGAACAGGATGTCTGAACCATAGGTGATGGGGTGAGGGAGTACCATGACAGAGGTCCACACGTCCTACCTAGAGTGGCCACGGCTCTGGCTGGTCCACACAGACACATGAGGGGTTTCCCTCTTTAAGTGTAGAAGGACAGGAAGTGGTGGGGGCAGTGCCATAAGGGGGGTGGGGGTCTTGAGCCAAAGGGAGTGGCCAGCAGAACCAGAAGTAGAATGTGGATCAGCCTTGGCTCAGTCCCCCTCCACATCCTTCTTCGAAAGGGTCAGACCCTGGGACGCAGCTTGGCAGCAAATGGAGAGAACCACCAAGGAGCAGAGGTGAAGGTTCCAGGTAGTGGTCGGACACCGACCTGTACAAGTTAACTCTTTTCTCTAAACCTGTTTCCTCTTTTTCGAAATGGAGATGACGAAACTGGCTATGAAGGGTCATTGGGGAGTTGGTAAAGGGCACTGTTGGCTCTGGTGGTGGTTCTAATTCTGGTAGGAATTACTCGGCTAGTGACTGTTGAGACAAAGGACAGAATGAGGCCTGGGGGTCAGGGAGGTGAGTGCTGTGGGGGAGGAAGGGGAGGTCCTAAATGGCACTCCAATGCCCCAGGAGGCCAGAGGCTGACAGGAAGCTGGCTCTCAAGGTTACTTGTTCTAGGATGGGTTCCTCAGTGGCAGATCCTGGATTCATGTGACAGTGAACATCTTCAGGATATTGGGGAGTAGAACTAGTAAGAGAAGGAGGCCAATGGGAGACCCCATGTCAGCAAAGCTACAAAACTCCATCTCAGTAACTCCAAGATGGCCCCCCACCAACCTTCCCTCCTGGTACTTACAACCTTGAGCAGGTCCCCCCTCACTTTGGATAGGGTGAACCTGTGTAGCAATAGCATATTGTGGAAAAGATGGAATGAGATTTCCATGGCTGGGTAACAGGAGACATTACTCTCACTGGGAGAAGCCAGCCACCATGACGATGCCCAAGCTGACTGTGGAGAGGCCCTTGTAGTAGAGAACTGAAGCCTCCTGCCAATATCCACCCTGACTCTTGGGCCTCATGAGGACACCATCTCCAGGGCAGATCCTCTACCCATCCTAGTTGGCCTTCTGGTGAAGCAGCGCCCCCTGGTGTCCTGACTGCAAACCCACAGAGACTGAACCAGAATCACCCAGCAGGGAAACCCCCAAATTCCCAACCACAGACACTGTGTATAACAATGAATGTTTGGGTCATTTAGAACTACTAGACTTTAAGTCAACTTATTACATAGCAACAGAGTGCCCATAAAGTCACTCAGACGCAATCCCCTGGCTCTCTGTGGCTGGAAAGGTGCTAGCCACCGAGATCAGAAGGCAACGGGGGTCTACATGAGTGTCAAGGGAAAGGCATGTGGGGGCAGTCAGGGAAGCCCTGATAACATCTGCCACAGGAACAAGCCTGGCAGCGTTGGGAGCATTGGGTGGGGTGCCCAGGATAAATGACTGAAATATCACCAACCTGTGGGAAGTAGCAGCTGGTATTGTTTGGCATTATAACATGATAAATGGGAATGGAATGAGCCAGAGCCAGCATGAGGGTACTGGTGCCTACTGCTGGGGTCAATGGCTCAGAGCAGACCTCGTCTTCTGGAACCAACACCCTTATCCTGTTCACACTGCGTATGCGGCAGAGCCAGGGCAAGATGCATCCTCATCATCCCCCTGCCTCTCCCGTTCGTGCATCAACCACATTGAAAGACTCCAATCAGCTCCCTGGGAACCAGGAAGGGCTCCAACCAGCGAGTGAGGAAGGAGAAATGTTGGCTCCTTGGCTGGTATTTCCTGATGGCCCCGAGTACCCTGTCTTGAAACTCCTCTGGCTGCCAGTCCCTCGACCTGCCTCTTTGCTGACTTCTTCTGGCACCTCTTGGTCCACAGAATCACTCCCCCACCTGCTGAATTCGCTGGGGTCTGCAGGACAGTGTGCGGGACCTGGAGATGCGGATGTTCCCTGAATTTACTCGCTTGATGAGTTCAGAGCTCCCTTGCTTCCCATTTGTTCAACTCTGGGGGACATCACCCACATGGCTTCCCACCCTAGTCTCCCTTATGGCAGCATTAATTTCCAAAACAGATGCATGCATCCCCAGGGCTCAGAGTCCTAGAAGGGCCTTCTGGAACTGTGGAGCTTGGGAACAGGGATGGGCTTTGGATCTCAGAGGTAGCATACCGCCTCCCAGCCCAGACCTGTGGCTTTCTTCACGTAGCGCACTCTATTGATTTCTATTTCATAATGACAGGTGCAGTTCTTGGGTCCTTTCTCTGATGGGCCCAAGCTGTCTGTCAAGTGGGAGAGGCAGGGCAGGGGAAAAGCATTATTATTCCAAAGCACAGTCATTAGATTAATAGTAAGCTCCAGCAACACCATTAATGTGGGGGGATCAATGAGATGACAGGCGAGGCTGCCTTCTGATAAGTTGCTGCTTCCCAAGCATGTGCCCTATTTATAGATCATACGTGCTTACTCCAGCCTCGTATCTTTCTTCCCTTGAGCTCTCCCAAGTGAACTGATTATCTTCTTCAAGGCTGCGTGTCTGCAACATACACCACGGGCACCATGATACTCTATCTTTGTGCCATCTTCTTCAACCTGCCCATCAGGAAAATGAGACAAAACTCTGCTGTTTTTGTGCTGAAACAAAGACATGCTGCACACCTTTTCCAAGAGAAACTTTTATCTCAGCACCATCAATCTTTCCCTGCAATTTAGGAGAATAAAAACTTGAAGGCCACGGAGATGGTAAACTCTAGGCATCCTTTCCCCAAGAGGATTTCCCTGTGCCCTTCTCTGCTGACATTTAGCTTTCCCAACTCATAGCTTGTCAGCAACATGACGAGTCTGATGTCTTTAATTTTTATCGTCTAGATTTATGATTCAGAGTGTGTGGGGGGCAGCTCCTCTCTGGAGGGCAATCCTTTCTGAATGTAAAGAAATGATCCTCTGGTTTGATGGCAGAGAGAGTCGAGGGTGGTGGTATTAGGGACACACAAGGCAGTCACTAACAGCTGTTGGGGAATCTTAGGCATGGTGTGAAATGGGGAACAGACAAAGAGGAGACTGATTCATGAGATGCCCAGCGTCTAAGAGCGATCTGACCAGCGTCGAGAGACTCCTTGGAGCCAAAGTATCCGCTCCTGTGTGCTGGTCAACACCTCCTCCACTGGGAACTGGGAATTCCCTCCTGCTTACTGTCTTCTTCTGAACCCCAGGCTTCATCCGTCCCTTGCCCTACACCATCTTGCTTTGGACCCTGCCAACATCTGAGCTCATGTATCACCTACTGGTTATTTTTCTGATTTTAGCCTCCCCTGGTCCTTTGGACTTGAAGCTTCTATAGGACTCCATGATCAATTTACATCAGCTTCCTTCTTGAGCCACTAAGTCATACATTCCCCCGCCCCCCACCCTTTCTGTGCCTTACCCAGGGATTCCTGCTTTCCCCAGGCATGTGAGGAAGATGTGGACCGAGAGATCCAGGATAGAGTCAGAACAGATTAGAGCCACCTCTGGCTCCGCCGGCTCCTCTTTTTTCTAGGGTGTTATCTGTCTCCTGCTATCCTTCAATAACTTTATGTTTGTAAATGTAGCATTTCTGGAAGCCTGTTCCTCCACCCCCACCGCTGGTTTTATATCAGCAACGTTTCTATTCTGATGGCTTATGGTGTACCCCATACCAATTTTTTTTTCCAGCTTCTGGATCAGAAATCTGGGTTTTCCATGGATGGCCTGTTAAAATATAACTTTTGATTTAAATTACACAACTCATCACCAAATATGCCAAGCCATGACAATTCATAGGGGTAAAGCTTGGGCACATAGCTCATAAATTCCTAACTGTTATGACTTCCATTCTCCCCCTTTGAGAATTTAAGATTGAAGACCTTATAAAACTGGAAACAATCTGCATGCCCAACGGTGGGGGATGGGAGAGGAAATGGACCAGTCACGCTAAGTGCTTAATTGTGTTTGCAAAGACCCTAAGAGACTACACTCACTGTGGAGGTCGGGGGTAGGGGCAGCTGCAAAGGCAGACTTTCTGTGCCCAGCAGCTTGGGGTGGATACTGGCATTGCTGAGAGGGAGAAAGCCCTCATTTCTTGGGCTAAGGGTTGCCAGACCAAATTTGGATGTTAGATAAGTAACAATACCTTTTTTAGTTTTTTTTCCCCTAAATCTTTATTTACTTTTTCTGGCAACCCTAACTGGATCCCTGATTTATCAGAAGAAAAATTTGGGTTAGGATTTAACACGTCCCTGAAAAGAGGGAGAGAGAGAGACAGAAACACAGAGAGAGAGAGATCAGAGACAGAGAGAGAAAGAGAGAGAGAGAGAGTTGGAGAGACAGAAAGACAGAGATAAGGGAGACAAAGAGAGAGAGATTAGAGACAGAGAGGGAGACAGGAACAGAGAGAGACACAGGAAAGCCGAGACAGATGACGGAGGGCTTCCTTACACATATCTCCCCTGAGCACAAAGCCCCACCAGCACCGCATTCTCCAACCATGAGGCTTCTCTGCCACCTGGTTTCCATCTCTCCCTTGCTCTCCCCTCGCCTATTTGCCTGGAATTTGCATGTAATGAGCCCCATCCCGGCTCCCTGGCATGGGCTGGTTCCAACAATGCTCCAACAGCCTCCGACAGAACCCTGCAGAGCTCCATCCCGAGAGCGACTGGCAGAACCTGACAGTTTCTAAACAACATCTGAACACAATTTTGGAAGCTGGTTTCATTACATCCTAACTTCTTTTTTGTTGTTGTTGTTGTTTGGGGGGAAAGGGTCCAATGACATTTATCTTGTATTAAATAGGAGCTGGTTTCCTCCTCAATATTTATTCTTGGGTGAACTGGCATGGAAAGAAATTTCTAGATCTTATGAAATAGAATTCTGGGGGTCCTGGTGCCCACACTTGTGAGGGGTGATGACAAAGCCTCCATGATGTGGTGTTCCCCAGGGATATGGGACTTTGAAAGGTTTTATTTACTAAGTTGTATTTATTAAGAAATGTTGAAAAAAAGTTATTACTTGAAAATACACAACAGGCCATCAGCACTTCCTCTAGGAGGAGCTAACTAGCGCTTCTCAGGGAGTGGATTCGATTCTGGGCCAGGCAAAGAGGCTCTATCTTAATTGGCCTAACTGCTGGTGACCTCTGTACCTGTGCAGGTGACCCCATTGGGCTTTAGGAAATACGGAAGCAAGACAGACTTCACCACTGCCTGCAAGATGCTGGGGCCAAGTCAGGCTCGGGGTGGAAATTGTCAGTTACTCTGGAAGGGAGGCGCTCTTGGGGAAAAAAATTAAAAAACTGAAGATCCCGAGTTATTCGAGGGATGGAGAACTTGAGACTTCCAACAAGAAGCACACTCTTTTGGTACAACTCAGTGATTGTGTTTTAAAGTTTGACATCCAACTGCCTGGCTTCAAATCTCAGATCTGCCACTCATTGGTCATGCAACTCTGACCTCACTGAGCCTCTGTAAAATGGGGCTGATAACCGCACAACTTGCAGGTGGATGCAAAGAATGTAAGGCCCAACTCAGAGACAGTACCCTGTCTATTTCCACTTCTGACTGGTGTCACCTACATAACATCAAATTATAAGGCTGCCAACCAGTCCCAGAGTTAGACACATTCTCTTGGAGGGAGGGCAGGTGTTCTTAAAACTTCCTCCCAGGAAGATTCCATTAAGACTCCCCTCTAAGGTCTGATTTGAGTCATATGGACCAGATCTGAACCAATAAGAGCCCAGAGAATGAGATTACATTGGTCACACCAGGCTCAAGATAATTATCCCTTCTCAAAAGCCAGAGGTGGAGTTAGCCCTGAAGAATACCAGGAGACTTCACAGGGGAGTCATGAGAGTCCAGGAAGATAATAGCTGCAAAGTGCCAGGTAGGCAGTGAGCACTCCCTGGTATCCCAGTGGAATCTGGTTAACCTGCTATCTTGCAAAAATCTTCATTATCCTGAAAGGGTTCACGTCCACACCTGTCCATCAGCACCGTCCTAAACACTATCATTAACCAAATGCTGGCACCATCTCAATCTAATCCTTGGAACAATTTAGAAGCAGCACTTCACTAGGTGCCTAGCCCCCAAATATTCTCCCCCCTGTTCCTTGCTATACAGAACCCCAAGATTATGTTTAACATGGCAAGGTATTAAGTTTTTAAAAATCTGCATTGATTAAAAAAAAATCCACTCTTCCTTTTTGTCATGAGCATCTCAAATTAGGAAACCATAGGAGACAGAAGTAAAATGTCCTATGAAATGAAAGAAACAAAAAGCATGTACTACCTGCCTCCTTTGTAGCTAGAAATGATCACGTGACACATTCCGGCCAATGGGATGAGAGAAAGTGCGAGAGACTTCTGGGAAATTTTTGCTTCCCGAAGATGGGCTCCATTTACTCCTCCTTGATGCTTCTTTCCTCTTCCTTCCACCTGTAATGTGGACAAGAAGCTGTTGAAGAGTAACTCTATCATGACCACATAAATGGAAGTCAACCACTAAAAATGATGGAGCAAACAGGGGACATTGAGAATATGGTGGAACAAGTAGCCAGGCTGGCTACCCCCAGTGCTTGAGGCGCTGAGGTTGGGTTTCTGCTACATACAAGTGAGTACATCACCTAACAGGATTGCTAGACAAGGTGACCCCCTGGGTAGGTGGGGAAACTGAGGCCGAGAGAGGTGGAGCCTTTACCTCCTGTCTGGAATTCAAAGAGGCTCCCAGAGCAAGTGCTCCTGACTTTAAAAAGGGCAGACACCCTGACACAGGCAGCCACACCGGTGAACCCTGAGGACATGATGCTGAGTGGAAGAAGCCAGATACCAAAAGACACCTGTATGAGCTCTGTCGAGCTGTCAGATTCATGGAGACAGACAGTGGCATGGGGCATGCCAGGCCCTGGGGGAAGGGAATGGGAAGTGAGCGTCTAATGGGGTCAGAATTTGAGTTTGGGAAGGTGAAAAAGTTCTGGAGGTGGATGATGGTGGTGGTTGCACAGCAGGTGGATGTGCTTAACGCCACTGAACCGCGCTAACAATGGTTTAGATGGGGTGCTGGGATTCGCTCAGTGGTAGAGCACTTGCCAAGCGTGTTTGAGGTTGTGGGTGAGATCTCCAGCACCACACACACACAAAATCATGTCAACAATGCTTAAGATGGTAAATTTTATGTTATGTGGAATTTACCTTACTCAAGTGTACTTTAAAATGGCTAAAATGATAACGTTTGCTTTATGTATACTTTACTATAATAAAAATGTAGGGCCAGGCACGGTTGGTGGTATATGCCAGTAATCCCAGCGGCTCAGAAGGCTGAGAGAAGAGGATTGTGAGTCCAAAGCCAGCCTCAGCAACTTAGTGAGGGACTAAGCAACTCAGTGAGACCCTGTCTCTAAATAAAATACAAAAATGGGTTGGGGATATAGCTCAGTGGTTAAGGGCCCCTGAGTACAATCCCTGGTACCCCCGCTAAAAAAGTAGAGGGGCTGGGGATATGGCTCAAGTGGTAGTGCACTTGCCTGGCATGCGCAGGGTGCTGGGTTCGATCCTCAGCACCACATAAAATAGAATAAAGATGTTGTGTCCACCGAAAAACTAAAATAAATAAATAAATACATTTTTTTAAGTAGAAAAAATTTACCCAAAACACAAAATTTTAAAAACCCAATGCTTCCTCCAGTATCTGCCTCGCAGAACAAGTGTGAGCCTTTTGGTCTCCATCTTGCAAAGAACTCGAACTCCCCTTCCTGATTCTGCTCTCAGCCCAGGGTCTCTCATTCCAGCTGAGCCTCAGGGTAACCGGCTGAGTGTAAGCAGAGGCTTCTACTATAGGGCTGGCACCTGCCTGTGGGAGGACTGGGGACAGACACTGTCCTCCACTTGCAGAGGAAAAGGTCACATTTCTTGTGTCTTGGGAGTCAGAACAATACAGGCCAAGTCGGCTCATCTGCAGTGGGGACCAGTGGCAACCGCTGGCCAACAGAGCCAGGCAGAAACTTACTCCTTCTTGGACAAGCTGTTTCCAGAGCGCATACATTAACATTCAAGACTCCCCTAAAACATTCACAGTGTCACCAGGGTCCTGATTTTGGGAGATGCTCTTCCTTTCCCTAAGTGAAAATGTCACTGCTCTGCTTCCTGGTCACAGCGCACAGCTCCAGTCTCCTCTGCCTGGCGTCGCCTGGCATCCTAATCAGATTAAAGGGTTTGCACACCTTCCCTTCTCAGCCGCGAGTCCTCCTTCTGTGGATGTGAGGGCTCAAGCTGGGAGTCACTGAGTCCCCTCTTTGGGAAGGTACTTACAGAAGGGTAAACAAAGACAGTTTCTCTCTCTGGTATTTAGGGCAACTCTCTCTAGCATTAAGATAAGTGGAGAAAGAGCCCAAGGTTCCTGATCCTGTCTCTCCCTAGGGTTCCCTGGGGAAAATTGACAAATGCTGAGGCCTAGGCTACAGCCATGACCAATTAAATGACAAACTTCTGAGGACAAATCCCAGGCATTATTATTCTTAAAGTTCCCCAGGTGAGTCCCATGTGCAGCCAAATATTTAAAACCAGTGTTTGGAATCCTCACCACTCACTGTGGTCCACGGATCGGCAGCCTCGGCCTCACCTCAGCCTCTCAGGTGCTGCCCCAACCTCCTGAATCACAGGGATCCCCTGAATTAGAACTGCACATCGACAAGATCTAAGTGGGCCACGTGCACATTGGAGTTTGGGAAGCACTGGATTAGGTCGCCATCACTAGGAATCTCAATCATCCTGACGGTTCCAATTCAGTGCTCTCAACTCTCGTCACTTTCTCTGCATCCTCCCACCTTTGGAGAAACATGGACCAGTGACGGCAGCCATCCTTGGGGTGGTACGGTGGCCCAAAGTCAACTCTGATGTCCACACCATTACATGACAGTGTTGCTTGTATACAGAGCTTGATGACTTTTCTAGTACCTCATGCTGTGTGTCGGGCCAGTGGCTGCCATGACAGTAAAGTATAATGATCATAGTTACATGGTTGACAGTCTGCTGTGTGCCTCCCACTTGGCAATAGAGGGCTTCATTTGACCCTTTTGGTAAGCGTCCATGTCATTGTCCCCAACTTACAGAGGAGGTAGCAGAGACTCAGAGTGATGGCACCTGTTTCCTGAGTGGGGAAGAAGTGTAGGTGGTTAAATGGCTACTTTCCTTTTGCCCCATGAAGCCTCACGAGAGGATGGGAAAAGAGCAGAGGAAGTGAGGGGAAGAAGGTAAGAAAGGAAGGGGGCCAGGGAGCAGTGAGCCCTGTTCAATAAGAGACAGTGAGGGGGTTCGGGTTCTCCCTCACCAGTGACAATACCCCAGGGGTTTGTTGGCTCATCTGCAAGGTCCAAGGTAGCTGGGCCTCCAGGGACAGTGTCTTCCTATCTTTTTCTCCAGGTCTCAGCTCTGCTCTTCTCTGTGTACTTCTTTCCCAGCAAAACTTTCCTGACAGTGGCACAGCGGCCTACCCACCAGGCCAGGCTGGTGCCTGTGTGCCCACTGACCCAGAGCACTAACTCTCCACTGCTCTGCTGAGACTGTCTCGTTGACAGTGGTGGGCAGGCTCTGAAAGTGGAGGTTAGAAAACACATGTTCCAAAGACCTGGAGGTGAATTTCTCCAAGGAGAATCAGGGTGCTATTATCAACATGGAGGGAAGGGTCCAGGAGGGTCGTTCAGTAGGCTAGGAAAGGGATACAGGAGGACAGGAATGATGGTGGAACTAGACATTCCAAGATCATCCCTCCAGCTCTACTTCCCCCTCCTCCCTTCTGGACCAAGGTTGATTTCTGTGGATCATATATGGAATTCTTCTCTCTCTCTCTCTCTTTAGTACCAGGGTTTGAACCCAGGGTGCTTAACTACTTAGCCACACACTTTTTATTTTTATTTTGAGACAGGGTCTCACTACGTTGCTTAGGGCCTTGCTAAGTTGCTGAGGCTGACCTCACACTTGCAATCCCCCTGCCTCAGCCTCCTGAATCATGACAGTCATGCATGACAGTCATGCATCAACATGCGCAGCAGCATTCCTTTCTTTTCTGCAGCCTTATTTAGGCATAATTTGTACACCAGGAAGTTCCCCCACCACGTTTGTATTCTTCATGATTCTTTGTAATTGTATAGCACAATGAAACTACCACCATAACTCAATTTCAGAACACTTCCATCACTCTGCCCCCAAATTCACTTGAATCTGTTTTCAGTGGTTCTAAACAATATTCAGCTTTTCTCCTTTCTGGACATTTCATATAAATGGAATTTCACAATGTATGGTATACTCTGTCTGGCTTCTTTCACTTAGCATAATGCTCTTGAGGCTCATCCGTGCAGTAGCATGTGTCTGTACCTCGATGCTTTTTGTTGATGCCTGGCATTCCATCATATGATAAACCACATTTTGTTTATTTGTTTAGCAGTTGATGGGCAATTGGATTGTTTGCAGCCTGGGGCAGCTATAAATAAAGCTGCTGTGAACACTTGTGCACACATTTTTGTGAACATGTTTTCAGTTTTCCTGGATAGATTCTAGGAATGGAATTGTTGCATCATATGGTAAATGTATGTCTAGTCTTTTAAAAAACTGCTGAACTGTTTCCCAAACCTATGGTGCCAGTTTACATTTTCACTGGCAATGAAGGAGAGTTCCAATTTTTCTACATCCTCATCCATACTTCGTGTTGTCTGATCTTTAAAAGTTCTAGCCACTTAACTTGGCATGTGGTGGTATCTCATGGTTTAAATTTGCATTTCACTAATGACTAATAATGGTGGGTGGCTTTCATGTGCTTTTTAGTCACTTGTATGTCTTCTTTAGTGATATTTCCATTTACATTTTTTTGCTCGTTTTTAAAATTTGGTTTGTTTGCCTTCTTTATTAGCTTTAAAAAATTAAAAATTATTTATCTATCCTGGATGTAAATTCTTCATCAGATATGTGACTGGCAAATATTTTCTCCTTGTCTGTACCCTGTCTCATTTTCATAATGGTGTCTTGAATTCCGGCCCCAGAAACTCTAAGACCAGTTAAATATTTTTAATTTTAAGGATGACTAGTTTATAATTGGCTGATACTTTTGGTATTATGTCTAAAAACCTTGGGGGAGGGATAGTGGGTGCTGGGGATTTAAACCAGGGGCAATATGCCGCTGAGTTACATTTCCAACCCTTTTTATTTTTTATTTTGAGACAGGGTCTCAATAAATTGCGTAGGGCCTCGCTCAGTAAGCTTCTGAAGCTGGCCTCAAACTTTCAATCCTCCTATCTCAGTCTCCTGAGCCGCTGGGATTACAGGTGTGTGCCCCTGTGCCCAATTCTAAGAACGTTTTGCTTAACCCAAAACCATGAAAATTTTCTCCTAGAACTTCTTTGAGAGGTTTTACAATTGTAGCTCTTATCTGTAGGCTTGTTGATCCATTTTGAGCTTTTTTTTTTTTTTCCTCTTAGGTGGTGCTGGGGATTGAACCCAGGGCCTCATGCATGCTAAGCCGGGGCTGCTCTACCACTGAGCTATATCTGTATCTGGTCTAGGCTCATTGTTTGGGCATACGAATATCAAATTATTAAAACACCGCTTTTATAAACACTGTCCTCCCATTGAATAGTCTTGGCATCTGTCCAAAATCAGTTGATTGTTAGAAAAAAAAAGTCAGTTGATTATATATAAGGTTATACCTATTTTGTGTTCTTTTTTTTTTTTTTTTTTTTTTTTTTAGCAAGACTGGGGATCTGTCTTCTTTACTGTAGCTTTTTAGTGAGTTTTGAAATTTGGGTAGCATAAGCCCTCCAACTTTGTCTTCCTTTCTCCAAATTGTTTTGGCAATTGTAAGTCTTTTGCATTTCCATGTACATCTTAGGACCAGCTTGTTACTTTCTCTGAAAAGGCCAGCTGGGATTTCAATAGGGATTGCATTGCATCTAAGATCCATTTGGGGAGATTGACATCTTAAGACTGCTAAATCTTCCAGCCCATTAATATGGGCTATTGCGCTGTTTATTTTCATTTCCTTTAACTTCTTTCAGTCATGCTTCGTAGTTTTTCAGGGTAGAAATACTATCCTCTTTTCTTGTTAAATTCATTCCGGAGTGTCTTATTCTTTTTGATGCTATTGTGAATGCAGTTTTAAAATAATTATTCTCAAATTGTTCGTTACTAGTATAGAAATTTCAACTGACTTTTGAATATTGATCTTACATCCTGAAAACTTGCTAAATTTATTAGTTCTAGGAGGGTGTGTGTGTGTGTGTGTGTGTGTTTCTTAGGATTTTCTACATATGAAATGATACCATCTGTGAATAAAAAGTCTTGCTTCTTCCCTTTCCTTCGGGACATTTTTTTTCCCTTTACTTCTCTGGCTAGAATTTCCAGCATGCTGCTGAGTGGTACTGGGGAGATGGGAGCTCTCTGCTTCGTTTCCAAGTGCTCAGTCTCTGCCGTGGAGTCTGATGCCAGCTATTGCACTTCGTCAGGTGGAGAAAGCTCTCGTACATTCCTAGTTTGTGGATGGCTTTTTCATGAATGAGTGCTGGATTCTGTCAATCGCCTTTTGTACGTCTATAGAGAGGATTCGCCATCTGTTGCCTGCTAGAATCCTGACTGACAAAAAGGCTCATTGCAAAGGACCTGTGATGGTGCTGGGTTCCCTCATCCTGTTTGATGAATGATTTTGTTGACGTGGTGCCTGTTCTCCCAACTTTTTGGTTTTTTAGAGATGTGGTTTTAAAATATGGCCACAAATAAATTTGAGACTCCTTCCTTCAAAAGTGGAGTCTTATTCTTTTCTTTCTGAACATGGACTGGACTTAGTAACTCACTTCTAATGAATAGAATGTAGCAGAAATGATAGTATGTGGTTTCTGAGACAGGACACAGTGGACTGGTGGCTTCTGCCTGCCTCCTCTCTAGGGTCACTCACCCCGAGGGAGGCCATTCGCCCTGTTGTGAGAGCATCCAACTAGTGCTACCGAAAGGTCCACAGGGTGAGCCCTCCAAGAGAGATCACTTGGGAAGGTATCCTCAGGCCTTCTGACCACAGGCCCAGCTAACATCTGACCCCAAGCCCATGAGATACTGGGAGCCAGAACCTTCCAGGTGAACTGAATGCCAGTCCCAGAAACTGCAAGACCCTAGTGATTATTGTGCCAAGCCACCATGTGTAGGAGAAATTTGCTATGCAGCAATTGCAAATGAAAGAGACGTTGCTATTTGCAAATTTCAAAACCCTAAAAAAAAAGAAGTTAAATCTGAAGGAACCAGGATTTTAGGATCTGGGGACTCCTGCAAGGATGGGAATCTGTTCTAGGAAGGGGTGCCTCATGAACACTGTACATGGAACACCATGTATCAATGAACATGCACAGAAAAAGAACTGTGGCTATGAGTATCATGCAGTACCCAGTTCACATTCAGTGTCACCTTGTCAAGACGACACTGTCACTTTGTCAAGGTCCTTCCTTCTCTTCCAACATGCCAGGTCTTTGATAATCTGTGTTCTTCTAGAAAGGACTCTGGGGTCATGCTCTCCCAGGACTGACATGCTGATTAAATTTCTGATATGGACACTCATTCACATTTTATCAGCTGCTCTTCCTAGAATGCCAGCCGGGAGGGACTGGCACACTCTGCATTTTGATCACATGGGGTGGGTGATTTGCTTTCTAATTAGAGCTCTCTGCCCGGCCCTTCAGCTGGAACTTTCACCCAGGAGGAAAGATCTGAAGCAATTGTGTCAAAGGTTAAAGAAGCATTTACACAGCAAGTGAGGTCTTGGTTAGCAATGGGAAACAAAGAAGAAGAAAGAAATATTTGCCTCAGGCTTCCATCCTGTACTGTATGATTTGTACAAAGTGGGATGTGAGTTTCTGTTTTCTGGAAAGAGGGCAAGTTGTTGCTGATAAGCAGGAGGTCACCATCCATCTCCATTTGCATGCAAATTAAATCCTGTCTCATCTTCTTCCAAGTGGAAGGAGAGTTGGTCTGTTGTTCTAAGAAGAAACAAACTCTCCTCAAGGCACCTTGTATATTTGTCCAAACTTTTTGCATGTGAGTGACAGAAACCCAATCCCCACTCTCTGTGCTTAAATGAAAAATTTCTTATTTATTTAATCAAACACAAAAGTGGACAAGACTTTAGGTAAATAAAGAAATGCAAATGTCATCTTCTATCTTACTTCTTCTTTTTCTCCAAGTTAATTGCCTTCACTCTCTCCCCACAAGGTTAAACCCATTGGCTGGGGATGGAGCTCAGTGGTAGAATGCTTGCCTAGCATGTTCGAGGCCCTGGGTTCAATTCCCAGCCCTGCAAAAAAGGAGGGGAAAAAAAAGTTTGCAAACAAAGCTAAATCCATGAACAAATTGAATGCATGCCTCATGTCTCTCTGCTGGGACAGAAGGCAGGGCTCTCAAGCTAAGCACGTTAAAACTCAGTGTGAGATCTTGCTCCTGTAACCCCTTCTTCTCTGAGGGTTCCACCCATGGCCTGCTCAACCAGTGGCACAACCAGAAGCCTGACCTTCATCTCAGACCCCTCCATCTTGCCTCCCCACATGGCCCATCAATGCAAACCCGAGGGATCCAGTCAGGACTGGACCCCACCACTCTCTGCCCATGACCACTCCCTAGTCCATGCCATATCCCTCCATTGTGAGTTATGGTGATTGCCTTCTAATAGGCCTCTCTTCCATCTATTTCTGTCTCTTCCTGACATTCTCCCTTTGATTTCCATGGATTTCCTTTAAAAATGCAATTGGATCCCCTCAACACCCTTTTATGGGGGTAACACCCCAAATCCTCTGTGGGGAGACCCCACCCAGCCATCACCCTCCCCCTTCTAGAGTCACTTTTCCTTTTTGCCCTTTGCTCTTCAGCTGCTCTGCTCCTTCCCACTTGGCGGCCTTTACATAGATTATTTCTTCCACCCAGAATGTTCTTTCCTCCTTCTTTACGGACTGCATTCCCCTTCACGCTTCAGGGTTAGCGTGGGGCTTTCAAATAATTCCATGAATTTGTTGGCATTTCTCCCTTCGGAATGGAGACCACCTCACACTACCTCCTTGAGTGCAGGCTGCAATTACAGACTCACTTCTAACAAGCGGAATGCGGTGGAAGCAACAAGTGTGACTTGGGATGCTAGCTCACAGAAGGCATTTATGGCTTCCTCCTTGCTTCCTTTGCTGGAGGACTTGCTCTGGGAGAAGTTAGGATGCTCTGCAGCCCTCTGGAGGAGCACACGTGGTGAGAAACTGAGGCCTCCTGCCCACAGCCATGTGAGTGAGCATGGAGCCTTCAGATTATGTAGCCAAGCTCTTGCAAGACCTTGAGTCAGGTCCACCAAGCTAAGCCACTCTCAAATTCCTGACCCACCGAAACTGAGATAATAAATGTATTTTCTTAGTTGAATCTGCCAAGTTTGGGGTTAATTTGTTACACAGGAACAGACTATGGTTACAGTAATTTCTCACATTGTTTCTCACAGCTGTTACAATAATTTATCGTTAAATTATTCACTGTGGGATTCATTGTTTAGAGATATCTGTTGCAGTCCCCACGTGACCACAGGACCCTGACCTGTGCAAATGCTCAATGAATTGAATTTCCCAAGTTGCACTAGCTGGTGGTGATCCAAGCCTGTGCTGGGAGGCAGGGATGTGCCAGGAAGCCAGACACCTGAGGTCCATTGTTGGGATATCCCTTCCTCTGCAAGACAGAATCATTTCCATAACAGCCTTGCAGTAGATATTATTTGGATTCAGTAAAATATCTCCTGTACACACTAAGATTTGCACAGATCAAACAAAAATATGACACTCCTCAGTTCTCTTTCTGTTCTGATGTTTTAAATGTTAAACAAATAAAATTTAAGTGGTCACAATGAAGGGCAGAATTGAAATAACATGAATTCAGTTTCTTTGTCTTCACAATAACTGTGTAATCATTTATTTTGAATCTACTGTTTAAACACAGAAATACATTATGCACAGGGGTTGGAGATATGTACTGCGCCCCAAGGGAGCCCAACTATTCAGAACCTTGGCGAGCTTCCCCTTTGCTTGAACATGCGCAGCTGAGCCCCTGAGTAAGGATGGGCAGGAATGCTGACTATGTGCCTAAGACTTCTCCAAATCAACCTCCCCATCAAGTGCAAAGTTTACGTAGATGAAAAAAAAATCATACAATGTGCTAACTGGAAGCTATATTATTAGGGCTAGGCGGTAACTGCAGTAAACCAGTGAAAAGATGCGGGGGAGAGGCAGGTGGTATCCCTGGCATTGTGTTGAATTGCTGGCACATGGTGAGAATAAAAAGCAGATTGACTTTTAGTCGGTTTTATTGCTGTTTTAAAATTCTCTGCAGATGAAGCCTCCCTTCCTTATTGCTGCCCCCCACATTGGATGGATCCCTAGGAGAGCCCTGATGTGGGTGCTGTTCTAATCCCGTGACCAGCCACAGCCATCTCCATGGCTCATGCATCATACTGATGGAGCTCAGGCCCCGGATGGCAGAGGCCCTCCCTGAGCAGAGCATGGGCTTGCAAAAAAACGCTTTGGATGTTGTCAGGTGATAGCTCCTTTGCCTACGCAGAGTCTTTAAAACGCATTTAAATATTTCAAATAGTCTCTAAATTTTTTAGAATTCATAAATTTGGAACAGTAACAAGATCATAAAAGAAAAAGCTCGCTCCCAACCAATAGGAAACAGAACTGACTTATTTATATGTTTATCATTTATTTCCATTTCCCACCTGGATATTCCCTGGAGATTTGATTTCTTGTTTCCTGGAGAATCTAAAGACAGAAAGCAGAACTTGGTGTTAAATAATCTTTACTTTACACCTGTTCAAACTACCTGCAAGACACTAGTCATTTGTCGTTATGCACAAACATCAATCCAGGGAACATGAAATTTTAACTATCAATAAATATTCCAACATCCGCACACATGGAGCATCTAATTCCAGCATCAAAATGCAGATAGGCATGAATAGATATTTGGATTTATGACAAAAGGAACCTCATCTGGAAGCCCCTCCCAGAAAGGTCTGGCAGGGTGGGTGTAAAATATTTGGGATGGTGCCTGTATCCTTCTGCCCATTTCTACCAAGTCAGTCCTATAATCTTGTTTAATTAATAATAAACATAGCAGGATGTTTTTTCATTTGAATTATGTTTGAAATGAGATGGCTGGGTGCTTCTTATAAAAATGCTTTGAGAAATAAACCATGTCAGAAATGAGTGATTTATTATCACTCAGAATGCTGGCAGGGGAAATCTCAGAAGAGCAGAGAATTGATGTTGCTTCCTGCCGGCTCTTCTATTGCAGAGCCAGTCCAATTTGCTTTCTTCCTGGGCCCATCATGGGGCAGCTAGCTCTTGCATAAGGCACTCCTCTCTCCTGTCTCAAGATTCCTTTTTTTCTTTCACCTGGACTCTTCCCAGACCTCCTTCGTGGTGCTGAGCTAGGCAGGGTAGAAAGAAAGCTAGATCCTCTGGACCCTCCCCAGTGTTCATGCTGTCTTCTCCAGGCTGCCAAAGTCCACAGCCGGGAAAATGGAGCTCTCAATTTCTGGAAGACATGGCATCACATGGTGAAATGTTTGCAGTTTGAGTTTGGTGAGCTCCTGGGCCAAGGTTCCTGAGCAGATTCTGCCCAAATCAGAGGGCAGCTCTGCTTACAATAATTTGCTCCGTTAGGAGTGTGAGAAATCACTTATAGGACACTGAGTATGTGCTTGCACTGTTCTAAATCCTTTCCATGCATGGTCACAGCTGATCCTCACAACAACTGATATGAATAGCATCCCCATTTTACAGATAAAACAACCAAGGCACACAGCAAGCAAGTGGCCATGCCAGGAAAGAAATCCAGTCTGATTTGAGCCTGCACTCTTAACCCTTTTAATGTACCATTTATCAATGTTCACTGAACATTATACACCAAGCCACATTCATTCCCTTTGCTACGTTTCTGTAGTTCCAACAGAGAGAGCCAAAGGATACCAATATGGACACATACCCCTGCCCCCATCCGGTTGTTGGCAAGGAGGAGGAAAGCTGGGTGAGGTTAAACTTGGGAGAGGACTGGTGAGAGGGGCTTTCATGCCACAGGGATGGGAGGGCACGTTGATCCAGCTTTTCTGGAGCGCAGTCTCGAAGTGTCCTGTGAAGTTGAAAATGTGCAAACCCACAATCTAGATGTGACCTGTATCTGTGAACAGGAGATGTGGTTAGGATGCTCTTGTTTGCAAAAGGGAAACGACAGAGACTGCCTAAATGTCCATCAGCAGGGGAGAGATGGACAAGACCCAGGTGGTCAAACCACAGACTTCTATCAGCAATCAAAAGGAAGAAATTAGACGTGTAAAGAGCAATACAGGTTATCACCCAAGGTATTGAGTGAAACAAAGCAAGTTTTAGGAACTTTAAAACAGCCCAGGCAAGAATATTATAAATCGTTCATGTATGTGCCCATCAGAGGGTGAAGGCTCTTAAGGTGGCCTGAAGACATGATCCCCATTCAAGAAGGAAAGAGGATCCCGGGCTTGGTGGCACACACCTGTATTCCCAGTGGCTGGGAAGGCTGAGGCAGGAGGATCCTGAGTTTAAAGCCAGCCTCAGCAAATTAGCAAGGCCCTGTCTTAAAATAAAAAAAATTAAAAGAGGCTAGGGCTGTGGCTCAGTGGTAGAGCATTTGCCTAGCATGTGTAAGGCACTGGTTTGGATCCTTAGCACCATAGAAATAAATAAAATTAAGATACTGTGTCCATCTACAACTAAGACAATATGTATTTAAAAATAAATAAATAAAATAAAAGAGAGAGAAAGAGGAGGAAGTGGTCCCACAAGTGGGTCTGTAAGGGACAAAACCTGATCTGTCACTTTCATTCATTTTAAATGTTAAAAACCTCAAAAGGGAAAATGTTGGCTTTTGTCCATTTTGGGTGGTGGGAACCTGGGAATTTGCTCTGTTATTTTCTGGACTTTTCTGTGTTTAAAATATCTCTAAAATATAACAGCCCACAGGAAACTACGTGCTGAACTCACACGGTCCTCTCCTTCAAAGAGCAGAGAGCTACTTGGAAGATGGAAGAGCTACCGCAGATGGAAGCCATCTCCTTAAACCAGAGATCTTCTTGCCCACGCACTTCCCTGGCGGGCAGTGTTGAGTACAGAAAGAGCTGGCAGGTTCAACAGTTGCAACGGGGAGACCTTTTAAAAAAAAATCTGGACATTGTAGACATTATTGATTAACATATACATGGAGGCACATGAATGCGGATGAGGGGTAAAAAGCAACTCAATCAATAGATGCTTTCCTTCTGTTCCTGACCTTAGATAATGTGTGTGCTGATTAAGGGTCTTGTCACTTATTTTTTTTAAAGCAATGTTAAATATTAATTATGAGTCATAGCTTGCCCCCAGGATGGGTCACCATCCACTTCTCTCAGGGCTCTCCTGGGGCTCCCAAAGCATCCCACCCCCATCCTACCACTTGGAAAGCAGATTTAAATTAGAAGTCACCAGGATTCTTGTTCTCTCCATAAGACTAACTGCGGACAGGACAATTATGGAAACAGAATTCATTGTTCGAATAGGCTGAGCTCATAATATTAGTGTGGATTTAAAAAAATTTTTTTTTCTTGGCCAGGAATTAAAAATAGCTCCTTCTCTCTCCCCTGTCCCCCACCTTCTCTTTCTCTCTCTTGCCAGATTTAGAATCTGAGGAACCTTGATAGGTTACCTCCTAGTTAGTATTCCTCTGGCAACCTCACAATTGCAGCATGCTTGAGAATTATTTTATTTTAAATACGAGTTCTTTACCATATTCTTGCAAGGGAGTTCCAAGTTCTAAGCTTAGTTTTAAATTCAAGGAGACAGATCCTGGAGACAAGGGGCCTACCCAAGGAGTCTGGAAGACTGATTTGGAGATGCCATCCAAACTCTGGGGTCCTTGCCCCAAAGTCTGAGTGCTAACACACAGAGGAAATTCAGTCCTTTCCGTCATCACCCTCTGGATGCTTCTCTGCCACCTTAGAATAAAAAAATGAAAATATTCAAATAAGGATTTTTGTTGGTGTGTGTCAGGGATTGAACCCAGAGGGCTTAACCACTGAGCCACATCCCCACCCTTTCTATTTTTTATTTAGGGACAGGGTCTCACTAAATTTCTTAGGGCTTTGCTAAATTGCTGAGTCTGACTTTGAACTTGCGATCCTCCTGCCTCAGTCTCCCATGTTGCTGGGATTACAGGCGTGTGCCACCACACCTGGCTAAATAGGGATCTTTAATCCCACTGTTTTAAATATATGTGGCACCAAGGCCCACGGGAATGCCCAGCCAGGAGCTAAACTCAGGCATCCTAATGCCCTGCCTAGGGTTCTTACCACTTCTTCTTCTCCATCTTAGGTGGAACCGTGTCCTCTCCAGATTCATGTCCATCTGCAATCCCAGAATGTGACCTTAGTTGGAAATAGGTTTCTGTAAGTGTAATTTGCCAAAATGAGATCATAGTCACTGCCTAAAGTTGCAGCCACTTTTTGCTTGACAGCTCCTACCCGGGTCTTGGCTTTACTTGCAGGAAGCTATTTTCTAAATCTTCACTTCTCAAACCATTCGCGTCCAAATGGGTCACTGCGTGCATCTTGACCTATTGCATATTCTGATGCTGCAAATCTGGGGTGGCCTGAGACTCCACATCTCCAACAAGATCCCAGGTGATGTCTAGGTGACTGGTCCAGGGACTGCATTTTAATTCCCCCAGGTGGCCATCACCTGTTGACTTCCTGGCTCCCCTCTACACAACTGAACATTTACTAATAGCAACTAATGGCTTCAGAGCAGAGTGCATATTTGTGGTACGTAGTTACGTGAGCAGAACCTTTGGGCACAATGAGGTGAGGCTCTTGCATAGCTTTCCATTTCCTCTCATATTTTGGGCCTTGGAATTTTACTCATAATATTGATATGTGCAGATAGAATTCCTTAGTGGTCCCTCAAATCCCCGGATAAAAGTTTGAACATAATAATCAAGTTACAACCATAAAGAATTATTTGTAATTAGAGATGATATGAGCCACCCCCAACCTTGATGCTCCTGCTGCCTTTGTTTGGAACCGTTGCTAAATGAATATGTCAGTAATGATTCTCATCCCGCTTAGCTAATCAGGGCTATTTGCTTTATTCCTATAAGATCTTCATATAAATCTGTTCAATTTCGCTGATGTCATTCCTTTTGCATGTGGCATTGCTATTGGGAGCACAGTGGAAATCTTTCAAGGGCTGGCAGAATGACGTTCGAAGCCCTGATACAACTCAGAAATTATAAGAGGAAATAATTATTACGACAGAGAAGAGAGATCATCCCAGTCCACGCTAATGCACTTATCTGTCAAACAAAGAGATCTTTAAGATGATGGAGCTCACACCACTCGGGAGAAAAATGAGAAGGAAAAATGCAGCTACAATTTGTTCTGAGGACTGACTCTTAGAGAAGAGATCACATTCTAGTTTGTAGTCAATTACTAAGAAAGCATTGCAGATCGAGGAGGAGGGTGAAGATGAGTCTGAGGTCCGGCAGCACTTGGGTTGTACAAAGGGAGACACAGTTCATGCTGCAGGCAGAGGCTCAGAGGACAGGCGAGAGGGACAGTGCAAAGAAGCCTTTCATGGGGACAGGATATTTAATACTCCCAAGGTGCATAAGACTGGGGATGCAAGGTGAGATCACACTCACCCTACTAGTGATTCGCTGATCCTCACCACTGTGTCCCTGGGAGCAGTTTGTGTTTTATTTAGAGCTGAAGGATCCGACCCAGTGGTGATAAAATATCTTCATAAGGTCACTCAGCTAATGTTGGCAGATTTTAACTGTCCTGTGTGCCTCTGATCACCATTATGTTGATAACATGGTACTTTCCAACTTCCTGGTGATGAGATTCAGGATGCACTTTTCTCATAAGAAGGATCTACTCCCAAACTCAAAGCTGTCTTTGTGGTTCTGCAGGACCACCACCCCACCTTCCAAATCAGCCCTGGGGCTTCCTGGTTGACCTCTATTGTCTACTGCTCATCCAATACACACGCATTTCAGTCACCAAGCCTGACATCACATCCCTAATGTCTCCCACCTGGGTCCCCTTCACTATCCCTGCCTGTAGAAGTGGCTAACGGCATCTGTTCATTGATTCAACAAAACCCGAGCAAGACATTGACTCCCTCCACCCCCATCCACCTTCAGCACTGGAACAGGTTGATCTGAAGCTGGTACCAGCCCTACTTCACTCTCATTCGACTCTCCATTTGCCCTATAGGCAGAGGACAAACTTCCCAGCAGGTCAATTGGGATCTCATAGCCAGCACATACCTTACCTCCACAGCATTTCTTCTTCCATTCCATTCTCCTCGGTGACTCCTTCTGCATCACACTCGTCCCTGGTGTGTGCGCTTGACAGACTCCCGCTCACTCCTTGCGATGCACTTCAGCATCCTTCCTGTGAGAAGCCCCTCTGCCTCTCTGCCCTGCAGTCTAGTGGAGGAAGAAAGGTGGAAGACATCCCACAGCTCCTACGGGACCATCCAGGAAGTTTGCCCTCTGTCCAGTAGACCAGGAAGCCCAGGATCCACTCCATCAGTTTTTTGGATGACAGTTGCTTGGGAAGGGGCATGACTGTGGGGACACAGTCTGTGCACAATCTCTTCCTTTTTTTTTTTAAATTTATTTATTTATTTACTTTTTGGCGGACACAATATCTTTGTTGGTATGTGGTGCTGAGGATCGAACCCGGGCCGCACGCATGCCAGGCGAGCGCGCTACCGCTTGAGTCACATCCCCAGCCCCACACAATCTCTTCCTGAAGGGGTTTGCAGATGAAGGCTGCTTGCTCACAGCACCTACCTGCACCTGGAGAACAAGGTCCTTCCAGAGGGGCAACTGGGTGGCACGTGGTACCCATCAGTGCCCTCCTCCCTCCTCACCCAGACAACTCTCAACCTGCAAGCTGCTATTATTAAAATGTTCCTTTGTTCGTTTTCTTTTGCTAAGTCTTTTTCTTTTGCATTTGTTCTGTTATCTTTAGCATATTATTTCCCTATTTGCTTTTATTACAGGGTACGTTAATTGCAGTAGAGGAGGAAGGCATTACATTGAGTGTGTACACACACATCTTCTAGCGGGCTCATTAGGTGTTAAATAATTAGGTTATTGGTGTTTTAAACACTCTGTTATGCAAAAATACTTGATGGGTGATTGTATGGGTGTTGGAGAGAGTTTTAGTTATTTTGGGAAGTTGCTGGGGGTTTTGAATGAGTCAGGAAGGCAGTTGTATTTTCCCACTTGAAGCAATTTTACAGACTCCCATTATCCCAAACATTGCTTTATGACATGTTTTAAGGGGTGGGCTAGGTTGGTTCCTCACTCAGCCGCAGAACTTTAATTCATTCTTTTAAACTGCTGTATAGTCTTTGTAACATGGCTGTGTGTAACAGTATCAATTAGCAATGTGTTAGAATATACTCAGCCACTCAAGGGATGAGGAAAATTTTGTTTGTTTCCATTCCCCCACAAACAATACTAAAACACCCTTGAGTTGTTTCCATCTTTTTCCCCTCCATATTCTAACAATGCCCTAGGAATCATTCATTTCCCCAGTCCCGTGGGATGAGACAACATCCTCATGCAAGTGTTTCAAGCATCGTTGATTTTACTTGTGTAGGTTTGAGTCTCCGTAGTGGGGTGGCTTGTTCAGAGGACATGCTTTTTAAATTTTAATGGCCATTGTAAGGTTCATTTGTGTAAAGTTTGCAGCAATGCACGCTCGGGAACTAGGCATGTGAGCGCCTGGCTTCATGTCATGCCAGCCCCAGAGGTCATTGTGCTCTCAATCATATGCTCGTCTAATCGATGAAGAATGGTCTCGTGATTGATTTAATTTGAGCTTCCTTGACTGCCTATAAAAGTGAGCAACTTATCCTAAGCTCCAGAGGCAATTTTGCTTTTCTCTTTTTTGAACTGTTCCTATCTAGTTGGACTATTTTTCTAGGAGTCTCAATTTTCCCACAAAATGGGGGAAATGATAGTAGGTATCCTCTGTCCCCTAGGAGTTATAATGAAGAGCTTTATGTGTACCTTGCAACCGAGAAGTCACTATCCTCATTACACACAGGATGCAAAATGCAGGAGGACTGTGTTCATTATATACATTCCATACAGAGGGTAGTCTTGGGGAGAGAAAAGTTTGAGTTAAAGTGAGAGAGAGACCACATCATGGGCTGGTTGAAATCAGGAGCCAGCAGGTGCAGGACCTAGAATAGGCAGTGGAAACTGCCAGGAGTCAAGTCTAGGGGACAGAAATGAGGAGCAACATTGCAAAGGTTGTTTTTAGTGTCAACAAAAATGGATCTGATCCTGATCACTAACAGTAGGAATGGTATGAGTAGAGATCCCCCAGGTTCCAAGGATTTTACTTCAACAATGTTTCAGTGCAATAGAACCCATCATTTATCTCCATCTCAAGGCTCAGGGGGATTAAGCAAACTGCCCAAAGTCACACAGCATGCGAGTCTGAGTCACAGGGCAGAAAGGTGAACCCATGATTGTCTGTCCCCAGCTCCTGAGTGCTCCATTATTCTACTGAAAAGATTGAACTAACTGATTTTGAGTGACCCTGCTTTAGGCTGAGAAATCTCTGACCACTTGGGTCATGTGTGAGGTCCAACTATTGCCATTTCTAGGTTTCTTTTCTGAAATTTTAGGACAAAAATTGGAAGCTCCTAAAGTCATAGCACAGCCTTCTGCATTTCTGGATCAAGCAGGAGATGCATTTGTTACCACACTAATTACAGCAAAAATTAACTGAAAAGCTGAGTTTTAGGAGAGAGCGATTCGGCTGCAGGTGTCAGTAATTAGTGGAAAAATGAGTCATTTGATGTTTGTAGACACACAGCCTCTCAACTTTCTACTCAAAAATAAACTTTGTGGGCATATTGTTCTGAATTGCTCCTGCTAATGCATGTGTCTATCTTAATGTTGTAATTCAGTATAAATATTTTAAATAAATCAATAACATCATCCTCCAGTGGCAGTACAAAAATGAAATTTTTTTCCATTCAAAAATGAAATAAGAATAAAATATTTTTTAGTGAGATTGGCAGTAACCTGAAAAACAGCCAGACAGAGATTATTGGTTCCTTGCTCTTTCTTTCTTTCTCTCTCCTTCTTTCTTTTAGTTTCTTGGGGTATAAATAATTCACTCCAATATCCTGTCTTGAGCAGGGACCAAGCCAGTAAAATAAACAGAATGCGGGTGGATATCTGCAGGCTTTGGAGACAGCCTTAGAAATCCCTCTTAAACCAAAGTCCACTTTTTAGTCCAGGATTTCACTGCTCAGCCACAGCCAGTGTGAGTCCTGAGACCAAAGGAGTAAAAAATAAAACTTACATAAAGATAGAGGTAGCTGTGCCTTAAGAAGAATCTATTCCTTTTCCAAACCAGGTAAATTGGCCAATTATGAAAGACAAGAGCATCTGTGTGTTCAGCAGGTGGGGCAGGAGCCTGGGAGTCATTTTCCTCAAGAACAGCAGTTGTGTGCATGTATTTGTGTGTGAGTGTGCATGTGTGTACACGCACATGCATGTGTGTGCAAGAACACACATTTTAAGGCTTAGAGCCAGTGTCTTTTTAGACTGTAGCCTAACCTACCAGGGACATTCCCACCATGGGAAAGTGAGTCCCAGTGTTTCTCTTGTGATCTGGGAGGTGCCTGGTCCTTCCCACCACCTGGCTGGGTTCTAGAATGTTCTGCTGCTCAGTTTGAGTCTTGCATCTGTACATATGCAACTCTTGGATGGGCCAAATGGGAGCTGGAGTCACCTTTCTCATGGTGCGGGCAAGGTGCAGTCACCCTGTCTGTCCCCAGCCAGTTTGATGGCTCTTGTGCTCAGAAGGTGGCTGCTTGGGGATGCAGTGAGACTTGGTCCATCAGATTCCCTTCAACAACCCAAACATCCTTAAAAATAACCAGAACAATGGACTGGAACATTTCAACTAGGTTTAAATTCATGAATTCATGGTATTTTTTAAAAAGGAAAGAAAAACCTCTGACTACCTTTGGAGGATACTGAAGTTATCAGCTCATTATTTTGAAAGTTGAGCAAGAGAAGAGAAGAATTTAAACACAGATCCTACCTATAGCAATGGTACCTCAGGCCAGGTGGCCAAATGGTTGAGGAGGAGAAGGCTCTCCTCACAGAAGTATTCCAGCTAACAAATGAACAGGAATGGTTAATTCAAATATTAGCACTTAGCATCCCCTTGTAAACTAATGGATCCAAGCAAGGACCAACAGAGGTCACCAATACCCCCCCCCCAATAAAAAGACATAAACCAAACATTTTGTGCCCCCAATGGAAGGATGTAACTATATTATGAGATATTTTTACCAAACTCAAAAACCTGAATCTGATCAAGACTCTATAGAGTCTACCAATTTTCAGCAAATACAGAAGACAGAGGAATATGGTAAATCACACTATGGAGAGGCCATTTCCAAAATCCAGACTATGGCAAACTCTGTGGGACAAATCACTCAATCTCTTTATTAAATGAATTGCAAGAAAAAAGAGGGGGTATAGATTACAGGAGATATTACAGATCAATCTCTCACAATGTCTGGATCTTATCTAGACTCTGACTCACATTTTTAAAAGATAAAGGAAAAATCTCTTTGAGACAATTAAGTGACTT
The DNA here is from genome assembly GCF_052094955.1 of Ictidomys tridecemlineatus. Taxonomy (NCBI): domain Eukaryota; kingdom Metazoa; phylum Chordata; class Mammalia; order Rodentia; family Sciuridae; genus Ictidomys; species Ictidomys tridecemlineatus. The sequence continues at coordinate 108,480,084 of NC_135486.1, read as the reverse complement.
TAAACATGAATTGGATCTTCGATGGTAGTCAGGAAGCATGAATAGTTTCAGCTTGATAATGGAATTGTTTTTGAAGGATGCCTACTGAAATACTTACAGATTAAGTGACAGAATGCCTGGGATTTGCTTCAAAAGGACCAAGGATTCCTCTGGTATGGGTAGAGGAATAAATAGAAATAGAATTGGCCATAAATTAAGTTATTAAAGCTGGGTCAGAGTTACATGGGGCTGGGCATACTATTCTCTCTGGCTTTGGAGAGATTTCAGATTTCCTATATGGAAAATCTCTCTTTGGAAGGAGGTCATTACTACCATCCAGGGCTGCCCCCAGGGGCCAGAGAGCCCAGTGGTTGGAAGACAGTTTTGGGTTTTGACAGACCTGAGCATGTACATCTGTAGAGTGGGTGGATGAGGAAGATTTTCTGAGATAATACGGGTCTGGGGATTGATGCAAGGATCAATATGGTTGCTATTCCTGGATTCTTTCTTCCTAAACAGTCCTGGGAAGTTGATCCATCAGAGTTCATGAAAGGCTGAGAAAAGAAAGTAGCAAGCAGATCAAATCAGTAGGGGGTTATATACTAGCCTGAGGCTCACCAGCAACCTGGGGTCCCAGAGAGTGAGCATTTGGACTGAGCAGCAGATGGACCATCTTTCAGCCATTTGAACAGGTCAGTGGGATGAAGGATGTCTGAGATCTCAAAGAAGACTGCTAAAATGGAACAGAAGGGGGGGAAATGACCTTGTTGATAAAGAACAACATTTTCCTTTCTGCACACATATACGTCAGCAGATGTGTTCAATGCATACCAATAGTCAGGGATAGAGATGGTGGGGATTTCTGCAGTTTGGGATCATTCTAAGCCTCTGAGTGACGTTGAGTGGTCCTGAGTAGAATTTCAGAGATTCTATGTCTTCTAGAACAGGGGTCAGCACTCTCCATAAAGGGCCAGAAAGTAATTATTTTAGGCCTTGAGGGCAATCAGGGTTCTGTCACTAATCTTTATGTCCTTGCTGGTAGTAAGAAAGTAGCCAAAGATAATATAGCAAGGAATGGGTGTGGCCATGTTCCAGTGGAAATTTATTTACATAAGTATATAAATAAATAAGCAGACAGTATTGGCCTGAGGACTGCGGTTAATCTGACCCCTGTTCTACTGCTGTCCCCTCAGGTCCGTGCTGTGGCTTGTGTGAGAACCACAAGCCACATGTGGTTATCCAGTGGGGTCATAGGATCAAGGGACTGATTTGTAATTTAATTTAATTTAAATTAGTTTAGATTTTTAAAAGTCACCTGTTGTACAGCGAGTGCTGTTCTAGAGAGCTTGGTCCTGCTGTTACAGTACAAGAGAGTCCCACAGAGATGATCTGCCCAAGATCTGGCCCAATCCCGGGAACAGGCTTTTTCCTACCCCATTATGGGATCCACTGGACAGGAGGCAGTGCGACCGGAGGCCGGGTCTGAGTCTAACTGTTCCCCACCCCACCCCGGCTGTGTCATTGGCTCTGTTGTTCTGTCTCTCCATTTGTACTATGGGACCATCACCCCAGCCTCCTGGCCCATCCACCTGCTGGGGCTGCCCAGAGGATCACACGAAACAATACGAGTGAAGGGCTTTTTGAAATCTTCAAAGCACCCTGGGAGTTTAAGGATGTTATGAATTAATTTCTCTAACCCAAGCTAGAATCGTGGAATGTTGGGTATGAAAGTCGGGAGGGAAGACCGTGATTCATAGCCTGGTGCAGACGCGAACAGCTTCAATCTCTCTTTCAGTGAATTTCCTGGGGAGAAATCAGGGCTGCGTTCCAGCTAACAAATTCATCCCTTTACTTTGACACTGAACCAAATTCTGGGATGCCATCAAAGCCAGCCTCCTGGGAGCCACCTGGGAAATGTCTGGGCCCCTCTTTCTGAGCTCTCCCCACTGGATTCTGTAGACATCCTGCTCCCCAACCCCATGCAGACACCCCCAGAGCCCTGCCTTACCTGCCTGTCCCCTACAGCTGAACCTGGCTGGGAGGGATCCTGCCTATCCAATCAGTGCCCACTGCATCCTGCTGCGGGAGAGAATTCCCACACCTCCTTTTTATCCAGAGATGGGGGAGGGGGAGGGGGCAAAACAGGGAGCTGAAATTCTGTCCTGAATTCATTTCCCTTTGGAAAAGAGTCAGGGACATGAGGAGGTGAGCCAGCCAGAGGCATCCATGCCCCTTGAGTAAAGGGGGCCTTGAATTTCTGCAAGACCCTCAGGCTCCTCCTCCCAAGCCCCTGGTCAGGCCTGAGGAGCATCCTGGAGAATGGGGTTCCAGGGAGGGAGACTGTTAAATGCAAGCCGCTACACCTGCGGAAAACCATCGTGCTGTTTATGCTCTTTCAGATCCTGCACTAGAAACTTCCCAGTTTTAAAAAGGCAGTCTGCTCTGAATCTCACCATTCCAGCCAGTCTGCCCTAAAATGTCAAAGAAGAAGCAACCAGAACTCTGAAAGGAACCCCATGGGAGGCATGGTGACAGATCTTGATCTGGACATGATTTTGCCAATCCTTGAGAACCTAGGTAAGGGCTGGACCCACTCCTGCAGACCACAGGCTGAGGATCCCTCATCTGAAAACTGAAATCCAAAATATCACCACGTCTGAAACTTGAGTGCCCACATGACACCACAAGTAGAAAATTTGAGACCTGCCTTCATATGACAGGTCACAGTCAAAATGCAGGTGCACAAAAGAATGTTGCATAAAAATCACCTCCACGGTATGTGTAGAAAGTGTACATAGAACATAAAGGAATTTCTTAATCAGCCTTGAGTCCCATTCCCGAGGCATCTCATTATCTGCATGCAAATATTCCAAAATAAAACAAAATTGAAAAAATGAAATACTTCTGGTTCTCTTATTTTGAATAAGGCATCAATCTGTATTTGATTTCTAAGTGGTCAATGAGAGGTAATTAAATTCTCCCTGGAGGCAAAGGAATCTCATCCAGGTACGGGAGGAAAAGGACTGATGAGTGAATTTGGAAGGATGGGGAGACTCTTCCAGGGCTTGAGGGGTTTCTGGGTAAGAGCCAGCCTGGGCTTTTCCTTCTCTGGTGGCAGAAGGCAAGACCCCAGAGGTCCAACCCTGCCTATCCTGGTGGGAGCTGGCTGGTTCCCAGAGACGCTGATGGCGTCCATATAAACTCTACTAGGAGGGTCCCAGGTGCAGCTGCCCAGCTTCCTGGCTCAAAGATGAACTTGTTGCTTTTGATTCACCTGCCAATAGAGCTGCAACCATCAAGCTGGATAATCGTTTAGGCGGGAGAGTAGCTGGGCATAGAAACACAGGGTGAGCAGGCCTCCTGCAGCCATTGCCAGAAGGGAAGAGGGGGGATACACTGGGCTTCTCAGGTCAGGCACAAGAGTGGCTCCACCTCCCACTTTCTGGAACTTTCTTTAAGCAGCTGTTTAAGTTTTATGCTGGGCATGATGATGCACGCCTATAATCCCAGCTGCTTGGGAGGCAGGAGGATCAAAAGTTCAAAGACAACCTCAGCAACTTAGCAAGACCCTGAGAAACTTAGTGAGACCCTATCTCTAAATAAAATATAGAAAGGGCTGGGGATGTGGCTCAGTGATTAAGCACCCCTGGGTTCAATCCTTGGTACCAATTAATTAATTAATTAATTAATTTTATATGTGTGTGTGTGTGTGTGTGTGTGTAGGATTGTAAATGTACAAATTTACAGTATGATAACATGTAATGATCAGACAGGGACATTGTCCACAGGGCCTGACTCAGAATGATTCCAGCCTTGTTGACTCAGGCACATTGGGTAGGTAGTCTTATGGTGGGTGGAGCCAGTCACCAAAGAGGGTGAAGTGCACTATGGAAAGGCGCAGGAGCAGCTGGGAGCTCTCCTGGGGTTCAGGTCATCTCCAGTCACCTGGGGTATTAATAAAGCCCCAGGGAGCTAAGCATGGTGGTGCATGCCTGTAATCCGAGCAGCATGGGAGGCTCAGGCAGGAGGATCATGAGTTCAAAACCAACCTCAGCAATGGTGAGGAGCTAAGCAACTCAGTGAGACCCTGTCTCTAAATAAAATGCAAAATAGGGCTGGGTATGGGGCTCAGTGATTGAGTGCCCCTGAGTTCAATCCCCGGTACCCAATAAATAAATAAATAAATAAATAAATACATAAATAAATAAATAAATAAATAAATAAATAAAAATAAAGCTCCAGGGAGTGTTCAAGCCCATGGGGGGTTCAGGGCACACCACACAAAAATGTTCTGCTTCCCGTTCTTCGGAATGTTCCCTCCTAACAAAGAAGAAAACACTTGCTCTCCCTCTGCCAGGCCCAAGAGTTTAAACAGAAGCATTTGGGCTCTTGCACTCTCTCGCACCCACACATACACACATGGGGTCCTACAGGTTGACCCTTCCTGGTGGCCCCACCCGACCCTGTATAGGACAATACGGCAGATTCCTGGTGGCAGGTGATGATGGTGTATGGGGGCGTCTTGTTTTCCTGCTCTTTTCATTTGGCTCTCCCTTCTTCTTCTTTCAACCCTTGCACTAACCCCCACCCCCTGGCTCTTTAAGAAATCTCAGTAAGTCAGTGAGACCAGAGTCTGTTACCCTCTGAGCATCCAAAATCCTGCTTCTCTCACATGGGGGGCTGGCCAGGAAGGCACGTGATCAGATGGCACATTCCAGGCTGTAGTCTGTTCCAGAAGGAAGGGTTAAACTCCCAAGGTAGTTAGCGGAAATCAAAGCATCACACAGCCTCATTATCTCATAACAAACAGATCAGGTTAAGAGCTGTCGCTGCTGCTTTAAATACAGCCGTGTATCAGTGCGTTTTGTTAGCGCTGACATCCGTGTGTTTTTCTGTAACTTGACAGCATAATAGTGGTTCAGTACCAGAAGTTTCCTTTAATGTTTTGCATACTCTTTCCTGCATGTTGCCTCAAAGGATTTTAATAATTACTGTATTTAATGGGAAATCCTTCCCCTCCTCTAATCTCCTCCTGCAGTAAAGTCGGAGACTGTGCCAGGTCCCCGGGGGATTGGCTTCGTCTCAGCAGGAGGAATGACTGCTTTCTTTCTAACAGGAGTGAACGTGAAGACATCCCAGGCACCATCCACTGGACCCTGCAGCAGGGGAACGAAGGTGGGTTCCAGCTGGCTGCACTGCCTCTGTCTCTTTCAGCCTGCTCTCTCTGTGACATCCTGGAGCTCAGGCCCAGCACGCTGGGGTCGGGGACAGAAAGCCCGGGATGGCAGGGACTGGCCATGAAGACACTGAGCAGGCCCATGGGTCCTCCCTTCCAGTCGGCCCTTGAGGACGGCCAAGTGCTTGGGCTGGGGCTGCCAAGGCTCGACACAGAGGGGGGTCCAAGGAGGGACCTGTGAGCCCACAGGACATCCACAGCCAGCAGGAGTGTGACTTTGACCTAGGCTTGGCCCTGCCCAAGAGCCTGATTCCTTAGGGCCAGGTGTGGGAGCACCCAGATGTGAGGAAGTGGGTGAAACCCTCCTCTCCAGAAAGAACCTACTAAGACCCTCAACTTGGAGATTTGTCCACACATGCAGTGAGCCCTGAGATGCCACAAAACAATGGTGACAGACAAAGACAGCAGCATTCCGTCTGCAGGAGAAGAGCCTGAGGCTTGCTTTGGGCGTCTGGGTGTCCACCGGCCTGCCAACTCCTGCCACACCTGACCTGGTGGCTCTGGACCTGCCTGGAGTTCTGCCTGGTTCTGTCCAGCTGGTCCAGGACCAGGAAGGACCTGGGGGCAGCTGAAGCTCCTAGACTTGAGGCCTTTCGTGAATCAGTTTTCTGTCACTTCCAGAAAATACCTGAGATGATCAACTGATAAAAAGAAAACGTTTATTTTGTTTCACAGATTTGGAGGTTCCCGTCTATGGTCTGTCAGTCCTATCACTTTGGATCATCATGATGGGAACATGTGATGCAGCAAAACTGCAGTATCATGAGCCAGGGAGAGGTGTGTGTGTGTGTGGGGGATGTCCTATGATCCCCAGCAGCTGAAGATTCAAGGGCAGATGTTCTCCCTCAATCTTCTAAGGACTTTTTTTTTTCTTTTTTGGTACCAAGGATTGAACTCAGGGGCACCTAACCACTGAGCCACATCCCCAGCCCATTTTATTTTTAATTTTGAGACAGGGTCTTGCTAAGTTGTTAGGGCCTCACTAAGTTGCTGAGGCTGACTTTGAACCTGCCATCCTCCTTCCTCAGCCTCCCAAGCAGCTGGGACTACAGATATGTGCCACCATGTTAGGCCTCATCTCTTAAAGACTCTACCAGTCCCAGTAGCACCATCTGGGGACCAAGCTCCTAACACATGGCCCTTTGGGGGACATTTGAGATCCAACTATAGCAGGCCTAGAATGTTCAATGTTCCCCCAGTAACACAACAGTCAGGACCCTGACACAAAAGTCAGTTCTGCTTGGAAATCCTGCTTCTACTCTTCCTCGCTGTGTGACCTTGGCCAACCTTCAAAATCTCTCAGTGCCCTCATTACTGGTGTCTCCCCATGTTGGAGTCCTGACTCCAGCGCCAGCAACTGCAGCCTTATTTGAAGAAACGGGTCTTCACAGAAGTGATCAGATCAAGGTGAGGTCAGTAGGGTGGGCCCTAACCCAACGTGACTTCGTAGAGATGCAGACACACAGAGAGAAAGCAACGTGAATGAAGAGGCCCAGGAAACCGTTGTGGGAGGACTAGAGCCATGCTTCCTCCAACCAAGAAAGTCTGGGGCTGAGGGAGGGTGGCACTTGGACTTCAGACTCCTGGATTTGGAACCACGAGAAAGTAAAGCCATCGGTTTGTGGCACCGTTACAACTGCCCTAGGAGACCAATACAACCACAGCAGGGTCATGGCTCAGGAGATGCTCACTGCCCAACTGTGAGGCTGTGGTGGGCTTTTGTGAGACCATAGCGCTTAGCAAGCTGCTGGGCACAGGCTGTGGGATGGACAGCACCCAGGCCTTTCCCCATCTGCTGAATACCACCCCCTCACCTCATGATGCAGCACCACCTCAATGTTATGTCAGGATATTTTATTTTTCTGGCCAGGAGTGGGAGAAGACCAGAGAATTCAGGAGACCTGCATGGAAATATATGTAGAATCCGAAATACTATTTGGAACTTGGAGCCAAGAGTCCTGAAACTCCAAATGCATTCTCTCTCATTCTCATACACACACTCGCACACATGCACACACACACACACACACACACACACACACACACACACACACACACACATGCATTTCATTCTGTGTAAGAACCTAGATATGGATGCCAGCCAAAACCCAGGAGAAGAGGCACTGGGAAGGACCAGGCAGGGCTCCAGGAGACAGGTGGGTTTGATTCCTCTCCCTGCTCTTATCAAAAGCAGGAGAGCAGTTACAGGCTCCTTTCCAGATAAACCACCTCAGCAGCTCTTGCTGTCTCTTCTGCTCTGTCTCTTCCCTCCCCCCACTCTATCCACTTCCCCTTCTAACAGGTCCAACTTGCAGAGATTCCTGGCTCCTATGGATCTCTTGCAGCATACTAATTAAATGTTTCAAATGCTTCTTATCCATGGTTAAGTGAAGATAAAATTTTAATGATTTAATTAGCAAGCTCTAGGAAAAAAAATCATAATGAAGAAAGGCATTTGCAACTGTCCTGGGCTTTCTGTGTTTCTGTGGAGTGCTGCATTTGAGTGGTGGGAGGCTGGGCTGGAATGTTCTCTACTACCCTGCGCCGAAGCAGAGACTCTGCTTGCTCCCCAGAGAGGGAGACCGGTGGGACCCAGGCCATCTCTGGTCTCCAGGGGTGACCCAAATGTGGGAGAACTAGAGCCAAGAACTAGAACTAGCTGACCCAAATGGACTTCAAGTAGAAGCTGTTTCCCAGAAATTCTCCAGGAATTGGGTTCTTTTTCCACACATCCTCTTGACTTTTTTACATTTACCTTTTGGCACATGGCTATCTTACTTTCAACATGGATAACCAAATACTTCCAGCCACATCAATGTTCGGAGTTTAAAGAAAATGCTCATGGCTTCAGGGAGGAGGGGGTTTGCATGGAAAAATTAATTGCCTTGTTTGAAGAGTTTGGGTGTTTGCAGCCTCTGTAGGCCTCTGGCTTTCAAAGTGATTTTTTTTTTTTTTTTTTTAATGCAGAGAAGCTGGCAGGAGAGCTCCCATGTAGAGGGATCTTTCTCTCAGAGGCCCTACCCTGCCCTGCCCAACCCAACCTGCACCATCCTGGTTCTTTATGTACCCCTTTCTGTTTCATTGCCACCTGGCAGACCGGTAAGTTCCCTGAATGGCCTTGAAGGAAGCAGAGTGTGTAGTGTTTGTTCTGCAGAAGGTATGATGTCCTGAAAAGCTGGTGGGTAGTTTCTCCTGGGCCAGCCCTGGCACAGGGAATGGCTGTGTGTGCCCAGTTGCTTAGAGAATTGGCTCCAGAAGGGGCCACTCTTGGCACTGACCAGAACTGACCAGAACACACTCCCCCTCCTCCCTGGAATGCATGCTGCCTGCCCACAGGGACTCCTGCCCCACCTGCCTGATCTGAATTTCCCATCTGAACCTGTGTGTGACAAGGGCAAGGGCCCGGCACTCAGTGGATGTCCCCTGCCTTTGGTACAGGTCTCTCCACACAGCTTCCTAATAAATAGCTGAATGAATGTGTCACAGACTCGGTCAGTACTCCCCGCCCAGCCCTTGTTTTCTTCTCCGGCCTTCCAATTTATCCTAACCATGTCTTCTATTTTCTGTATTCTTGTGCTTTAACATCTAGGGCCTTGCTGACCTGAAGGGACAGTCCCTCCCTGCCTTAGCCAATTTCTACAGAAGACGAATGACTCACCTGCAAGCTCACTTTTCATGCAGGTTCTCATACTCTGGGCCATCATCTTCCTGCCCTAGTCGCCCAGGGCCAGCTATGGGCAACTACGGACAGGCCCCGGGCCCCAGAGCCCATTAGAATTATTCAAACCAGCTAATCCTAAACTGGCCTCCCCTGTTCCTTGTACAATGAAGGTCCTTGCATATTCCCTCCTCCCTCTATCTCCTGACCCACTCTGGTGCTCCCCCATGTGGCCCTGAATCAGTGCTCTGTCTCTTGTTTCTAGGCACCTGCAAATTTTTAAAAAATAATTTTTTTATTTTCTTCCCAACAGTCATCTGTGAGTGTGTGCCTTACCATATCTGATTAGATAAATCCCAAGCATACTTAAGACACCTTTTTAATGCCACTCAGTGGTCCCCTGAGAACACCCTGGCACTTGAGCCCAAAGTACTTGAGAATTAATGACTCAGTAGCCCTCCACCTGTGGCTGATTTGTATACATATATTTAACATATCTGACATGTGTTATATGTAATATAAAATGTATGTTATCAAAATACAATATAAGTGTAACCATGACTATCCCACCTACCATACCCCAGGCGAAAGAGTCTAAGGAGTGCATTCCACACTGATCCCCAGGGGCCCGGGAGGAGGGAGCACCACTTGCCCACAGTGGTGCTTGGCTTGTGGGTGCCAACTTTCTTGCATGAATTTCCTCTCTGGTCTCACTTCTTCCCACCCCTACTTATTTCCTGGACCACCTCTCAAATCAGCTACCTGTATTTGCATCTCCATCCCAGAATCTGTTGCTAGGAAAATCCAAATGAAGGCAGAGGGAATGACCAAATGCATGTCATTCTCAGACCTTCATCCCATTTCCCTCCAATGGAAGGAGATGTGCCCTTTACCTGCCCTGAGCAGTCTGGTGCTGAGCAATCTGCAGGCTCACAGGCATCCTCTGTCATCATTTAATTCTCTTTCTTTGGAATTCATACCAAGAGATGAGGACTGGATTTGCCCCTGGGTGGTGAGGCAGAAAGCAATGAGCCATGAAGGAACCCTGAGCTGTGCTCATGGTGGAGGGGCCATGGGGTCTGGGGTAGTCTCAAATCCAGACAACTCCTTAGGTCAGGCTACCAAGCCCAGCCCTGGATAGCTGTCTTGGGGTATGCTTTAGAGCTTTCCCTGTCCCTTCTCCTTGGCCCAGGAGGCTAATCTGAATGGACAACATCAATGAACAATCCTGTCTTCTGTCTTTAATGTCTCGTTGGCTCAAACAGTGTTAACTCCCAGAAGGACTCTGAAGGATAGAGAGTAAGGCCAGTGTGTTTGTTCCCCAACTCCTTCATTGTGGGATGGTCTTGGACAGTTGTGCCCCTCCACCTAAGCCAAGGGCATGGAAAGGTGGATTCTCTCCATGTGACTCTCCCCTCCCTGATCTCATCATCAAATCTCTCCTTGGTGGCAACCTTGCTGTAAAAAAATTAGTCCCAAGATATCACATCCCCTTGTGGTTTCCTGGCAGCCTCCTCATCCCTTCTCAAGACCCTTTCTTTAGTCCATCTTGAGTTATCTTAAAGTACTGCGCCATCTTTCCTGATGGGTGCTGACAGAGACATCCCTTCCCTTGAGAGAGCCCCGTGGGTTACTGTTCTTTGTAACCAAGCGCGGGCTTTGGGCTCACCAAAGAAGAACAGAGTCTCTGTCCCAGAGGCCCCACATTCCAAGACAGAAATAGGGGCCCTTTCCAGGTGGAATCAGCTCCTTTGGGTCAGCTTTAACCCTCCCACTCAGCCCCATCCCTTTGTTTCAGAGAGGAGGACTGAAGGATGAGATATTTATGCCAAGAAGCCTCTTCCTGTCATTAATATGTTAACAAATGCTGTCAAATAACAGTCGCAGTCGACAGAATTTGCCGTTGGCAGAGACTGCATGCTGCTAGACAAGGTTCTGTCTATTCCACAAAAGCCTGGCTTCTTCTGCCAGGAGATCTTGGCATTGGAGGTCACTGAGTCCCGCTGTGGGACCTACCTACCCTGTCAAGAGTGACAGTGTCTCATGTATGAATAATGCCTTCATAGAGCACCTCTAAATTCCTCCCTTCAAAGGAAAGTCTGGGGGGGGGAGGGGAGCACCAGCCCATGCTATGAGACCAGGAAGCGGGAGGAGGAGAAGGAAGGGATGAATGCCAACTGCAGGGGCACAGGGGTGAGGGCAGCGTGGCCAGATCCAGATGCAAAGGGTGCTGTGGGCCTGAGAAAGATTCGAGGGAGACGGAAACATCTATATGAGGGAAACAGATAGACTGAAAAATCAATGATGAAGAGTCTGAGGAAATCAGTATTAGAACAGCATACAGAGAAGCCACTGGTGTGGGTGTTGTGGGAGATGCAGATAAGACAAATACATGGAGTGGAGAAGACTGAGCCATCCGCCGGAAGGGGTGTATCAGCTAGCTAATGTTGTAAAATTGCTGCATAACAAATCACCCCAAATCTCAGTGGTTCATTGTTGTTTTTATAGCAATATTCATTCTGAAGATCAGTGGAGGTTGGATGACCTAAATGGGGCTTGGCCAGGGTGACTCTGATTGCTGTTTCTCTTCCTCCCAGGAGAGTGGGGTCATTGGGTATATTCAGCCCATGACACTGGCAGAAGGCTAAGAAAACAAATGCAAACATGTGAGCACCCTTGAAGCCTGGCTTGGAACTGGCCATTGAGATACCTTCCCATCCTCCTAGGCAAAGCAGTCATCCAGGTGAACCCCAAGTCAGGTGTGGGGAGTACACTTCAGCCCTTTAGTGGGAAGAACTGCAGTCAAAGAGTGTGAATACAGGTGGGTGTAGAGAATGAGGGTAATGCAGTCTGTAGCAGTCGGGCCGTGGGAGAAATGCAGGCACAAAGATGGGAATTTGGGGAATCCCTGTATGGAGCATGGAATTGCTTGATCAGCTCTGACTCTTTGCTCCCATTTTTCTCTCTTGTCTGCTCTTTCTTTTTGAAATCACTGAACCACATTTTTTTTTTTTTGAGAAGAAGACTCAATGACTTCTCCCTCATGGCCAGAACAACTCCGTAGCCAGTTGTTCAGGTCACCTGGATATTTATGATGAAGAGGATGCCTGGTTCTGTGGAAAGTGAGGATCATTCCTCATCCCTTTTAGGGGATCTCTGTGTTGTCCAATTGTTTAATAGTCCATAAATTTGTAAGTGGTCAAAGGAAGGGATGACTGGAACAAAGTTTTAAATTCCTTTCAAATTGGAGAAACAAATTTGAACTAATCTGATAGTGAATTTCTCCCAATGTCTGAAAAGACTTAAAAATTAAAAAAAAAAATCTTGGCATCTGTGAAAATTGGGAGGAGGGATATCAACCTGATTTTAAATGCAAACCTTCAGACTTTTCCATGGGAGATTGTTAAGGCTTCCTCGATTTACTAGACTCATATATTACTCTGAGATTCTCCATCTAAAGTGTCCTGCCCTAATGTGCATTTTCCAGAAAAAAAAATTTGTGTTTGGATTTCAGTGGCCTCTGTGTAATGTTCGTTTGACTTTGCAGCTGTTTTTCAAGAAAACAGGAATGACTCCAAGAAGATGACCCCCAGCCTTAGATTCTAAGTCCAGAGCCAAGAGTTCTTTGCCAGGGACATGCTAGTTCCAACACACACGTGCCAGAATCCTGATGCACTCTCCAAATGCAACCCTAGTAATTCCCACTACATGACTCTGTGCAGGACAGGATCCTATGGTCACAAACGATCCTTTAAATAACTCCAAGAAAAATTAACTCCAATGTTGGATTTTCTTCTCAAAATATTAAAGGAGATACAATTGTAACCAGATATAGCTCTGTTTAAAAGAAACAACAACTGAAAAAAGTCAATGAACAAAAACTTTCCTTTTCCTTTCCAGTGTGTCTCCAGTTTTCCTATCTCTCAGCCCACCTCCTTTGCAGGCTTTCCTGAACACTTAGCCATTGGCCATATCTCCATTGGCAATGGCTGAGGGCAACTGTGTGGGGCTGGGCTGCTCTAGGAAGGTTGGAGGACTCACTCAGTGCTCTCTGCCCCTCTCCCTGGGACGGGTTCTCTGTCACTCTGACCCTCTCACCCTTCCCAGCCTGCACCTTTGAAATCCTAATAGGAAATGTCTGGTAAATAAAATTCCTTATCTTGGAACATTTCTCAGGTGATGTTTGGGAGGAGTCCTTATTGTGTTTGTTTTTCTGATTAATTATGAATATCCAGCAGTAAATTCTGCTCAGGGATTTTTTTTTTTTTTTTGAAGTCAGGGCCTCACTAAGTTGCCCAGGCTGGCCTTGATCTGTGATCCTCCCACCTCAGGCTCCCAAGTCACTGGGATTACAGGTGTTCATCACTGCACCAAGATTGCTCAGAGATTTTTATTAGGGAGCTGGCAATGTATTCAGGGGATGACACCCCGTTTCCTCTGCATCATTTGGAAGATTTTCGCATGGCTTCCCATCTGTTCACCTCTTGCTACTCAGCCCCCTGCTACTCCCTGGTGGGAAATTGACTGGGAGAAGTCAGTCAATAAATCAGGAATTGTGCACAACATTTTTTTTTTGCACTACTTAAACTAATATTTACTAGGGAGTCTAACTCCACCCCACCCTGCCTCCTACTATACAAAGGCTGGTCTTTAAATATTACTTAAATGGGCCAAAACACTTAGGATTGTTGTCCTGAGATAGGATAATTGGAAGGAGCAGAGGGAAGATTTCCCAAAGCAGAAGTCCTCAGTCCATTGTGTATATCATAGGTGGACCCCGGGGTTCTCTGTACCTTTGCCAGTATCCTGGGGAGAGGCTCCTGCTTCCTGCCCTTAGCCTCCCCCATGTATCGCAATCAGCATCTTTTTAGATCTCAGCAGGGTAGAGGCAGACAAGTTTCTTGTAGCCTTGTACCCTCATCTTCCCTGGCTGGGAAGGTGGAGGATACATGCCTCATAAGTGGAGCTATAGACCTGCAGAGGAATCCTTTCCCCATTGGCAGAAAATGGGAAAGGGGCTGGAAAGGTTGCCGAGGGTGTCAGAGGCACCCTCTGTGTCCCTGGGGGCCACCAGCATCTCTGGCCCATGTATCTTACTGACAGACCACAGCTAGGGATGCTGTGTAGGCTGAGCCTGTCCACACTGGGAATTTTATCATTTCAGGTGTATTCACTAGCAGGCTCTGCTATAGGAAAGCAAGGTCGTGGGCGACAGAAGGGAGGCTAGATATGTGCAGCTAGAAGCAGAGTCTTACCTATGTATTGACTGGTTGCTTTCTTTCTCTTCCTGGTTTCTGCAATGTCGGGTGCAGGATTCTGCAGGTTAAGTTCCTGGTGGAGGAGCAGGGTAAAGCAGAGCAGGTGCCACAGGGCTATGTGGACCATGTGGACTTGAATCCTGCATCCCTGATGCCCACAGACAGAGGGCAGCACAGAAACCCCAAGTGCGCCACCCCTGGGAAACCTCAGCTCAAATGCAAAGACAAAGGAGATCGATCGTTGGCTTTTGAACTTCTAAAGGTCCTTTTCAAGCTTAATATTGATTCTACGTGGTTTTTACTTTGTAGAACCTTGTAATCTTAGCTCCAGTGAAATGTGACTCCAAAGACCCACTGTTTGGCAGCAGCAGACTCCTTAGAAGGTGGTGGTCTGGGGGAATATCGTATGGTGCCCACCGTACCTGCCAGTGAGTGAGCTGGGTGGCCTCTAATCAGGATTGACAGGTGACCTGAGGTGTCAACAGCAGCTTCAGAGGCAACCTGAGAGGTCTGGAGCAGCAGACATTTCGTCAGAATTTCCACAATTAACTACACTCAGTTCTGCTATAAAAAGTGCCTGGGGTTCCTTGGGGCAACAGAAAGCAAAGCATCTGATAGGACCTCTTTGGTGAGTAGAATTGTATCCCCTCAAAGATAAGAGGAAGTCCTAACCCCCAGTTCCCCTGAACTTATCAAAAAATAGGGTCTTTGAAGATAGAATCAGTGAAAATGAAATCATAGGAGATCAGGGTGGCCCTAAATCTGATGATTCCTGGTCTCCTTGTGATAAGAGGGATATCTGAACACCCATGCCCACCGAGAGAACCCCACATGAAGATGGGGGCAGAGACGGGTGATGCATCTGCAAGCCAAGAGCACCCAGTGTGGCCAGTCACCATCAGAAGCTGGAGAGGAGTGTGGAATGGTTTTTCCTTCAGAGGCTCCAGGACGGGCCAGCCCTGCTGACACCTTGATCTTGGCCTTCTGCAGGACGGTGAGAGAATAAGTTTCTGTTATTTCCACCACATGTTGTAGTAAGGTGTTATGGCAGCCCTGGAAAACCTCCTTCTGTGGAATCAAGACTCTCGATCCTTGGGCCTTGGAGTGTAATGGATATGCCCTCTCAGTGGTGCTTTTGTGAGACCAGTCCAAAGCCACGTGACGTTTACCTCCTGATCCAGCTGCTTCTCTACCAGCATTTATGCTACAGAAGTACTGACACAGGGGCTCAGAAACATTTGCATAGCATGTTATTTCCAGCATTGTAGAGATTAGCAGGGGATGAGAGCAACCCACATCAATCAGAGTGTGCTTAGGCAATGATGGTACTTACCCTCCATGGAATATAATGCAGCCGTGGAAAAGAACAGTAAGTCCTTTGTTTTCCAATATGAAACAATATCCAAGATTATTACCAGAAGAAAAAAAATCAAGGTCCTAGAGTATGGATATTCAGCATTTTGAAATCAAAAAGAATTATACATCATTGACTCCTGTTATTCACGGTAGATACATTCTACAAACCCTGAGCATTGACTCAGAAAATATTGAGCCATTGGCTGCTGGAGAAAGACAGGGTTAGGATTTTGTGAGCTTCAGGTTAGATTTTTTTTTTTCTTTACCAATTGATCAATACACAACCTGTTCTGTTTTCCTCTTTAACGACTCCTTGCTTACTACATGTTGTTGGGTCATTCACACTGGACACATGGCTGTCTTTCAAGCCTGAATGAAGTTTATCTCCCCAATGTCCAGCACACTTCTTGCATGGAGGAATGACAGACAGCACTTCAGCACTTAAACTTGGGGTTGGGGGCATTGTGAAGAGCAAGATCATCAACAATATGCACAAAAATAAGAAAAATGTGGCACTCAATAGATGGTGAAAAGGACGCTTGTTTACAGTATGAGGACTGAAACAAGAAGGCCAAGTGTCTCCTCGTATGACAGCAGCTGGCCTGCACCGGTAGGTGGTGGAAATCCTTAGCTCCTCTGCACATGTCCGAGTCTAACCAGGAGAGCCCCAGTGAAGGTTCATTTTGAGTTATCAACAAATGTTAGCGCATCGGCAAGTTCCCAAGTATGGAATCTGCAGATGAGGATGGACTGTGTGTGCAAAAAAAGTACATAAAAGCGTATTTGCTGGTAGAGATGTTGCTTCTGGAAGGAGACACAGCACAGGCAACAGTATCTGCTGATCTGAGGAGAGGACAGGGTCCGTGGGGGGAGGTGGCCCACTCCCACCACTTCCTTTGCTCTCTTTGAAACTTGTACTCTGTGTCAGTGATACCTAATTTTGAAAAAAACTAATGTGAAAAAAAAATCTTTTGTTCTACAGTTGATATAATTCTCAAATCATGAGCTGTTTTCCAGTCTTTATATTTCTAGGTGGATTTGGTGATTATTAAATGAAAAATTGAAAACCAATTTCTTGGAAGTTGGTAGCTGCAAGGAGTCGGGGTTTAGGGTGACTTCTGGGGACATTTCTTGGTGAGAATATCCACCCAAACTCAGCCATCTCTGTTCAGTGGATGCCAAGGTCCAGGCAGGCAATGCCCCAATGGTTGCACTTGGAGTTGACAGATCTCCACATCACACCCTGACCCAACGTAAACAAAAGGCACAGAGAAGAGTGTTAGCTTCACCCCAGAACTCTGCTCCCCAGAGCATAGGTGCATCTTTACATCCAATGTTCACATTTTTTCGATCTCATCATGGCTAGATGGAGGGCTGCCATGATCATCCCCTCTGGACAAGTGGGGAATAGAGTCCGTGGGGCTTAATGAGTTCGTCCACAAGTCACAGGCTCTTTGTGTTAGAGTGAGGAGGACATCCCGCAAGTCCCTGGACTGTGACTTGGTACTTTCTCCATAGGGGCCTACAAGGAAGTGGAACTCAGAGACTAGAGCAAGGACTCATCAAGTTGGACAATTTGTTGAAGTGGTCTTTTAGCCTTTACTCATGTTTTAGTCAGCTTTGCATCACTGTGATCCAAAGACCTGACAAGAACAATTAAAGGAGGAAAGAGGTTGTTGTTTTTTTTTTTTGCTCACAATATCAGAGGTCTTAGTCTGTAGATGGCAGACTCCATAGCTTTGGATCCAAGATGAGGCAAAATATCATGGCGGAAGGGTGTGGCAGAGAAATGCAGCTCAGGACATGGCACCAGGAAGCAGAGAGACCTCCACTCACCAGAGACAAAAATAAATCCCAAAGATACAGCCCCAGTGATCTACCTCCTCCAATCCCACCCTACCTGCCTACAGTTACCTATCAGCTAACTGCTTATAGTTAATCCATATTAGTAGATTGAGACACTGATTAGGTTAAAGCTCTCATAACCCAATCATTTCACCTCTGAACTTTCTTGCATTGTCTCACACATGAGCTTCTGGTGGACTCCTAATATCCAAACCATAACAACTCAAATACAGAATATTCTCCACCCATCAGCAGAGTGGTCTTTCTAAAATGGAAGATGGCTGACAGAGACATGCTCCTTTGTTCTGAATCCCTCATTATATGCAGAGTCCAAGCCCAAATGCTCACCATGCCTTCAGAGTGCCCCTCTCCTGTCCCTGTATATTGGCCTGACCTCACTTGCCCCTTCAGAATCTCGCATCCCTCACTCCCTCCTTGTCTAGCCAGGGGTCTCCCCACGCCTTCAACATGCCCTCTGCCCTTTACTGGAGCCCCCCTCCCCGGGTCCCTGCATGCTGAGTGGCTCTTTCCTTTAAAATGTCAGCTCTCAGTGGGCCCTTCCCAGTCGAAATCATTCCGATTTTCAAACCCACCCTGCACCCCCAGGCCCTCCTGCTGCAGTTTTCTTCAAATTCCCCTGCCCGAGCTCCACATGTACACTGGTTCTTTGATTGGTCTTTCCCTATTGCCCAGTTAGAAGTTGGCTTCCTGCTGTGGGTGTTTGGAATTCTTCTGTTTTTGTTAATATAATTAACTCCAACCAGAGTGTTCAATAAGCATTTGTTGAGTGCACAGGTGAATCTGGGCCTGGCCTTCCAGCGAATGTGCAGAGGGGTCTTGAGTCTTCTTAAAATGTCTAGGTAGCCAGAGGACAATGCATAGGTCCATTGCTACTTTCCTTGCTTCGTCCCCAGAATGGTGTCAGTGGGTGTGGCCTGTGCCCCCCCCCCAAAAACCTGCTGCTACAATTTGTCTCCTGCTTCAACCCTTGGGCAGTCCGTCTCAGAGTCTCTGTTTAAGGGACTCTGAGCTTTGTCACCAGATGCAGCCAGTAGCGTTTTAAGCCCTTCAAAGGTGAATATTGTCAAGACAGCTGCCACACAGGTGGGTGCGAGTTCCCTCGTCCAATTCCAACATTCCACTGCAGGCTCTGGTAGGGTCACACGCAAGCCCTGGAGGAGCTTCCCCGCTCAATCCAAGCTGGGAACCTGCCACATCGTGCGATGTCAAGATAGTAAAGACAGCGCCAGACACATTCCGCCTCACTACAGATTGCACCCCATCACTTATTTTCTGCGCCCAGTGCCAAAAATGCAAGACGCATGCCATATGCCCACCGATTTCTGAGGGCTCTGGGATTCCACACACATCGGCAGCGTTCACACGCACAGGGAGGTGTGATCATCGCATGCCTGTGTCTACACCAGGGCCCGCAGTCCTTCCCGGCCACCTCCAGCAGGCACAGATGGTGTTGACGGTGTCAGCGCTGGAGACACGTAGCATATGTCCTCAGAGCAGACAAGGCGCTAAATTAATTCTAAATGCCAGTTGTAAGTTTCTCACCAAGTTGCTCCTTCGCTGTATAAATACCGTCTGTGTTCTACACGTCCCACGGCGGGCTCCGTGGACACCCAGGTAAGCCAGCTTCAGCTTTATTTTCTAGTGTTGAACGTTCTTCAGGATAGCCCCATCTGCACAAAGGGGACTGGGAAGCAGCTGGTATTGCCAAGCAAAGGGACGTGAGCTGGGACTGGCGGGAGTGAGTCCTCTCCTGCTGGAGGTCTCTTTGGCCTCTGAAGGGAGTGACATCTTGTTCTGGCTCCTTCATTCTTTTCACTGGGAGAGGCTGTGACCCACTGAAACCTGGATTCTGGGCTTTTGGTTGAGTCCTGGCTTTCTCTACTGGGGAAGGTCTACTCCATGTGATAGGGACCCCGTGGGTAACCCTTGAGTCCTTTCTAGAAACTTGGAGTTCACCAGGTTTGGGATCAGAACTAACTAGAAACCTGGCCTGCAGAGCCAAAGAGAGGCAGGAGACTCTGGGTGTGTGTTTAGGGGACAGGGAAATCATAAAGGAAGGACACCCTGAGCTCAGCCTGAATCTCGAGCCTTGGCCTCCTTTTTCCTTCCCTCTCCCCACCTCCTACTCCAGCCTCTAGTTCTCCCACTCACCTTCCTCAGGATGGGATCACCCAGGACAGCTGGTCCATATGGTTACCCTGTGAGGATTAGAAAAAGGTACCTCTCTGGTGGACTCGGCTCTGCAGGTGCTCAGCTTAGCCAGTTGACACCGCTTCCCATTTAGTGTCCCCTTCCTCAGAGTAGCTGGGGCTGCGTCATGAGTGCAGAGCTTAGTGACTCAAGAATGGGCTAGATTGTAGCTCCTACTTGCCATCCCAGCTAGGCACCTTTGTCCAGCTTACAACAGTCCTAGGCATCCCTGGAACATGTTACCTTCCCCTTAGTCTAAAAAAGGACATTTCCTATTACCTAACCGGATGTTGTGGCAGATTATATTCTCAAAAAAAAAAAAAAAAGGTCAGGTATGATATGTTCCATTTCACATGATCTTCTTACAGTGCCACTCCTGTTACATGGGCCTACAATCCCGTTATGGTTTGGATAGGAGGTGTCCCCCCCAAATTTCTGTGTGAGACAATGCAGGAATGTTCAGAGGTCCTGTGATTAGATTTTGGGAGTTATAACCTAATCTGTAGGTGAATCAATTGATGGGATAATATTTGAATGGATTAATGGGTGTTGACTGTAGGCAAGTAGAACATGGCTGGAGGAAGCAGGCTACTGAAGGTGTGTCTTTGGGGTTTATATTTTGTCCTTGGCAAGCAGAGCACACACTCTCTCTTTGTTCCTGACTGCCACAAGTGAGCAGCTTTCCTCAGCCATGCCCTGCCGCCATGATGTTCTGCCTCACCTTGGGCCCAGAACTATGAGGTTTACTGACCATAGACGGAAACTTAACTGTGAACCAAAATAAACTTTTCCTCCCCTAAGTTGTTCTTGTTGGGTACACTGGTCACAGTGACACAAAGTTGACTGAAACAATTGCCTTGAATGTGGATGGGCAGATAACTGGGGCAGAAGTGATGCTGTGTGACTTCTGAAGCTCAGTTACAAATTATGGTGTGGGAAGGCCTGATTAGAAACTTGGTCTCTGGAACCCAGCTGCCATGCTGTAAGGAAGCCCAGCTAGCCTATGCCCGAGGACTCCCGGAAGCTCACATGGAGGCACCACAGCCACTAAGGACCCTAATCACCAAAAACATCTGCCAGATATTTAGGTAAAGATTCTCCAGCCATAGAGTCAGATCCTCCCTTCCATCTACCCAGCTGAGGTCCCAGATATTGTGGAGCAGAGACAAGCCAGTGCCACTGGATTTGACAAATCCCTGCTCATGGGTCCATAAGCATAATAACATAGTTCTCTTATGACACTAAGTTTGAGGGTTTCTTTCTTTCTTTTTAAATTACTCAGTACCAGTCACAGGGATGCCTTTGAAACTCAGCTTATTGCTCCCTCCCTGACACTGAGGTGGGATCAAAATATCCCTTTTCTGTGGCCTCTTCAGTCCCCTCAGCC
Organism: Ictidomys tridecemlineatus; assembly: GCF_052094955.1. Taxonomy (NCBI): domain Eukaryota; kingdom Metazoa; phylum Chordata; class Mammalia; order Rodentia; family Sciuridae; genus Ictidomys; species Ictidomys tridecemlineatus. The sequence goes on along the minus strand of NC_135486.1, from coordinate 108,459,154 downwards.
AGGCGACTTAGTCACATGTCTTTTCACTGTGCACTGTCCCACTCAAACTCGGTTTCTTTTCTGTGAGCCAGCTACTGCTACCCCCATTGTACAGAGGAGGAAGTCTAAGCTCTGGTTAGGGGAAGTCCCCAAGGTCCACAGGTGCTGAGCGGCAGGGTGAGCAGCTGGAGTGATGAAGAAAGAGGACATTGCCGATACCTGTCGTGGGAGCTTCTGACTTGCACAGGCTCTTGGTTAGAATCCTGGGTGAGGTGATGAAGCCCACGGGGCCTCCTGAGGTCAGCAGTCCTCTCACGAGTTTGGACGTCTTCCTGAGCCACCCGATGCCAATGAGATGAAGGAACAGATACGTGGAGCTTCGTGCACCTCCACCTCCTAAAAGTAGATTGCCAGTTACTCAGCAGGGAACTGGGAACATGGCTCTGGCATGCGGATAAGATGTCTGGAACCATCTGGTCTCCAGGGACAGCTGACTCTGCCTCCAAACTGCTGCAGCTGCTTGCTGGCCCTAAGGTGCAAGGGTCCTTGAGATCCACTGGTACACCTGGGAGTGGGGAGCAGGGTGAGTGGGCAGAACCACCATTATACAATGAGACATATTTGTTTTCTTAACATATGCATATTTTGTATATAGATTTTGAACATCATGAGTGTCTTGTATTCTTTCAAAAGTTGCAACACAATATAGAAATACACTCCATAAATGTGTTTCAAACAAAACAGGGAGTAAAAAGTTGAAGTTCCTCCTTTATTCCATCTGCCCACTTTCCCTTCTCAGGGACACCTACTGCTGACACTGCAGGCTGCCTTCATGGGCTTCTCCCTATACAACACATGTGGGTGTGCACATACACGTATGTGTGTGCATCCTTGGATGTAGGGTCTGACCTAAGTGCAGGTATATTTCGTATGTGTGTACCTGTGACTCCTTTTCCACTGAACTTTCACTTATTGTCTTAGAGGCCTCTCTGTGTTTGCACACCCAGCCACAAAGCTCATTCTTTTATAGCTGTATGATTTTCCATGGTGTAAATGACATCATGATTTATTTAGCCAAATCCTTCAGAGAAGCAATTTGGACCTTTTTTTTTTTTTTTTTGGCTATTACTGTTGCTCCAAATCGACATTTTCTTCTATACACTTCTTTGTATACATGTGTAGGAGTTTCTACAAAATAGGTTGAATTGGCATCACCCGGCTAAGGATATGTGCACTTAAATTTTGTAGATGCTGTCAAGTTGCCCTCTGGAAATGTTGCACCAACAAACATTCCATCAGTTGTGGATAAAAACCCTCTGACCCCAGGCACTCTCCAATGTGATGTTATCAGTCTTTTTACTCTTACTGATTGTATTAGTCAGTTATCTGTTACCATAACAAACACCTGCAACAATCAACTTATACAGACAAAAGGTTTGTTTTGACTTACCATTTTGGAAGTTTCAGTCTGTTATAGATTGACCCCATTTCTTTTGGGCCTGTGGTGAGGCAATAGATCATGAAGGGGGCACATGGTGAAGCAAAACCGCTTACCTCATGGACAAGAAGTGAGAAAAAGAGTGAGAAAGGGGCTGGGGGTTCCATAATCCCCTATAAGGGCAAGCCCCCAAGGACCTGAGACCTCTACTAGGCCCCAGCTTGCAAAGGTTCTACCACCTCCCGTAGCACCATCCTGGAGGCCAATCCTTTAACACAGGGGCCTTTGAGGGACACTTCAGATCCAAACCATAGCACCAAACCTCAGGGGCACAAGTTATATCCCTGCTATTTCAATTTGCATTTCCCTATTTAACTACTGGGGCTGAGCATATTTTCATGTTTATTGGTCGATCATATCTCACCTATATAAAAGTGCCTTTTCATATCTGTATTAATTAGGATGCTTCAGGGAGCAAGAAACAGAAAACCATGACTCAACTGGTTTCAACACTAGGCAATTTATCTTCTTACAGGGAAAGAGCTATAGAGGAGGGAATGTGAAATAATGCAGCTACTATAAGAAACAAGATGGGGAATCTGGAAAAAATTAAAAACAGAATTGCCATATTATCTAACAAGTCCACTTCTGAGTTTTTACCCCCAAAGAATTGAAAGCAGGAACTCTCATGGATATTTACACACCCTGGTCACCGCAGCAGGATTCCCAATAGCCAAAAGGTTGAAACGACCCAAGTATCCATCAACAGATGAAGGGATGAACAAAAGGGGTCCCTCCATACAATGGCATATTATTCAGTTTCTAAATGAAAGGAAATTCTGACACACGCAATATCATGGATGGAGCCTTGGGGGCATTATGCTAAGAAAAAGATGCCAGTTGCAAAGGACAAATACTGTATGACGTCACTTATATGAGGTTCCTAGAGTCCTCAAATGCATAGGCATAGAGGAATTTCCATAGAATGGAAATTGTCAGGAGCTGGGTGGGGGAGGGGAGGTGGGAATGGTGCAGAATTTGTGACTGAAAAGAGGAAAATGTTCTGTGGGTGGTAATGGCTGCACAATGATGGGAATGTGCTTAGTTCCCCTGAACTATACCCTTAAGAATGGCTAAACTGTTTTGTGTATTATACCACAATTTTTTTTTGTACCCAGGAATTGAACCCAGAGGTGCTTAACCACTGGGCAACATCACTAGATCCCACCCCCACCCCACCCCACCCCCGCTTTTTTTGTATTTTATTTAGAGGCAGGGTCTCACTAAGTTGCTTAGGACCTCACTAAATTCCCAAAGCTGACTTTGAACTCATGTCCTCCTGCCTTAGCCTCCTGAGCTGCTGGAATTACAGGTGTGTGTCATTGCACCCAGCTCTATTGCAATTTTAAAAATTATGTTTTAGGTAAAGAAAGCCATGCTGAATCCAGACTCCCTTGAACTGGGGCTGGGCTGTCCCTGAAGCATGGTTCCTGAGCAAACCTGTGCTCTATTAGGAAGGGGGAGGGGGAGTGATGCTACTAGCTCAACGTGAGTCTGTTGGGCATCACCTTTGAGTGGTTTGTCTTCTGCTTTTTGATTTGTAGAAGCTGTTTATATATTATGGAAGAGGATCCTTTTCCTTTGATAAGTGTCAACAATATTTTTCCTGGCCTGTTGTCTTTCTTTGAGTGAATTGTATTTATTTAAGGCCAGATCTTTTTTCTCCACAAATCTTGGCTTCATGAATAACACAGAGGTTTCTCTCTTGCTGAAAAAACATAATCAGTGCTGGTTGAGGGTGAGTGAGCCATCTTTATTGCTCGTGGATTTAAAGGCAGATGAGGCATGCATGAGCAGTCATTTGAGAAGGCTACAGGTGGCATGGCACTCCTGTGTCACCTGCTGGAACCTTGACAGGGAGAATATGGAAATGACTGAGCCACTGCTACCTCCCAAGGAGGAGCACACTAGGGAAAAGAAACTGTCCCTTCCAACCTCCAAGTGCCATTGAGATTGTTTCCCTGTGGGGCTCTTCTAGAAGGTCCCAGTGATGGGAATCTGACTCCCAGGTGATGATCACAAGTGCACAGGGGCTCCTGGGAGCCACACAGGCCCAAGGGCAGCATGATGGGCACAGAGGATGCTGTTGCCATGGATACAGTGTCTGAGATGCTCAGGGAACATCCTATTGCTCTCCTGGAGCAACAAGCCCCTCTGCATCCCCTAAGAAGCAGAGAGACTTTCCTAACAGGTGATGTGGACAGCCAGGTGAGTGAGAGGGGTGCTACTTAAAGGGGTTCCATCTTATGTCTCTGGACATGGAGGCCTCCTCTCTGACAGTTGGGCTGGAGTCAATAACCAGAGTTCCTGGGTGTGTTACGATCCTACTGCCACAGGTACTTGTCTCTGTGCTTTGTCGGTGGGATGACCCTTTGAGGCCAGAACTACCATCACCCCCATTTTACAGATAGGGAAATTGAGGTGCAAGGAGCCTCAGTAACTTCAAGCAGTGCTACTGTTTCTCCCTAAGCCCCAGGTCTCTACTACTTGTGGAAGGCAGAGCCCTTTTGCCAACACCGAAGGAGGGTCCCCAGAGTCCTGCCCCTTCTTTGGCTGGGGCTTATCTTCCTCATTGCAGGCCAGAGTGAGGTTTCCTAAAGTCAAGACTGTGTCAGACAAATCTTAGAAAGGGGAGGTCACAGGAGAGGGTCTGCAGAAAGAAAAGGAGGAGGTTGTGCTGTCCTGAAGGATGCACATTTCTGGGGACAGAACTTGTTGGTGATATGCAGGACCTTCTCGCACAACTTGTGCCATGGTTTGAATGTGTGTGTCTTTCTACAATTCATGGGTTGAGTCCCAATCCCCAATGTGATAGTATTAAGAGGGGGGCTTTGAGGAAGTGGCTGAATCGTGAAGGCTGTACCCTCAGGAATGGATTAATGCCCTTACAAGAGACTTTAGAGAGCTGCCTGGCCCTTCTACCACAGTGTTTATCCGTTTATTTCCTCTGAAGGATGGAGCAACAAAAAGCCACCTTGAATGCAGGATTGGAGCCCTCACCAGACACTGAATGTGACAGAGCCTTGACCTTGGGATTTCCAGCCTCCAGAACCGTGAGGATTTATTTATTTATTTATTTATTTATTTATTTATTTATTTATTTATTTATTCACTAGCCTAGTGCATTTTGTTATAGCAGCACAAACAGGGATCTAGCAAGGATGTAATGTGGGGGTGGAAGTGACTAAACCTGGAGGTGGTGACTGTGCCATTGGTTGGAGGGCACCAAACACTTTAAACAGATTGGGATTGATTGCTTGTCCAGGGGGTCCTCCTGTTCTAATGAATTCCTCTTCCATGGGTCGATCAGCACTTTAACCACAGTGAGCCAACATATTATCCTAAGATTTGTTTACAAGGTACCAGGCTGGGGAGAAAGCCGCCCACCTGCTGCCCACCACTAGGCTTCCATCTGGGAATCTGCAAAAAGGTCTGAGATTGAAGCATGGGCACCTGCAGGCAGGGATGTGCCTCTTTCTGCAGAAAGAGTCCACAGCTTCCGTTGGCCTCTCAAAGGCATTTCCAAGAGCTGAGGAATCATTATTGCAGGTTAGTGGCCATTTCCAGGGTGAGCAACAGGTTGGAAATGAGACCCTTAATCTAGTGATCATGGGTCATGTGGGGGAGAATTGGCACTGTGCCCAAGTCACCCATTGATATCCTGTGCAACGTCAAGCCTGTCTCTGACTTGCTCCAAATACTGCTTCCTCATTTGTAACATACAAACAAACCCTAGTGCCTCCTTCTAGAATGATTTAGGAGTAAATGAAATTAGGCACTGAGCCCCTGCCCCACTATTCACCTGCCTGCTTCCCCCACACCTCCAACAAAAGCTCCCCTCTTTTCCAAGTGTGACCCCATCATTTCTGTCTTTGGTGCTTCTTTTTGCTTCTCCATGCACCCCTCCCTCTGGTCAAGATCAGCCCTCTTCACATTTCCACAAGGGGAGGGGAGGGAAGCAGTAAGACTTTGGTTCACTTTACAGTCTCTCATATATATATTGTGTCCATCTTTGCTGAGGATGGAACCCAGTGCCTCACACATGCAAGATGAGCCCTCTACCACTGAGCCCCAGCCTCAGCCCCTTACTTTATCATCTTCAAGCAGCCTCTGCTAACATTTGGAGAGTAAAAAGCCCAGATTCCCAGCTCATTCAGGTCTGTGCTTCCAAATATTCCTGAAGCTTCTGTGCTGTGCTGGCTCCTCCCTGGTCATGAACAATCAAGACTGACGATGCTCGAGTCACTTAATGCAACCACTAAAAGCAAACATCTGGTGGAAAATATCTTACAGGCTGCAGAGGACCATGGCCAAGGAGGATATTCATAGATTTCCTGTCAGCCACATCCTGGTTTCAGCCGGCTGTCCTCGGATGGCTCCCATCTGCCTCTGTCCCACGGAGGTGAGGGCAGGTGAGTGGCTGTCCCCAGCCCATTCATCTCCGTCTTGGCCTAAGGCAGGAGCCCATTTATGAGCCAATCAGCCTTGCACCTCCCTTTGAGTCTCTGCTTTGTTAACATTCAGCTCCCATATTTTCTGGTGACAAACTAGGTCAGATCTTTAGCAAAGGGGACTCTGAAATCATATCATGTCAAAAGGATATTAAGCTAAACATATATTGATCTCAGATTGGTGATTTGTTCTTAATTCAGATGGAAAGACGGTGACCTGAGATGGAAACGGGAGCACACTCCCACCCCCAGGTTTCCCAGCCACGTGCCTTGTACCCAAGTGGCACCAGGAGACTGGTTCTGGTGAGCAGAGGTGGTTAGTGTCACTTCTGAGAGTATCTAAGTGTCTAAGTCTGGTACAAGATGCTCCTGCTTTCTCCTTCCATCTATAAGTGCTAGGGCCACAGGTGGAGATGTTAGATGTTAGAGCCACATCTGAGAGCAGCCAGGAGCACTGAGTCCCTTAATGGAATACTTTTAGAAGACAATGCATTAATAAGAATGTGTGGCTCCAGGAGGCCAGATTATCAGGAGAAGCTGCTATTGAGAAGTTTGTCACTTAGAGCTTGTTGCTATTGCTATTGAGGTTTTGTCATTCATAGCTACCAAGAGGAGGACTACTATGCCACACAGGGCCACGGGGGAAGTTTGTCAGGAGGCAGTGGGGAGAGGAGGGAACCATGTGCAAAGACATTTACTGTGGCTTCAGTGGGTAGGAATCAAAAGCTCAGCAGGCTTGGTGCGAGCTGGTTTGAATAATCTCAGCAGCATTGGGCCTAGGGCTGTCTCTAGTTGTCTGGCACCCAGATGTGGGGTGATGAGGGCAGGTGGGTAGTGACCCATAGGACAAGGGCCTGACAAAGGAGCTGATTGATGCACGGATCCTGTATTGAGAAGTGCACTCACAGCCAAGTTGCCTGATACCTCTAGGAACTGGCTGAGCCTGTTTGTAAGTAAGTCTGACCTAGGAAGGGCCCACCCTTCCTAGGTCAGACTTACCTTAGACATCATAGCTTTGGATATAGAAAATAAGAGACATAGCAGTTCGGGAGAACTGCAGTCGGACTGCACAACTCACGCTGGACTTGGTAGGAGGGGAAATGAAGCTTCTTTATGAAGCCATAGAGGTTTGGAAGTTAATTTACCATGGCAGGGTACCATTGTAGGGACACACAGAGAAGCAAGGGCACATGCGTCTCAGCACTAATATGACATCTGCCACATCTATGAAGCTCATTCATTCATCCACTCATTCTCATACACAGCCAATGGCTATTGTGCTCGGCTGTGTGTCAGGTGCAGGGTTCTGGGATGGACTCAGAGATCAGGCACCAGCCTTGCCCCATGGAGCTCTGTCTCACAAGAAAGTGACACCCTTCATAAGGCAAGGATGACAGGGAATGAAGACTTCCAAGTAGAGGTAGGTGAACAAAGAAGGGAGCCAGGGCTTGGGCCAAGCAGTCAGGGAGAGATGCTCTGAGAATGTGGTGTGGGAGGCTGATGTGGAGATCTGAGCCTCAGAAGAGTGGTATAGAGGCATGTTCAGGATCTGGCAAAGAGTCCCATGGGGCTGGAGCCAAAGAGCATGATCTAGCTAGTCAAGCCTGCTAGGTGACATTGAGAAGACCCTGGGCAAGGAAGGACTCCTGCCTCAGGCTACTGAGACTTCTGAAAGCTGGACAGACCTGGAAGTTCTGTTATGAGATTGGCAGTCACAGCCCCTCCTCGGTCCCTCCCTCTCCTTCTAAGGCTCCTCCTAGCAAAGTTTCAGTGCTTAGCAACACCCCCCCCCCCACTGCGGCCGTGGATGAAGGGATGGGGAGTAGATCTTCTAACTTCCTGTACTTGAGGGTGGGGATAGTAACTACTCTCTGCCCTTATTGCACTCACGGCAGACATCACCAATCAATTGCCATACCTTGCATCAGAGGACAGAGTGAGCCCCATAGGCCTTCTCAACCTGGCACTTCAGTAAACTATGTATGACTCGGGGATCAAATTGGCATGATGCCATATTATGTGTTGTTTCTGTTTTAAGGTGTTAAAAATGGAGTGCACTCTTCCTAGAAGTATTTTTATTAAAAGAAGAAGAAAAAGGAGGAGGAAGAACAGGAGAAGGAGGAGAAGGGGGAGGAGCAGGAGGAGGAGGAAGGGCAAAGTGTAATCCAAGGAATGAATAGCTAACGGTGGAATTTTTGCCAGCAGAAGTTTGAGGAGAGCAAGTCTGCCTGAGCCCCTCAACTCACACCTCCTTCTCTTGGAGGCTTGCTCTCAGGGGGAAGCAAGGTTGTTTTTTTCTCTTTTCTCACTTCCCTTTCTCCATTGTCAGTTTCTGTTGGTTATATTCCAGGCCCAGGTAAACCCCACAGGGCAGAGGAGGTGTCTCCAGGTAAGCTCCTCCCACGTCATCTCCCTCCCCATCCCCTACAAGGCCCACACCATGCAGCAAGGAACAGACACTCAATAAATGTTTATTGATCGAATCTAAATTGCAGTTTTATCTAACACCCTGAGGGAAGCCAACTGGAAGCTAAACGCACCCCCTTCGATAGCTGAAGCACATTGATTACCGAGAAAGCCATGTTGTATGACAGCCCCCGGCTGGAGACAGGCAAGTCTTCAAATGCCTTCTAAGTCAGGTTCCTGCAGCCCCTCCCTCATGGAGCTAGTGCTGTGAGGACCCTGGCTTGGTCTTTTCACTGCTTGGTAGCACTGAGCTTGGCAGCTCCTGGGCCTGACCCATGGGCAGCTCTCAGGCCATGCTGTGTACCAGCAATGGAGATGGTTGCTAGGCACAGCAAGAGTAGTAAGACAAGGGTCCTCTCCTTCCCAGCCTCGTCTTCCGGGTTGGGGGAGCATAGACAAGTGCAGCTCCAACTTTGAAAGAGGTAAATACTGTCAGGGATCTTGCTCCACCTCAGGAAGTCACAGAGGGTCTGGGCAGCTGGGTAGAGAGTGGTGGGCACATTTGAGAAGCCGAGAGGACAGCCAGAGAGTAGTTTGGTGGTCCTGCCTGCCTTCCTTTCCTTCTCCCTCTCCCTGTCTTTGGGGAGAGCAGAAATTGATTGATAAGATAGACTGCAGCACATCTGAGGACCCCAGGAAAGGAGCCATGGCAGGAGACTGACAGCAGGATAGAGGGAGAGGATTCAGTAGAGAATATCATTCTTCTAACAAATGTTTACTGAGCACCTACGGTGTGCCCAGTGCTGTGTAATCAACTTGCTGGGATACTCTATAAGCAAATCAGTATCCCTGCTTCATGGAGCTGGCATCTGCTGGGAAGACACATGGGTGGTCAACTCAATTGTTACAGGGCATGTTGGAAACCAGAAGTACCAGACGCAAGAAAAGAGTAAGGGGCAGAGTGTAAGCAGCTGGGTGTACTGGACTGGGGAGGCCTAACTGAGAGGGTGAGATCTGTCAAAGACTTGAAGGTGGAGGGCCTTTGGCCAAGTGGCTGAGGTAGCAGGAAGTACAGAGTCTGTTTCATTTGCTAGGGTCACCATGAAAAAGGATCACTGACCTGGTGGCTTAACAACAGACATTTATTCTCTCAAAGTCCCAGAGGCTGCAAGTTCAAGATCAAGGTGTAGGCAGGGCTGACTCCTCCTGAGGCCTTTCTCCTTGGCTTCTAGATGCTGTCTTCCGTCTCCCTGAGTCCTCATGTTGCAGTCCTCAATGAGTGTTTATGTCCTGATCTCTCATTAGGACCCATCTACATGCCTCATTTTACTTTAATTACCTCCTTAAAGACCCTGTCCCCACATACAGTCATATTCTGTGGTATTGGGGATCAGGACATGAATTTGAGGAGCACACAGCTCAGCCTATCACAGGCTGGGGAGGGCTAAGGTGGGACAGCAGCCTCACAGTTTAGACTCTGAATGTGGACGTCAGTGCCTCTTCCCTGGGGTCCCCAGTTCTGTGTAGCAAAATGCCCAGTGCTATGTTTGCTGTGCAGAAAAGAATAGCTAAGAACCACAATTTTCTCCTGTTGCTAACCTCTTTCTTGGGTGTCGGGCAACAGCACCCAGTCCGCAGGCTAAATGCTCAGACTGTACTTTAATCAGCAGCTTCTGGTGCTTTGGCAAACCCACACCGCATGTGATCTTGACTCACTCTCTCGCCCCTGCTGAAATCCAGTCAGAGGCCTCAGTGTTTGCAATGCCCTGGGGCGGGGAGCCCTGTCACAAAGACTTTAACTCACAGCGACCAGAACTGGCTGCAGCCTTTGGAAATCAGGCTGGGAAGCAGGGCAGATGATGAGGCTTGGGTGCTGTGGTTAGCACAGACAGGAACCCATAGCCTTGCAAGGACCAGGACAGCTAGGGGGAGAGGAAGATTTTGGTAGGAGGTTGGAGAGGTCAGTAATGGCCAGATCATGAAGGCCTTGATTGCAGATTCAGCCATGGGGCTTCATGCAAACTTGCAAGAAGTAGTAAGGGCGTTTAATTAGCCTTTTAGAAAGCTAGTAGGCCAAGATGTGGAGAAGGAATTAGAAGGCTTGGGGAGCAGCCTCTGTAGTCACCCAGATCCTCCACTTTCCCTCTCCACTGGGCTCTGAATGTCCAGTTCTGAGTCTGGGTGGCCTTTGGTTGCTTCTGTGTCTTTCATGGAAGCCCTGACATATACCTTCTGCCCTGGGGTCTGGCCAAGCCAAGACATTTCTGGAAGCATGATCCTTTTTTTTTGCAAAGTAGATCTTTGCAAAATCATGTCTCTACATCTTTACAATGTGACTTTGAAGTTCTTCACATAACTAAATAGACGACATTTTCCTATCCCCTGAATCCATGACTTGTGTTGGCCCACAGAGTGTGGCAGAAGCAACACTGTGCTAGTCCTGAGCTTAGGCCCAAGAGGTTCTGCACACTTCTGCTCTTCCTTTACGAATGCTGTGTCTACCATGTGAGCAATCAGGCTAACCTGCTGGATAATGAGAGAACGCCTGCTGTGTTAGTTATCTCTTGCTGCATAACAAGTTATTTCAGCTAAGCATAAACACACATCTGTTATCTCCACATTTCTGGACAAAGTGGCCACTTGGTTGAGTAAGTGGGTGGGAATAAAGCAGCAACCAGACCACATGGGAACCCCTTGGGCCTGGACAGGGGCTTAGGCTTTGGATTCAGGGGGGCTCATTCTGGGGATTTCCCACAGGGGAGCAAAGAGACAGATTTGCATGTTAGCAAGCACACAGGCTGAACTGGGCAACCAGATGGGCACCTGAAGACAGATAGCAGGGAGGAACCGACTGCAGGAATTTAAAGAGATGTAAAGGGTGGTTTGGACTTGGGTACAGGCAAGAGATGGGTTGGAGGGGTATTTGGAGCGGAGTTGCAATACCCATTCACTCACCGAAATCCAAGACCTGAGCTGGGGCAGTGCCTGGTGTGTTGCAGAGGTCTGAGGCAGGGTGGCAGCCTCACCGTGCAGACACTGATTGTGGACATCAATGCCTCTTCCCAGGGGCCCCTGCTATATAGCAATACATCCAATGGGAGGGAGGGAAGGAAGGAAGGAAGGAAGGAAGGAAGGAAGGAAGGAAGGAAGGAAGGAAGGAAGGAAGGAAGGAAGGAAGCTGTCTTTTGAGCCTAAGTACTCTGGGAGCTAGGTAGACTCATTTTGTTATTCTTCCTCCACTGTCTTATTTTTTCAAAAATCAGTTGGAGGGGCTGGGACTGTGGCTCAGTGGTAGAGCGCTTGCCAAGCATGTGTAAGGCCCTGGGTATGATTCTCAGCACCACATACAAATAAATAAATAAAACTCAAAAGCTCATCAACAACTAATAAAAATATTTTTAAAAATCAGTTGGGCATTTGTGTAGGTCTATTTCTAGATTCTCTCTCCTGTTCCACTGATCTATGTGTCTTTATCTCTCTCCAACAATTCCACACTGTTTGTTTGGGTTACTTCAGCTATATAATTAGTTTTAATATTGAGTAACTTTTTTTTCCAATTTAACCTTCTTTTCTGAGAACATTCTACCTGTTCTAGGTCCTGTGCGTTTCCATAAAAACTTTAGAATAAGCTTGTGAATCTGAATATGAAATTTCTTGCTATAATTTTTATAACAATCACCAATAAACCTATAGACCAATTGGGGAGTATTGATATCTTTGCTAAAGTTAAGTCCTGTAACTCAGAAACATGGTGTATCTCTTTAGAATTCTTCTCTTTGTTGTATGAGCATTTTCAGAGAGAGAGAGAGAGAGAGAGAGAGATCCTGTATAGATTTTGCTAGGCTTCTACCTAAGTATTTCATTTTCTTCAAAGCAATTGTACATGTATTCTTAGCTTTTGTGTTTACATGTTCAGTATTAGAAATGTAATTGATTTTTGTACGTTAATCTTGTATCCTGTCACCTTGCAGGGTTCACTTATTCATTCTAGGAGGGGTGTGTGTGTGTGTGTGTGTGTAGATTCCTTGGAATGTTCTACATAGACAATCAAGCTATCTTTAAACAGGGAGAGTTTTATTTCTTTCCTTCCAATCTATGTCTTCTATTTCTTTTTCTTGCCCTATTATTCTAGCAAGAACTTCAAATCCCATGTTGAAAGAGTGGTGAGAGAAGACAGTCTTCATTTGTTCTTAGTTTGGGGGAAGCATTTATTGTTTCACCATGAAGTGTGATTTTTAGTAAAAGATTTCTGGTAGATGCTCTTTATCAAACTAAGAAATTCCCATCTATTCCTATTTTTCTGAGAGTTTTCATCATGAATTGGTATTGAATTTGCCAATTTTTCTTTCTACAAATATTGACAAGATCATGATTTTTCTTCCTTAGCTTGTTAATATGGTGGATTTTACATTGACTTTTAAATATTGAACCAGTCCTGTAGCTCTGGAATAAATCGTATTTGGTCATGGCATGTAACTAATTGTAGATATTTTTGAATTTTAAAAAATTATTTTTTAGAAAAGATTTTGTTTGGATAATTTCCTTTATCTAGTTTTTACAGATACATATAACAACAAAAAGAAAATTCTTAGTTTTCCTTAATCTGAGGATGTTTTCTTTCCTCTTCACTCTGAAAGACATTTTTCCTAGACATTGAATTCACACATGACAATTTTTTTTTCTTTCAGGAAATGCTGAGTAATTTCCTTCTGGGCTCCATAGTTTCAAGTGAGAATTCATTCAAATTAATGTTCCAAATCAGTAATGTGTTGTCTCTTTCTAACTACTTTCAGTATTTTTAATTGTCTTTAGTTTTCAGAAGTTTAATTATTATGTGGATTTCTTTACATTTTAGCCTGTTTGGGATTCGCTCAGCTTCTTGAATCTGTAGGGTAATGACTTTCTCCAAATTCCAGGAGGAGTTTTCAGCCATTATTTCTTTGAATGCTTTTTCAGTCCCATTCTCTCTTCTTTTGGGACTCAGAAAATATGAATGTTAACTCTTTTCTTATTGTTTCACAGATCTCTGACATTCTGTTTTGTTTTTGTTTGGTTGGTCTATTCTCTATTATTCAGATTGAGTGAATTCCATTACTTTATCTGTGAGTTTACTGACTCCATGATAAAGGAGGGCCATTATCATCTGCACTATCCTGCCTTTCCAGGGAGACCCCCCTTCCGTTGTACTTTTCCGTTCTCTAATTTCCAATTGATTCTTTTAAAAACAAGTTCTGTTTTTAATTGAGAGTCTCCATTTTTTCATTTGTTTCAAGAGAATTCATAATTGCTTACTGAAGCATTCTTATGATGATTGCTTTTAGTCCTTGATAATTTCAACCTATGATTCATTTCCACATTAACACCTGTTGACTGTTTTTTTTTTTTCCTTTCATTTGGTTGTGACTTGATATGAAGCCCTTGATATGACAAGTGATTTTTTATACTATCTTTGACATTTTGTATATTATACAATGAGATTCAGGATCCTATGCACCTTTTCTTTTTCTGCAGGCAGTCTTCCTGATAGGATGTAGTATGAGGGTTGGGTAGATTTTCCATTCTTCTTCTGTCTGGGCCCCACCAGCCATGCTGGCCGAAATGGAGTGCTGACTCACACTGCTCCATTGCAGACGGGTGGGTGGTAGTTAATTCCCCTCTCAGCCTTGCTAACACCTGCCTTCCTGACTAAAGTGGACCATCATCTTGTACCTTCTTGTTGTATCTGATTCCCCCTGCTGGGGTCTGTGGGAGACATGGAGAACTGAATCCCACTGTTTGATTGTTGCTAAGGAGGGCAGACACTCAGCTCCCCAGTGGACCCTGTAGACAACAGGAAGGGGAGGGGGCACTCTTCCTATGCCTTTTTATTGTGCCATGTCTGGAGAATTTTAGTTATGAGAGGATATACCTGGGGGATATGAGGCTACGCCATCTTTTCCAGAGCTGGAAATTCGGCTGGAAATTCTGATCTTTCCTCTGTCTTTAGCTCCTTTTTCTTTATCCGTAAAATATATACAAATACCTACTCCACCTATGTTTCAGAACTGTTTTGAGAATTGTCCAAGATGTTCGTATACATGAAAACACACTGAGAAATGTTAGGTTAGTAGAGATGATTATAATGATTGCTATTTCTGAGACGAGGATCTGGTGAGATGTCACTTAAAAAAGCATAAGCAGTAGGGCCCTCCATCTTCATCTATCAATTTAATGTTGCTGAAAACAAAGCTGACAGCCAAGAGCCAGCCTTCTGTTGTCTTTTCTCTGTTTCTTTTGAGTCTGTGGTGACCTTTCTCTCCACGAGCAATAACCCTGGAGAAAGCTAAAGGGAAACAGAGATTAGGGTCATGGCAAGGAGAGAGCAATAAAACAGCTTTAAAGAGCCCAATAAACCAGGATAATTGAATGTAGTAAGGACTGTAGCCAGGACAGGGGTAGAGGATGTCTGCGGTACCATTGCCACGAAAGCAGTCACAAAAGGAAATGACACTGGACCTGGGAGGGGAGGGACTAGTGGAAAGGAGCTGATATGGATGGTCCCCCAGAATGGTCAGCCAAGGCCTGCCTCACGGTGACCACAGGACAGGCTGACAGTTGGAGTTTCCCACAGTCAGGATGCTGTGCGTCTTGGGTGTCATGGTCCCTTTTCCAGGCAGGCAAAGGACTCTGGAATCAGATTTCAGTAAGCCTCTTGGTCCCTAGGGCCTCAATTTCTCCTTGTGTAAGAGGAAGTGGCCAACTGTACTAGGCTGTTTAAGGCTCAAGAGTGAGCGAGTACATGGAGGGAAGTTGGCAATTGGTATGAATGGCCGTTCTCTCCCTGATTCCAGACAGGCCAGGAAAGTTTGACCTTGGCATAGACTGGGCTCTGGTTGTGGGCAGCCTCTCTTAAAGAGTAAATGTGCTCGGTCATCCTTTCCTCCATTCGATGGTCCAGAGGTGGAAGGTCAAGCTGAAGTGTCTGTGCCCTATTCTCTTATAAACAGTCTCCATCCTGGTCTCCTGGTTTCTTTCCTTCCCTTTGTTCTAATGGGTCTCCACTGTGTACAAAAGGTATAGGGGGTGGTGTCTGGAGATCTGGACCAAGGGTTGGCCCTGAGGAAGAAGCATTCCTAGACCAGAATGGGGCCCTGGGGCAAACCATAGAGCAAGTTCTACCTCATACCCAACTGCTGTTTGTCCAGGTGAATCTAGTTTTAAGTGAAGGTCAACACTAAGGACACTAAGGACACTAAGCTCAGAAGACTGGCACTGTGTCTACCTTGAACCTGGGAATGCACACCCCTCCCTCTCTCCCACAGTGCTGTGCCAGAGCCTTTCACTGGCTTAGGAGGACCAGCTATTGAAGTTCAGGAATATGGCAAGCTGTTTGTTCCACATGGACATGAATAAAAAATTAGTTATAAAGGCTTCCAGTTAAATCAATTTTATTGAAAACAAGGCTAAAAAATAGTGAAAACATATCACTCCTTCATTATTTTCCTGTTATCTCTGCTCTGGAGATTATTTGTACCCATTGCATTGGTGTGGAGGAAATATCACACAGTGATGCACGGCCGGGCATCTCCGCTGGAGCCTGTGCACCCCAAAGTCATATTGGTAGCTTGAAAGGTCGTGGCGGGAGTTTTTACACAGGAATTAGCCAGCACTACAAATTGGAGCTTGCTATGTTGTAGGGTTGATTGTATCGATCTAAGAAAATGTTAATAATGTCGACGAAAATTAAAAGTGTGTCATTACTGGATAGTAAGTAGCACAGAGGTAAATAATTCTTCCAGTGTTTGGAAACCATTATCAGATTCAGTCAAGTCACTCGTGTCATTGACAAAGGAGCGAAGCTGCAGCTTGTAGGTGTTTTCCTTTTGTCTTGTTAGCATAAATGAAAACATTAACCACCGTTCATGGGAGAATTACTCTCATAGAGCCTGTTGCTAATCGCTTACCCACGTGCCACTGTTCTGTGATTAGACTAGCAGCTTGCTTAGAAGGCACCCTCAATAAGTACTGCTTGAATAACTGAAATCAGAGGGAACAAGCTAAGTTAAGCTCTGGATTGTGTCACCCTCTACCTCTGACGTGGCTAAGGGATTCCTGGGGTCCTTTGATTTCTGGGAGAAGAGAGAAGAAGAGATTTCTGGATGGGGCTAAAGTCTCTGTGTGATTACTCTTCCCATTAACTTAATATCTGAAGCACCTTCATTATTTTTCTTTTTATGGAGCCAATGTTTTGACTAACATCAGCAGTTACCTGATGTTGAACACCCTGTTGAGAGTCAGGCATGTTTTATCTCATGTAATCCCCTCCGTAATCCCAAGGAACAGAATTTCATTACTCCCTTTTAGAGATGAGGTACTTGAAGCTCAGAGAAGTCAAACAGCAAGTGAGGTTAATCATTGCCCAAAAGGTCACAGACTCACCTGCCTGGAGCCAGGATCAGCAAATTCTAGATATTTTAGGCTTCGTGGGCCTGATGGTCTCTGTGCTGCTTCTCAGCTTTGCCGCTGAACCACAAAATAGCTGTGAAAAACCTGTAAACAGGTGTGTTCTAATAAAACTTTATTTACAAAAAATAAAAATAAAAGGAAGGACCCTCAAGTCCCCCCTTGTTCTGACTTCTTTTCCTCCCAGTTTTGGCAGAGGCATGAGGACACGATGCATGGCCACTGGCATTGTGTCAGAAATTGGAGAAGGTGTTAGATCAACAAGCATCAGCCAATTCTGCACGCTAGCTGACTACAGCCCCAGACATTCAGGCAGTGTGGCCAGTTTTTGAAGGAAGCTACAAGTTTGGACTTGTATGTGGTGTGTATGTGCGTGCGTGCGATAGCCCTTTGCTTTCTACATCAGCTAAAATCAATAAAACACAACCCCAAATCCTGTGCAGACCCAGTAGAAGATGCCCAAGCCTAGGCTCTGGCCCTCAGGCTGCTGGTGTACCACCTCTGCACTCTGGAAATCACCCAGACAGCACTGCATCTATTAAGTAATAATTCATCTGTTTCCCCATATTTTATTTATCAAAGACCTCAGTAACTGTCAAGTAGAACTTCTTATCAGCAGGAACTGACCAGCGGACAAGTGTTACCTCCCAGACCGATGATAAATCTTAGCCAACCAGGAAACCGTGACATTTTAATTAGCTGGGACATCTTATCAGCAGTCAATCCTGAACATGGCATTTCACGTTGTTTGTGAACTCCTTACTGGGAGCCCCCGATTCAGTCTTTCCAGGGCTACTTCATTCACATGGATTCCTCCTCATTATTTTACCGTGGCAGCCTCCTTATATTATTCAACAGACAACCCACACTAGCAGAGTGAGCGCGACTCCTCAAATGCACTCACAGGGCAACTTCCTGAGCTACTGAAACTAGGGAAAGAAAAAGAGGATTCTGTTTGCTGTAGCAACCATAAAAAATACAGAATTAAAAAAAAAAACCATGAAACAAATAATTGTGCCAGACTAAGCATGCCCACAGAAAATTTCCTCTTATCTGAGGTCATGTTGAAACTTAAGAATACGGTGGTGGGGGCTGTACCACTCAGATCCTCATTGAGTTACACTAGCTTCCAAATAGTCCACTTCTAGTTATTCCAGGCTTACCAGTTTTCTTGATCCCTGCTCGGAGAAGTACAGTGGAAGTCATCATTGCATGTCCTGGCCACCCTCATTCTAGAGAGCCTGACCATGGCTGGCCTATTGTTTAAGCAGCCTCGTTGCCCACCCTGTGGCCCTGGATTGGACGGGAGGGGAAGGTTGAACTGAAGGCAGCCAATCCAGAGGCTGAGCAGCAGCAGTTATCATGAATGGGTAGAAGGAGTCAATCAGTGTCCCTGCACCAAGAAACACTGAAGGAAGTTGTCAACTGATGGGAGCTTCGTGGTTGCATGGCTGTGTGAAGTGGGGATTGTCTGGGGTTATGTTCAAGCTGAAGATCTGGAGCAGCCAAAGCTAGGAAGAGACAGAGTTAAAGAGAGATAGGAAACAGAAGATGAAGGAGCCATTCAGGGACAGGAGAGATGCTCTAGATTAGAAGAAAAGAGTTGCTCCCAGGAGACTCATCTTTAACCTGGGTCCTTTATCAAGTCTCTTCTCTTGAGCCTGATTAGGTAGTGGGCTGAGGCTCTATGTCTTATAAAATGAGAAAGCCACCAGGAACAGAGAAAAAGCCACACCTCTGAGAGAGCCAAAACTTGTGGGAGATCCCATGCTAGGCTTTCCCTTGTCAAATCAAAAACAAATTCAGATTTTTGCAAGGAAAGACTTTATTTGGAAAGATTATTGCAAGGTGGGGACAGGGTGATTTTTAAAGGGACAGAGAGATGATTGTGATAGGGAGACCACTCTGACCAGAAGATCTGCAATGACCTCAAGGTTATGCAAAAGGGGGAGCCATTTACTAAGCTGGAAAAAGCCACACAGGGAAGATGGAGGAATGTGTACAGAGAGTAGATGAGGAAATGTTTTTCCATGAAGCCAGCCTGTCCTCCTAAGGAGGAGTATAAGGAGGAATTATCTGCCCGCTCACTCTCAGGGAGGGCCTGGGACAAGGACAGGAGCTTGACCAAAGTTTGTTTAATGAGCACTTTGTTCCAGTTCATCAGTTGGGATGAGCAGCTCTGCTCATCCTTTAGGAGGCAAATGAGAGCCCAGGAAGCAGGGTCATCCCTGAATCGTCCAAGTCCTGTGGGGAGGGGACTTGCTTGCAGGGACCTCTTCCCCAGACACAAAGCCAGGTCACAGCATTCTTCTTTCTTCCTTCCTTCCTTCCTTCCTTCCTTCCTTCCTTCCTTCCTTCCTTCCTTTCTTTCTTTCTTTCTTTCTTTCTTTCAAGTAGTTGGAGATAATACCTTTATTTTGTTTATTTATTTTTATGTGATGCTGAGGACCAAACCCAGGGCCTGCTAGACGAGTGCTCTACCACTAAGCTACAGTCCTCGCCCAGGTCACAGCATTCTTAACTTTGCTTTTCCCCAGAGACCCAGGGCTCAGGTAAAATTCAACATTGTCGCGCTCCAGGAGTCACTTATGGATATTTTAGAATTGCTACCACCTCTGCCTGGAGCCAACTGATGTATCCTCTGTGCCTATCTCTTCTAGAACCTTCTCATCTACTTTCCTCTGCCCCAGAACAAGCTGGTCCCTCAATTCTGGAAGGGTTCAACAGCAGAAGGCCAGGATGGAGCAAAGAGGGAAGGAGGCCTCCCTTAACTCTGTGCTTCAGGTCCTGCTACAGGCAGGTTCCAGGGACATTTCCTCCTGAGGACCCTGCCCCTTTCCTAATATTTCACCTCTAGTCCTCAACCAGCTCTTACCCTACAGCGGACTCTGATACTAGCTTCCAGGTTCTATTGCAAAACTCCAAAACCTCTCAATTGTACAAGTCCACCTGGGAAAATAGTGCCAGGAGCTGGGTTGCACATTGGTGGAGATTCAAACCGGCTGCCACACAACAATGAAATCATATTTATTGTTATTGTGATTGTTTTGTATATTATGTCTACTAAAATTTCCATGGCAGGACTCTGCACCAAGCACCGTTTTTAAGCACATGGTACGAAGCCCATCGTACAGATGAATTTATTCATTGGATTCCCCGAAGCACCCTGTGGGGTAGCTGGTTTATTACCATCTTACAGAAAAGGAAACTCAGGCTCAGAGAGGTTCTTAGTGGCCAGGGCTGCAGAGCTGGGATCTCAGCCCAGGTAATCTGGTCCTGGCGAAGCTCTTCACTGCCCACCTTCTCCACTCTTAGCATTGAGGCCATCCCTTTCTGTTACCCATAGTGATTATTTCCTGCTCCTTGACAGTTGAGGTAGAAGCAGGGCCCTGTGGATTTAGTGATGATCTCTGCTCCCTAAAACATGGCTGCAGAAAGGGTCAGGTCAGCCCTAATATACCACCCATTTCTAGATTAGAGAGGGGAACACAGGTGCCTTTCCTTTAAGAAGTTCTCAGAGTAAATGAACTTGAGATTTCATTAAGATAGCTATTGTGTAAGAAAACTGGGCAGTCTGGCTGAACGGGTTTTAGGTTTTTGGTATTTTTTTAGAAGTACTTGTTTTAAGGTGAGATTACTATCCATCCAGTTACCCTCTCTGCAATCAAGTCACCTCTCTTGAAGAACCCCAGCATTACAACACTGCCGCCTGCAGTGGCTTACCCTGGAGATAGGATAGGACCAATGTAAGGACAGTAACCCCAACATCAGTGCCTATCCTACTGAGCCCTACTATGTGCTAGGCTCTTGGGTGGGCTCTAGACACTTATCATTTCTAATACTCACTCTGGAGGTCTATTTTGGATTAAAATCTTGGACTTTGGAGTGGCCCAGAATTGGGTTCAATCTCCCCAGTCTGCACTGCAGGGTGCCCTTCAGTAGGTCACAATTCCCAGCATAGGTTTTGTTTTCCGCATCTAAAAGTGAGCATCCTAATGGTATCGGCCTAACAGGGCTCTTGTGAGGATGAATGAAACCATGCATGTAAGTAAAGCATGCAGATAAAGCAACAATTAAATACATATTATTTTTTAAATAGGCATCATTATCGTTTTTGTACATAAGAGGACGTCAGGGGTTGGAGAATCCAAAATGACTAGTTCTCACATTGCAAGGCTGGTGGCTGGTAGTTGGTGCAGATGGAACTGGCAGATCTGGATCCAAATTCTGGCACAGAGTGGCAATTAATACGAGGGAGAGGATACATGGCAATGGTGAGTATTATTATTAGGGACCGTGGCTGCAGGTCTGGGAACCTGAGCAGACACCCCATTGTGAGTCACACCTGTGGAACTGTGTGAGAGTCAGGCTTATTGCTGACTGTAATAATGATTGATAGTGAGGAGGGGCTCACCAGATCACTATCAAAAGCAATTTCCTCTTGCACTGTGGCTTTGCCCTCTGTGGGTGCTGGCAAAGCCGGGGGTGGTGGTGAACTGAAGCCCACCCTGAGCCCTTGGAACTACTTAGCTCAGAGGCAGCACTGCCGCCCCAGCCTGCAATCAATAAATGCAGCATACATGCTCAGGGAGATGCATCAGGAATTGAAAGGATCAATTCCAGAGAGACAGTGTGGTACAGTGGGCACATGTATCAAGTATCAACACAGAGGCAGCCCTATTCCTGGGTTCCAAAACTAGCTCCATCATTGATCAGCTGTGCAATTTCAAGAAAGTTCCGGGATCTCTATGAGCCTTGGTTGTACCATCCATCATATGGAGACAATGATAGCACTGACTTCAAGAGATTAGGTAAGTTGTGAAGTGTAACAAAACGCACAATAAAGTTTAGCCATCATTTGTAAAGGTGAGTGCCCCTCGGCCTCCAGGGAGGTTGGGGTAAGACTCATCAGGCATGAGTGCACAGATTCTGAGGCCCAAATCCATGCCCTCTTGTACTGGCAGCAACCCTCAGGACCCCGCTCCCAGCTCCCCAGGAGGAGCACAAATGAAGACCTGACTTTAGGAAACCAGCCACTTCAGTCAGCCCTGCCCTTGCCTTGACCCCTTTGCCTGCCCCCAGCTTGTACTTGACCCCTCTCCAGAGAATCTGAAT
The DNA here is from genome assembly GCF_052094955.1 of Ictidomys tridecemlineatus. Classification (NCBI taxonomy): domain Eukaryota; kingdom Metazoa; phylum Chordata; class Mammalia; order Rodentia; family Sciuridae; genus Ictidomys; species Ictidomys tridecemlineatus. The sequence continues at coordinate 108,437,263 of NC_135486.1, read as the reverse complement.
TCTACTGCTTCCTGGGGAGAATGCCAAGTTCTTAGGGCATTTTTGCCCTTTGTTTAAGAAAAAAAATGGTGAGAATGTTCCGTTCTTGGGCTCCTGCACCACCTCCTCTTTCTCTTCCTCAATTTTTTAGGAATGAAGTCACCCAAGATATAAATACCGCGTTCTAAATAAAGCTTTGCAGCATAGGACATATCTGTATATGTGTGTGACTGTCAGCCAAAATAAATTAACCTCCAATGGAAGTCATTTTCATGTAATTAATTATTCTTGTCTAAAGAGACAGGTGCCTCTCGGTGCGCCTCGCCCAGAGTGCTGGGGGAACTTCTCAAGAAATCCACACTTAACACACACCAAATGACTGGTGCGCAGCTACAGCTTTTGTTCCCATATTGTTCCTTGAATTGGAACCTTTATTTCTCAATTACTGCAAACCGAAAAAATGAAAAGAAGACTGACATCAAAGGCGTTCTGCATACAGGAGGTACAGGATGTGCTAATTAAACACCAGGAATGCAGCCTCTTGAGCGTCAGCTGACATTTTCTTTCTCCAGCTGGGGAAAGGAGCTTAGGTTACTTGGGGTTTTATAGAAAGTCTGTTAATAAGAATTCTCCCCGTTTCTTGGTCAAAGCCCTGGGCATGTTAAAATTTTTCTGGGCAAGAATGGGAAATAGGATGATTGAGAGAATGGCCAGGTGAATTTGTAACTTACTAAACAAAATTGTCTATATTGGGGTTATTAGTGAGTTAGGGGTCTCTAGTGAAGTGACTTGGGGCTCTTTTTCTCTTTCTCCCTCCTTTCTCTCTCTCTCTCCCCCTCCCTCCCCTCCCCCCTTCCTTCCTTCCTTCCTTCCTTCCTTCCTTCCTTCCTTCCTTCCTTCCTTCCTTCCTTCCTTCCTTCCTTCCTTCCTTTCTTTCTTTCTTTCTTTCTTTCTTTCTTTCTTTCTTTCTTTCTTTCTAAAACCAACCAAGGCTTGTCAAAGGGAGAAATGATACCAAACTGCAGGAACAATAATTCTTCAAAGTGACTGAATCAGACCAACCAACTGCAAAGACCAGTGTGTGGGCCCATTGAATGAGGTGTTTTCCAAAATACATGTAAATTCTTGCACTGGGGGTAAGAAAAACAAAAGACTAAAACTAATGTTGGAATAACTTAAAAGCAACCTCATGATAATTAATAATCCTTTTAAATAATTGTGTTTTGAGTGTGGTTTTATAAGAAGCATATAACTGCATTTTAAAGCAAATTTGATATTTAAAAGGTGAGTTTAACTCAATCACATTTATTGTGAGACCTAATATATAGCAGTTTAATTCTGCCAAATTATTTTAAATTTTTCTATTTATCATGTCTTCCTTCTTTTCCTTAGTTTTATGAATTGATAAAGTTTTCCTTATTATCTTTTCTTTCTTCTAGTGTTTTGAAAGTAATAGCTTATTTTCTGTTCTTCCATTGTTTCTGTATATTTTAAAACTTTGTATGCTTTATATTTTTCTGAAAAGCTTGAAGTCATGCAATTCTCTGTTCTTTGCTCAAACAAGAGTCTTAGCAAATTCTACCACTTTCCTCCAATTTTCCATGTTATTGCTTTATAGAAGTTCTTGGGTATCTTTTGTAGTAATTTATTTAAAAGTCAATAGTTAAGATGAATCTATGCATTGAATATGTCTTTACCTGTTTCCTACATCCCACTCCTTAATCAGAGTGCAATTTTCCTTTTATATCCTTTAGTAGCTCTCTTGTAGGAAGACAAGATCACCTGTGGTATAAATTCTCTTCATCTTTTTATGTGTGGAAATATTTTTACCTGGCCTTTATGCTTAAGTGATAGCTTCTCTGGGTATAGAATTCTGGGTTGACAATTTTTTTTTTCTCAGAAGTTTTGTATTTCCAAACATCTGATGTTGTTAATGAGATGTCTTCTAGTTATCTTGCTTTATGAATAATCAATGTTTTCTCTCGGGCAGCTCTGAAACTTTTTCCTGTATACCTTTAATATTCTGCAGTTTCTCTAACATTGTCTATGTGTGGATTTATTTATATTTATCCAACTCAGCACAACATATGGAAGTTATAACTAAGAATTCAATCTTTCCACAAAAATAAACCTGAGCACCTAGGCAGATATCTATTCTTGGGTAGGATGTCTCAATATTATAAAGATGTGAACTTGATATGATCCATAAAAATACCAACATTTTTTCCTGGTGCCAGACAAGTTGATTTGAATGTCCAGATGAAAAGATAAATATATTTCCTCCAAATAGAGGAAAACCACACAAAAGGGCAATAAAGGCTAACTACCCTTCTGGATATTAAAACATATTTTACCACCTCTATAGTGAGACTGTGGTATGAGTCCATCAACAGAAAGAACAATGGAATAAAATAGAAAATCCAGAAATAAATACAAGGGCATATGCAAATTTAGTATGTGATATATGTGACCATTCAAATTACAGGGAAATGACAGACTTTTAAATAAATGGTTTGAGGTAGATATTTGGAAAAAAATTTGACTCATTCCTCACACCATCCACTTGAATAAATTCAGAATGGATTAGAAAATCTAAATGTAAGTAATGAAACCACACTGGGTTTAAATTGTTGATGAATTAATTTATAACATGGATTTGGAGAAATGCTTTCTGCATATGATGAAAAATCCAGATACAATAAATTAAAAGATTGATAAGGTTGAATATATACAAATATAACCTTTTCATGGTTTAGAAAGTCAAGTAAGCAAAGTAAAAAAATAACAAATGAGAAACTGAGGAACATGCTTATAATCTGTATTATAGATAACAAGCAAATATCCTTAACATGTAAAAAGCTTTTTTGAACTGGTGGGCAGGGGGATGGGCAGTAAAAGACAATGAAATTGAAAAAAAATGAGCAGAAAACATAAAGAGAGTTTTTTTTAAAAAAAATCAACAAATAATAGCTATTTTAACAAATAAGAGATGTGCAATTTCACTCTTTTTTAAATATTTTATTTTTTAGTTGTAGATAGGCACAATATCTTTATTTTATTTTTATGTGGTGCTGAGGATCGAACCCAGGGCCCTGCACTTCCTAGGCAAGCGCTCTACCCGTGAGCCATAACCTGCAATTTCACTCTTAATAAGAGAAATGAAAATTAAAACAACACCAAGGAACCCTTTTGTAGATTTCATTATGGCAAGAATTCAAGACAGTTGACAACTTTGTTGGAGGGATGCCATTTAAGCCCTCCTATAGGTTGCTGGTGGGTATGCAAAATGGAAAACCCTACTTGAGAGAATGTGACAATATACAAACAACTACAGAGCATTTATCCTGTGACCTCCCCAACTCTTCCAGGCCTTCACTGTGAAGACCCACCTCTACCATCCAGTTATCATACCCCTGTTCCTAAGAACAAAACACAGGAAGCAAATCTAAATACTCGCTGGTGGGAGACACATTGAATAAATTATGATAATCCCTTGCAAATTATTTCTATGCAGCTGAAAAAATAGTGAGAAAGATCTCAAAGAACTCAGCTGGGGTGATTTCCACAATATATTGCCAAGTGAATAATGCAACGTACAAAAGAGAATTATAATATAAGTTTTTTTTTTTTTTTTTGGTGTGTGTATGTGTTTTCTGAAAAGGAATACAGGAACCAGGAATTAATGAAAGCAATTATCTATATGGTTTAGGGGACAGGGTGAGATGAAAGGGATAGGAATGAGGCTTCTCTCTGGAAACAAGTGTTTCATGGTTGGGTTAACATCTGTCACTTTTAAAGCTTTGTTCTATTCATAGTCCTTGTACTTTGTTATTTCTTTTGTTTTCTTCTCATCTTCCCCTTTTTTCCTACCTTCTCTGGTTTTGGTTGAGCATTTTATGATTGCATTTTCTCTCCCCTATTATCATGATGATCATGCTTTCTTTAAAAAGTGTTTTAGTATTTGCAATACATATTTACAACTGATCCAAGTCCACTTTAAGATATCACTATGAGTAGGCAGGTGCCTAATTATGGTGTTCTCAGTTTTTCTTTTCAATCCTTTATAATATTGCTATCATTCATTCTATTTATCCTTAATTTATAATCATCCAATTACTCTTATAATCATCCAGTTGCTTTTATTATTTTGAACAAATTGTTGTCTATTAGATCAATTCAGAATAAAAATAAAAGATATTTTATTTTTATTTATTCCTTTTGTGAAATTCATTCTTCCTTTATGTATATCCAAACCTTTATCATTTTTTCTCTCTCTCTGAAGAACTTTTAACATTTCTTACAGGACAGTCTGTTGGTGACATAATTCATCAGTTTTTATCTGAGATAGTATTTATTACTCACTTTTACAGGATAATTTGCTGGATACATAATTCTAGATTGGTGGGTTTTTTCCTTTCAATCCTTTAAATATTATACTCCACTTTCTTCTTGCTCACATAGTTTCTGAAGAGAAATCTGATGTAATTCTTACCCTCCTTCCTCTATAGGTAAGTTGTTTTCTTCTTTTGGTTTCTTTGGAGGCTTTCTCTTTATCTTTAATTTTCTGTAGATTAAATATGATATGTCTAGAGACTCATTTTTCTTATTTATCCTCCTTGATATTCCCTGAGGTTCCTGGAAATATGGATTGTTGTTAGTCATGTAAATTCTCATACATTAATACTTTGAATATTTCTTCCATTTTCTTCATCTTCTAGTATGTTCATCAAACGTGTATTGCACCTTTTGAAACTGTCCCACCTTTCTTGGATATTCTATTTCTTCTTCTTTTTTTAAAATTCTTTTTCTTCTTTGCATTTCAGTTTGGGAACTTCCTATTGACACTTTTCCTACTCACTGATCCTTTCTAGAGCTATGTGTAGTCTACTGATAATCCCGTCAAAAGCACTTTTCATTTTTGTCAGTGTCTTTGATTTTCTCATTTCCTTCTGATTCCTCATTACCATGCCCATCCCTCCACTTATATTGCCCATCTATTCTTTCGTGTTGTCCCCCATCAGACCCCTTCACATATTAATCTTTCCCAACCTGGTGGTTTTAGTATCTGTATCATATCTGTATCTATTCAGATATTGCTTTGACTCTTTTTTTCAATTTTTTTTAGTTGTACATGGACACAATACCTTTACTTTTTATTTACTCATTTTTATGTGGTGCTAAGGATCGAACCCAGTGCCTCACATATGCAAGGCAAGTGCTCTGCCACCGAGCCACAATCTCAGCTCCTTTGCTTTGACCTTTAGATATTTTTCTTGCTTTTTGCATGCCTGTGATTTTTTGGCTGAAAATCAGACATGATAGATCAGATAAAAGGAACTGAGGCAAATAGGCTTTTAATGTGAGGTTTTATGTTTTCTGGCTGGGAGTCAGGTCGAGTTTAATGTTCACTGGAGCTGTAGGTGTCAGAAGCTTCAATTTCCTCTCTTGTCCTTGTTTTTTTGTTGTTGTTATTTTTCCCCCATTGTCTTTGGGTTTCCCTGGAAACTTCCTTTTGAAGAGTATGTGTCTTGCAGTTCTCCCCATTGTAATCTACTGCTATTATACTGGACCCTGTTGGTGTGGTGGCAAGATGCTGAGAAGGGGATACCAGTCTGTAATCTTATGATTAAATCTCAGGATTTTTTTTTATTTAAAGCAGGTCTGAATCTCTGTGCTGTGACTTTCAGAAGAGTTTTTCAGATGTTTTCCCCCACCCTCCCCCTACTCGAGAAAGGGATGCCAGAAGTATATTGATTATCTTATGGCCCTCGCTCTCAATCAGAGAAGATTTTGGAAATTTCTCTTGAGAGCAGAATTTTATATTGAACACAGAATTCTCTGGGTATATTTCACAATGATGACTTTTGCTTCCTCCTCCCTGTAGCATGAAGGGATTTCACCCCAGTCTTCACGGGAAGAACCTGGTGAGTCCCCTGGGGGTAAAACTCACAAAAATATGGGGGAATCTAAAGGTTAAGCCCCAGGAGTGTTCAACTCTTCAGATAGTCCATATTCCACCTCCATCTGTCAATCAATTATATTTTTAAGAAATATTTGTTAGTTGACGATGGACCTTTATTTTATTCATTTATATGTAGTGCTGAGAATCAAATCCAGTGCCTCCCACATGCTAGGCAAGCTCTCTACCACTGAGCCACAACCCCAGTCCCAATCAATTACATTTTAATTGGTTCTATTTGTTACTGGCTCCAGTAGCTTCTGCTCTCCATAGACGGATTCTTTGTATTCACCTATGTCCACAAATTTCAAAGCAGTGTTTTGCTTTGTGACCTCAATTCTCTGATGGATCTAAGAAGTGTTGTTGCTTTTCTATTTGGTCATATTTTTTCTTGGGAGTGAAAACTTCCAAGCTCCCAATTTTTTTAATCTTTATTTTATTTATTTTTTATGTGGAGCTGAGGATCAAACCCAGTGCTTCACACATGTCAGGCAAGTGCTCTACCACTAAGCTCTGACCCCAGCCTTCAAGCTCCTGATTTTAATTCCTGTTTCCTTTTTCCTTCTTTCTTGTGGTTATTGACCCTTTATTTTCCAATTCCATTTTGATTTATTTATAGTGCCTTTGAATGTATCTTTAGAGATTACTGTTTTTGTTCAAGGCATTTTATTATGTATACCTAATATTTCACAGTCTATTAGTGCTAATATTTTTAGCAAAGCAAGTGAAATGTAGAAAACTTACTTCTCTTTATGTCCCTTTATCTTTCCCCATTTATGATATAATCCTCTCTGCATGCATTGAGAATCACACCCGACAGAATTATTCTATTTGCTTCAACTATCCACCATGATTTACAAATCTCAAGAGTCTATTGTGTTCTTTCTTCTGGCTTGATATTCTAAGATATCTTTTGCCATTTGCCTTCTGTTCAGATAACTTCCACTAACCTACTCTTTTAGCATGGTCTACTGGTGAGGGATTCTTAGCTTCACATGATTTTAAAAAATGTCTTGAGAACTGGTTCATATCTATAGTCACAACTACTTAGGAGGCTGAAGCACGAGGATCACTTGAACTCAGGAGTTTTTTTTTTTTTTTTTTTGTACCAGGGATTGAACCCAGGGGTGCTTAACCACTGAGCCACATCCCCAGCCCTTTATATATACATATATATATATATTTTTTTTTTTTTTTTGAGACAGGGTGTCCCTAAACTGCTTAAATCCTTGATAAATTGCTGGGGCTGGCTTTGAACTTGCAATCCTCCTGCCTTAAGCCTCCCCAGCAGCTGAGATTACAGGTGGTGCCACCATGCCTGGCCAAGCCCAAGAGTTCTAGACCAGTCTGAGGAATATAGCATCTCTTAAAATAAGACACCCATTTTTAAAATAAAAACTATCCCCAATACTCAAAAACTAAAATATCTTGATTTCCACTTTCTTTTTTTTTAAAAGATTCATAATTTTTTATACCTTTATTTTATTGATTTATTTTTATGTGGTGCTGAGGATGGAACCCAGGGCCTCGCACGTGCTAGGCGAGTGCTCTACCACTGAGCCACAACCTCAGCCTCTCCTCTTTATTTCTAAAGGACATTTTCTTTGAATGGACAGTTCTGGATGAATAGTTCTTTTACTTCAGTGCTTGAAGTGTTGTGCCACCATCTTCCCTGGTTTCTGATGGGAAACCCGCTGCCCTGTGACTTGTGTCTTGCCTATGGGTGAGATCTCATGTCTCTCTCACTGCTTTCAAGAGTTTTTTTTTTTTCTTTTTAAACTTAACTATGATGTGGATTTATTCGGGATTATCCTGTTTGGAATTTACTCAGGTTTTTCAAATCTATAAATATATGTCTTTTGCCAAATTTGAGATCTTTGCAGACACTCCTCCTTGGAAAAATTTTCAGCCCCATCCATTTTCTCCCCTCTTGAACTCCAGTGACGCGGATGTTGGGTCTTTTGCTAGAGTGCTGCGGGTTCCTGGAGCTCTGTTATGTTTTCCTTTTGCGTTTCAATGTATTTTCTCCGTCGTTCAGATTGGGTAATTTCGATTGCTCAATTTTCGGGTTCACTGATCTTCAGTCTACTCCATTCTGTTGTTAAGCTCATCCATCGAGGTTTTATTTTGGTCGTATTCTTCTGCAGGCAATCATCTTTCTATAACTGGAAGTTCCTATTTCCAGGATTTTAAAAAATGTTTCTTTTTTCTTCATCCTTATTTGCCTACATTTTATTTGTTGCCTTGATCTTGACCATGGGGTGGTGTTCCTTTTATAACCTGTGAGGATTAAAATGATACTTATATGAAGTTTTTTGCAGATTGCTCCAATATTTGCATTTCCTTGGGAGCAATGACATGGTGGATCATCTTCTATAAGATGTACATTGGAATTTTGCTCTGAAAGTGCATCTTGAATAGCAGGGTTGTTGTGTGTGTGTACATGTGTGTGTGTGTACCCCTTTCCCCCAGGACCATTAGTGTTGCTTTGTTTCCACCTAGCCCATCAGGTTCTTGATGGCTAGATCTTGTATAAGTGAGCTCAGGACGTATGTCCCACAGACACTGATATAGTATGATTGAGTATGATCTGCTCATTCCTGCTACTTCAGGCAATGGCCAGGGGCACTATTGCAGTATTTCGGACTCTATTCCTGTGTGGAAAAATCCTCCCCAAACAAGAGGCAGTCCTGGAATGCATGGAAGCAATTCTGTTCCCCTTACTTTGCATATTTAACTCCCGAAGGATCTAGATATATTTTTTTTCAAGGGCAGTTAAGTCTTAAAATATATTTTTATGTTTTATTCACCACTTCTATGATTTTGGAGGAGAAAGAAGGAAAATATTATGTGAACTTCTGATACCATTTTTATGGAACATAATTTCTTCCTATCTGTGGCTTTGAAAGGGAAGTTCAGTTTCACGAAGCTCAAATTGCCTTGGCATTTCAGGTTGTCTTCGTTAGCTCATGGTCAGGCACTTGCTTGATAACTGTCTTAAATCTGGATGATGACAACAATCCTTTTGGAAGGTAATTTACCTCTACGTTTGATTTTTCAATCAAAAAACCTTAAATTGCAAAATTACATATATCAAACATGTATTAACCTGGCTAACAAAAGTAATGAAGCGACATAAAATCTCTGAACACCATTGAACTTCCTGCTCCGATGCACAATTATAGTATTTTTGTAAAATCACCAAGAAAATAAGAGGTTGTGATATTTCTTCTCTTAAAGGCATTTTTTTTTTTCAGTACAAACTTGGGTCTGTAATCCCTGGAGCCAAGCAGAGTTTTTGCTACCTGTTTGTCCTGATTGTTGTTCTCATTCAGTTCAGGTGATCAGCCAAAATACGTTTGGACAAAAATAGCAATTTTTCCCACCCCCAATCCACTTCCTTTTTGTCCCCCATCACCACTTCAATTTGGCCATAATTGTACTGTTCCCATAACAACAGCCAAATAACTGGATCTTTGTGGAGGCCTTATAACAGGGTTGTCCACAAAGCCGCTGGCAACGCTGTACAGAGCCTGTATGTCAGCATCTCACAAAAGAGACAGCTATCAAGGGGAACGATTCTTGGCAGCTCCAAATCAAACTTGCAGCTGATTACTGCTGCTGCGTTTCTGAACCGTGGCACAGCCCCCTGTATTTCTCCTACATTCCTTCCATGCTCTCAGTCTTAGGACCATCATTCCCTCCTGGCCTGCCTGGGACATTAAAAAATGCATACACAGAGAGAAACACACAACAGAAACTCTTTCCCTGCACAGATTGCTCAAAATTGCAGCATAGATCAAGGAATGACATTCTTGATGAGGTGTCAAGGCTGTGCTCTGGATTATAGGGGAGCAAGCATTGGTGCCAAGAATCAAAACACCTTTATGGGTGGTGTTTTGTGTGTGTGCGTGTGTGTGTGTGTGAGTGTATGTGTGTTTATTAAAATATTTATATATCTTGTCCACCTCTTTTTACTGAACCACTGTGTGATTTCAGGGAGCAAGTTGTTATCAATGTACAAGAGCTGGTTTGATGGGAAGCTATCTTTGTTACGGGCTAAGTTTGTCAGGCTGTTAGATGTTCCCTACCACCCTTTATTTTGATCTCTCAGTAATAAATAAGCCAGCCACCACATGTAGACCTGGAGGTGAATCCCACATTCTGTCTGAATTTAGGACCAGGACTTTATAAATTGGCAGCTTGCATACCCTTGCTGGTGTGCTGCCAACACACAGATGGGCTTCAGTCAACATCCTGGGGCCAGGGAGGGTTAGAGGAGATGGCAGGAGCAAGGAATTGTGCATCCTGCTCATCTTCAAATGCAGACTCACAGAGATTGGTTATGACCACAGAGTCTTACCTGGAGCTGCAGGTGTGAAAGCCATCAGAAAGAAACTGTGATTGTGGGGCCTAGTCTTCTTTTTGCAGTGTCTCCACCCCATGGCTTGGGCTGGGCCACGGGGAAACCTGATACCTGTCAACAAGGTGGACCCTGAGACCTGCGGGCCTTATATTGGGCCCCTCAGAAACAGGTTTCAAATGCATTACTTAGGATGAAAATTAAATTTTTGCCCTGACGGGAGAAACTGGAATTACTATCATTTTCTAATCAATTCCTTGCATTTTGCTAATGACTTGATCAATCCCTTGCAAGTCACAATACGCTCTGCTGTTTAGCTAGTGAAGTGTGGATCACAGGTGAGCAGCCTCAGCATCTCCCTGAATTCATGGGAGCTTCAGACCCCAGGGTCCACCCCAGACATACTGAGTCAGAATCTATATTTTAATTAGATTCCCAGGTGATTTTAGTGCATAGAAGGGCTCTGTGAGCCCCCTCCTTGACAAATCCTTCTGAGATTGCTTATGCTTTTACATTTGTTGGCAGAAATAAATCTGTTGGTCATGTCCTATAAGTGCTTTGGGATTTTTGTTTGCAAGTTCATCTTGAATAAGCCGTGTGTGTGTGTGTGTGTGTGTGTGTGTGTGCACGCGCGCACGCATATGCGTCTGTGCACACCACATGCATGTGTGTTTGTGTATGTTATGTATGAGTAGGTGTATGTGTGCACCCATGCATGTGTGTGTGTGTGTGTGTGTGTGTGTGTGTGAGAGAGAGAGAGAGAGAGAGAGAGAGAGAGAGAGAGAGAGAGAGAGAGAGAGAGAAAGCACGCTTAACTGAGAACACAGGACTCACAGTCAGATCTGCCTGAGTTTGACTCATGAATCCAGAACTTACCAGAAAACTGTCTCATCTTGAGCTTTTGCTTATTTTTTGATGGGCTCTTTGATGGTCCTACCAACCTCATTTGGTTGCAATGAGGATAAAAGCAATGTAGATAAAGCCCCTAGTCTAGTACCTAGTGAGTGTTAATATATCACTATGTCATTATAATTGCCTTAGGTTTAATTTTTTTTTCTTTCTTTTTTTTTTTTTTTTTTTTGTAATGGGGATTGAACCCAGAGGCACTTTACCAATGAGCTACATCCCCAGCCCTTTTTATTTTTCATTTTGAGACAAGGTCTTACTAAGTTGCTGTGACAGTCTTGAACTTGTAATCCTCCTGTTTCAGCCTTGTCTTTAGTTTTCATGAAGGTACAACATATTACAGTAAAGTGCACAAGTCTTACATGCAGACCTCAACAGATGTTGCAAAAATCTAGGTGACCACTGCCCTGGCAGAGGTATAGAATATTTCTATCCCACCAGAAGGCTTTCCTATGCAATTATCATTTAAGAGAAATTTTAAAATGCAAAAAAAAAATTGCTCTCTGGGGCAAGAAGTCTAAAATATAAGAAACCATTAGTGAGCAGTCATGAGGAATGTAGGCTCAAAACTGTGTGTTGCACTGGGACATTATAATGAGGGCAATGAGGTTATGAGAAGATAGAGCCCATGAAAATTTGAGGAAGGCTCTTTGAGGTGAAAAACTTTGACCTGTCTCTTGAGGAAAGCAGAAATTCTTCCACTTCTTAGATAAAGACCCTGAAAGTTAAATTACTAATAAAATAATAAACTGAAATTAGATTTTCATCTTCCAGAGTCCTTGTTCCCCAAACTTATTCTTTATCTGATATAGAATTAGATTGTCCTTAGGTTTGCAAAATGGCCCAGAATTTTATGGAAGCTATTCAGAAGTGCTTTGTGGCATTATTATGTATTTGGTTGGATGGGAGCTCAGGGAGAATTTTCTGGAGCACTTTCTGGAGGAGATGACACTGGACAATCCTCTTGATGGATGAGGAAGAGACAAAAAAGAACAGAAAGCAGTTCTGGTTCCTATAGAGAAGACCCACTAGGTAGCTCTTCCACCAGTCCTGGTGGATATCTTGATTGTGATCTCCACATGGACACAATCTGTGGGTTGAAGCCTCAGGTGACTGTTAGGTGGGAAAAATATTGTGGGTCTATCAAACCCAAGAGCAGTGCATACTGACAGAATAATGTGGCACCCTCCTCCCAGCTTCTGACAAGGAGCTGATGGTTCAGCTAACAGAACAGTCCACCATGCTGCTCTCCCTGAGAAGGGGCAACCCAAGATGCAGAAATTTCGAGAACAGAGATGTCTGCTGAAGGCATGAGAGAAACTGCCTCTTCACTCAACCCTCTCTAAGCCAGACAGGATTGCTGGTCCATTGGCAAGATTCAGTCTGAACAAATAATATGCCATAAATGCATGCCCATCAATTCAATACAACAAACACTTGAGGGCTTGTCATATAAAGGTTGTGCATGGGACCCTAGGGATGCAGCAGGAACATCATAGAGATGTTCCCTACCCTCACAGAGCCTACAGATATTTGCAGACTCCTCACTGAAAAAGAGGCCACCTTGCCAGTTACTATTCACCCTCTGGCTCAGTTATTCAAGTATTTATTGAGTACCAGCTGTGTCCCCGACACTGAACTGAGTTCTGAAACTAGAGTGTGCTGCCAAATCACAGAAAAGCTGGAGAATCAAATGTAAACCAGAATCCAATGTAAAGCCCAAATCTTCCAGAATTTTTAGGAGCAAATAGTTGCTGTTTTAGGTTTTTGCAACTACTCAGCTCTGTCACTGGAGCATGAAAGAACCATATACAACATGCAGATGAATAAACATGGCTGCGTTCCAATAAAGCTTTATTTATAAAAAATAGACCTCAGGTTGAATTTTGCCTGTCAGCTGTCTTTACCAACCTCTGTTCCAAAATATCACACCCCAGTACTAGAACACACAGAATCAGAATAAGAAGCAATCATGTAAGTCACCAGTTCCTTACAGGGGATGTCTCTAGGACATCTCCATAGTCATTGGCCAGATTTGACCGAGGCCTGGGACTCTTACTCCACATGAAGCAACCCATCCCAAGTGTGGATAGTTCTAGTCTTTCCTGAGTGCAAGTCGGAGGGCTCATAACTTCAATCCAATTGTCCTAATTCTATTCTTTGGAGCAACCCAGGAAAAAAAAAACAGAACCATCTTGGAAATGGAGGTTTGTCATCCTTTCTTCTGTTGTTTAGGGACAGACGAGGCAGGGCCCCGAAGATAGCAGGAAACAGTTTTATTTGGCTGCAGCCAGGCTCAGAGGGCACAGCTTTTGCTATAATCAGTCAATCCCTGGAACCCCGAGTTCAGGTAGTTTCAGAGTTTTATACCCAGCATGAAAGTGGAGGGGCTCAGAAGTTCACAGTCTGTAGAAGTTCACATAAAAGCAGACTTTTCTTTCACTGTTCTAGGCAAGTTAACCCTTCAAGGACAACACCTGAGAAGGGGAGAGCTTCTTCTCCCCTTTCTTTCCTCCCCCTGCCAGCTGTTAGCATGGAGCCCAACTGGTAACTTCTCTTATCTTAAAAATGTAGACATCTCTGTGAAGCCCAGCTTAAGGCCAGAGGCCTTATTTGCACATTTCTACAAACTACTATACTGGATACATTTGTGAAAAACTAGTAAAGGGGTGTCCAGCACCTGGAGTGCTGGTATCTTCCCAGCCAGTGGCCAAGTAAAACAGGGCAATAGGAAAATTGGAAGTTTATCTACATTGAATTCTTTGTAGAGACTCTTTTGCTGACAGTCCCAAAATCAGCCATGATGAAGATTTCTGGAGAAGCCCAGTTAAGACTTTTCTGTGGAGAAAGGGGGTGCCACTACATTGTCAATCATCCTTCCCATGATATAGCCTTCACTCTAAATCCTTCTGATGGCTCTCCCTTTGCCATTCTTTTGCTATCTGCAGAATCATTTTTTTTGCTACAGATATGTCAATTTTATCTCTCTTTTCAAAGAAGCAGATTTTTGCTTGATTTGTTCTCATGTTTTCTGTTTTCAAATTCATTGCTTTCTACTCTCATCATTATAATGTCCTTCCTTCTACTTGCTTTGGACAAGGAGTTTTTCCAGTTTCTTTTTCTTTTTTATATTAACTTATTTATTTTAATTAGGTATATATGACAGCAGAATGCACTTTGATTTATTGTACACAACTGCAGCACAACTTTACGTTTCTATGGTTGTACATGACGTAGCGTCACACTATATGTGTAGTCATACATGTACCTAGAATAATGATGTCCGTCTCATTTCACCATCTTTCCTGACCCCCTGTACCTCCTACCCTCCCTCCCTGTTGCCCAAATTTCCTCCATTTTTCCCATGCCTCTCCCTCCCCATTATGAATCAGCATCCACTTATCAGAGAGAACATTTGGCCTTTGGTTTTTGGGGATTGGCTTACTTCGCTTAGCATGATATTCTCCAACTCCATCCATTTACCTGCAAATGCCATAATTTTATTCTCTTTTAATGCTGAGTAATATTCCATTATGTATATATACCACAGTTTCTTTATTCACTCATCTATTGAAGGGCATCTAGGTTGGTTCCACAGTTTAGCTATTGTGAATTGTGCTGCTATAAATATTGATGTGGCTGCATCACTGTGATATGCTGTTTTTAAGTCCTTTGGGTATAAACTGTGGAGTGGGATAGCTGGGTCAAATGGTGGTTCCATTCCAAGTTTTCTAAGGAATCTCCATACTGCTTCCCAGATTGGTTGCTCAAATTTGCAGTCCTACCAGCAATGTATGAGTGTGCCTTCCCCCCCCACACATCCTTGCCAACATTTATTTTTATCTGTATTCTTGATACCTGTCATCCTGACTGGTGTGAGATGAAATCTTAGTTTGATTTGCTTTTCTCTAATTACTAGATATGTTGAACATTTTTTCATATATTTGTTGATCGAGTGTATATCTTCTTCTGAGAAGTGTCTGTTAAGTTCCTTAGCCCATTTATTTATTGGGTTGCTTTTTTGGGTGTTAAGTTGTTTTTTAGTTCTTTATATATCCTGGAGATTAGTGCTCTATCTTACGTGTGTGGCAAAAATTTGCTCCCATTTTGCTCTCATTGACTGTTTCTTTTGCTGAGCAGAAGCTTTTAGTTTGAGTCCATCCCATTTATTAATTCTTGATTTTATTTCTTGAGCTTTAGGAGTCTTGTTAAGGAAGTCGGGGGCCTACTCTGACTTGACGGAGATTTGGGCCTACTTTTTCCTCTATTAGGCACAGGGTCTCTAGAGTAACTCCTAGGTCCTTGATCCACTTTGAGTTCAACATATGGAAAACAATAAGTATAATTTATCACATCAATAGACTTAAAGATAAGAATCATACGATTATATCAATTGATGCAGAGAAAGCATTTGACAAAATACAACACTCTTTCATGTTCAAAACACTAAAAAAACAGGAGACAGTAGGAATATACCTCAATATTGTAAAAGCTATCTTTGCTAAGCCCAAAGCCAACATCATTCTCGTCCTTGAAACACTGGCCAGAGCAATTAGAGAGACAAAAGAAATTAAAGGGATATGGATAGGAAAAGAAGAACCCAAACTATCATTATTTGTTGATGACATGATTCTGTACTTAGAGGATCCAAAAAACTTCATCAGAAAACTTCTAGAATTAATTAATGAATCCAGCAAAGAAGCAGGATATAAAAATCTATACCTATAAATCAAATGCATTTCTATATATCATTGATGAATCCTTTGAAAGAGAAATTAGGAAAACTTCATTAGTTTCTTGAAGCAGGAGCTTCAATTACTGACATGAGACTTTCCCTCTTTTCAAAGTATCTCTTAGTGCTATAAATTCCCCACTCTATACTGCTTTAGCTGCAATAACAATTTTTAAATTTTATTTATTTTTAATTTATTTTTATTTAATTTATTTATTCTATTTATTTTTATGTGGTGCTGAGATCAAAACCAGGGCCTTGCATGTGTGAGGTGAGCGGTTTACCACTGAGCCATAACCCCAGCCCCTAGCTGCAATGACAAATTTGATATATTATCTTTTAATTTTCATTCTGTTCAATGGATCTGTAAATTTCACTTAAGACTTCCTCCTTGACCCATCTATTTCTAATAAATGTGTTTAGTTTTTAAGTGTTTAGAGATTTTCCTGTTATCTTTTAATTGTTGATTTCTGGTTTGGTTCCATTGTGGTCAGAGAACATATCTGCATGATTTCAATTCTTTTAAACTTGTTGAAATTTGTTTAATGATCCAGGTTATTTTCTATCTTGGTAAATGTTTCATCAGTTCTTGAAAATAATATATATTCTGTTATTATTGAATGGAGTGTTCAGTAAATCTTTATTAGAATGCATTCGTTGATAATGTTGTTAATGTATATCCTGGCTGATTTTTGTGTCTTGTTTTTCTACCAATTTTTGAGAAAGGAGAAGCTTCAACTATACTTGTGATTTCTCTGTTTCTTCTTCTAGTTCCATAAGGTTTTGCTTTACCTATTTTGTAGTTCTGTCGTTTGGCACATTCATAGTGGGAGATGAAACTATGCTGTTTACTAGTTGCATACTTGGATGAAAATTCATAGGATTTTACACAGGAAAAAATCATCCTACTGTCCATTAATTAAAGTCTGCAGAGAAAGAATGACTATTGAATAAGATGTGTAACAACATAAGGACCTCTGGCTTTCCACATGGAAAAAATAAAATTAAGTTTACTTTTCACATTCTACCCTAAAATAAGTATTAGAGGAATTTGAAAACTGAATATGAAAAGTAGGATTTTAAAACATATGGAAACCATCTATATTACTTCATAGAGTAGAAGAATTCTAGGGACCAGACCACAAAATCACAATTCACAAAGGAAAAGAATGATAAATTTGACTACATCAAAATATAATCCTTCTGTATGACAAGATACTAGAAATAAATTAAACTGATAAATCACATAATGGAAGAAACATGAATATGAAATACGAAACATGTATAATAGACAAAATATCAATATATGTAGTTGCAACATATATAATTGACAAAAATTAGTACCTGGAGTATGTAAAGATATTTTAGAAACTCTTGGAAAGAGAAAAATAACCCAATGAAAAAATAGAAGAAATTCAGAAATTTTTTAAAAAACCTTATCACTAATTAATACTTAAAAAATTATCAACCTCACTAATAATTCAGGAAACAAAAAATAAAACATAACTAGATATTTCACACCAATCAGGCTGGCAAAAAAAATGCTTTAGATAAATGTCGAATGTCTTCTTTGATATAAGGGGGGTGACTCAAAATGGGGTTGGGAGGGAGAGCAAGGGAGGAAGATTACCTCTAGATAGAGAAGAGGGATGGGAGGGAATGGGAGGGAGAAGGGGAATAGCATGGATGGTGGAAGGAGACCCTTATCATTATACAAAATACATGCATGAAGATGTGAATTTGGTGTCAACATACCTTATATACAATCAGAGAGAGATATGATACATTGTGGTATAAAGGTGTATTAAGAATTGTAATGCAAAAATAAACAAATAAATAAATAAAAATTTTAAAAAAATGTTTTAGAAGGTCTCACAACATCAGTGTATGAAGCTGTTAGGAAACTATGACCATTGTGCAACCACTTGGAAAACAGCTTAGCAATACATGTTAAAATTGAAAATAATCACAGAGTAACAATTCTGTATTCAAGCATCTGCTGAAAAGAAATTCCTGTACCTGTGCCAATGTCTATCCCAACAAAGTTTACTCAATAAAAATTTGGAAACAAGGCTGGGGATGTGGCTCAAGCGGTAGCCTGCTCACCTGGTATGTGTGCGGCCCGGGTTCAATCCTCAGCACCACATACAAACAAAGATGTTGTGTCCGCTGAAAACTAAACAATAAATATATATTTTTTTAGTTCTCTCTCTCTCGAAAAAAAATTGGGAACAACCTAAACTATCAGTACAAGAATAGACTGGGTTGTGGTTTATGTGTATGATGGAATATTATATGCAGTTAAAAATATAGTTCAGAAAAAAGGTGCCAAAACATATATTGGAGAAAAGATAGCCTTTTTAATAAGTGGTGCTGAAAAAACTGCTTATCTATATATTTTGATAGCATCATTGATAGACTTGTTCTGTGTTAATGCTCAAGTACACAGGATTACAAAAACATTTGATCAGATTCTCATGTTTAATCGATGGAAATATTCTTTTTTCATGAGCTCTTTTTCAGAGTACAATACACTTTAAATAAGATGTTCCTTAGTTAAATTAGTTGAGTATTAACACAGAACAAGTCTATCAATGATGCTATCACAAAGCAAGGGAAGTAAGACTCTACTATTTTTTTTCATTTTCTTTTACTAGAGCATTATAGTTATACATAGTAGTTGAGTTTGTTTTGACAGAATCATACATGCATGGAACTTGATTTACTCCATTTCAATCCCATCTCTTTCCTTCCCTTCCTTCCTCCCCCTATTCTCCTTCCTCTACTGATCTTCCTTTCACTTGCTTATTTATTTTTGATTGGTTCTTTCTACAAGACTCTTGTTTCAAGCGGGAAATGTGTTTTACAACAGTCATAACTTTGCTATCATTTTAAACCCTCAAATCACTCTCACAATTTACAAGAGGTAAATGGGACCTTCATGATGCCCATAATACTTATTCCTTCCTTCATTAAAGAAATGGTTACTGAGTAATTCCTCTGGGCTGCCACTCCCAGGCTCTGGGTCTATGTTGGTAGCATCCTTGCCCTCAGGAGCTTATTGTTTCAAGTGAAGGATGAAGATAAACCAGGGAATCACACAAGCAAACATCAGAGTGCACATATGATAAGCAAAATTAAGGCACTGATCTGAGATCTTAGAATTGAGAGTATTTGGTTTGTCCAAGGTGACCCAAACTGAGAATAGAAGTTTCCTAATCAAGGGGAGGAAAGGCCATGAGGTTAGGAAGTCTGTCTGTGGGTCATGGAAATATGGCAAGAAGAAAAACCTGGAAGGATTGGGATGAGACAAAGCAAAGAAAGGAGAACTCAATATGAGCTGGAGCTGGAGAGGTAGGTAGGACACATGGCTTGCATGCCATGACAGTTTGTTTTTCTTTTTGTTGTTGTTGTTTTGTTTTGTTTTGTTTTAGTACCAGGGATTGAATCCAGGGTGCTTAACCCCTGAGCCACATCCCCAGCTCTTTGATATATTTTATTTAGAGACAGGGTCTTGCTGAGTTGCTTTGGGCCTTGCTAAGTTGCTGAGGCTGACTTTGAACTCAAGATCCTCCTGCCTCAGCCTCCCAAGCAGCTGGGATTACAGGCATGCGCTATCATGCCCAGCCACTGGTTTTCTTTATAAGAGTACTGAGAAGTCTTTAAGAGTGGCAGGCAGGCTTGAGGCGGTGATTAGACTTTGAAGTGATCACTCTGTCTGCTGTGGAGTACCTGCACTGGAAGGGGTCAAGGTGATTGTAACTGAAACAGGAGGCTACTGCAGGTGAAGTGGAGGAGGCTTGGACAAACATGGTGGTCATAGTGTTGATGATGGCAGGCGTGGGGATGGTGTTGGTGGTGATGGTAGAGGCGGTAGCAATAGGGACACAATATTTAGAAAGCAAAATAGGCAAACTTCAGTGATTCTTGGAAATGGAGAATAAGGATCTCGGATAATTTACTTTGTAAAAAGTCTAGAAATTAACTTACCTCTGGTTTGGTTGAACACGCTTCCTTGTTAGTACTCCTTTCCACAGTTTAACAATGTGCCTCCGGCAGGAGAGACATTCAGTTTCCACACAACCACCGCTGCCTGCCGTGTGCTCTTGGTGGCTGTGGTGGGTTATGTGGGCTGCACATCAACGGATGGGACCTTCTCCCTTGCCCTTTAACCTGGGCTGGCCTATGACTCTTTGGCAAATGGCTGATGGGAGCAGCAATGTGCATAGTTTGAAGCCGGTTCCAAGAATTGTGACTTCTGCCTACACCCCGTGGAGCACTCCCTCCAGAAGTCCAGTGTACTATGAAAGAGGTCAATGACCTTGAGACCATTATGCTTGAGAGGACTTATGTGCTGCTCTGTTCACTAGTCCTTACTTTCTAACTGCACCCCCCGAAGCTCCAGACAGGTGAGAGAAGTCCCCTTGGATCCTCTAGATCAGTTTATCTGTGAGCCACGTCACACAGCATGACCTCGGTCAAAACCACATAGAGGCTGAAGAATCACCCAACTGAGCCTTGCTCACACGCCAAGCCCACAGCATTGGGAGATAGAACACTTTGTTATTGTTAAAAGATGCTAAATGGGGGAATAACTTGTTGCACAACATTGACTGGGCTGTCTGCTTCTCTAGCTGTTGCAACAAAACCACGGTAATGACCTCTCCTTTCCTCCCCAAGTCATGTTGTCATCCACTCTGATCAGTAGTGTAACACCCACAAACAAGGGCATGTTCTGTGATATAAGCAGAATAATGTTGGCTGCTCACAGCATCTTGTCCCTGCCCAAAGAGTCAGGACTCCTATAATAGATGCTTCTAGCAGCAGCCTGGTCCCTAGGGGCACCATGATGCATTGTCTGGTCACTGTGGATATTTAAATTGCTCCATTTGAACAGTCCTCCCCATGGAAGAGATTAAATCTCAACTAACAGAAAAGATGCATGAGAAGCTAGGGACAAAAATCTGTCAACAGTGCTATTCCTCATCAAATCTCAGCTCATTGGGACAATGGCTTTTTAGTGACTGCTCAGACTGGGAAAGCCCATTCAACTTTAGAAGTGCCCAGAATGAGGGAAAAAAACTGATGATTGTGCCTGCTATAACTCTTACAAAGTCTGTATGATCCAGTTATGTCATTCTTGTTATCATTTTCTTTATAAAATGGTATTTCTTCCTAGGACAAATGCTTATTAAAATGATATCCTTCTAAGAGCATATGTACAAAATTTTACACCATGCCAATTTTGTATCAGATCAAAACTTCAATGCATCAAAACACCCTTTGAAATAATTGAAGGCATCTCACCAATAGGGAGCATGAAGCTAAATGTGCTTGAATAGATCCAAAATCAGCAGATGGAGACGAGGGAATTAATATGGTTATCATGTCATTTCACAATCATTTAAAATAAAAGAGAATTTGGCCTTCAAAGGATATACTTTTTCATTTGGGATAAAATAAGGTGCACTCTCCACTCAAAATAAGTGCCCCATTCGTGCAAAGTTAATGTATGAAGTACAATTTATCTCCGGGTTGTTGGAGAGAAAGCAATCATTTAGAAGGGTTCTGCTGCGTGCTGGGAAGGGAGTCTCTAAGACAGTTTTGATCCATTGATGAGCGATGTCTAATCTGCTCCCTGAGGTACAGTTTCCCTAAATCTATTAGACTTTTACAGTCTTCCAGGATCTGCAGTCTGGAGATGCTCCATCACCCTGTATTAACTTGACAACGTAATGTACTACCATCTTTTATTTTCATAGGAAGTACTACGCTTGACCTTGAAACTCTTAACCACACTTTCTAATCCTCAGCCCATCCTGGCAAAGAGGGCCCCCTAAGAAAAATACCCTGGCTGGACTAGAGCCTGCAAAACCTTGGATTGGAAAAACTATAGTAGGGGAGGTGGGAGAGTCCTGGCCTTGCTGTCTGGCTCCCCAGGGTAAAGGAAGTGGGAATGGAAGAGACACAAATTAAGTTAACAGCTACAGTTTGCTGAGCTCTTAACCATGTGCCAGAACTGTGCTTTGCACGGATTATTCTCTTTTCTTCTCATGAGATGGATGTTATTCTCATTTCATCGATGAGGAAACTGAGGTTCAGTGAGGTTAGACAACTTACCAAGGCCAACCAGCTAGTAGATGGCAGAGTCTGCATTCAAACTCATTTCTTTTTGACTCAAAGCCCAGAGCTTTTAAGCATGATGCTACAATGGCTCATTCTAAAATAAAATCTCTGCTTCTGAGCATAGGAAGTCAGCCAGGGCTGTGCTTATCTGATATGATGGCTTTGTGACATCTCTCAGTTCTTCCTTTACTTCATAAGTCAAAGGCTGGGCATTTTTTTCCCCTGAGTCCTTCACTAAGGATATCAAGTCCTTCGGGGGGGGGGGGGGCTGAGGCCAGTATAACAGTTTTTCTTTCTAGAAATTTGTATTTTGTCTCCAGAGCATAAAATTAAAAGGATCTGAAATGGTCCCTCCATTCGAACCTCCTGGGTGCTGAACTCATCCAGGGGCCACCTGTGGGCTTGGCTGGACTATTTGATCCATATTGAGTCCCTGAGGGACAGACAAAAGAACCTGACCTCTGCAGAGAGCATGACCTTTGGAGAGTTGAACTGAGAGACCTGGAGACCAGGAACAGAACAGCCCAGTTGACAGAACACCCGATCGCTGGCTTGCAAGAGGGATGCACAGATCCACCATGGTTACTACCAGGTTTGTCTCTTCCTGAAAGCCATAAAGCTTTTTAATTATTGAAGAATGGTTCTTGCATCTGGCCAATTTATCAGACTCTGGCAAGAAAAAAGAGTCCACCAGCCATGAATCCTGTCTGATTACTAATAAGAGAGACATAAGATGACACCAGTGTTGAGCAATGCCCTCGGTTGGGCTCCCGCCCAGGCAGGCCTGGATGGGACAGGCCCTAGTTGCGTGGCTCCTGATTTCCCCAGTGGCTCTCAGTGGGTGCAGAAAGTTCTGTTTCCAAAGGGCAGACACCCACAGGGTCACAGTAGGATAGGATGTGAGACTGCATCATTAACAGCCCCCCAAGTGTCCACTAACAGATGAATGGGTAAGAAAATGTGGGAGAGCAATACCATAGAATATTGTTTGTCTGTAAGAAGGAACAAAGAAACTGTACCATGTACATGGGGGGACCTCAAAAACAGGCCAAGTGGCTACAGTGTATGACTCCTTTTATGTGATATGTCCAGAACAGACAAATCCATAGAGACAGAAAGTAGATTGGTGGTTTGGTAGGGACAAGGGGAGGAGGGGAATGAGGAGCAACTGCTTAAGGTGTAGGGTCTCCCTTTAGGGGGATGGGAATGCTTTGGAACCACATAGAGGTGGTGGCAGTACAACATTAGGAGTGTCCTAAATGCTACCAGGTTGTTCGCTTTAAAATGGAGAAAATTTTTATGTGAATTTCACTCCAATAAAGAACAAAAAACAAATTTAAAAACAAAGCACATCATAACACTCCATTAAACACGCTTTTCCTGGGGACGCGGAGACCCAGGAGCTGCCAGGGCCCCTAGGAGGCTGGGTACTGGAATGCTGCTGCCTTGGGCTCCTGACATCCATTCAGATGTTCAGACAAGGCTGGCTCTGCCACCTGCTCCCCACAGTGTCCGCCTCTGAATGCAGCAGCACTGTGCAGAGTTTCCAGGGCCCTCTTACAGGAACAGGGTCTCCCCTGAGGGAAGGGTGGAAGGATCTGGGCCCAGACTGCCTCTGTGCTGCCAGCCAGCTCAGGGGATGCACTCTTTGCTCCTGAGTGTTTCCTCTAGAAAACAAATTCATATCTGTTTCAGTCTCTCCAGAAAGGACCCCACAGGAGCAATCACCTGTGACAGAGTATCAGGGGACCCTGAGAAAGACAAGAGAGAAACTGTGGTGAGAGATGGACCCAGAGGCAAATCATGGTAACTGCCCATGGTAAGGACAACAGATGAACTATGAGCATGAATATATGGGAGCCCAGAAAGGGACACTTGGCCCTCCTGCAGGTCAAAGGGCCCTTAAATCAGGGAGAGTCTCCTCTGAGTGCCTGAGAAGGGTGTTGGTGCAGGAGGATAAGGAGTTAGTGGAGAAGACGACTGCAGAGAGGACAGTGAGAATAAAGGCCTGGACAAGAGACCTTAGTGATAGGAGCCTATCTCCTGGGCCGGAACTCCCCTACATGTACAGGAGCCCATCACCATGCAGGAACCATCCAACAGCTCAGTTTTTTCCTACAGTGCCATGTGCATAGGATTGAAAAGTGTTTGCATCCATCTTTGCAATCTTCTGATCACCCTCCCTGCTGGCTTTCCCCAAGGCAATCTGCACAAGGGGTGGATAGATAAGCGTAGGAGCAACAGCTGGCCACACTTTTCAATTTGAAGAAGGTGAGGAGAAGAGCCACAGGAAGAAGAGGAGGCCAAGAGAGTGGCATTTAAGAATTAATGAAGGAGAGAAGGAACTAAGATGAGCAGCTCCCAGAAGAACTGGGGCTTTGAGGGGAGAAGTGTGAAAAGTGGGTTTTTAGGGCATCCCTCAGTGTGGGAAGTCTTCCCATAAGAAATTGTCAGTAATGCTGCTCATATAGTTCAGTGCTTTTGAGGGCTAGCTGTTGAATGAAGTCGGAGTCCCTCTTCGAAGAGGGAAAAGATCCAGGTTTCACTGGGTGGTAGTGAGGTGCAGGCAGGGAAGGGAGAAAATGAGGTAAATGGATTCATGGAGGGGTTACACCACAGAGAATCTTCTGGGTCTGGGGATTTATCCCACAGGTTGAGGCAGAGGTTGGGGGTACCTTTTGGCGGTTGGGAAAAGTTGCCTTAATGTAGTTGCTTTTATGAAATGGAGATCACAGTGATGTCAGTCCTATTGTGTGGAGAATAGACCTCACCAATTTCCTGGCACAGAGTAGCCCCTTCATTAGGGCTTATTGAGTCTGGACCTTCCTTTATTCACCCCACCAGATCTACCCCTTGTCCTGTTCATCTAGGGCCAGGCCTCTCCAGATAAATCCAAAGTCCACACCACAGTATCACAATGGCATAAACAACACGGTGAGATCATGTTTCATATTAGCCTCTATTCCTTAATCCAAAGAAAGAAGCAAGGTGGACAATTTGGTGGGGATAAATAACACACATGGACTTCAACTGGTTCTTTATGCCAATCAAGATTAAGGGCTTAGGGGCTGGGGTTGTGGCTCAGTGGTAGAGCACGTGTGAGGCACTGCGTTCGATCCTCAGCACCACATAAAAAAAAATAAACAAATAAAATAAAGTTATTGTGTCCATTTATAACTAAAAATAACTTTTAAAAAGATCAAGGGCTTACAGAGAGAACTAAAGGTCAAGGGACACAGAACAAACAAAGGAATAAATAATAAATATGTCTGCATATTCATTCTGTCCAGTATCTCCCTTAATAGGCACTTGTATTTTCTTCTTTTTACTGATGGAGAAACAGTCCAGAGAGGTAAAGTGATTTTTCCAAAGTCACACAACTAGGAAACAGCAGATTCAAGGCTTGGGTCAAGGCTGTTTGCTATCTGAGTTCTTGAATTCTAAGACTTTCAGGAAGCCTCCTTGCAAATTCTGGTAGAGAAAAGCACATTAAACACAGTCATAAACTTACCTTGAAGGGCCAGATGATTAGATCCTGTAGAGTTAGCATCCAAAAAAAAATTGTGTGGGGGGGTATTTATGGGTTCATCCTCACTCTCATAACCTATTTCACTCATTCAAATAAATTAACTGTGCTCAGCTATGCACACAGGCGGGGAGCTAGCCCAAATCAGATGGCACCATTGCAAGATCATTCCTGGAGGGGTTTCCCGCAGCCAAATGACATCGAGTGTGACCATTGCAAAGAACAAACAGGATTAAAAGGAAAACATCTGTGCTTCACAAGGCTGCATTAACTGAAGACAAATAAGCTGTGTATCTACCCAAATGCTCAGTGACTTTTGCTGTGGAGATGGCTGGTGACCATCTGGGCTGGCATTGATGGAAAGAGACCTAGACATCCCTGAGACCAAATCCTTGGGGTGGCATGAAGACATATGTATGATTCCATAATATCAGTGTGACAGTGTGACTTGGAGACCATCCTGTCTTTCTTTCTTTCCTTTTTTTTTTTTTTTTTTTTTTGCTAAAGTTAGTGAGTTGTCATTACAACATCTCTCCTGGGAAGAAGTTTTGAGACATCAGCTCCAAAAATGCCACAGTGTTTTATTAACATGCCTCAGATCCCATATAGGGCTCTGAACTTCAAACAAAGTTGGCCAGAATTTGATCCTCAGAGGAGAAGAGGAGGCCCCATCAAGATGTCCATATGCCTAAAGCTGGTTTTCTGGTTCAAAAAAAAAACGAGTTTCATTGTGTGTGTGTGTGTGTATGTATGTTGAGGGGAAGCTTAATTAGCAGTGAAGGAAGTGATTCTCAGAACATATGGTTTTCAATTTTGCCAAGACTGAAGGCCAGTTCATCGCCTTATTATTGTTGTTATTGTCACTCCTTTCTTGACAGCAGTAGCAAGCCCTTTCTTGAGGACACCAAAGCTGGGTAGTCTCTGAGAAGAAAAACCAAATAGTGGAACAGAGGGCCCCTATCGGAGGCCCCACTGAGCAACTGAGCAACAAAAACATTTTTGTCGTACATCGACATTCAAGGGTGACTATAAAGTGTGTTCTGTAATGGCTTTTTTTCCCCCTACTTCCAACAAAGCAATAGCACTCATCTTTGTTTAGAAAACTCACTTTGATGCCTCAAAAAAATAATTTGCTTTTCTCAGTCTGAATTTGTTCTTGTCCTTCGGCAACTGTGTCCTGCTTGCATCTGAACCAATATTTGGGAAGAATATTTCCTCTGTTTATGCTTCCATGTTTCTGAGTAGATGTCATGGATGAGAGAAACGCAATTTGCAAAAAGGCCTGTTCTCTGAGAGCCAAGGAAAACATGTTTTTAAACTCTCACTAATGCATTTGCTTTGGCATCTTTAACACACATTTTCCTCCTCTTTTTGTGGTTTCTTCCCAACTATGCTGTCCTTGAACTATGTGGCCTTGTGAGCCACCTAAGGCAGAGGTGTGCATGGTAGCCCCGTCACCAATTGGCAAAAGGTGCCTGTTAAAATAGTAATTGTAACATCATCTAACCTCAAAGGGATTATCTGAGCAGAAAAGAGCTCCATGTGCCTCTAAAAGCTTGTCAGAGCTGGGATATTGAGATTGTAAGGGATGAGACAATCTTCTGGCCAGAACTGCTATACCTGGCCAGAGAATGGAGAAATGCAGCTGCTACCTAGGAATGATAGGTGGGGTTTGGGAGCTGACAAAAGACAAGGGACTTTATGGATGTCCCTTTTGCTTTGTTGATGTACAGGTGACCCCTGTGTCCTCTAAGTGGTTCAGGATGGAGTCTTTTCTGAGTACTAATGGTTCCTTCTGTTTTATAAATGACCAAGTTGAACCATTTCAGTTCTCTTAGGGGTTGAGTCTCTGCATGTCTGCTGAACAATGGGCCTCAGAGGCCCCCGCCCCATTCCTAATGGATCTTCCTGCAATATCCTAATGCTCTTCTTCCCTGTTCCTCCTGCAGGGAATCACAGCACTATCCTCTGCTGTGGCATGGGCCCACCATGAAATCACAGCAGTAACTGCTGTGTGTTTTATTGGTCACTGTGCCTCTCCCTAGCCCGCATCTGGATGTCATCTTTCCTGTTGTGACACCCTGGTCCCTTAAAGGAGCCACCAATGATAAGGTATCAGAGTCCATTTAGAAACAAGGATCAGTCAAGCTCCTAGTGAAACTGAAAAGCGTTATCCTGTCTATGAACAGAATAAAATGTGACTATTTCAATAATTATATTGAAAGTCTGTGCAGATCATGGTAGAAGAGGGCAGGCACTCTCACCAAAGCTCCAAATTCCCTTGCAGGCAACCCCAGGGAAAACATTTTAAAAGAAAATATGAACCAAGAAGATGAGACAATTGCCTTTTCAAAAAGCTTTCGTTGTGAGAGAAGATGAGACAATTGCCTTTTCAAAAAGCTTTAGTTGTGAGAGTACTATTCTTATTTTTTTGTTGTTTTATAACGTCGGTAATTTCATTTCTTTCTACAACAAATGTGTAGTTAATTTCACTCCAGGCATTAGGCAAGGTGCTGTATCTCAGCCCTGCACAGGAAGATGCCCCCCCATTGCCTTTAGAGATCCTGAGACTAGCAAAGGACTCATTCAATCACTTGTGGAATCCTTATTTACTGAGTTCCTACTGAGTGCCTGCCATCATTCTAGGGCTGAGGATACACAGAGAAGAAAACAAGCGAAAATCATTCTGGAGGAAGAGGAATATTTTTTCTCAAATAATCACACAATGGGTCTAACAATTACATGTGAGATGCACAAAAAAGAAATGTTTCTTAAAAAGGCCTTTCCTATAGCTGGGTGCCTGAAATCCTAGCTACTTGGGAGGCTGAGGTAGGAGGATTATTTGAGCCTAGGAGTTCAAGGACAACGTGGGTGACGTAAAGAGATGCTGTCTCAAGTTGATGGGGGGAGCCTTTTCTGGGATTCTATTCCCTATACTATCATTCAGCAGTAAAGACAAAACAGAGCAACAGAGATGTTTTCAGATAAACAACAAGGGGAGTTTATTACTAGTAGATGTTCACTCTCAAAAGGAAGTAAACCCAGAAGAAAGGCATGAAAAGAGAGAAATAAGAGATGGCCCAAAAATTTTATGGAACACACTGACAAATGTAATGAACTAGGATTGGGGATGTAGCTCAGTGGTAATGCACTTACCTAGTATGTGTGAGGCCCTGGGCACCGTCAAAGCACCGAAAAAAAAGAAAAAAAGAAAAAAAAAACTCATAAAAGTACAATTAGTGAATTTAAAATTAAAAACAAAGATAAAGGAGAATGAACTTTTAAGAGCTATAATTTTAATGAAAACACATTAATAGGCCAATAGCAAGATTGACTTTTAAATGAGGACAGAAAAGACATGTTTATTTATAAATATTAACGGGATGGAAGAATAAACAAATACAAATACAGTTGGGATTTTTTTTTAAATTAGGGTGCAATAAATAGCTTTATGCCAACAAGTTCGAAAACTTAGATGAAACTGATCATTTTATAGAAAAATAAGCAGAAATAACAGAGACCAACCACCGTATTTCCATACATATTATATATATTTGGAATATATATACATTATATATATTCTATATGGAAATATTATTAAAATGGGCTTAAGAAGAGTTTTGAAATAATAAATAAGCCAAAAACCATTGAAGAAGTTGGGTTGGCAGTCATGATTGCCCTCTACCACACTGCCACAACACACTCCACTCCCCAGTATAAGTAAATGCTTTACAAATGGATTCTAACAAAACTTCAGAGAATAGAGAGCATCCTGTCAAATCTGTTTCTTAGGCTAGCAAAAGAGGGAAAGGTACAAAAACTTTATGAAGTTAGTAGAATCTCTACTAGAGTCAGTTGGAATCTCTCAAGAAGACAAGGTCCAAGCACCATATCCTATCAATTATCACTCTGCTATCCTGGAAATGGAGGTATTCATTACTTTGCATGTGGGAAGGGGCAGGAAGAAAAGGTGGTTCATTATTGGTTGTCTTTCACAGTAAACAACGTGATAAAGTGAGGACCTTGTTTATTCACCCTTGCCCCGAACAAGACCACATCAGAATTGATAATCCATACAAAAATATAAATTCATATAACATAGTTATCTCTCCATAATGTAAGCAACAATAAATTCAAAATGGACTAAAGACTCACATACAAAAAAAAACCCCAATATTGGAAAACTTTTAATTGAAAATATAGAAAAGTGTATTTGGAGCCTTCATACATGAAAGATTTCTTAGGCAAGACAGAAAATGTGCAAACGGTAAAGTAAAAGATGAATAAATGTGACTATAATAAAATAAAGCCTCTGTGTAACAGAAGACAATATAAAACAGATAAAGAGAAGCAATAACTGATGAAGGTGTGGTTTCCAAAATAAAATTTCTACAAGCCAAGAAGGAGGAAGAGGGGAAAGAGGAAGAGAGGAAGAGGAAGAAAAAGGAGAAGTTTCTGTTTGACAGAAAAATGGGCAAAGAAAATGAATAGATAATTCATGGACATGGAAACCTGCCCAGCATATAAAGAGATAGGAAAAAAATGCTCAGTCTCCCTTGGAATCAGCAAATACAACTTAGAACAACAAGGTATTGTCTCCCACCCATCAGGAAGGCAAACATGAATGCCTGACAATTATCAAGTGGCAAGAGTGGAGAGAAGTAGAAGTTCTCTAGTGTCTTATGCAGGTGTAAACTGATGTGGACTTTTGAAGAGCAATTGGCAGTGTCTTATGAAACTCAAGGGCATTGCCTCCCTCAATCCAACTGTTTCCAGGAGTGTGCCCCTGCGGATTTCACCAAATGTGTGGGCTTTTTTTTTTTCCCCCCACACCAAACCAATTCTCCAACTCACCAGACACCAAGTGAGTAGCTCACAATTCAGTTCAATTCTGACACTAACTACCTCGTGTGAGCACAGAACCCACAGTTTAGGGACTCAGTCCCACAGGCTGCCCTCACTTTGAACCTGAGTTGCAAGTTGCCACCTGTATTTCTGACCTGCTGGCTATCATCAGGGGTTCCCATGGCTTCCTACTCAGGTTTGATAAATCACAACTCACTAAACCCAGGAGAGTGCTTTATTATTATTTTTATGTATTGTGAAGGAGGCAACTCAGGAAGTTCATAAGGCAAGGTACAGGAGATGGAAGAGCTCCCATACTTTCTCAGGGAATGCCACCCAGCACCTCAATGCACATCAATGAGAAGCTCTGAACTCCATCCTTTAGAGATTTTATGGAGGTTCTATTACATAAGCATGAGAGATTGAATCCTTGGCCACTGGTGATTAGCTAATCTCCAGTCCCTCTCCCCTCCCTAGAGGACAGCCCTTTAATCACGTGGTGGGCTTTACTGGCCACCATCTCCATCCTAAAGTTATCAAGGGTCCATCAAGAAACATGCATAAGTGCAAACTCAGGTATAGTTTAGGGGAGCTTGTTATGAAGAATAGCAGAAGTTTCTCTAAGGGTCTTAGAAACTCTTTGTCAGTGACAAACACCAAATAAATTATATATATAATGCCCTATAGAAAACCAACACATGTGTATAGCAATGCAGGTTCAAGAACGTACATTGCATCATTACTTGTAGTAATCCTCAAATGCAGTCCGTTAGTAATGATAGTGTAATGGTCAGCTGCTAATAACAGAGACATCTATAGAAGAATTCATTCTTTTGCATTCACAAAAAAGACCAGGCTGGAATGAAAACTTCACAATATTACTAGGGACCCCGTTTTTTTTTTTTTTTCTGTCAAACCTAGCAGGTGGCTTCTATCCTCTGCATCACCACATGGTTTAATACAGCAGCTGGAGCTCCAGCTATCAAATGCACATTCCAAGCAACAAGAAGGAAAGCGGGGAAGAGCAAAAGGATGTGTCCCAATCTGCCCTCTTTTAAAGGAGACTTTGCTAATATTCTGTCATAATATAGTGGCCAGAATGTAAACATGGCCACCCCTGGGAAGCAAGACTGGTAGGAAACGGTCTTTCAAGTAGGCACACTGTTGCTTTACATAAATGCAGGGCTCTTACCAAAGAGAGGAGAGGGCATTTGGGAAGCAGCCAGCAGTCTTTGCCACTAGACTTAAATGTCTATCTTTAGGAGAACGGATAAGTAAGCTGCAGAACATTTGTACAATGGAGTACTATACAGTGGTTAAATGAAAGAAATAGCGCTATATGAATCCATATGGCTAATCCTCAAAGTGAAATCTCTTGCCCAAAAAGGCAAGTTGCAGAATGATTGAAACTATAAGGTTCCATTTATATAGTTTAAAGGCCTGCAGAACCACACAGTACGTCCTTAATGGCTACATAAAATACTTACGTTGGAAAGGTATACAAACATGAACGAGAATGAAAGACACGAAATGCGGGGTTGTGGTTATCCAGCAATGCAATCAGAAACAGATACGTCAAGGGTCTCAGCTCTACCTGGAATGTTTCATTTCTTCAAAAGAAAAAGATTTGGAAGAAACAGCAAAATAGTAGGACTTGTTAAAACCATGTGCGCAGAGCCTTTAGGAACACTCTCATTCCCTCTTTGTTGGATGTTTTTCGTAGTACCTAAGGTAGAGGAAGAGAGTGATCAGGACCATGTACAAGCACAGCTTAAGGGAAGTACAGTGTATGTACTCACTTTGCAAAGGTACAGCTAAGGTGAATCTTTACAAAGCAAACGTGTGCAAGAGCATTCCAGAGCATTCCAGAAGGCTCCTCCCACTGGTAACACCTCCACCACCACCGCCCCCCCCCCCCCCCCGCCCCGGGGTGAGGTAGGCACTGGGGACTTCAATCGCCACTGATCATGTTTGCTTTTTTGACTTTCTTATGAAGAAATCATGCAGAGCTGTACAGTATTTCCTAATGGCTGGCTTCACCTTCTCAACGTCATGTCTATGAGGTTTGTCCAAAGAAGCTCTTTTCTGACCTTCGGTGTTGATCCAATCAGATGGCAGGAGAGCTGCATTCAACATGGGGAAGCACTACATCCCTCACTCCTGAAGCCCACTGAGCTGGGAGCAAGAACTAAGTCCTGGGGGCTTTTCTGCCAACAGCTGTGGGTGGATCTGACAGCATTCCCAAATTCCCTCCTCGCCCTCAGTTTCCCATTTCCTTCCCTCGCCTGATGTCTGCTTTATATAAAGTAACAAACCAAAGTATCAGGGGCTACAGGAGAGGCTCTGGAGAATGTTCCCATCTCAGCTCTCAGACAGCTCACCAGGGGTGTTAAAATAATCACAGCCCTAAAGGGAGGCAAAGGTATTATTTTTAGATGTGTGTCTAAGACTTGCCCCTTTTAGGGGACCTCCATTCCCATCCCTCATTTATTGCCTGTCTCTCTACTACCACCATTAAATAGAGCAATAAATATGCTCTGAATGTATGGGATAGCTTTTTTTTAAAAAAAAACACTTTAAGTTGACCTCATTTCATGAAGAATTTGTGGTCGGATGACCCACTGTGGTTTTGTTTATTTATTTTTTAAATAGGTTTCATTTTTAGAGAAGTTTTAGGTAGGTTTACAGCAGAAGTCAGCAGAAAGCACAGCAATTCCAATATACGTACACATACCACAGCCTCCCCCATCTTCAAGATCCGCCTCTGCACTGGTGGCATATGTGTTAAAATTGATGAACCTATGCTAGCACACTTTATCACCCAGAGTCCATAGTTTACATCAGGGTTACTCTCAGTAATGTACATTCCATATGTTTGGACAGCTACATTACAGTCATCATTAGAGTATCACAGAGTGGTCTCGATACCTTGTGCTCCGGGCCAGTGTTGTTTTTTTTTTTTAACATTCATTCCTTCACATTTTTATTAAAAATGTTTGATTACTAGCCATGCACTGAGATACGTTATTGTAAAGTGTAAAGTCCACAGACACTTGCTGGTGGGCTGCAAGGATGCAGCATTGTAAGATGTTCCTGACATACAATCTGTTTCCTTGTGTGTTGGGCAGTGGTGGGCTGTGCTCCATTTACTTGGTCCCACATTGTGGGAGTTGCAAGGTGGATCACTGTCCCCGTTCTGCCATCACACCCAGCCACATGCTCTCCCATTGACTGCTCACAGTTTCCTGGAGTGTACCAGTGAAATTAATGGACTGACAGCAGTCTGATCCAAGGTATAAAAATAACAGGAGCTGGTATGAAACATACACTGCACAGAGCCCGGCAGAATTCCATTTGAAGTGATTCATCTTTCGCTTCCATGTGATGGGGTTGTTTCATCTGTGGAGACGGGAGCATCCCCCCATCGCTGGTGAGGTTAATCAGCGACTTTCCTGTGAGGGCAGATCACCAAAGATGACAGTCTGAATTTGCCTGCCAGACCCATGTGCTCACACATTTAGACCCCATTCCCAATTTAATTAAGAGACTCAACCATCACGGTTCTGTTTTTGCACTCTACAGTTGGGTGGCACTGATTATCCAGGTAAAACAAGGTATGTGGAAGCTCAGAAGATGCTGCAGGAAAAGAATGCAATTCATAGATCTGTGAACGAGAACACAGACCTGAGAACCTGCCGGAGAGAAAGGGGCGATGTCCGCTGCCTCAGTGAAGCTGACTTGTTACCTGTGCAGCGGAGAAATGGAGCTCCTTCCAGGCAAGAAGTAAGAATGCGGTCAGGTTCATTCCCCATTCTGTTTAACCCCAACTGCACTCCAGGGTAGCATCTGTTGGCTTGTGATTCCCCTTAGACTTCAGGAGGAAGAAAGAATCATGACTAGGGGAAGAAGCACCGCACTGATGAGGTGCCCACTGAATTATGGAGACTCCATCCAGAAAACGGGGAGCGAGTCTGTGCGCTTGAGGATTCAGCCGAGGAGAACGGAAGAAAACAATAAATTATTTTGGCTGCTGAGAATGAGGACCTGTTGGTGGGGAAGGCTTAGGCCAGAGTGCCTGGGAAGGCAGGGAAGGGAGCGTTGAGTCAGATTTTGGTTTGATGCCAGCGCCTCTGAGATGTAAGAGACAGCTGGCCAGGCTGCCACTGCTTTGGAGCCTCTGTCTGCGGCTCCCTGGGGCCACACAACGCTGTCCAGCCATCGCCTCTGCCACCTGGAGTTAGGAGAGAAAAGCTCCTTGTTAAAACCTGAACCGCTTGTGCATTTATCTCTCAGATCTGTGAATTTGGGCAGACAACAAAATGCCAGCAAGAGCTAAAGAGAAAACAACCAGACCCCCAACCTCCAAGCACACCAGCACCTCCCCAGAGCTCTCTCGCAGCCAAAGTCTGCGGAGTTCTGCACTCTGGTCAAAATCACTACTAATTAATACCTTTTCACTTCCCACTGAAAGGAAAACAATTTACAATTAAGTGGGGCAGCCTACGCATCATCACTCCAACACCTTCTATGTATGTTTTGAAACGTGCTCTCACATTTCATGATCCGTATATTTTACAAGATGGGCAAACTGCAGGCAATTATGGTGATAATATGGCTGAGGTGTTTGGTTTTTATCTCTTCGCAGTAAATTGTGGTTGTTCAAGCCTTCTCGGTAATGGTTTCCATCGCTCTCTCCATTTCTTCCCATCACCTGGCAATAAATACGATGTGAAATCTTTTTTTTTTCTTGAAAAAAGAATGTTAGTTTATTATAATTATATCACCTATTCAACTAGCAATATAATTTGTGGTAGGTATGATTCAATTAAATTAATTACACTAACATAGATATTCCATGGTACATGCTTCTGAAAATGTAAAATTAAGTATATTAACTCTGTTGTGTGTCATTTTTCTCTGTATAGGCAAAGTGTGCTATCTGGATAATTGAGCAGGCAATTTTGCTTTTGAAAGATGCTATCAAAGGATGCAAGGATTTAATTTCGTATTTTTTTTTTTATTAGATGACAGTGCATTCCACATGTAATTCTCAGTGCAAGATTGGAGGCTGATGCGCTTCAGAGGTTCATGAGCAGCTGGTAGGAAGATGGAAAATCACAGCTGGGGCCATGGGGACAGGTGGTCCATGGACGATATCTTAGCATCTCAGATCCATTTACTTGATCCTCTGTTCCTCCTGAAATGTCCTTAGGTCACCTTGGCCAGAGGCATCCTTGGACTTAGGGAAAGGGGAAACTGGTAGGTTGTTTGTTGAGTCTAAAAGGATTAAGACTTGAAGGTGACATCTCTGTTAGGATAATCTCCCTTAAACTCTCTAAATGGTTGAAGATAATATCCTTATACCTTTTGCCTGTTGATTCTTTCCTGGAGGTGGTCTCAAAATGTGTTTCAAAAAAAAATATGCTATCTAGAAGTGTGATTTAAAGATTCTTTCTCAAATTTTCACCTCTATGGAGTTCAGCAGGAAAACTTGGTCATGTACAGAGAGCCTTCCCCCACCGAGACATGCGTGGCCTCCCATTAATTAGGTTAGAGAATGCAGAACTAAATTGCCATTTGGGGAAAGCAAAATGAAATAGACTATTTATTTTTTCCTTACTGCCTTCTGAATTTTGAATTCATTGAACATGACTACAGCAAAAAGCCATTCTTTAAGACCCTCTGACATGTGAAAGGAAGAAACCTGGGGTCTGACTTTTGTCAAATTCCTTTCCTTCTCCCTCATTCCCTGTAACTGTCACACAGGATCCAAAGAGAGAGAGCCACACCTCTAAATGACCCTTTACGTGATAATAAATGACGACTGAACTCTAGCTGTAACACTCTACATTTAACTAAATGACTTTGCAAATATTAGCTCATTTGTTTATAAGTTCAAGATCCCTAGCACTTGGCGGGCAGGGCCAGTGGGTAGGTGGAGAGTGTGTTAGGTTTGATTTAATCTTTTAAAATCATAATGGGAATCAAATCACTGGGAGATCTAATCATTCCGCTTTGCAGAACTTTCTCTGCCCATCGCCCACTCTTTCTCTGTTAACGGTTAACGTGAAGTCTGTGCTGAGCTGCCTGCTCAGATTTTATTTGGGTGCTTTTATTAGTTCCTTTTGACTCAATTGCTTGTCATAGTAGTTTGGAAGGTGCAGTCTGGGTGCCAGGAGGTGACCACTTCCTGCTTCTCCCGGGATTGCCCATTCTGAAATGGGATCTTGCTTCATTCTTCTTCCATCCTTATTACTGATGGAAGAGCAGATTTACACTGCAGAGCCCGACAGCTGTTCTGTGACTCACGGGAATATCATATTTAGCATGTTTTCCCCAGTGAAATGTATTTATTTAGATGACACATAATGCTGTTTAAAAGCCAAGTCTGCTTTGCTCTTAAACTCAGCCTCATGGAAGAAAACAGGGGAGTGGAAAAGGCGGAATGTGCTCATTTGGGAGAGCCAGCTGGTCAGAGAGCCCATTTGGGCCATTCATGCAATGAACTCTCGCTGGAAATTGAAACAACAGGGAAATCGTCCCTGGGTACTAAACTGTGGGGGACAAGAAATAGGAAGTAGCCTTATAACCAGCTCATCCTAAGCATTTGTGGCTCACAAATGTTGCCACTGGGCATGGGGGACCACTGATCGAACACGAGCACTCTGGAGAGAAAAACACAGTCATCTACCACTTGAGTTGATGGAGCATCTTGGGAATTGATAGCAGCATTATGGCTTTTATCCTCTCGGTAGGTCATCCTCTGGAAGGTAACAAGGCCATTAGCCCTTGAATAAGCCAGATGGTCCACTCAGCTGATGGCAGTCTTCCCCGTTGACCTCCCCCTCTCCCAATTCATCTGTTCCCAATCTTGGCATTACTGGGTCTCACTGAGCTAGGGCTCAGAACATCCCCCCAAATATAGGAAACTGCGGGGAGAAGGTGTTAATGATGCTAACATATAAGAGATGAGCAACGTTTCCATTTTGTTTTTAATTTTCTTCCTGGTGATGTCAGATCTGGTGACTTTGCCAAGGCAGCTTGTTCTGGGGCAGTTTCCAAGAAAGCCCATTCTATGAAATGCGTCCTTGAGCTTGTGGCATTCGATCCCGTCTCCCTCCTTCCTGCCCATTTCACAGCCTTAAGATCTTCCTGTTTTTCTGTCAACTCCCATCCCTTCTCCTTTCATCTGCAAACCTAGAGCTTTCTCTGCTCCTTCCAACTCCAGCTCCTCCAGCTCTTTAAAAGAATATTATTAAACTGGCCAGCCCTGATCTTTCTGAGTTTTGCTCTTTACACCTCCCTATAGAAAAAAAAGGCCCTGTCTTTTTATTTTTGGCACTTGTTCCCTGCTCTCTAACCCTTGATCACACAATGTTATGCTACAACCAGCCTCTAGAAGAGCATGAATGTTTAGATTAAGACCTGAAAAGGTGGCTTGATTGATTGGTAGCTGATTAGGAACAGAGCTCAGAGAATGGTGCATCTCAGAAACAGTCTCCTTGTTGGATCACTTTTAGGTCTTTACCAAATTGGTCTTAGACATGGGCTCTAGGAGAGCTCATCTTCCATAGGTCATCCCTCACCTTCCCTTTTCAGTCCACTTGCAATCCAGGGTCCTGGCCTCCTGTTCCTGGTTTCCTGCCCAAAATCAAGGGAACTATTAGTTTTTGTTCTATCTAGACAGCAAAAAAGATTGTTTCACTCTTCTGTGGGTATAGTCATGGGATGATGGTGGTGGTAGTGGTGGTGATGAAGGTGGTGATGAGGATGATGGTGATAACAGGGGTGATGTTGGTGATGACAATGATGGCGATGATAATGTTGGTGATGCTGGTGATAATAGTGATGTTGGTGTTGACGATGGTAATGATAATGTTGATGATGGTGGTGGTGATGATGATTTTGGCAGTGATAATGGTGGTGGTGATGTTGTTGGTGATGATGACAGTGGTCATGATGATGATGACGAAATGAGTGATTAAGAAACTGTTGGTGGTGGTGGTGGTGATGATGGTGGTGTCAAGGCGAAGATAATGGTGGTGATGGCCACAGTAGTAAACACTAGGTACCATCCTCAGGACATCCTTATGAACCAAGTATTATTATGATCAACTCCACTTTACAGATGAGGAAACTGAGGCAGAAGAATTGTTAGGTAAATTGCTTAAGGAGATGTAGATAGTAAAGGCAGAGCAAGGGTTTAGACTGAGACAGCCTTGCTCCAGATTCCCTGCTCTCAGCCACTGCATGAAAGGTGCAGGTGCTGCTAAGTCTTGGGAATCATAAATCTAGAAGCAAATGAACTCCTATTACTTTTAGGTAGTGCTATCATTAATCATGCTAAATGACCGCTACAAGTAATGAGGATAGCCTGGAAAGTGAGGGCACGGAAACTCCCACTGTGCCATGCCTTTTGTCAAAAGGAATCTTATGGGAAAAATCATTATAAGCAGATATGTTTGAGGAAAGTGGGTAGGGGGTGCCTCTGCATTTATTTCCTGACCTCCCCCAAAGACCCTCCACAGTGGCTGCCAAGACTGTGTTCCCACTGACCCAAGGGCTCTGTAGAATTCAGCTGGAAAATTCATTTGTCCCATAGTCGACAATACTAACCACCATTTATTTAATCCCCGCCACTTGCCAGATGCTTAAAAAAAAATCTTGCTTTAGTTGTAGATGGAAACAATACCTTTATTTTCTTTATTTATTTTTATGTGGTGCTGACGATTGAACCCAGGGCCTCACATGTGCGAGACAAGCACTCTGCCACTGAGCCCCAGCCCCAGCCCGTTGACAGATACTTATATTATCAGTTTTAATCCTCACAACCACCTTTGGAGAACAGTGTAATTATCCTCAGTTTATAGGTGAGGAAACAGAGGCACAGGCAAACTTTGCAACCAGCCCAGGTTCACATAGTCTGAGTTGGTGGCAATGCTGGGATTTGAGCCAGCACCGTGTGACTCAGAAAACCTACTCTTTTCCAGAGATATCAGCTGCTTGCTGTACATCACCCCCATGGAGTCTAGAGTCATCGGTTTCCCGTTGTACACACACTGACTCACCCTCTGGGCCTCAGAGGACTCTAGTGCAGCAATCAAGTATGATTTCTCTGAGCAGCACCTGTGTGGCCCCTCTTGTCCCCCATACCACGTTCATTCCCTGTCCTTTATTTTTTTAAGTCCACAGCTTCTCTTCTTTATTCTGACTGCCACCAGTTTGATCCAGATGGAGGCTGAGAGCTGACTCATCAGTGCTGCTATTCTCCAGGCCCTGTGGAGGCACTCTTAAGGCTGGGGTCACATCTGTGAGCTGACGTCCTTTCCAGAATAGTGGCCATTTGCACTGACAGGTTTCATACTCCTGCCAACCCACCATCCCCACTTGGTCTGTGAAGTTCTGAAGCTCTCTCAGGTGGATGCCATCTGCTTGTGGTGATTTAGCTGCCCTTCCTTGCTTCCAATCTGGTTTAGAACATGCCGGTATAGACCATGGTTTGATCTAGTATCTATCTCTGTGCTGCAGAAGCTATTTAAATAGCTCTGTAGACCAAGTCTGGAAGTCCATTTAATCCATTAAGCATATTCTTTTCATTCTTTCCTCAGTAGGGAACATCTATTAGTCATACTATCCTTTCCAAAGATGGAATGGCAACGGAGTTGGTGGACTGTGCTCTCCTAGTAGGGTACTGACCTTGTACTGTGATCTGGAAGTTGTGTTGCTTAGTGATTGAGAGTTTCAGCTTGAGAGGCAAACTGACCTGAGCTGAATGAAGCCCTGGGCACCACCACTCCCCCCTGCAGAGCTCCTCAATATCATTCTCTCTCTTTCCCTCTGAGGAAAAGATTCCCCCACACTCCATCAGTGGTTCTATTGGGGACCACAAGCCACTGCATACAATCCCCTTCACCATGGCAATTAGTCCAAGGTTGGGTCAACCAGTAGCTTTCCTTGAGGTTTTTCTAAATGGAGCCCACAGGAGAGGACCTTCCTCCTCGTGCAGATAATGCCAGAGTTTCCATGACCATTCTTTCACTTCTCCAACAGAGAAGACATGTTTGAAGCAGGAAAGAATGATTATATGCCCAGAGAAAGAGAATCAAAAAACAGGGAGAAAGAGAGGCCTAGAGAGTGGTGAGTGGAAGGATCCTTAGACTCCATTTCTTCCTTTTTTGGCTTGAGTTAGTGTGAGTTGGGATCCTATTGATTGCAACCAGAGCTTAGATCAATCCAGCCCCCAGCTGAATTTCCCACTGAGTCTCTACAAGTTTTTCCTCTTTAACATCATTAAAAGTTCTCTTCTGACTGTGCAGTAGCACATGTCTATAATCCCAGTGGCTCAGGAGGCTGAGGCAGGAGGATCTCAAGTTCAAAGCCAGCCTCAGCAAAAGCAAGTCACTAAGCAACTCAGTGAGACCCTGTCTCTAAATTTAAAAAGTACAAAAAAGGGCTGGGGATGTGGCTCAGTGTTCAAGTGCCCTTGAGTTAAATCCCCATTATCCCCCCACCAAAAAAAAAAGAGTCTCTTTTCATTGACTGGTTTGGTCTCTTCTCAGGTGACTTCTTGAGGTTTTTCTAACTTTTCTTGAACCTAATTATGTCTGAGTGTCTCAGAGGATTCTCTGCTTTGGCTTGGACATGTTACTGTTTTCCTCTTTTGGTGATACAAATGATTTAAAA
The DNA here is from genome assembly GCF_052094955.1 of Ictidomys tridecemlineatus. Classification (NCBI taxonomy): domain Eukaryota; kingdom Metazoa; phylum Chordata; class Mammalia; order Rodentia; family Sciuridae; genus Ictidomys; species Ictidomys tridecemlineatus. Next base: position 108,396,144 of record NC_135486.1, on the reverse strand, counting down.
GCGTTCCCAAAACTGTGCCTCATGAAGGGATCTGTTCATGCAATCAACAGTCCTACTATGTATCTGTCTCTGCTCTTGACACTGGGAACACACTGGTGAATAACTCAGCACTTCCACCTTCATGGGCTTACAGTCCCATGCTGGACCCAAACAGGTGAGTACTGAATACACAACAGAAATCCAGGTGGCAGTGAGCTGGGTGCCACTGTAGACCAGGTGCTCTCCGTGATCCCAGGAGGCCTTTCTGAAGAGGTGGCCTTCTTTTGACCCCTCACATACATGATCCTTCCTTCAATGCCTGGATTCTGTGATGTGGGGGGTATTTGCCAATTTTTTTAAATGTGCCTTTTTGCAATGATTTTTTTTCTCATTCTAAAAAAATGACTTTTGTTTCTGATTTTATAAATAATCTTTTTTTTTCCTCCCTCATAGAGGCCTCCGGATCGAATGAACCTCAATCTCATAACACCCAGGACCAGCCTTTGCATTGGGATACTATTAGCCTATTCTAAAGCAGGAAAAATGAGGCCAAAGAGGTAAAACAGCCCAATGAAAGCACATCCAATTGGGAATGAAGCACCGTTCATCTGTTGTCTTAATATAATCCTCTTGCTTTTGTAGTTTTTGCTTTTTTTAATGCCCTCTTTGCGTTTTTCTAAAGCATATTTTTGACTGTATTTTCCTTTAAATGGAACAGGTAGCCAAGTAAGTTAAATCTTGGGCACATGCTTTTCCCCCAAGTGCTGAACTTGCTCTGTTTTTAGAAGGTCGTCTAACTAGCTAGTAACACATGCACTTGTAGTCAGATTGTTGTAGGGACAAACGAGGCAAGGCACCGAAGATAGCAGGAAACAGTTTTTATTTGGCTGCAGCCAGGTTCAGAGGGTACAGCCTTTGCTGTAATCAATCAATCCCCTGAACCCCGAGTTCAGGGAGTTTCAGAGTTTTATACCCAGCATGTAAGGGGAGGGGCTCAGAAGTTCACAGTCTGCAGAAGTTCACATAAAAGCAGCTTTTTCTTTCACTGTTCTGGATATGTTAACTCTTCAAGGACAACACCTGAGAAGGGGGGAACTTCTTTCTTTCCTCCTCCTGCCAGCTGTTACCATGGGCCCATTTGTAACTTATCTTAAAAATGTAGACATCTCTGTGAAGCCCAGCTCAAGGCCAGAGGCCTTGTTTGCACATTTCTTCAAAGTGCTATACTGGATACATTTGTGAAAAACTAGTAAGGGGGTGTCCAGCACCTGGAGTGCTGGTATCTTCTTGGCCAGTGGCCAAGTAAACAGGGTGACATGAAAATAGGAAGTTTATCTACATTGGACTCTTTTTCTGACACTCCTAAAATCAGCCATGGTGAAGAGGGCTTTTCTGTGGAGAAAAGGGGTGCCACTTCAAGATGGCTGGCATTTGAATCCTGGATGGCCCATTAACTTGCTGTGTGACCATGGGCTAATCACTGTTCCTCTCTGAGCCTTATCAGTAATATTGGGACTGAAATACCTACCTTGCTGGGTGCTTATGAGGATTAAGTGAGAATGCCATGGAGAAATCAGTCATTTGTCTTAGTAAATACTCAGTAGCTACTACTGTTCCTATTACTTGGTTGACTTTTTGGTGACTTTCCTCCATGACTTCTTGATCCAGTCATTGATCACTAACACACTAGGGGCCTGACCTGCTTATTGTAGGAAAGAGTCAGGCTTCCCATCACTTGCCCATCATACTACTTTAACCAACTGGCCCAAAGGGGACTCACCAATAGTGGAACACCTTGATGAGAGTGCTCCCACCCCTCACCCCACCCCTATGATGTGCTGAGAGCCCATATCCCCATGTTCTCCTCAAAGTGTTTAACAGGAGTCTAATTGTGAGGAAGCCATCAGCAAACTCAGAAAAGGGGGCATTCTGTGAGTCAACTGGCCCCAGACTCAGAAAACAATGGAGGCCTTGAAGACAAACCAACAAAAAGAAGTGGGGTCATTCTGTCCAAAGACAAACACCACAGGCAGCCTTGAGTGCCTCTGAGTACACACCAGTCAAAACAAGGCACCCTGGAGCACAAGAGGGAAGGCCTTAGGTAGTTGGATTAACAGTAATTCTTAAGGCCTGCCATTGGTATCAGAGCTATTATCAGTAAAACACCAACAAGACCCCTGTTTAAAAAAAAATGAAGAATGTCCTTAGTTTTAGGAAGGGCATGATGAAATAATTAGGAATGAAGAGATGGATGGTCAGCCAGAGAGAGAGGGGAGAGAGGGAGAGCTGGGGAGAGTGGTACACTGTCACCTCTGTTAGTGGGAAGCTCTTAACATTAGGGTGAGACAGGAATTTCAAAGGAAATGTCCAGAGCCACTGAGATGCACAAAGCTCCTAGGATGGTTGTAACTCTTGAGTGACATGCCCTTGACCTGGGCCTTTGTGAAGGGAGGGAAATGAACAAATGCAGGGAATACTGGTGTGGAATTGTACAGCTCCATCCTGCCTCCACCTCCAGTACAGTCTAAGTACAGCCCTTTCATAAAGACTGGAGCCCTAACCCCAGGCAGGGCTTCTCACTCTCAAGATAGTTGGCATTCTCCCTTGAATGTGTTTCTGCTTCCTAAAGAAACCTCTGTCTGAGCCTTGTCTGACTCATGCTGAAATACTTTTCCAAGAACCCCACTGGTCCTGAGCCAAATTTCCCCTCCCCACTGGGAACTCCTCAGACCCTAAGGCATCCCTTCTCCCATGACAAGGAGAAAGGTCCATGTGTAACCACTGTACTATACTTTCAACTATTTTTTTAAAATAAATTTGAATTAAAAAATAAAACTGTCAATGCCACTTGGCCTGTACTTTCTGTTCAATGGGATATTTGGCCCACCCATGCCTAGGTAGTAGGTAATAAATGGTTTCCATCAAAACCAGTTAATGTTTCTGTCATCTCAACTGGGGACTGGCAGTGTGGGTGACAATTGTGAGCAAAGCCTTTTTATTTCTTGATGTGGAATTTCCATTCCTAGGATTCCCTAACCTTTCCTTCTATTGGGCACTTCAGTTCACCTACCCCTCTTCATTTGTGTTTTTTTTTTTTTTCCTAGAATCCTGTCTCATCCATTGCTCCCTGGCCACCAGGTCTCTGAGATGCCAGCTATGTTTTGATCTCTGTCTGCTGCCACATGTCCATAATGAGCCATCCTGTTATTCAGGCTCCTGGGTTGAGATTTGTAATCTGACTTTACTTATCTGTCTGCTGTCTGCCCACCCACTGCCTCACTGGATGGGTCACATGGTGTTTATTCCAGTTATTTTTTAAAGGAGGTTACAGGGCTGTCTCCTGGTGCAACAGAAGCTTCATTAGCCTACATAGTGTGCTTGCTGCTTTCTCCCATTTTAAGTTTAGAAAATTGACCTGTAATAAATGGTGGGTCTATTTAAGCTCTTGTAATATACTCTTTATTGGGCTGTGATAGCAGAATAACCATTTGTATTTTAATTCATTGTTTTTCTGTATGCATTTGCCTCTGAGCTGTAAGTTCTTTGAGGACAGGAGCTTATTCTTGTCTTTTTCTTTGACCTTTAAACTGTGTGATACATAGTAGAAATGAAGTATGGAAGTGTTCGCTGAATAAAAGCAACATCCCTATTGTTATAACCCTAACCCCTTGCTAATTGAACGATCATTCAGAGGAAACAAGCATTTCCCCTGAGACGTCAGATGGTTAACAATTCATAAAGACCTCCCTGTCTCTTAAGCCTCCGATGTCATTGTTATGCAAGGAAGTGTTCGCTGGGGCTGTTTCTTACTCCAGGCATCAGACAGATAGGGAAGAAGTCGATGTAACTTCTATTTCCTGAGCCACTATTGGTCACACCCTTTTGCTTTCATTAAAAAAAAAAAAAAAACTTATTGGAAGCCCCAGAGCCATTTTGGCACCCTGAAGGGCCACTGATTGCTTTTAAGGAACTCCCAGCATTTTCTAAGAGTATAACCCAAGTACACCAGAGCCAATCATGCAAAGCAAAATGAGAAGAGAGGTGAAAATGTCACCCAGAGTCCAGCTTCTGAACTGAACTCAAAAGCTCTTGGGTAAAGAAATCTGCAAAATAATAAGAACAATATTTGTCCAAACGTTTTGACGAGATGTAGATCAAAACATAGTCCTCATTCCACAGAGCCTGAAGCTAAGGCTCATGGAGGGAAAATGACCTGGCACAGATCCCAGGGCTGGTTGCTGCTCAACTGGGTCCCCAACCTGTGCCTCCCCACTAGGGGCTCTGTCTTTGGGGCGGGGATGAGGTGTGGCTCTCAGCACTGCCTGAGTGTTAGACTCTCCAGCAACCCCATATCCTGACCCAGTTAGCCAAGGGTCACTCTGGTCTCAAGCTCCCTGCATGGCACTAATGAGAATCTCTGTGCATTAATATGTCTTCCTTGTATTGTTGATGATTTGACATCTAGTGGGGGTCTTACTGATCCCTTAGGGACTTTTCTCCACCCCTAGACTTAGCTAATTCCTACAGATGGCAAATGATTTACACCTGAGTAGGCTTTTCAAACAGAAGCCAGCCAATGCAGAGCTTATGCCCCAACAGCCTCCTTTATTGAGCTCTAACTCTCTGGGCCATCATCCACCTTCCCTAATCTCCTTGGGATGAGATGCCAGATAATAAGGAACAGCCCTGTGCCCCTTAAATACTGAAAGTATTTAAGCCAGCCAACTCTAACCTGTCTACCCCACTCCACCTTTTTCTTCTCATGGAAACCACACTAAGGGCTCTTGCCCACATTTTCCTCTCCCTTTCTCTACCTCTGGCTGACCCTAGTGCTCCCACTCCCTGTTTGGCATTCATGCCATGTGGTGCCCCTTCTAACTGGGAATAGAATATAACAAGCTACTTCTTCAATGACAGCTTCCTCTGAGCTATTGGCCTCGCCATACCTAAATAATAATGAAGACTATGTTTTAAAGCACACATATATTTTATAGACTTGGAGATTTGAAACTGGACTTTGCAGATGCTCTGGGGTTTGGGATCAGCCCATTGATAGGCTGCCTCTTCTTCTCCCCTTAAGAGTGGTTTGTTTATTAGCTTGTTACATGGTAGACTTTTTTTGGTACCACATTTTGAACCAGGAGTGCTTAACCACTGAGTCACATCCCTAGCCGTTTTTTTACATTTTGAGACAGGGCCTCATTAAGTTGCTCAGAGCCTCACTAAGTTGCTGAGGCTGGCTTTGAACTTGAGATCCTCCTGTCTCAGCCTCCCAAGCTGCTGGAATGACAGGTGTGCACTGCTGCACCCAGCTACGTGGTAAACCTTTTAAAACATCTCTTGAATCATTCCCCAGAGACCACGGTGGTATTTTGAGTAAACAACTCCTCCCTGTGAAGTTGTATACCACCCCCTGCTCCGCCAATGTGTCTTCTTTGGTGTTCCTGGAAACTTCCAGGGAGCCTCCTTTGGCAGAGCTGTTCCTGCTATCTGGAACACTTTCCCCCATTAATCTCCACAATGCAAACCTTTCAAACCTTCGCCTCTCTCATTTCTTTGCTTGAATGCCACCTTCTTAGTGATGATACCCTGTCTTCCTTGGCCCATTCTCTTTGGTACCATCACACTTATCACCCTGGGATACACAATATGATTTATTTATTATGCTTATTGCTTTCTCTCCCTCCTCCTTCTGCAATTACTTGAAGCTCCAGAGACTGGAAACTTTGGCCCCTTGATAGCTTCTAAGGACCTAGGAAAGGAAATGGCAGAGAGTAGACACTAAAATAAATATTGAATGAATATATGTCCTTCTAAGACTTTGTGGGACAAAAAATTTCCTGTTAAAAGAGTTTGCCAAAAAAAAAAAAAAAAAAAAAAACCAACCTTGCCTAAGGCTCTTTGGTACATACTGAGTATGTACCTTTTCCACTGTGAGGGTAAGGAACATTGGTAAAATTTTTAATGAGTTTTGGGGTAGGTTGTCCAGCAAAGACTCTGCGGATAGCAGGTGAATATCACTTGTGTTCTGGGCAAGATAGAGACTCAGAATAAGTAATGCAATCAACCAACCCCAAAGGAAATGATATCTGGGCGAAAAGTGCTGTTATTTGGGTGGGAAAATCAGGCCTGGAGATAGATCTTGTAGAAAGTAAGCCAGTCTATTGTCAAGAGGCAATGAACACATGGAAATAATATGTTAGATGTTCAAAGAGCTCTTAGCAAGGTTCTGTATAAAAATCTGTTTTGAAACCTGTAGTTAGCATAGTATGGGGCGGGCAGTGTGGGTTGATCAAATGGAAAAGAAGATTTTGTAGAGGCAGGGAGGAGACAGAGGCAACTTTGGTAAGAATAGTATCAGCTGGGGGGATCAGCCAGGAGCACTGGAAATAGTCCCTGCTGATGTTTTTACAAATGATCTGGAGGAAAATGTGCCCAATAAAGTCAGCGATGCAGCCTGTGACCTTGGACCTTCCCAAGTAGTGGAATGTCAGGCCAATGGAGACAGACGTCGGAGGTCTTCAGGGTGGAGCATGTGGGCAGAGGTGGTAAATGAGTTGCACTGAGGCAGACCCTGGAAATTCATCTAGGGAAAAATAAAGTGGAGAGGTCCGTTGTGACCCAAGGAAAGGACCAAGGAGTCACCGTGCACTGCTGCTGGATCACCTCAGCCATCACTAGGACGGACATCTGGCCATCACAAGACATAGCTCATTATTCCTTGGATTTCTGAAATGTCTCCCCTTCCACTGTTCTCCCTCCATATCCTGTACACTTATCAGGGGTTCTTCTTAACTGTCCCTGTCCCCTTTTGTAACTGTGCTTTTGAACATCATCATGCTCTCCATTGTTGGGTACCACCATGAATTCCCTGTACTCTCTAGTTTCCAACTCAGAAACCTCCTTTTCTACCAGGCCTTCCCCAACCATGCACCTGGTCATGGCTTCTTAGCACTAATAATAGCTTTCTCTACTCAGACCACCAAGGAAAATAAAAACAAAACAAAACAAAACAAAAACAAGCCTTGTTAACGTGGTTTAACGTCATATCATGCCTACAATCTCCTCAAAACCAAGAGATATTTCTGACACAATAGGTGCTCAGTAGTTACTGTACTTATGGGATGCATGCATGGGGAGCAGATTAACTCTCTACCTCAAAACAGACCCAGGGAGTTGGAAGAAGTCCCTGGTCACCTGCAATGATCCAGGGGAGGGAGGAAGGCTATTCAGTGTGGAGAGAGGAGAGCAAAACACAAGTTACACAGCAAAATCTTTGAACAGTAAGGAGAAGACAACCTGCTCACAAGGTCACAGAGTATTGGCAAAAGGAAGTAACCTTCGATGATTAAGAAACACCTTAAAGTGTATTTCAAATAAATGACAGGTGACTTGAATTGTTCTGGGTGTGAACGTTAATATTTTTTAAAAATCCGATTATTTTGGGTATAATTTACATACAATCAAATGCACCTATTGTGAGTGTGTAGTTCTGACAAATGTACACATCAGGTAACCATAATCAGTGACAATGTACATATCATGTCCATATCACCTCATGCCCCTTTGAAGTCAGTCACCCTCATTCCCACCTTTGGCAACCACCGAATTGCTCCCTATCACTATAGATTAATTTGCCTATTACTATAATTTGACCCTTATTATCACAGAGTTGATAAGTAAGAGAGACAGGGAGAGGTAGAGAGGGATCTTAACTTGCTGAATCCAACCTTTTCCTTGTTGCTTTTCCTCATCTCTCACACCCCTGAAAACTGGATGTTTCCACTTGTCCCAACTGCAGGGAACTCACTACCTCTCAAAGGAGACTTTTCAAGGAATGCTTCAAATACTAGAAAAGTTCTGCCTAAAACTGAATCGCAAATGGCCACAGGACAGAGCTCACTTACCAGTCCTACAGTAAAATTCAGGAACTTGTCCACACAGGGATTAAAAGTGGCCTGAAGATATACACCTTCTGTCTTCCCATTCTATTCCACATATCCTTTGTTCTGCCGACCATCTTACATGAACCTTGCTCTAGCTGTGGCTGTGCCTCATAAGCTGTATTACCGGGAACAGACCATGTTGCTCCGGTGATGGTCATTCAGCCCAGTGTTGGCCTGCTTTTGCACACCATGCTGACCCGATGTCAGTCCTGGACCACCACGGTGGGCTCCCACAGGGCTCACAGACTGAGAGAGCAGCTTGGAGGCTTTTCTCACATGTGTTGCTATTAAACCCTTTCCCCCAGCCTGGGCTTTGCACCATGGGTAGCAGATTTATGGAAATGGTACAGACTTGAAAATACAAATAGCTTCAAAAATGATTCAGGCAACTTCATGGTTGAGAGACCCATAATGGCTTATTATGGCAAACTGGGATGTTCTGTTGTACATTTCTTGCTTTTCCTGCTCACATCAGGATAAATAACTGTATTGGACTAGATAGTTTCTGAGGTCCCTTTCAGCTCTAAAATGTTGTGATTCTTTGTCCTCCCACCAAATGTTCTTTGGTGCCATTGTCAGTCTCAGAATGAAGCCAGCTGGGGCAGAGGCTGCCTCAGTTGTAAAGTTCTCTGAGAGGTAAAGGCAGAGGAAACTAAAAGGAAGGAGAAGGTGGAGAGAAGCAGAATTACTAAAAACTGCAAACATCATTCAGCATGAGTTCAGCCTCGTCTGGGGGAAGATAGTTGCTAGCACCACCCCCACATTAAAACATTTCTTATCACATGTAGTTTACTTACTCATTTGATGTGAAACATATTCTTCTTAGAATTCTTAGAAGCTAAGGAAAATTATAAAGAAAAAAACCCCACTGTGAGTACCACTATAAATTCCCTGTACCCTTTAATTTTCTTATGTTTCTATACAGAAATGACCGCCACTAATATTTTGGTGCATCTTCTCCCATCCATTCTTCCTTCCTTTCTCCCACCCATTCCTCCTTTTACTATATACCCAGGTATTTCAAATTTTGTAAAAGAAAAATGGCATAAAATTTTCCCCACTTAACACTATCTTTACCATATTCCCTTGTCATTAGCTATTCTTTGAAAATATAGATTATTTCACAGTGTTCCATAAAGCAGTAAACCATGATGTATAATAATGCTTACTTCTAGACATTTTGGTTGACTCTAATTTTTTCCTCTTACTGAAATGCAAAGAAAAAGATTTTTGTACACACAGACATTCATATTTTTACTTAGATATTTTATTGTAGAGATATACTGACCAAATTATTATTTGGGCAAAGAATATGAACTTGATTAAGGAAATACATACGTGTGTGTGTGTGTGTGTGTAATGCTGTCATATTCCTCTTTTATTTTTTAATGTTCTTCTTTTAAATAGTGACTTTTAAGAATGATAGAGTAGGTAGAGTAGGTAAACTCTACTTGAATGGTGGAATGTAGCTCCAGAGTACACGACAGAAGAGTAAAATGTAAAAACTATACCCAAAACCCTAAATTTCTCTCCAAGGACCTTAAGCCCCTTAAGTGAAGAAGAAAACACCAACAGTTATAAAGCAAATTTGAGGTAAACTGCCATAATTGAAAAACCTACTTAATAAATGTCCCAGTTGAGGCAGAAATGCCAGGGAGCTCAGATACGTAAGAAAATGTTTCTTAACGCATGGCAGTTCTTAGGTTCTATGCCCTCATGGCTGAAAGGTGTCCAGTTACTCACCGTATCTATTTTCTAGTGCTGCCCTAACACAATGCCACACAGACTAGGGGCTTAAACAACAGATATGTATTCTCTCACAGTTCCAGAGGTTGTTAAGCTGCAGATCAAGGTGTGGACAGGGCTGGTTCCTCCTGAGACCTTGGCTTGTAGACATGGTCTATGTCTTCACAGGGTTGTCCTTCCCTGTGGGTCTGTGTCCCAATCTCCTTTTCTTACACAGACACATGTTATTTTGGATTCCGTCTATCTTAATGACTTAATTTTTAACTCAATAACTTTTTTAAAGGTCCTAAATGTCATATTCTCAGGTATTGAGGTTGGTTAGGGCTTCAATATCTGAATTTTGGGAGGACATACCTCAAACCATCACCTTCCCCTAGAGGAAGAACTGGTTTATGCAGAGGGCTTTCTGTTTGCAATCTATTCTCATCAGCATCAAAAAGCAGCCTCTAGGCCACTGCAAAGTATCCTGCCTCCAAGTATTTCTGGGAGTCCTCAAGGGGCCTCAGTATTACCTATGTGACCTGCTCTTCTGCAGTGTGACCTTGCTCCCCTCATCAAGAAGTAGAGTCCAGCTCCACCTCTTGGACCTGAAGTGGCCTTCATGACTTGCTTGCAACAACTGAGTGCTGTCAAAGTGATGCTTCACGACCTCAAGGCCAACTCAGAAAAAGGTCAAGCAGCTTCCCAACATTCCTGCTCAGACATCCTCTCTCGGAATTCAGCTGCTATGTTATAAGGAGGCCTAGGCTGAGCGAGGAAGCACAGAAATGCACTCTGGTTAACAGTCCCCATGGAGCCCAGCCTGCAGGTAATCCCAGCTTAGGTCCCAGGCATGAGTTTGATGAAGTTCCAGATGATTCCAGTCCCCAGCCATTCTCCCTGCTATTGAATTCCTGACCCCCAGGACCTGTGAGCATAGTAAAATGATTTGTTTTATACCATAGTTTTGGATGAAAAAGTTGAAACTGTAAGAGGTATTGTGGCTTATTTAAAGTTATTCAGCTGGTTAGTAGGGCCGTGCTAAGGCTTCACAATTGTTGGTCAGAGATTCTTCCACCATTTGTCCTGTCAACAGATGCTATTGTCTGCTGGGGAGAGCGTGGTGGTGCTCAAATGTTGCTCCAGAGTACACAATAAGGGCTCGTGAGTGGATGCTGCAGAAAGGTTGGTTACAATTCAGTGTAACAACTAGTTACAATTTAGACCTCAGCAAGTGGAAGGATGACATCGGAAATGCCTGGTGTTGGTGATTGACTGACTTAGAGAGTGCAGAGGTCTGTTGTACCTCACCCTTCCAGTTCTGGGAGTCCATCATTTCCACACTTGGTTCTCACAAGGATTTAAGAAAACTCTACTTTCTTTGATTTAAAACTTCTGCTTTTAAATACAATGCTTTCCCAGATCCCTTCTGCTAAGTCTGCATGATGCTTTATCTTTTGTTCTGCCTCTCCCTTCATACACACAAAAGCAAAAAGCAGTGATGGGAAACACAGGCTCAAATCCCAGCTCCCCCTCTCACTGGTTGGGTGGCCCTTGGTAACTGATTTAAATGATCTGAAGGGCTGGGGATATAGCTCTGTGGTAGAGCACTTGCCTAGCATATGGAAGGCACTGGGTTCCATCCCCAGCACTGCAGGAAAAAATATTATCTGAGTCTCAATATAATGGAAAAACATACTTTCTCTCACACAGGGATTGCTGTGAGGATTAAAGTGCTTATGTGAAAATCGGGGGGAGGGATGTCTGCTGAATCTGTTGCTAAGGTCCTTCCCTTTCTCCAAAGTAAATATCTCAAAAGTTTTCTGGCCTGCTCTTTCCTCAAAGTCTGCCAAATCCCCCTCCTCTCACATTCAACAGGAGAAAAATTTCTCCTGCTAATTCTTCCAATGAAGTTATACCTCCCCCCTGCTTGAGGCTAAACCTCCGCTTCATAAGACACTCCTAGAGTTCAAGGCCAGAGCTACTGATTATCAACCCCTTCTGCTGGGAGCACCTTTCTATAGGAAGTAAACTTTTCTCATGCTTGTACCCTTCTTGCCATCTTCTGCCTCACCTTGGCACCATGCCTCTTGTGAATGCCATCTCTGCCATTTCTACCATCTCCTCACTCTCTAATTTCCTGGGGCTGGCTCAAACTTCCACCAAAAATTCTCTCCTAAGGTCCGTGAGGACATCTTCATCATGAAATATGGAGGTCACTTTTTCAGTCCTTAACTTTTTGACACTTTGCTGTTGAAGACAGCTTGGAGTTATCTTTCTTTGCTTCCTTCCTATACTCAACATCCACATATCTAATGTTGTCCCACAGACACATAAAGTTTCACAGATTCAAAATTGAACTTGGCACTGTCTTCTGTACAATGTCCCTCCAATTCTGTCTCTCCACCTGTGTTCTCTCTCTACAGAAACGAAACAGCCACTTCTAAGCTGGAAAACAGGATGCATTCTCAACAATGCTCTTTCTTATTTATGGGGCTTGTGTGAGCCAAATATCCATCGCTGTGACAAACTACCTGAGAAAATCAACTAAAAGGAGGGAAGATTTAATTTGGCTTATGGTTTGGCCCCATTGCTATTAGCTTGTAGTGAGGGAGAACATCATGGTGGGGAGTATGTAAGCAGAGCAAAGCTAATCACCTCATAGTGGACAGTCAGGAGAAAGGGAGGGAAGAAGAAAGGGAGGGAGAAAGAGAAGAGGGGGGCAGGGACAAGATATAGTCCCCAAGGAAAGAATCCAAATACCCAGTCCCTCCAACTGGTCCCATATCCACCAGTTTCTACCATCTCCCAAATGTTCATTCTGTTACGAATCCATTGATGGATTAATCCATTGGTGAAGTTAGAGCCCTAATAATTGAACCACTTCCCAAAATCCCCATCTTTGAATGTTGCAGTACCAGGGACATTGGGGGAACATTCCAGATCCAAATCATACAGGTCTTATCTCCTAAACAGCTCCTTAAGCTGCCACTTTTTTTTTTTTAGTTGTCAATGGACATTTATTGATATATGGTGCTGACAATCGAACCCAGTGCCTCACACATGGTAGGCAAGCACTCTACCACTGAGCCTCAACTCCAGGCCCTGTAATTTCTTAATTAAATTGCAGCGGTGGTCTCCTAGCAGGTTTTCTGGTTTCCAATCTTGCCTAATTCCAACCCAGTCCATTGCCTGAGTAATATTTCTAAAAATGTGTTGGATTATGTAATCCCTGTTTAAAGCCTTCATGGTACTCAGTTTTTCCTCACATTAAGATTCAAACTCCAGTCTTCTGCACGTGGCATCCCCTTCACCAGGAACATCCTTTGTCCTGACCATTGATTCCATCTTATTCATCTTAAAAGGTCTCACTTTAGACATTACTTCCCCTGAAAAACTTTTCCCGATTCCTCAAGGCTTCAGATCCCTTCTCAGATGTTCCTGGAAGTATTTTTTGCTTGTCATATAATTACTGTAATTGTTTCTCTCTTGCCTGGCACCAGGGCTGGCAAAAATCAAGTGTTTGAAAAATACTTGCTGAAAATTTAGAATGAAAGCAATTACTTTCCACCAATGGTGATCACACTTGAGTTTCATTGGAATCACGCGGAGGGCTTATTAAACCCCAGCCTGCTGGCTCTACCCCTAGAGTTTCTGACTCCATAGTTTGGGGTGGTGCTGTTGAGGCTGGCCAGGGACCCCACATTAAGAACCTGTTTCATGCAATGTCAAGTGGCTCTTAAAAGTAATCGTTACTTTTCAAGGAAATAGATAGGCATTTCTGGAGGCTTGCTATATTTCTAGCACTTCTCTTTTTTTCACATTTTCCTTCGTAGGAAGATTTTTGTGAGATTTTAGCTCCTAAAAATGTTTTCAGGAAACTAGGTGGGTTCCGGAATAAAGAAAGCACGTCCCATTAGGGTTCAAAGGCAGCACCTGGATCTGCTCCCTGCTCATTAATGGGTTGCCAGGCAACAGAACAAAGCGGAGGCTAAGGCTAGGATTAGCCATTGGCAAGGTTCTGAGAGTGAACCACTGAGGCATCCTGAGGGTAGAGTTCTCATCAGAAGAGGACCACTGGGGCCAGGTGTAAGGATCCCCCCCAGGAAGGGGAATGGGGGCCTTGGTTTGCACATGGAAGATGCATGATATTCCCATGTGGACACATTCATATTGTAACTTGCCTTCTAATGGGATTGGGGATTATTTTTCTCAGAAGAACCACTGAGAACCCATTGGGACATTTCTTAATGAGTTAGGTAAGAAATGACTTTTTAGACTCATCACCACCTGTTTTTTTTTAAAACAAGCTTTACTAGTTTACTATAAATATACATTCACATTTGAAAATTTTATAAGAACAGGAAAACATATAATTCCATGTCCTCTTGAGGTAGAGACAGAATAAATAAGGATAGGTAGAAAGGAGACCAACAAAGAAACTGTACCTTTAAATCTGAGAAGCTGCATGAACACCCTCAATTTTACTCCCCAAGACTATCCTCCTCCAGAAATAAATTCTTTAAAAGACCTTGAATCTTACAGTACTGTGAGTCTAATTGATGCCTATATACATTGCTAGCTTATATATTTCCTTTAGACTAAGTAAAGTCAAGGGGAAAACATACTTATGGGTGTATTCCTCACATTATCTATTGACTGGATGACATCAACCTAGAAACCCTGAAAGAAGCAGGCCACTGTGACCCACCCTGTGCTCCATGATTAAGAGAGCTGAGCTCAGCAGATTGACATCACCCTGTGCCCCTCCCCTTGGCACTCTCATATTCACTGTTTACAAATTTTCCTTTAAAAAGAGCCCATGACCCCCAAAATGAGTCTCACCTTCCAGGGCCTGTACCCCTTCTCCCTTTCACTGTGTATCCTGCTCTATTACTTGCTTTTCTTACTAATCTAGTTGCTTTCCTAAATAAATCCTTGGGCTTCTTCTGATGTGTCCTGAAATTCCTTTCAGTGGTGTGAGTCAATAATCTGCCAGGGCCAAGTTGAGATTCCCATCTCTCTTCTGGGGGACCTCCTTAGATCTTATCCAGTAACACCATGAAGGAAAACTCATTTGAGTTTGTTATTCATTCCTTGGGGGGCTCAGTTTCTTTGTGGCTTTTTCAAACATTTATTTTCCTATTTCTCAACAGTTGCCTGTTCACGTTCTTTGCTCATTTCCTGTAGGAACTGTTTATCTATTTTTCTTATTGAAGGAAAGCCACTTATATAAACTTCCTCCAAGTTTTTTTCCTATAGTACCATAAAAATGATTTTGTTTTTTAACACATTAAGTCCTAAGTCTTCAATTCTGTGAACGTACTAGTCAAACATTATCTCAAAGTTACCATAAGCGGTATCTTTGTTGAACAATTTAAGTTTTTATAGGTATTCCACATCTGGAATGATGGGACAGAATGTATTAATTTACAGTGGGCTCAATTGATCTTTTAAAATTTTTTTAAAAAAGTTTTAGTTGTAGATGGACCCAATACCTTTTATTTACCTATTTATATGCGGTGCTGAGACTTAAACTCAGTGCCTCACACATGCTAGGCAAGTGCTCTACCACAGAGCTATGACCCCAGCCTGGCTCTGTTTATCTTTTAGAAACCTGCATATTCTTTCCTTAAAAATAAACTCATGAATCTATTTTTTTAGAAAAACTTTGTTTATCTCATCGTCCATGAGAGGAATGAAAGCAGAGAGGGAAGAGGGGATACAGGAGAGCTATGTTCAGCATGCTTATTAAATTCCTATGCAAAATGAAGAGACTATTTAGTGGCTGTCAAATTTTAACTTAAAGAGGAATCACTTGGAGGTCTTGTTATAGATTGGATTCAGTAGGTCCAAGGGCAGGCCTGAGAATGTGCATTTTAGTCCTGCTCCCAAGTGAGTTGCATGATCCATGGACCACATCTGGAATAGCTGGACTTTACATTGTAACAATGGGGAAAACATTAGTGGGCTCAGTTATCATCCTAATTCTACTTTATCATCTGTTTGGAAACACTCCCCTCTCTAATTAAGCTTATCTTCCCAATTTCATATTCTGGAAAGTAGGAGACAACTACAGCTCGTTTAAAAAAAAATGCATCAGTGTTCATGGAGTAACAACCCTCTACCTCATGGTCTTTTAGAATATATGCCCCCCTCACTTTTGGTACTGGGGATTGAACCAACTGGTGGTTTACCACTGAGCTACATCTCCATCCCTTTTTATTTTAATTTTGAGACAGAGTCTAAGTTGCAGAGACTGGTCTCGAACTTGTTATCCTCCAGTCTCAGCCGCTCGAGTCTCTGGGATTATAGGCAGGAACCACTGTGCCTGGCATATAGCCCAGAATTTTTAAAGTTAAATGTACAAATTTAGAATGTTCACTTTTTAAAAAAACAGAAGTGAATATTTAGAATGAGAAAAATCACAATCAATTATAGATTTTTAAAAGCTAAAGAATACCTCAAATATCACCAAATTCAATAAAATACAATTTTCATAAGTGCCAGAAATATTCCATAATACTTTTTGTTATTATTTTGAACTATATACTTTTTTCCCTTCCATATAAATGTTCACTTCTTGAAGCCATATTCAGATGGATAAAACTAAGATGAAAGATTAGTTTTTTGGGCAGAAAAATTCCAGTCCTGCCCTGGCTAGTTTCTCTTCCTAGCATTATAAGGGGTCTCTCTCTCTCTCTCTCTCTCTCTCTCTCTCTCTGAGAACAGCTGAAGTCTAAACACTTCTCAAGATAACAACCTGATAGGTCTTGTAAAAGGCAACATAGCCTGGCAGGAGAAATGTCTTAGACCAGGACACTAGAGATCTGGATTCTCATTCTGGTTTCAACACAGCTGGTTTGCAAATTTTAAACTTTCCTGGCTTAATTTCTTTGACTGCACAATGGAGATGATAATAGAACTTTACCTCCCCAGGATGATACTGGAATAAAAATTTCCCAGAGGGGTCTTCAGACCTACTCTAGTAGCAGTGATGTCACTGTTCTCTTATAATTTATCATATACTGACTTGGCTTTCCAATTTCCAAGCCAGTTTCCACAAAGTTTTCTGCTAACTGCAAGATAAATCACAGCAAAAGAGACTTTGGACATTTTTTTGGAGTATCCTAGAGTCAAGAAGCTGCCTATACTGTACAGGAGTGTGGGCATATGTTGCTATCTGAAAGGAAAAGGTTAAGTGTGGCCAAACGGGTGTGCAGAACAAGGGTAGTTTGTGACAGGCACTGCCACATTGGTGTGGGGAAAGGAAAACTAGCATTTATTTAGTGTGAATTAGCTCACTTTGAGGCAACCCAGTGGGATGGGAATTATTCTTAACTTTTTCCAGGAACTTACAGCCAGTGATTTGCCCAAATTTCACAACTTGAAAGAGCAGAGCTAAATCCTTCAAGCTCTAATCTGCTTCTCTCCCACCCCTGAGCAAAGCAGAGATGCTTACAGGTGGAGGGGGACAGGATTTGAGCTCTTGACCTTGGGCAAGACACTTAACCTCTGTAAGCCTCAGTTCCCCATCTGTATCAATGACAGCCATCTCTCACGGTGGGTAAGATGGTGCAACTGTAGAAGGCTGGCCTATGCTAAGTGCTCAAGGTATTGCTTGTTATCTCCCCCGCTAGGCTTTCATATAACCTTGCCAGTTTGAAGAAGCCCCTGTGGCTGCCAATCCAGTCTCATCCACATATCCTCAGGTCACCAGGGTCTTCAAAAGGGCGCTACTGGGTTCTGGCAGCCAGTGCCTCTTAGGGAACCTCACTATGTTCTCAGAGAACAGAGCACCTTTGGGCTGTGTTTTACCCTTATGTCGCTTCTAGCACAGGAAGGGAAGGGTCAAAAGGCGAGACTGGGGTCAGATGTAGTTCCTAATCCACCTGCTCCACTTGGCTGCTGTCTTTGGGCCTCAGTTTCTCCACCTTTCCTTTCCCCGTTAAGACTTGTGGAGGGCGGTGCTCAGACCCTAATACCAAGTTAACTCACCACAGGTACTCTGTAAACAGGCACCAGCTCCCACTCCCCAAGTCCCAGTGACATGCTCCCTACTCTCCCGCCTGGGGTCTTTTTTTTGACCGGAACAATAAATACGACAATACCAACAAGTCTGCATCAAATACTTCCTGGACAGCAGGCTCTGAGCTGGACTCACTCTCTGTCCCGTGGCTTTCCCCTACATGACCTCATTCAATCACCATCACATGCCCCCAGGCTCCTCCCGGCCAACTCCCAGCCTCATCAGTCTGTCACTCTCCAGCCCTCCTCCCACAAAAATGCTGGCCTCTAAAGCTCCAGAGCGTTTAGTTCACCCCATAAACTCAGCTAATGCTTACCACATGCGGCCGAGCGTCCGCGCCCATCCCCATCCCACCCCTACTCCCACCCGCGCGGACTCCCCGAGCCGGCCGCTGGGATCTTTTCCCTGGAAGGCCCTTCTCCCAGACCCGCCCACCGCACGGCGGGAAGCGGCCGGCGCAGCGATCCTCCAGGCCAAACATGACCTTGGACTCTTCTCCAAAGCCAGGTCTACTCCTCTGAACTGGCAGCGGGGTTGTGCCCAATGGGGCCTCTTGCTGCTAGGAATGAAAAACCCGTTTGCGCTCGTTTCTCGTTCGTAATTACAGCAACTTGGCGCGTAACCACCCAAGCACAGAGTCCACGGGTGGGAGCAGGGCGGCTCCCGGAGTGCGTGGAGGGGCGTGCCCGCATGCCCCCTGCCCAACGACCCAGCAGTATTCGCTCGCCCGTTTGCACCTGGGCGGGTCCCACCTGGCTCACAGCACCTGGGCGGCCGACAGCCACCGGAGGGTGAGGCGGCGCCACCCTGTCCGCGCACGCCGGGCCCGCGAGCCCGCCCGCGGAGCGCGTGCCGAGACGGCGCCGACTGCAGTGTCCGCCGCAGGTCCCTAGGGGGCGCAGCCGGCGCGGGAAGCCGCCAGAGCAGAGCGCCGGGGCCAGCGCGAAATTGCAGGCGGGCGGGCGCTGTGAGTTTGAAAACAGGCGAGCGCGAGGGGGCGGGTCCGGGCGCAGAGCCTTCTCTCTCAGCCAATCAGCGGAGGGCGGCGGGCGCGGGCGGCGCGTGCGACCGGGCTGTGAATGGGGCGCGGCGGCCGCGGCGGCCAAGGCGAGAGCCGGCGCGCGGGCGGGCGCACTTTCTCCTCAGCGCCGGGCGGGGGCGGCGGCGGCGGCGGCGATTGCTGCTCGGCACCCGCGGACCCCGTGGAGACCGCGACTGGCCCGGCGCTGCGGCCGCGGGGCGGCGGCCGCGAGTGGTGAGGGCAGCGTGCTGGGCGTTTGCCCCCGACAACTTCTCCCGGCCCGCTCGCGGACCCGGGACCCGCCCCTCAGCCCCGCGCCGCTGCCCGGCCGGGCGCGTTCCCGCGGAGGGGCAGCTGCCGCGTCCCTGCCCACTCCGGCGCCCGGGGTGGCGGCCGCGCGGCATGGCCCGGGGCGCTCGGCCCTCGGTGGCCGGCGGCGGCGCGGCGCCCCCTGAACTGGCGGGCCCGGGGCGGCCGCGAGGGAACCCGGCGGGCCGCGACCCCGGCGCCGACCCCCTGGGACCCCGTGCGGCGCCCGAGACCCTCGGCCGGGGCGCGAGAAGGTGGACGGCAAAGTTCGGCGCTAGTGGCCGCAGATGGTGGGCGCTGCTGACGCTCCAGCTGCACTTGTTCCGGGCGCTGGCGCAAGGTAGGTGGGCGCTGGAGATAGGCGCCGCCGGGGGGCGCGGGCCTGTTTGTGGGCTCCGGCGGGGCGGGCTGAGGCCTGGGGCGCCTCCTCAGTGGGCTCGGATGGGCGCAGGCCGGGGTCGCAGCCTGGGTGGCCTGGGGTGGGCGCCGACTGGGTGGACTCTGCGGGGGGCGCCGCCCGGGGTGGGCTCCGGCTTGTGGGCGCCGACCCGGGGGCGCAGCATTGCGAACTTTGCGAGCGCGAGCTTCTGGGTCCCCGACTCTGCCTCCGAGTGCCCGGGTCGGGACTGCGCATCGCTGGGTCTGGAGGCAGCCGTTGGGTTAATGCGGTGTGCCTTTAATCCGCGCCGGAATGGAGGAGAGGGAAACTGAGCTATCTAGAGAATGCACCGTGTTTGCGGCTTTTTTGTTTCCCCTGAAGCGAAGCCGTGTACAACCTTTAAAGTTACGGCCCCACCATCCGCTCCTTCAAAGCACGCCCGAGTCCGGTCCCATTGCTCTGATTGAACGTGGGTTGATGAGTGTCTGAGTCCTCGCACCGCAGGCTTGTTAAGGACGGTGACATCGGCGGTGGACTTCAAATGTCAAGTGCCAGTCACTGCGAGTCTCCCTTTCAGCTTTCTCCCCAGGGCCCTGTCCTCCTTGGAGTCCCCCAAGTCCTGGTTCCCGACCCCAAGTGGGTGCTGTACAATCGGTGGAGCAAAACTTTCAGCGTCCACAGCTTTGCCACTCCGCTTTTTCTTCCTCTGTTGACTTGTATTTAGAATACAGTGGTGATCTCTAAAACAGGGAGAGGGAATCTGCTGATTTCAAATGACCTTTTGAAAAATGGAGATGTAATCTCTTGGGAAAGAGCTTTCCCACCTAAATCTGAATTTCCTACCTAAACCTTTATCAAACCTGCTAGGTAGCATCTTCTTTCACAGAAGTTTGCTGTTAAAAATAAAATGTTAATACTCCTCTTTTGTGGGGTCTTTAAAACACATCCGTGAACTCGTTTTGCTGTTATCTGCTTTAGAAAAATTAACTGTGGTATTCGTTACCTGTGTCCTGAAATATTGCCATCTTAAGAAACTATACTCTGGGTTTGATGAAAGTTGCCAGCATTAGCTGTGTCCTGTGTCAGGTGAAGATGATTTAGGTGTGCCAGTGATTTCAATGTGATAACATTTTAAAGGTCTGAACTCAGTTACGATCAGATAACATAACTTTTAAATTAAGGCTTATCTAATGTTTTCTGAGTTCTTGTCTCCCTCAGGCTTTCATAAATGCCTCCTTTCGTGTTTTTACTACATGAAAACTAATTGCTGTACTGCTGGTTAACTCTTCCATTACTTGTAAAGAATTTTATTTCACTTATTTGTGTTTTTTTTTTTTTTTTTTTTTTGCTTAATGATTTAGTCTGTAAGAAAAGAATTGAGTCAATTTGTAAAATGGCATCTGTAGATTGTCAGAAGTCGGTTTGGGTGAAGAAATCTCAATCACTTAGGATGACCTTTAGGATAAGAATGGTGTTTCTTCTAAGTAACTTGCACTTTATAGTAAGACCTATATATTTCAATATTCGAAGATAAGTGCAAAATTAAATTGATGGGAAAAATCCATCAGTGGCTTTGTTTTGAAGTAAATTGCATGTAGTTAGTTTTCATCAGTTGCACTTTGAAGACCATATAAAGTGTTAGGTTTTTACAGCTGCAACATTAATGAAAATCATTAATTAAGAAAATCTAATGTAACATGAGCTTTGTTAGGGAGGACTGTTTTATTCCTTGTTGCCGCTAAAAACATTGGTACCTGTTTTACATTTATATGGTTTATGAAAGTGTACAGGTTTTTTAGTGTAAAATTTCAAATAGGTTGTCACAAATTTTAAGTTCATTGACAGGTTTCTGTTCTCTGTGCTCTGTGAAATGTGTAATATATCCATCATTTTTTGTATCATATTGAAAATGCATATTACAGAGGAGATGTCACCATTTGACAAAAGCTCATGTATCTTGAAAATGAAAATTCTGGTACTGCTATAGAGATTTCTGATGGAATGATGAGTTGGTCATATGCACAGGAATGCACTCTCTTGAATCTCATCAGATAAAATGTAACATTCTAAATGGAATAGTTACCACTAAGTTGGAACTGGTGATAAGTACCATATCATTACTATGTAGCAGGGTGAAACTATTCCTAATTGCTCAAGTGTTTCCTCTTGGCACTTCATGTGGGTAGGCTTTGTTAAAGGATCCTGGAAAAAAAAATAAAAGGCAACGTTTTTCATTAAAAGTTATGTGCATTATTGAAATAGCTACAAGATGAAATGTGTGAAATGTGAAATGCTAGATTCTCATCTGCCAAATGTAACTTTATTATGTTAGAGTTTTTTCTTTTTACATGGGAATTCCCCATGTATACTCTGCTTATTGGTGTGTCTGTGCTTTCTGTGGATTCCTAAGAAGCCAGATCTGAGTCTGAAAGGCAGGTGGCAATGCATGCTTTCCTATGCTGTCCACCAAGGAGCCAGCTGTGAGTGGTTTAGAAAGATGACTTCGGAGGCAGTGGGTGCCTCCTAAGTTATCACATGCATGCCTTTCTTTAGCTCTACTGCCAGACATTTTGTAGACTTATTGATTCTGGTCATGCTTAGAATACCTTACAGACTGAGCTTGTATCCATCATGCCAAGAGGGATAGGAATTTTTTTTGAGTTATTCAGAGTCCTCAGTTTCTCATTTGGAGTTAGACTTGTGGTTCACATTGCTGTGTTAGAATCACCAGAGACAATTGGCAAAACTATAGAGGACCAACTCCTTTTGTTTTTGAGCCACAACTTACTTTCCAGGTGATACACTGGTGTTTGAGAAGCATTAACACACATTACTTTGTTTTTCCTACCTCTAGTCATCTGCCTTTTTCCTGAAAACTCTAACCCAGTGTTTCTCAAACTTGATTTCATGTTGGAGTCACTCGTTTGCTTTAACTGACGTAATGCCTGGATCTTTCTTTCTTTTACTTTTTTTTTTTTTTTGAGAGAGAGAGAGATGGAGAGAGAGAGAAAGAGAGAGAGAGAGAATATGAATGAGAATGAATATTTATTTTTTGTAGATGGACACAACACAATGCCTTTATTTTTATGTGGTGCTAAGAATCGAACCCGGGTCCTGCCCGTGCTAGGCAGGCAAGCGCTCTACGGCTGAGTCATAATCCCAGCCCCATGCCTGGATCTTACTTCCAGAATTTGTTTGATTAACTAGAAGTTTGAGCTGGGTATCAGGCTGTTGAGAATTCCCCAGTTATTCTTGTTTACCAACATTTGAGTGCTGCTGCTCTTGTTTCTTTGTATTGCTTTTCTGTCCTTGTGTTGGCTAGTCACAGAATTTCATCCAGTTCTGTCACTATTACCCTGATTTCCTAGGATCTGGACCACTTTCTTTTTTTTAGAGAGAGAGAGAGAGAGAGAGAGAGAGAGAGAATTTTTAATATTTATTTTTTAGTTCTCGGCAGACACAACATCTTTGTTGGTATGTGGTGCTGAGGATCGAACCCGGGCCGCACGCATGCCAGGCGAGCGCGCTACCGCTTGAGCCACATCCCCAGCCCCTGGACCACTTTCCTCAGGCTATTTCTCAGCCTTGGTAAGGTTCACTAATTAGGCTTTTTTGTGACTTATTTGGAGAAATTACAAAACAGTATTTATTGGGATCACTACAAAACTACAAATCTAGCTTTCTTTTAAGCCCTTATTGCTTTCCTTCAATGCTGAAGTGCTTTGTTCCCTCTCTGAACCTTCCCCTCACAACTTTGTAGTTTTGAGTTTTAGTTGAAACTTCGGTTCCAGACCAAGTTTGGAACCTACCTTGCTCCAGTAGATAGTCTTTCTTTCTTCCTTTCTTTTTCGGTACTTCCTTCCTTTCTTTTTTGGGAACCCAGGGGCGCATAACCTTGGAGACGCATCCTTAGCCCTCTTCTATATCTTATTTTGAGACAGGGTCTCTCTGAGTTGCTTAGGGTCTTCATAAATTGCTGAGGCTATCTTTGAACTCATGATCCTCCTGTTTCAACCCCCCTCCCAGTCTTATGCTTAGTAAGTACCCAGATACTTACTGAATTAAATATCATTAGGCCACTGCATATTTTACAGATGGCAACTAGTCATTTGATGGGTGACTATATCAATAGTAAGTGGATTGTCACTTATACAGTCTGCATGTGTAGCCACCTGTAGTCTTTCCTTCAGTGAGCCATTGTGTATCAGGCACCATGGGTTTATTTATTTTTCACTATGACTCCTGAGTGCCAGATAGCATTTTTTTTTTTTCATCTTACCAGTGAGGAAATAGCACTGAGAGAGAAGTTATTTGCCTAAGGTCCCAGGACTGGGGGTGGAGCTGGGGTTGGAGCTGGGGGTGAGGGTGGAGGTAGAGCTGGGGGTTAGGGTGGGGGTAGGGAGTCTGAATCGGTCTGTGAATATTAACCAGAGTTCACAACCATTGGATT
Organism: Ictidomys tridecemlineatus; assembly: GCF_052094955.1. Classification (NCBI taxonomy): domain Eukaryota; kingdom Metazoa; phylum Chordata; class Mammalia; order Rodentia; family Sciuridae; genus Ictidomys; species Ictidomys tridecemlineatus. The sequence continues at coordinate 108,372,306 of NC_135486.1, read as the reverse complement.
AGAGTGTCTCCCATGTAGCCTCTACCTTTATAAGTGGAGTGGAGAGTGGGGAGCAATCTGATCCTAATTTCAGGAAAGATATGGGAATAATGTTTTAAATAACACATTGAGTTACTTTAAGTCTCAGCTTACTTTACATTTATGATTGAAAGATAATAAAAAATTAGGTAATTTGGAAGACAGAGAAATGTGTATTTTCCCATGATAAAATGGCTGTTGCTATTTTGGTGTATTTCTCCCTCCCTTCCAAATTTTTCATAACATAACTTCAAATTTTAGCTGTAAGTGGGTTGTGGCAGTCTGTTGAAATTGAATGGGCCTTTCCGAGTGGGATTGGACTGGATCAACCATATCTTTGAGGAACATTTGATAAAGTCTCTTATCTATACTCAAGTACATGAATTTAAGACTTTTAAATAAAGAGACAAGAGTTTGTACAGATCTGACATTTATTAGGTTTCTTTAGCATGCATTTTGTCTAACATCTGATAAGTTCAGCTACATTCTGGGATTATTCCTGGCCAGAAAGTTTCCCATGCCCTTAAATCTTGGGGCAAAACAAAGTGGAAGATTTTAAGCAGGTAATTCAGTGGTATCAAATAAGACTTTCTAGTTAAATTCTGTTACCTTTATATTTTCATCCTAAGGGTACTTGCATCATTTTTGTTGATAAATGAATTTTGATATTTCAGGTGGTTTACAGCTTATAGTATCTTCTCCCTGCCTTCTGACTTTCCTCGGTTATCCCTGAGATAGAGACCACTTATGTTGGATCACTAACACTAGAATTTAGGAAGGACACAATGAGGAGGAAAACACTGGATTTCAAGTAGGTCATGGCTTAAATTTTTATAAAAGTGAAGAAAATGATAGTTAGACTAGACCCCCCTTTAGTATCATGCATGAACATTGAGTGAAGTCAAAGGTAGGAAATGAAAATAGATGGAAAGGTATAGTATAAAGGGTTAATTACCTTAAAATAAAAGGTATTAATGTAAGTTTCATTTGGTTAAATAATCCCAGTAAGAAGTGATGCCTTTCTACCTAATGTAATTGAACATTTAAATCTATCTAGACTCCTTTATTGTAATTAAACTTCAATTTTTTATAAGGCATTGCCTTAAATTCCCCTCTAAATCTGTACATCTTTGAATCAAAAGGGCATGAACATTTGCATCCATAACCCTGAGGGAGAATTGATTTCGTCATCTGGGACTGCAAGTATGGCACCTCCTGCCCTCCTATGGCAGTACATAGAAATTACAGTGATAAGCTTTTCACTGAGTAGCCCATATGTGGAAGTCTCAGTTTGATAGACCACTGCTTGCCACTTGTTGCTCCTATACCTGAGACCTGTTCTGGAGAAATTTATTATTAGTTTTAAAACTTTATTACATTAACACTATTTTTATTATTATATCCAAATATAGAAATAAAAAAAATACTATGGGAGCATTGCCTTAGAAGACTTTGTTTGTGCATTTGCTTATTCTAGTATTTATATTATTTGGCTTCCTGACAGTAAAGTCAGAGACTTATTATGTCAGCATGGCTCCAGTCTCCTGTGTGTGTGTGTGTGTGTGTGTATGTGTGTATAATTTCCTCTCTAATAAAGCTTTCCTAGAAACACGGATGTGGCAAGTGGAAAAGACTTTAGGCTAAATGTTAATAGCCCTGGCTTTTATCTCATTCCGAAACTACCTGGCAATATGAGCATGTTTGTTGGCCTCTCTGTTTTCTCACCATAAAAGGAAGTGGGGAGGCTGGGGTTGTGGCTCAGTGGTAGAGTGCTCGCCTAGCACTGGGAGGCCCTGGGTTTGATCCTTAGCACCACATAAAAATAAAATATTGTGTCCATCTACAACTAAAAATTAAAAAACAAACAACACCACCACCAACAACAAAAAACAGGTGAAGTACCCCCTCCCCCCAAAAAAGGAAGGGGATTAGATTAGATGTTCAAAATTGTTCTGCTCTGATTCTCTGATCTTTATGTTATATCCTTTGTATCCTTCACCAGAGTCTTTGGGTGTCTCCTTTCTGGGATTCTGTAACTCCATGTCTTAGCTTGTAGAACTGACTTCTTTTCATTTTACTTTTGTAGGGTATTTACAATGCTTAAGTCAACTGAGGTGTAATATAAGGTGCTGTCATCTAACATATAATGTATTTACTGTAGCCTGAAAAAGGTTCATGCTCAAAAATTTAGGTTCTGAAAGCAAATTAGTGCCATAATTTATCAGTGTATATCTGAAGTTTGTGGAAATAAATTTTCTTAAAATAGGAGATGGTTATTTATCTAAATGGCTAAAAAAAAAAAGGACAAGACTAATCTACTGGAGGCAATTAATGCAGCAAAGAAATTTAAAAAGAAATAACAATGGTTAGGAGAATGTTTACATTTACTGGACAGTGATCATAAGTAATTAAAGAGATTAGCAGATGATGTCTGTTGATATTTCTGTGCTCAACCTAATGTTATGTTGGTTTAATTGTGTTCATTAGTAAATCAAAGAGTTCTTAAAAATACCAATTATTTTTTATTTTAACTGGCTTAGCTGGCATTCTGTTGATAATGCAGACAATGTCTATTGAAGTTAATAGCTATCAATGAAACAATCCAGTTTCTTGACAGCTGATGTGTCAGTCAAGTAAATTTATTTACTGACCTTTGGAGATCAACTTGTTGAACATGACGACCTAAGACTATAATTTTTTTTCAGTATTGGCCACACTGTGTTTTTTCTTTTTGATGATTCTGCTTGGGATTGAACCCACAGGTGCTCTACCACTGAACTATATTCCCATCCTTTTTTATTTTTAAAAATTTGAGATAGGGTCTGGTGAAGTTGTGATCTTACTGCCTTCAGGCCTTCTAAGTAGCTGGGATTACAGGCATTCACCATCCCACCTGACTCATTGTATTTTTTTTAAGAATTATAATTTTAATGGATAAGGCATGACTTTGGAGAGAGTGGTCTAGCCCATTCTCTAAAGCCCACTCTCCAAAGTCATGCCTTATCCATTAAAATTATAATTTTTTTAAAAAATACAATGATTCAGGTGGGGTGGTGAATGCCTATAATCCCAGCTACTTGGAAGGTTTGAAGGCAGAAAGATTATTACAAAGAAAAAATTAGCCTTGGGTGCTGTTTTGTTGCCTTTTCTTCCTTTTATAACTCTCCTCAGATTCTTTACCATGAGAGGTTTTCAAGATTGATTTTTACAAAGATGAATGGTATTTCCAAAAAATAAAAATAAAAGTGAAGTAACCAAAAAATAACAATAGTGACTTGGGGAGTAATATGGATAAGTGGGGGAAGCACAAGTAGTTGCCTATATTAATAACAGGTGTTAGGAATTTTAGCAACTCAAGAGGCTTATGAGGAATAATGTTTCAGATTTGGGCTAAGGAGAGATCTTTGAATGTCATTAAGTATAACCTGTTATATTTAGGGCAATCATATCCAGATATATTTTTTTTGGGGGGTGTGTGTGTTTTCTTCCTCCATGATTGAGGGCATGTTTTCAAAGTGTAGGGCAGTTCTGTCTTGACTTCTCTGTGGGTGTTACATGTGTTACAAAAAGAATGAATATTTTGATTCTGTGAGAGGAAGCCTTCTATAGAATAGATGTCAGCATTGATTTTATACATGAACCACCAGATGGCAACAGAAAGTGTTTATATAGGATATAATCTGTGGTTCACACAGCTAATATTTTTTTCTTCTGTGATACATGCCTCTTCTCAATATACTTATAAAGTTAAGACAATTTCGAGTTTGTACTACTTGAGAATGTACAATCTAATCACAAAATAGAGTAGTGATACAGTATCATTAGAAAGAGATTTTTATTTACATGAGTGAATGCATAAACTGTTCCCAAAGGAAGTGAGTTTCTATGGATGTAGCTTTATCATTTATATTATTGTATAGTCATGCTTCTACTTCCACTTTTTAAATTCTGCATTTATTCATCTCTTATGGTAAACTGTGTTGATTTGCAGAACATTAAAGAAAGTATGGTTCTTACCCTAAAGCATTTTATGTAACACCTTTAAAGGGAGGAGATATATGAATTTACAAACACTAAGCATATTTATATATTTGCTGACCAAAGGTATTTTTACTTTATGTAAAATTTATTTTTACCTTGTAGGCATAGCCCCCTCTTTTGAAAGTGTGTCATCCTGGCTCTTAAAGTCGCTTGCTTAGCTAATGTTTCCTGAATGCAACCTAGAAACTCAGTCTGAACTGCTTAAGCAGGGGTCGGGGGGGTGGTGGATAATTTTATTGGAGAGATCTGGGAATGTAACTAGAAGGATACCTTGAAACTTGGGCAAGTTTATAATTAGGGCCTACCTCAGGAATAAGTGCTCATGTACACAGACTAGCAGGCATAGTTTTTCTAGTCCTCTTTTCACAGATAGGACAGCACTTTGTGAAAAGGGACAGACTTTGATACCAAGTCTAAAATTTGTGAGATGATCAGATTTGTATTTTAAAATCATTTTTGCGGGGAGGGAGAGCATTGTTTTTGTTGCAAAACTAAGAAAGGGTAGAAGAAACCAGAATGAGTGACTATAGATGAGGTAGGCTGTAGCAGAAGTGAAGGTGGGAGGAGTGGGCAGGCTGAACTGTGGTGGTGATGCTGGAGTGAGAGATTAGGAGGCCAGAAATGAACAGGATTTGGTAATAGGTTGTATATGAAGAGTAAGTGAGATAATGTCAAAGGTGATATCCAGGTTTCTAGCTTGCATGTCTAGTTATTCATTGAGGTTGGACCATCTCACTTGGAGCAGTTATGGTCATGATTCTGGTTTTGAATGTATTAGTGTGTTGTACCCTGGAGGCATCTGGACAGAGCTGTTAAAAAAGTGCTTATATAAATGAGTTTTGAAATCTGAGAAGTCTATGCTTTTGGTATAAATACTTAATGGAGATGGGATAGTTAGCAACTTAAGAGAATGGGCCTGGCATAAAACAAAACTGGCAAAATCAGTTGCTAGATGTGCTTCCTTGGGTTCACTTCTTAATCTTCTTCAAACCTTATTTTTCTTATCCCTGAAGAATTGTATAATAAGTATATTCACTTAATGTATCCTTTGAGAATTGATAATGATTTTTGGGTAAGGTGTTTAGCACCTTACCAAGTACATGCTATTTTTATTTACACTTTGGTGGATAGGCCTTATGCCTCATTCAACTTTTTTACCCTCCATAGCAATAGAGATCAGTGAGCCACTGTAATAGAGTGGGAGTATAAACAACTGACACAACTAGAGACGTATTCTAGTAGTAGTAATCTGGCTATGATTTAATGGGTAAATTGCAGGGAAAGGGAGTGGAATGATGAGGATAAGTTAGGAATAATAAATATTTGAACTCTGGTAGTATTGGGATGGAAAAATTGGAATGGTCAGTATTGCTCCAAGAGGTGAATGAGATGGAGACCAAGACCATATATTGGATTTTTTGATGAGGTGAGAAGTAGTGATCCTTTTTAGTATAAGTTTTCTGGAGTTCTCAGAATAAAGTATGTAGAAGCTGATTATGGGTAGGGAGAAAATGGAGGCAACAGGTGTGTTCTTCTACTGTGGAAATTCTCAAGCAGTGAAAGAACTACCAAGGCATTTGAAATGCATAGTGACAAAATGATCTTAAAATGCCTTGGGAATACTCATCTTTTTTTTTTTTTTTTCCCTTTCTAAATTTAAAAACTGTTCTTGAGATAGGGGGAGAAAAAGTGGGCTGTTTTCATCTGGCAAAATGGTATGTATTCATCACAATTTTGTTATTTCAGTTTCATATTTCATGACTACTGGAAGCTTTTAGCACCATTGCTAGCAGAGCTGATATAGAGGACTCAAATCCCCACCCCACTGTGAACACGTAGAAACTGGACAAAAATAGAGCAAGAATAAACAAAAGCTTTCTTGGGCTTGAAAGACCAGGACATGCCCAGGTGCAAGAAATGCAAATAAAGCTTGTGCTAGGACAGTAATCAGGAGCTCCAGGCCTGTGACAGTTTCAGATCTGGATATGGGTTGCAAGGGCTGGGTCTGGGAGTCTATTAAAGGAGCAGAAGACTCAACCTTAGGTCTGCATAAATTTGGAAGGTGGAGTGGAGGTACCCTGGCATAAAAGATACCCTTGAAAGGCTGTCCCATCTGTGAAAACAGGACTAGAAAAACTATGCCTATTAGTCTGGGAAAGTGCAAATAAACTGCTGTCCTAAGGTAGTGATATTTAAGATTAAAAAAATAAACCAAAAAACAATCTTAAACTTAAGGCTGCAACTCACAGTATGTGTGTGGGGGTAGGTCCAAATCCAGTATTTCTTCCAGTGCAATTAACTCTCATACTGAGAAATTAACACAAAATCTGGTCCCGAACTATGGAAACTAATAGAGCCCTCAGAAGTAAGTGTAAATATAGCAAGAATAAACAAAAGCAAATTAAAAACCTAGGACTTTTGCAGAAGAAATAACTTGTGTTAAAGATGAGCTTGCAATTCAAAATGGCCCAGCCACACAAGGAAAAGAATCACTGTGAAGGAGAGTCAGCAGATGTTATAAATAGGAAAATTAGTACTCCAAGAGGTAGAGAGGATAGGACATGTGAAAGAGATTACTTGGTTAAAATTATTAGAGATGAAAGAAGTAAGACTATAATGAAAGAATAGATTAGAATGGGAACATATATATCTGGAAAAGAACCAAATAAAACTTCTGGAAATGAAAATTATGGCCATTAAATTTAAAAAAGTAACCTCAAAGTACAGGTTAAACAGCCAAGTGATATAATTGAAGAGAAAACTATTGATTTTTAAGGAGATTTGAGGAAATTGCTTGAATTCAGAACTGAGAGATAAAGAGATGGAAAATGAGTGGTTAAGATTCATGAACTTTAGAATGAGAAAGGCCAGTATTACCTTCTGTAAGCTTCTAGGAAGAACAAGTGGAGGAGAGGCACTATTAGAAGACATAATGGTTGAATATTTTTCATAATGCAAGGCCTGAGTTCTTGGGTTCCAGGATCACAAGGAACTCCAAACAGGATTGGTAAAAATAAACTCATAACTTGGATACATTGTAGGTGAAACACTAGAAAGTAAGACAAAGCAATTTGAGGCATACAGATAATCTAGATTAGCAGGTGTTTTATCATGAAGATATTTGAGTAACAGCTTCAAAGTACTGAAGGGGAAAAAATTACCCTAAAAAATTACCTGTCTTCATATAAAGAAATATTTTTAAAAAAGTGAAATTAAGATTTTGTAGATAAAGACAAAGTTGACCATTTATTTGCTTTCTCTGGAGTAACTGCTAGAAGATGTACTTCAGGAAGAAGGAAATTGAAATTGGAAGGAGTGAGATGCAAATAGCTAAGTGATAGGAAGCAATGTAGTGTTACCTTTCTTAAGTTTGTTCTGTAAATACTTGTGAAGTAAGGAGAGTCAGTAAACCTGTAAACCTGGGTTCCACATCAATGGATAATCCAACCTTGCATTGAAAATATTTGGGGAAAAGAAATTGCATCTTCACTGAACATGTGCAAACTTTTTTTCTTTATTCCCTATACAATATAACAATTACTTATATAGAATTGTATTATGTATTAAAAGTAATACAGAGGTGACTTAGAGTATATTGGATGTGCATAGTTTATGTGTAAATACTGTGCTTATTTAAGGGACTTGAACATCCACAGATTTTAATGTCTGGTAGGGGAGAAGGGCTGAAGATCCTGGAATCAATCCCCCATGGACACTGAAGGACAACTATATCAGCAATTTCCATTGCTAATGTTGTAATATGTACAGATTAGCTCAAGAGTGTGAGCTATGGGGTGTAGTGAATATAGTTAGCTAAAGAGTGTGAGTGGCGGTGAAGTGGATGAGTTTGAGATGTTGGTCAAAGGAAATTTCAGTCATAAGTAATAACTTCTAGAAGTTCTGTTTCACAACATGGTGACTGGAGTAAATAACAATGTGTTCTTGAAAATTTCTGAGAATAGATTTTAAGTGTTCTTGCCATAAAAAGTATGTGAAAGAGCACACATATATTAATTAACTCAGTTTAGCATATTCCACGTGTATACTTATTTCAAAACATGTTGTATATGGTAAATATACAGTTGGCCTTTGAACAACACTGGGGTTAGAGGCACTGACTTTTCTGGGCAGGCAAAAATCTGAATAATTTTTGATTGTCTGAAAGTTGATAGCCTGCACTTGACTGGAAACCTTACTGGTAATATAAACAGCTGTTTAAAGCATATTTTGTAGGCTATATGTATTATATATCTATATATTTTAAAGAGAGAATGAGAGAGAGAGAGAGAGAATTTTAATATTTATTTTTTAGTCTTTGGTGGACACAATATCTTTGTTTGTATGTGGTGCTGAGGATCGAACCCGGGCTGCACACATGCCAGGCGAGCGCGCTACCGCTTGAGCCACATCCCCAGCCCGGTTATATGTATTATATACAGTGGGAAATAACTGGAACCACAGATATCACAAATTTTTACTGTGGCATGTCATTTACTGGAGAGAACTACTCAGGTTGAGATGGTTAGTGACATGATGTTTTAAATGAACATTTGAACTTGCTGCATTGGTGACAGGAGGTGGCTACAGAATTATTATAGTAGGACAGTATAGGCTACAGTTAATTGTAGTTTTAATTTTTTTTGTGTGCTGGGGACTAAACTTGGAGTCTTGTACATTGTAAACACAAGCTATACAACTGAGCTTTCCCATTAGCCTGCAGTTGTGACAATACTGCATCTTACTGTTTATATTTCTCTCCATTTTGAATGGCACTGTACTGTGTTTTGTCTGTAAGTTTCGATAAATTTTAACATTTTTCTTCTACACTACTGAGGATTGAACATAGGGGTTCACACATATGATAGGCAAATGCTCTATTACTGAGCTACATCCCAGCCCCAAATTTAACTTTTTATAATGAATTTGTGTATATTATATAGTAGAAAATGATAACATGGACTAGTCTATACCTATTTTATATATTCTCAAGACATATCTTTTTCTTTTTCTTTTTTTTTTTTTTTTTACGTTTCAAGGCTAAGCAGTTTGCAGGCTTTTCAAATTGTTGCAAATATCAAAAACAAAAACAAGAACAAGGGGTTGGGGATATGGCTCAGTTGCTTAGCATGCACGAATCCCTGGATTCAATCCCCAGCACCACAAAACCCCACAAAAACCTAAAAACACAGAACTACTGCAAGTAATTGGATCCATGCAGTTGAAACCCATGTTGTTCAAAGCTCAACTATATACAGTCTTTGCCAATTAGAATAAATTTTAAAAAGTTGGACCGACAATATTAGTTCAGTCAGTGCTTTAAGTCACTGTATGAGGCAACAGAGGCACAGTCAGTGAAACAGTTTCTTCCTGTGGGCCCTGTGGTTGATTAGGACATGCATACTTGCAGATACAAGGCAGAGCAGTCGACACTGGAGGGCCCTTTAAGCCAGACAGAAGGCTCAAAGTTGGGGAGGTGAGGACTAAAGTGGGGATGCTAGTGGGCATTTTAGACTCTGGGGATGCAGAGTAACACTTGGGAACACAAAGATGAAGAATTCTAGAAGAAGGAGCCTGAGTTACAGAACTGAGGAACTCAACTCTTAGATAAAAGTTATCTTGCCAAACAGGAGTTCCAAACATCAAGACCTTCCTGTTTAGCTGATATATTTGGAATGCTGTCTTTACATTCTGAATGCTGGGGGTCTTATGATCATAGCCAATATTCTGTACAACCTTTCATAGCTATCAGAAAGTGCAAAAATATAATACTTTTAACAGTTGGAATGGAACCACCATTTGACCTAGTTACCCTATTCCTTGGCATATACCCAAAGACTTAAAATCAAACATACTTCAGGGATACGGTTATATAAATATTTGTAGCAGCTCAATGCACAATAACTAAGGTATGGAACCAACCTAGATGCCCTTCAACAGATGAATGGATAAAGAAAATGTAGGACATATACACAATGAAATATTACTCAGCCATAAAGAATAATGAAATTATTGTATTTGCCAGTAAATAGATGGAACTGGAGACTATCATGCTAAATAAAATGAATCCCCCCAAGCCAAAGGCTGAATATTCTTTTTGATATGCAGATACTGACTCAGTGTGGGGTGAGGAAAGAGGAATGGAAGTTCACTGGTTTGGACCTGGGAAGTTGGGGAAGCAAGAGGAGAATGGGAAAGACAGTAAAATGAATCTGATGGGACATAACATTTCTGTGTTCATATATGAATGCACAATCATTGTAACTCTATATCATGTATAACCACAAAAATGGGAAGTTATACTCCATGTCTGTATGATATGTCAAAATACATTCTATTATGTATTAACTAAAAAGAACAAAAAAAGTACTTTTAACAATTGAGGGGAAGCGTATACATAGAGGAACATGATTGAGAGCCTCAATTGATGAGGGTAAATAACATGAGAATATAGTTTGCATTTTTGTGGCAACTTGACATGTCTGTTGATCTGGTGGTTTCTCACCAACTTTTAAACTTTGAAAATGGCTCAAATTTAGTGCCATGGACTATTGGAAAGACAAAGATCCTCTGTCTTTGCTGTTCTATGTCTTTGCTGTTCTTTGTTAAGTCATCAAAAGCATGAAGCATAGGATGTGGTATACATCTATATAGATGAGATGGATACTGTACAGCAATTTAAAAGTATAGCATTTTATTAGCTTCAAATACAGCTTGAGTTTTTAATTTTTTTTAACTTGCAGTTACTTCATTTCAAAAATTGCTCTTTTTGGGTGAATAAACTGAATTTTGTCAGGTACTATTGGCATCAAAACTTTTTAAAGTCAAATCTCATGTGACCCGTGGATTATCCCACATCAACTATTAAGGAAACCTGGGGAGTGCTAACCTCTCACTTCTGTTCCCTTGTCTTAGGAGGAACCTGTGTTGGCTGGAGTCCTGTGTCCCTGTGGTCAACATCAGGTCACTCTGACAAACATGATAAGCATCTGAATTTTTCTGTCTCTTTATAGTGGCTGGTGTGGCACATGAGAAGATTACTATGTCGGTATTAAAAAGAATGTAGAAGTGGTTTTAATTGACATAGAAGGATGTTTGATATATGAGAAATTTGGTTACAGAATGCTTTGTACAGCATAATAGCACATTTTTATTGAATGTTTTTCACATTTGGGCCAGTTTACTGAGGACTTTCTATGCAGTATCTCTTATGTCCTGTTTTGTAGATGAAGAAATGGAGGTACAGAGAAATTAAGGTCACTCATTTAGGTGGTGGAACTGGGATTTGGATGCAGTGCTGGCTGTCTTTGAGCACCTGTTCTTAGACTTTTACTGCACTGTGGTGAGCCTCTATCACAGGAAGCCTCCAAGTATAGGTTTTTATGTGTGTGAAAGTAGAAAAGGGCCTAGAAACTAATTTTTGGTGAGTAGAATTATGATGTCCTTTTAAGAACTTTTCTTTATTTTTCTAATTTTCTATAATGAGATTAGGTTGCTTTTGAAATAAGAAATAATGTTAAGTCTTATAGAGAAACATAAAGATGAAAAAAATGGGAGTATTAAATAAAAAAACAGGTAAGAAATTATTGTGATTTACAGTTTGCAATATGATTGAAGGGGTACACAAACTTTTTAAAGTGTTTATCTCTGTTATTGAGGAATCTTTTCTTTCTGAATATACTGTTTAGTGAGCTTTTGTAACTTTATTAAACTGTAAAGCCATTAAAATTCTTTGCCATTTGTGATATCGGTGGATTTGAGGAGGAATATGGTATAAAAATGGTTTAGTGGTTCAGGTTGAGATTAAATGATTGGGGATCTGGATTTTTTTTCCTATTTGAGGGATATTAAATTATTGTTTGGGCCTTATTTTGTTCATCTGCTTGAAAAAGGTATGCAGTATCTTAAGTCACAGGCTCTTTATAAGAACAAAAAACTACTTTGAAAGATGGATTGATAAACACATTTGTACCATTGATTTCTGGTTAGGGCTGTTTAATCTTTTTGATTCCACTGTCAAATTCTCCCAATACCAACTCAGATATCGAATCCATTCAGTACATACAAGTTTTTTAATGATACTGTGCACGAAATCATTGAAACATGCAGTTGTAAATTAAAATTAGGAGTGAATTTAAATTTAAATATATGTAAATTTAGTTCTTAAAAGTTAAATTTAAGTATACTAAATATAATATAAATGTAAATTAGGAGAGCATCATGTATGCATGCTGTAGTGTTGTAGGTAACAGTTGGGTGGCACCTAGTTTACAAAAATGTACCATTTTCTACAGTCAAATGCTGTACCCCTGAGCTCCATCCCCTAAAGATGTACCATTTTCTCAGAATGCACTGGTACATAGCAGAGGCACCATTGGCTGTTTCTCTGTCCTGTCATCTCTTGACTTGTTTTTATGGAGCTCTACAAATGCTTGCAGCCTGGAGCTGTTGTGGGTTTTGTCCAACCTGAGATTTGGATGTTCAGTTCTTCATCTATTTGTTTTCTAGTATATCCCCATTTTTTTGCTTAAACTATCCAGAGTTGCTTTTCTTTGAGCACAGTTCAAACTATTAAAAATGAGGAAGGATGTTTAATACTCATTACCAACAATTTTGAATCATATTATAAAATTGTAATTCTTAAAGTTAAGACAAGCAAAAGAACATATATTGATTCTTAATGGTTATATTATCCATGTAATTATAACAAATGAATATGGGCCCTTCTTTTTTTCTTTTGCTCCTTGGCCATGAGGTGAGTGGTTTTACTCTGCCATGTACTCCTTCTGTGATACATTCATTGCCTTGCCACAGGTCTAATAGCAGCAGGGTTTAATTAGTTGTGAACTGGAACCTCTGAAATCATGGCCCCAAATAAATTGTTTTCCTTTACAAGTTTATTATCTCAGGTGTTTGTTACAGTAACAGAATGCTGATAATTTGTTATAATAATGGAAGCTGATTTTTCTTCCCTGTCTCCATTAGGGTTTTTGCAGTCTTCCTCTTCTGTGTTCATAGGAATTGGTTTTTTCTTTTCATGCATGGCTGCACATTTGATCCATGTTTCAGACATAAGTGTAGCCTTTTTTGTGTGGTGGGGGGTACCAGGAATTAAACTCAGGTACTGGACCCATGAGCCACATCACCAGCCCCATTTTATATTTTATTTAGAGACAGGTCTCACAGAGTTGCTTAGTGCCTCACTTTTGCTGAGGCCAGCTTTAAGCTTGTGGTTTTCCTGCCTCAGCCTCCTGAGCTGTTAGGCCAGGTGCAGAGGCACACATCTATAAATCCTATCATGAAAAACATGATTAAAAAATCTAAGCTACAAATGGTAGCACCTAATTAATGCCATAGCGGAAAGGATATGATAGGTCAGTAAAGTCAACAACAAGCCAAGAAACCTCAAAATAGAAAATAAATATTTGTTGGGGAACCAGTGGGGATGGGGGGAGAGAAACATAAACAATGGAATTGGAAAAAAAGGACAGCCAAGCAAAGGTAAAAAGGTAATAAAACAAGCAAAAAGTGAAAATACTTTCTATGTACTTTATTTTAGTTGAGGGGTTTATTTGATAATGAACACAATAACTATGATTTATTAAGTAAGACACTGTGCTAAGTACTTTACATACATTATCTCTTCTAATCCTCATGAAAACCTTGTGATTTGTCTCAGTGGTTGAATGCCCCTGAGTTCAATCCTGGTTCCAAAAAAAAAAAAAAAAAAAAAGGAATATTTTTGCTGGTGATACTCTGAATTAAATTAAATATTGGCCACCAATTTTATTTACATCACTAGATGATTCTTACTGTGATTGGGATTTCCAAATGAATAGAACTGAGATTTGGATGCAGATGTTATTTGATTGAGGGTGGTAAATGTGGGCCAAGATGCCACAGAAGAGTTTCACTCGTCTGGGCCTGTCTGGTGATGGCTCCAGGAAGATTGTCCCTAGAGGTTAGTCACAAGGGGGAGTGTGTGGGGACAGGGGTGGTGAATACAGTGCATTGTTCAGTTAACTTTGGCTTGATGACTGTCAGTGGGGCTTCACAGGGAATGTCATGCAGGGTGTTGTATATGTGTATATATGTGTGAAAAACAAAAACATGTTGTGTAGCCCTGAAGCATAGTCTCTCTGGGCTACTGCTGTTTCCTGTTTGGCCTCAGAATGCAAGCTATCTAGCTATGGGAAGCCCCTTTCCTTCTTCCCAGGGTAGGGATGGGTTTTACTTGAAGCCTGTGGGTCCACCAGATTATCATGCTTGTTGAAGTGAGGATTGGTTCTCCCAGAACTGTGAGGGCTGAGTTCCTTCTAGAGTATCAGTGTGACTTCTCCTCACCTTCTGTTGATGTGTCTAGCCCTGCTGGCTCAAGAGTCAGAGTTGGCTTTATAGTCTCCTTAAGAGTAATAAGTTCTGTGGCTTTTTGGTCTGATAGGTTTTCACTGCCTGATTATGTTGTTTGTTAATCTTAGTGTTGTCCTTTTTGGGTTTATAGCATCGTATGCTATGGCAATGAGGAAGGATCTATCATCTACTCCCAAATGATATGCTTTTTTTCTGGTCTGTTTATTGCTAACTTGGCTGCTTCTTCTGCCATATAGTGGCAATGAAGGAAATAGAACATAAAACTTGAAATACAGTTAAACATTCTGCTTTAAGGATTTTACTTTTGTTATTGCTTTTTCTTCATATTAAATTGTTTTTCATTTGCCCATATATAATCCATTTTTAGCAATCTTTTTTTTCTTTTTTTACAATTTGACATTGTACTTTTCTAAAAATTTGAGCACTTAAGGCTGGTACACATGTACCAGGGCCTTCAGAGAGAGAAAATGAATTTTTCTTTGCCTGATGGAATTGCCCAGAAGTGTTGGAGGATATGGTGTGGCAGAATCACAATTTTTTGCCCTTTGAAATAGTCCTGCCTGATTTGCTCCACCTAACCCATTCCATTCTTTTGTGGGGATTTAAGTAGCTCCAGATGATTCCTTCATGCACACGGCCTTTGCCCTACCTTCCATGCATCTAATCTGAAGGAGCTGGGCAGTCTAGAGACCTGATTCCAGTTTCCAAACATCTTTGCTCTCTTTTGAAGTTTTGGCTTCTTTATATTTTTGCCTATCCTTTGCTTTTAAGTTCTTAATTCATACACACCTTGAATTCTATGGAGAAAGCTATTAGTTAAATGAAAGTATGCATTTTTGCATTATATAGAGTAAGAACTCATGTCACTGTAAATTGCTGTTCAGCATTTCAGTTTAAGCATTTCATTTCACCTTCTTTAAAAGCCTAGCTTTATTAAATATTTCCTTTATCTTAATTCATCTATGAAAATCCTAATGATGGGAGGAAGCATTATGATTAATTTTGGTCCTTACAAATAAGTCATCAGAACAAACTAAATCTATGGATCTGTAGATTTCAAAGATCTGATATTTTAAGCAAATATCTGTTTAATGTGTTCATTCCAGAATAAGTCATACTTGAGATATAGAATTTGTTCCAACTCCTCCTTGTTAAAAAAGTAAATAAGACATGTATCCTTTACTACATAGAATGAGAGCAAACTTTATACATAGCATTACACTTGACCAAAAAAAAAAAAAGTTTTTAAAGAATGATTTTTGCTCTCAAATATACACAGGTACTGTCAAGAAAGTGTGGCTTTCAGAAAAGTTAGCTAAGGACCAAGCAATCTGAATTTGAATTGTGTTCTTGATAAAAATTGAATGTTGCCTGTAGATGCTGATGCAGACAATCATGAAGCTCTTGAAGTTTGTGTTTTTTTCTTCTGAAATTTAACTTTTGCTAAAGTAACGTAGAACATAGGGGTATCTGGCTATCCTGCATTTTTAAACTATTTCAGGGCTTATCAACTGAATATTCTTGAAATGAAAACTATTAATTGTATTAATCATACATGAAAAGGAATTCCTTTTCAAACTAAAAAAATTTTTTCTTAAAATTTAGAAATAAGATGATACTATGGCATTTTTTGACAGACTACATGGAAGCCTTAAAATCGAAGTAAAAATGAATTAGAAAGTTCTCTTTGATTTTCCTGGGTCATTTAATCTGAGTCAATTTCTTCAGAGCACATAAAGTTTCTTAGAGCACAATTCTGGGACAGAATTCTGGGTGGTTGACCTGTAAGCAGTGAGCTTTGACCTGTTGCTTTGGCACTGGAGGCTGAACAAAGAATGTCAAGCAGTTGGGAATATATCACAAGCTTTCTTCCTATTGTAAGACTAATTCAAGGCACTGTTTAAATAGGCTAATAGTGGATCAGTTAATGATCATTTCCATGAATGACAAGCCATGCCTTTTTTTTTTTTTAAAACAAAGACTCTTAAAGGCATTATAAACATCTTATAGTATTTGAAGTTACTTTCCAAAGAAAGGTTCTTCATTTTGTGACACAATAACTTTGTTTAAAAACTTAAGCTTTAATGAAATGAAAGTGGCTTTTTATTTTAACTACTTTGTAGACAAATTCATGGAATTCTAAGGTAAACCTGTAGCAGAGGTCTTGGATATACTTTTGGCTTTCCAGCCCTTTTGCTCTCTCCCATCTCATACAATTATTTTTACTACTTTTTTCTCTTTTTGAAATATTTTTTAATTCAAGTGAAATTCACATAATATAAAATAAAATTTTCTTTTTGGTACCAAGGATTGAACCTAGGGATCGAACCACTGAGTCTTTTCCTTAACCCTTTTTTTTTGTATTTTATTTATAGGCGAAGTTCTCACTGAGTTGCTTAGGGTCATCCTAAGTTGCTGAGGCTCTTTGAACTTAGATCCTCCTGCTTCAGTCTTCTGAACTGCTGGGATTAAAGGCATACCTCACAAAACCAGGCTAAATTGAATGATTTTTAAAATGAACAGATGAGTTGCATCTAATGTATTATGTTATGCAGTAACTACCTGTCAAGTTCCAGAACATTCATCAACCTTTCATGGAAACCCCTACCCTCTTTATTAAACAGTCACACCTTATTCTCCTTCCCCTAGCCCCTGACAACCACCAACTTGCATTATGTTTCTATAGATTTACTTATTCTGAACATTTCATATAAATGGAACAATAAGACCTTTTGTGTCTCTCTTCACTTGGCCTAGTGTTTTGGAGGCTTGTCATTGTTACGGTGTGGTCGGTACTTCATTTTTCATGACTAATATGCTGCTATAGGTACAATAATTATTTCTCTATTGATCTGTCAATGGAAATTTTCACTGTACTCATCCTTTGGGTATTATAAATAATGCTGTTGTGAACATACATGTTAATGAATCTGAGTATCTGTTTCCAGTTCTTTTGGGTGTATGCCTAGGAGTGGAATGGGTCATATGATAATTCCATGGTTAGCTTTTTGAGTAACTGCCAAATTATTTTCCATTGTGACTGAACCATCTTATATTCCTGCTCTCACTGTTTGAGAAGTCCAATTTCTCTATGTTGTCAATGCTTAGTGTATTTTCCTTTTTTTGGTCATTCTAGTAGGTATAACATGGTTATCTTACTGTAATTTTAATTTATATTTCTCTAATGATTAATGGTGTTGAACATTTTTTTTCATGCTTATTGGCCACTTGTATACCTCTGGAGAAATGTTTATTCAAGTTATTTATCCATTTTTAAATGGTGTTATCTTTGTTGAGTTGCATGAGTTTTTTATATACCCTGGGTAATAAACCATCATGTAAATATTTTCTTTCAATCTATTACTACTTGTTTATTTTCTTGTGTTCTTCTGCAAGTATAAGTTTTTATTTTTTCAAGTCTTAAATAAAAGGTGGAACTACAGAACTTTATGTAAATAAGTTTCTTTCTTTCAAATTCCCTGAGTTTTACGTAAAAGATAGTGTTCACTTACAGAACCTTTTGTAAATTAGTTTCTTATTTTTTTCTTTCATACTGGGGATTGAACCTTGGGGCACTGAACTACTGAACTACATCCCCTATACTTTTTAGTTTTTCTTTGAGATAATGAGGCCCTAAGCAACTTTGTGAGACCCCAAGTTGCTGAATCTGTCCTCAAAGAGATCCTTTTTCCTTAGCCTCCTGAGTTGCTGGTATTACAGGTATGTACTACCATATCTGGAAGAAATTTCCCTTTTTTAATGTAATAATATAGTGGGAATCTCTCCATATTAGCACATAGGGATTCTCTCGTTCTTTTTGCAGTACCTTATTCTGTGGATACCCCTGGCTAGTGGATTGTTGCCATTCTTCAGCTGTTCCAAACAGCTATCATTGAATAGTATCATTGGTAGTTTACCTTTGTGCACCTTGTTGGAAGTGTGATTGTTGCAGCAAAGCTAGTCTTTTAAATATAAAATCCCTGAGAGAAAATCATTTATTCTTAATTTTCCTTTACTGCTTCCACAACCCTCTACCTTTATTCTTCTTGTAAGAATTTCTGAATAGTGTCAGACTTAAGTCCCACCCAGGACATTAACTGCCCCTGATAAATGGCAGTTGTATTTTACAATTAGACCCTATAATGTGAAACTCCAAATATAAGAGGTTTGTGCCCAGTTAAAATAGGTTTTATTCCAAATGGTATGTTATCTTCAATTGAAAAATCTTAACATTGACATGAATACCCACTTTGAGTTTAGATTTTTGCTTATAGGAAAACAGATCTTCTGCCAAATGAGGAAGAGTGCCTTCCTCTCTGCCACAGACACTCTCTGGCCTGCACTTAACCTTTTAAATTATCTCTTCCCTTTTAAAAATGAGAGTAGTTGTAAGGATTGACTCAAATAATATAAAGCCCCACCCCACTGTTACTTGTTATTATTTGCTTTTATTTTGTTATCTCCTTGCCTTTGCTTATACCTATTTTGCTCCCTTTGAAAGGCCAAGCAGATGCCTTTCCTTCACAGATATTTCCTACTTCACTCAGTTAGAATACACCCCCCCCCCCCAGTCTCTCATAGCATTTTCCTGAATCTTTGTTGTACTTGGAAGCTTCTGTCTAGTTTTAAACCTGGATAAACCCCTGTGGTGCTATGTACTCCTTATGACCAGAGATTGTCTTTCTCAGACAATTGACAATTTCTCAGGACATTGCATACTCAATCAGTTATAGCTGAGATTTATAAGTGAATTAATATGTAGGGTTTTACATTGATTTCTCCTCCTCTTTTCTGCTACATTATTGTAAATGTGCTTCAGGTTTCACCTGTGGCCTTTTCTACCTTGTAGTCTCATTTGTTCTTTGGTACTATCATTCCTAAACAAATGGATTCCACCTGTATTTCCTTATTTACGCTTTGGGTCTGATCCATCCTACTATAACCTCAAATTCGGTACTCGACTACTAAAGTCATCATTACATTATCCAGATATGCATCTTACCTGGGGCATTTTTTTGGGGGGGAGTGCTGGGGATTGCCCAGAGATTCTTAACTTCTGAGCCACATCCCCAGCCCTTTTTATATTTTTTTTTATTTAGAGGCAGAGTCTCATTAAGTTGCTGAGGCTGATTTTGGGCTTGCAATCCTCCTGTCTCAGCTTCACAGGTGCATGCCTCTGTGCCTGGCCTGGGGCAAGTATTTTTGTTTTTGGAATAAGTACATACAATGAGCTATAACTGATTGAGGACATTTTTCATCTAGCTTTTTTATCTTAACTTTTTTTTTTTTTTTTTTGAAATTGGGAAAGTACCAGGAATTTACCTCGGGGGCACTCAACCACTGAGCCCAGCCTATTTTGTATTTCATTTAGAGATATGGTCTCATTGAGTTGCTTAGTATCTCACTTTTGCCGAGACTGGCTTTGAACTCTGATCCTCCTGCCTCAGCCTCCCAAGATGCTGGGATTACCAGCATGCACCACCACACTTATTTTTTAAAGTGATATTATTCAGACCCTTTTGAAGCCACTTGTCCAGTCAGTTGCTGGCTCCATTGTTTTTACATGGAAGTATTTCACAGTCATGTGTTGCTTAAGGATGGTAACACATTCTGAGGAATGTCTTATACAAACATCATGGAGTGTCTTTAAACCTGGGTGGGATGGCCTCCTACTCCTGGGCTATGGATCTAGCATATTTCCCCTCAGCTTTACACCTGTACAGCTTGTGATTATGATGAATACTGAAGACAATTGTAACACAGTGGTTCATATCTGTGTATCGAAACATGAAAAGGCTACAGTAAAAATGATACAAACGATGAACAGTGTGTAGGAATTTAATCTGAATGGAGCTTGTAGGACCAAGTTGTTGCGGGTGAGTGGTGAGTGAATTGAAGGCTGAGGACATTATTGTACACTATTGTAGCCTTTATAAAACTGCACATTGAATTTATAGAAAAATTTTCTTCAATAATTAAGCTTACTTTATAGATATTTGTAATGTTTGACTTTTGGGATAACTCTTACCTTAAAACACGAATATATTGTACAACTGTACAAAAATATTTTCTTTAAATCCTTATCCCATTCCATTTCTACTTAATTTTTGTTGTTGTTAAAAACTAAGATGTATACATAGGATTGGGTTCATCAATATTATTGACTTCCACCTCAGATCTTTTCCCACTGGGAGGTCTTCAGGGGTGATAACATGCATGGAGCTGTCATATCTATGATAGCAGATCTGCCTTCTGGAAACCTCCTGAAGGAACTGTTGGAGCTTCTCCATTTAAGGATGTGTGTGTGTGTGTGTGTGTGTGTGTATATATCATATATATATATATATATATATATATATATATATTGTTGATGGATTGTTTATTTATCTATATTTGGTGCTGAGAATTGAATCCAGTGCTTCACATGTGCTAGGCAAGTGTTCTACCGCTAAGCCACAACCCCAGCCCAGATGTGTCGTTCTTTTCAGAGTGTGTTCATGGGGGTTTGCTTGGTTTCTTTTTTATCATAGATTTACTCATTAAATAGATAATGTACTATGAACATTTCTCTCTATTAATGAAAACCTTTGGGTATTGGGGGTCCATATTTTCAGACTTTTTAAGGAGCTTGTTGAGAATTGCACAAGCTTAAAAACCTTCCCTGTGAATATTCTTGTAGGTTCCCCCCCCCCCTTCACCTGCAATTTCCTTTCCTCTCACCTCTTCAGTTGTGTATTCCCTAGGCAAGAATTTTTTGGTTCCATGGGACCACTTTGATAAATGTGGTCTGTTGTTGGCAGAAAACATTATGCAGTGTATGGTCATTCCCTACTGTTTTCTACTGCCTGAATGTGAGCCCCACTCACTGTCTGGACCATTATAAAGACTAATAGCTTTTCTATTAGTTTTTGATTTTGCAGTATTGGGGATTGAACCCAGGCCTTCACATATGCTAGGCAGGTACACTACCACTGAGCTATATCCTTAGCTCTAACAGCTTTTCTAAAGATTATTTTTGGATTACCTTTCTAGTTTTAGAAACTTTCTTGGCTCCACAAAGCTTTCTGAGTTGAGTCTAGCATTAAAAGTTGTATACCATTCTCAATATAGCTCATTTGTATTCTTTTCTCTTTCCTTCTGTAACTGGATTGTGTTTTAACCAGTATTTTAGATATTTTCCATGTCTTGCTGTTGCCATCATCAGCTGAGTCTCCTAAGCTAGAAACCTGAGACTCACCTGGAGTCTAGCTCTTTTTCCTGACTACCCTTGCTATATGGTCAGTCAATCTTGAAATTCTGTGGGTTTTACTCCTATTGTAAATAATTCTCAAATCTGTCATTATTTTGAATAAACTTTCTGCTATGTTCTTGGTCAAATCCATCACCCCTCATAGCATCCAAAATATAAATCTTGCCATCAATCTTGCTTATAATGGCTTTTACTATGGCATTCCGGGATCCTTATAGGCCAAGCCTTGTTTTGCATTGCATTGTGCTTTCTAGGTTTCACCTGATACTCTGAGAATGCTAAATTGCTAGTTCCACTCTTTTGCACCCTTGCCCCCAGCGCACCATGGTGTTTTTGATTTGACTTTGCTGGTCCCTTTAATCCTGAATGCTGGTGCCTCCTCCCTGTCCCCTACTCCATTCATGTGTTGATGTTAAACTCATTCATCACTGCCTCTTTGTAGCTTTTTCTGGTTTCTGTGCCCTTTACATCAAGAATTGCCTTGGTTCCCACAATACTCTGCATCTCCCCCCATGTTTGTGCCTTCCTCATTAAAAGTTATCAATCTCTTACCAGGTTGTGAACTTCAAAAGACATGATTATTTTATTCATTGTCATATTCCCTGCATTTGCCATATAGGAACCCAATAAATATTAGTTGAATGAATACATAAATTGTATAATTCTTTTTATTTCCATTTCTGTCAGGCATGTTGAATTTCTAGAGTTTACTGTAAGAGGTAGGAAGAAGTGGTTAACATTTGCCAGTGTTTTGGTATTATCTGGAAATTCTAGGGAAAAATCCATTTCCAAGTTCATTCAGGTTGTTAGTGACACTCAGTTCTTTGTGGTTGTAAGACTGAGGTCAGTTTCCTTGTTGGCTGCCAGTTGGGGACACTCTGCTTCAAATGGCCTTTCCATCTTCAAACCAGTGACTATGTGACAGGTCCTTCTCATATGTTGAGTCTTTGAGTGTCTCTGACCTACCTTGGGTCAGAGAAACTCTGCTCTGAAGGGCTTGTGCACCTGTATCAGGCCCATTAGCAAAATATTGTCTTCAGGCCAAATGTGCCATAGAATGTGACATCTTCACAGTAGTGGGATCTCATCTTAGTCACAGGTTCTAGAGTTTGGAAAAGAACATTTTTTAAAAAATTTTCTGCCCATTACAGTGCACATAATGTAATGATGCATTGATAGATTGGGTAATGATTCTGCTTTAGTTAATGAAGTATTTTCTTTTTAAAATATTTTAAAAATGTTTTCTTTTAAAAACTTTTATAGTTGTCAATGGACTTTATTTTGTTTATTTGTATGTGGTGCTGAGAATTGAACCCAGTGCCTCACATGAACAAGGCAAGTGCTCTACCACTGAGCCACAATCCCAGCCCTCTTCTCTGCCTTTTGATTGCAAGGCTTATACCACCTGTTTTCAATTCACCATGCCTCTTGACCTCCTTTGTATGTGACAAGGATCTACCATGTGATATATCTCATAAGCATAAGAAAAAAGCTTAGAAATAAGCTAAAAAGAAAAGAGTGTATGAATAGACTGCTGGCCCTCATGATGAAGTCTAGCTTGCATTGATGGAGGGAAATATACTTTACTTCTTTCTCACATTGCAGATGCAATTTTAAGTTTAGATTGTTCTTTCTCCCTCTTTCTTCCCTCCTCCTCAGGTACACTTTACCCCTGAGCTATATCCCCAGTCCTTTTTTATTTTTGAGATAGAATCTTGCTCAGTTGCCAAGGCTGGTTTTGAACTTGTGATCCTCCTGCCTCAGCCTCCCAAGTCACTGGGATTACAGGTATGCAACATTACTCCTAGAAGATTGTTTTTCTTGTCATTTATTTGGTCCCCTTTTGTCTTAGCATTTGACATCATTGAGTAGATTGTTTTGATTGTAAGCAGAATTTTTAAAATAAATTTACTGAAATATACACAAGAGAAATAATATTACTTGGTAAAATTTTTACAAAGGGAACATACACATGTAATTAATACCCAAATAAAAGTATTAGAATATTTACTAGGACCCCAGAAGCCTGCTTACCTGAAGACCCCTTTTCAAACAGCATTTTGCTTACCTATTAATTTGATGAATTTTCAGCCTACTTAATCCTTTTTTTCATTACTATTTTTATTAATTTGAGAAGAAGGTACAAAAAGCTAATCCTCAGGCTGTTTTAGAGCAGGGGATAAGAATAGACAGAAGGTAGATCTCAGGTTTGTCTGCTGCTGAGTATGGGACCTGGTGATCAAAGGTGATGTGGGGCTAGATACCTTATCTTCTTCATAATAGAAAATAAACTCCCATCATATAACTGTAACTTTTAGTTATAAAAATGGGTTTGCACTCAAAGCAATAGTAGGCTCTTTTTCTGTTAAAATAGAAACTGAAAAATTGTTCTTTAGGAAATAAGTCATCCTAATGAGGTCGATTTGTGGTGGTTGCTGGCTTTTATATTTTATTTTTATGACCATTATTTCTAGTTTTTCATTTATAATTTTATTAAGCCTGTGCCCATTAAAGTTAAGGACAACATTTCAGAATCTCTGTTTGAAAGTTCTTATGGTTGAACAGTTGAAAGAAGGTCTTTTTTTCCATGCTTAATTTTTCTGTTTAAACAGAAATATTCCTTGTTGAATATTTCTCTTTCATCAGAGGACAAGCTTTGGGAAACTACATTCAAGCCTCACATGAAGTGGTGGAAATTATCTAGTGGAATGACTATTGGTTATGTATCTCTGAACTGCATTTATGATCACTGTGACCAAAAGGAACCTGGATTTTCCATCTTCAAATTAGTGACTACGGTCAGGTCCTTCTCATATGGACCTTTGGGACAGAGAACTTTGCATCTTACCTGGGGCATTTTTTAGGGGGAGGGTTGTGGTGGTGGTGCTGGGGATTGAACCTGTAGGTGTTTAACCACGGAGCCACATCCCCAGCCCTTTTTATATTTTTTATTTAGAGGCGGGTCTCATTAAGTTGTTGAGGCTGATTTTGAGCTTGTAATCCTCCTGTCTCAGCTTCCCAGGCCCCTTAAAGTTCTCTGCCCAGCCACTTTTTTGGTAATGTTTGAGTTTCAGATTCTGCTGTGGTTCTCCAATGCAGAGAATTGAGAACTTTCTGCCCTTTTAAATATTGAACATGTAAGGATTCATGAGCTGAGACTCAATTGCCTATTTTTTCTAATTACATATAGTAATTATAACCCTTTATATTTAACATTCTCACCTTTGCATGTAGTATCTTTACTTGTTGCTCAATATTGCCTTAATGTTATGAATTATTGCCTATGTTTATAAGTGATAGAAGTAATTTTACATTGTATTTTCACTAATATTCAATTAATATGAATTTAAGGAAAAACCATGGATATATTTAAAAGTGAGAACTTAGATTTTGCACTTATTACAATAAGCAATTAAAGAAACTCTTTTATGTAATTCTAGTTCCTGGGGACCAAAATAATTTTATTAATTATAGACAATAGAATATAAAACTAACCATTTTTATTGTAGAACTGTCATAAAAGAATAAAAGGGTATATCAACAAAATAAACTAGCTTCTTGTGTAAAATTATTAATATTACAAAATAATAATTTTACATATCTGTCTAAAAAAAGAGTTCCAGAAAAGTTGCTGAACAATGTCTTATAAATTTAAAAAAAATCTACATAGTCTTCATTCCAGTTGAATTTTTCTTTTTTTTTTAATATTTTTTAGATGTAGTTGACACAATACCTTTATTTTATTTATTTTTAAATAAATAAAGGATCAAACCTAGGGCTTCGTATATGCTAGGTGAGCACTCTACCACTGAGCTACAACCCAATCCCCCAGTTGAATTTCTCTGACATTTTACTCAACTAATTTTTCTTGAGCAGGAAAATCATATAGGTAGTTGTTGAAATAAAGATAGTAGACTTTTAGAAACCAGGATTAGGCTATGTGAATCTAGCATACTACCCTTGAGGGATCTAACACAGAGCAGCTCACTTGATGGCCTCCAGTGTGTATTCCCATGGGGAAAAGAATCAGCTATATGAAATGACAGAGAATTGTACATAGGCTGAACATGGTAAAGATACTGCAAACCATTTCCTAGTACAACTGTAATCAGGTGGTTAGTTTCTATTGTCCCTTGGCAGCTTAGTTTTTGCAAAAAAGATACTCATTGCAAATAGAGTATGGGAAACTACTAAAGAAAGTGAAACCAAATCCTTTTATTCAGAGATAACCATTATTAACATTTTTGATATACATTGCCAGAAATCTTTATGCCTTTATACTTGTGTAAAAGCATACATATCTAGTGAAGTGGATGAAATTATATGCTGTTTTGTGATCTCAACAGTGTCAGTTTTCAGATCCATATATGCACCGTTGTTTCAATAGATTAATATTCATCTATTGAGTCATATTTTTCTTTGCTGTTAATAGACATTGAAGTTGTTTTAGTTCTCCATTATAAATCATGACTGAGGGCTGGGGATGTGGCTCAAGTGGAAATGCGCTCGCATGCATTGCGAGTTGGGGTTCGATCCTCAGCACCACATAAAAATAAAGATGTTGTGTCCACTGAAAACTGAAAAATAAATAAAAAAAATCATGACTGATGAATATGGTGTTTACATCTTGTTCTATTTCTCTAAGAATCACCTTAGATAGAATAAATATTATGAAGTAGGATTGCTGGGTCATAGGATCATTTCCATTTTGTTCCATATCACCAAACAGTACTTTAGAAAGTAGGGTTAATTTGCATTTCTACTAGGTCTTCATTTTTGCATCAACATTGACAGTCTTTTTAATTATTGCCAATCAGTCTTTTTAATTATTGCCAATCTACACACCTCTCTCTTTTATCTTTATTTCACTTACTTTTTTTCTAACTTCAACTATTTATCATGAAAAAATGTAAGTGTATGCAGTGTTAGAAAAGGCATTCATCACAGTTTTCAGCTCATGGCAAATCTGTTTCATCTACATGCCACTTGTTTCTTTTCTTCCCATTTTGTTAAGTGAGTTTTAGACATAATATCACTTAATGTATGATAGGTCATTTTCATTTACCCTTTTTTTCATTTATTATTGAGACTGAGTATCTTTTTATATATTTATTGGGTACAAAGTGGTTATACATTTTAATTTAATAGTGAATTAATTGATTTTCTTTCTCCAGGCTTATACCAATCACTATAGTGTATCTTAGCACTTCATTTTAATAATCTTAACCTGTGAGATGTAAAGATCATGTTCAGTTCCAGGAAAGTAACCAGATTTCATACTGGTCAAGCAAGGTCAGCAGCATTTGGTCCTGCATGTGACATTTCAAGTAAGACACTGGCAGGTGAGCAGATCCAGAAGAGAGCCACCAGCATGGTGAAATTAGAGAATAGTGTCTCACACACAAAATGGTTGAAGGAACCAGGTGGGCATCCTTGCTCAGAAGGCAAAACTGAAGGAAGAGAGTGATGGGTAGAGACAGCCATCTGAAGATATGGCTGACATGTGGAAACTTTTCAAGGAGAACAAGGAAGAGGCTGCTAATTAGTGATAAGTTTTATCTCCTCATACTTAGCTTTTACTGATCTTATTTATATGTGGCTGATGAAAGCAAGTGATTAGTTATGTGATAGAAATGGTTTTGGGTTTCCAGGAAACCCTGAGATGACTTGTCATGTTTTATTCTACACACCTCTCTCTCCAAAGAAGGGCTTAACTTTGAGATTTAAAGGGATTTTTTTTGCCTTATAAGTAGTGAAAAATATATATTTTTTTCAACTGAGAGCTACCTTGTGTCTGTCCAGAACCCTATGTCTCTAGTTTCAAAATCAAGTCCTCACAACAAAATGTGTCTCATAACTCACTTGGAAGCAAACCTTGACCTGAACAGATATGTCTGTGTTTATCCCATTTGGTATGAATACTCATACATTTCTTTGCAGAAATAGTGATGTGTTTGATTATGGTGTACTTTTCCATACTCAAGGAAGTGTTATGTAATATTGTAATTGCCCTTCTAAAACCCAAAAAGGTCTGCATTCTGAACATTTCTGATCCAAAGGGTATTCATACCTAGAGTTGTTTTCTCATATGTTGAATGTTATTCACTGTATTTTGATACCTGATCACTATGCACATGTAAAATGAGGATGATAGTACTTTTCCTGTTTGTCCCTTTAAAGTTTTGAAAATTAGATTATTATGTAGAGTATACTGAGAATAAGACTGCCCAAACATGTTACATGCATGATATTCTTACACATGTTTAACTTCTGAAAATAATTGAGAAGAATAAGATTGAAATATTAACAGTTTCAACAGAGAGGTCTCCAAGAGGCAAAACAACAAAAGTTTTAAAAATATTTTCACTTAATCCAGTCTGGTGCATAGTTTTTTTTGAATTATTTGAAATGAAGTAATGTATCCTAAAACAGAATCAGGCCTTTTTTAAGGTCTATAATTACAAGCTTTTAGAATTTGCTTCTAGGTGCATATATTGAACTTGCTTATAAATGATGAAGATGATTTCTTTTTAGGTCATGCTAACATCCTAGTTAAAGGCGTCTAGGTTTCTTATAGTGTAAGGCAAGACCCAAACTTCATACAGAAAGGAACATAGTATGATTTTAAGAACATATTTATAACAGCAGCAACTCGTTTGGTTAAAAATCAAACAGTACTAACACACGTGTTAAGTAAAAAAGTTTTCTTCCTCAATCTTCTGTCCAAATGTAAAAGTTTCACTCTTTTTTTTGTGTATTTTTTTCCCAGAAAACTTTTATTCAACAGTATTTGTTAAAAAAACATAAATAGGATCATGCTCAATATTTCGTTGCCTTGTTTAATCTTAGAGATATTTGTATAGTGCACATACAGATCTACTTTCCTTTTTAGTTTGTGTGTATTCCATGTGTAACATAACTTTCACAGCCTGTTCTTCAACTGATGAGCCTTCTGGTTTTTTGTTTTTGTTTAGTGGAAATGATCATTTAATGAATGAACATCCTTATTTATATAGTAGGATGTTTTTGTTTTTGTAAGAAAACTGGAAAAGTAGATTCCTAGCATGAAATAATGGATGTATATACCTAAATGAATTGATAGTGTGATATTGTTTGGGTTATTCAAGACTATCCCATGTAATACTATTCAGTGTCTATCTCTATAGACTGGTCTAGTCTCGACATATCATGTTACTAGAACGAAACAGCTTGTCTTTTTTTTTTTTTTGTGGGTACTGGGGATTGAACTCAGGGGTACTCGACTACTGAGCCACACCCCCAGCCCTGTTTTATATTTTACTTAGAGACAGGGTCTCACTGAGTTGCTTAGCAGCTCACAATTGCTGAGGCTGGCTTTGAACTTGGAATCCTCCTGCTTCAGCCTCCTGAGCTGCTGGGATTACAGGTGTGCGCCACCAAGCCTGGCTACAATTTGTCTCTTTTTTTACTGGCTCCCATCACTTAGCATAATGTTTTCCAGATTAACCCAAGGTTGCAGCGTGCATCAATACTTTATTCTATTTTATGACTGATTGGTAGACTATTATAGAATATGCCACATTTATCCATTATCACTTGATGAATAAATATTTGGATTATTTTAACTTTTGATGGTTAGAAATAATGCCACCATATTGAAGTTTTTTTTATGGATGTATTTTCATCTCTCTTGGGTATATACTTACAAGTGGATTTTTGGGTTATATGGAGGTTAATTCTGTGTTTAAGTAGTTGAGGATCCAAAGGATTCTTTCCTAAGTAGCTGCATTATTTTAGTTTTCTACCAACAAAGTATGAGGGTTTTGATTTCTCTTGTGAATATGTCGTCTTTTCTTTTTCTGAAAGGAAAACAGCTATTCTAGTTTGTGTGAAGTGGTATTATGTGGTTTTGTTTTGCATTGCATTGGTGGCTAATAATGTTCAGCAGCTTTTCACATGCTTATTGGCATTTTACATGTCTTCTTTGGAAAAATATGTATTCAGATCCTTTGCCTATTTTCAGTGTTTCTTCTTGAGTTGTAATAGTTCTTTGTATATTCTATATACATGTTCCTTATCATGTATATAATTTCCAAATATTTTCTCTGATTCTGTAGATTGTCTTTTCACTTTTTAAATGGTATTCTTTGAAGCACAAAGGTTTGTATTTTTTTTTTAAAGAGAGAGAGAGAATTTTTTTTAATATTTATTTTTTAGTATTTGGTGGACACAGCATCTTTCTTTGTATGTGGTGCTGAGGATCGAACCCTGGCCGCACGCATGCCAGGTGAGCGCGCTACCGCTTGAGCCACATCCCCAGCCCAAGGTTTGTAATTTTGATGGTGTCTTTTTTTTCTGTTATCACCTGTGCTTTTGGTGTCATATCTAAATATACATCTTTAAAGGGGAGGGCTTGCTTGATGAAACTAGGTTCATGATATATTCAACATGTTTTTTCCTTAACTGCCCATTCCATGAGGGAGATCTCAGATGCACCTTATTTTAAGGCAGTGCCTGTTGACTTTTGGACACTTGGAAGTAGTTGCAAAGGTATATTGATGAGAAAATGTACCTTTTATTAAAAAATGTGAGTTTCTACAATGTAGATTTGCATATTTATGGTAAAGCATTTGTTATTGATTACGTTATAAGTACTAAAAATCAATTATAGAATTCTAGAATCAATTAAAGAATATAGCTTTCTTGGGTTGGGGCCATAGCTTAGGGGCAGAACGCTTGCCTTCATGTGTGAGGCACTGAATTTGATCCTGAGCACCACATAAAAAATAAACAAAGGCATTCTGTCCGTTTACAACTACCAAAAAAAAAAAATTAAAAAAATAGCTTTCAATTGCTATATTTTGATTAGCATTAAGGTTTATGCTAAGAAGGTGGTGATTAATTTATTTCAGGCTTAAAATACTTTATGCAAATTAGTACACTCTTAATATGTTTGGGCTGGGGTTGTGGCTCAACTGTAGAGTGCTTGCCTTGCATATGTGAGGCACTGGGTTCAGTCCTCGGCACCATATAAAATTAATAAATAAAATAAAGGTATTTAAAAAGGCTAATATGTTTATAATTTTTAAATGACTGTAATAACTCCAATGAGATTTTGGAGACTTATTTTTGGTCATCCATTAAAATTTTTTTAAAACATTATTTGAATTATAATTTTAAATCTCCCCCCCCCATAATTAATGTATAGGACATGGCTTACTGATAAGTATGACTTAAGTTGCACAAATTAATCCTAGCAGGGTTCCATTCTTAAATGTCAGTGCTGTAAATTATTTTCACATTATCCCTGTTATTCTGGCATTATATCTTATGTGAGTATAAATTCTTACTTTGTGGGTGAAAAGGGATATGGTTCAACAGGATTCCAGAACTTAAAAATTGCCCTTCACATTTCTAATAAGCAATAACTCTTTTGAAATGCAGTTAGAGTAATTATAAAGGAATGATAATAGAATCTGTTATCTATTTGGAAAAACAAAGTTTATTGCCATATGTTATAAATGTAAATGGTTTGCCATTTATTTTAGGAAGAATTATTATATTTCCAGGCCCTAGAAAGGCTCTGCATTTCATAATTCAATTAAAGTTAGTAGAAGCTGGAATAGTTACTAGGAATGTCATAATGTGCTGTAGGGGACAGTGATCCTTTTAAAGTTCTGAGATTAAGTAAGTAAGGTGTTCCAGATGATTTTTCTACTCCTCAGGACTAGATACAGGAAGTATTTTTGGTAAATATGCAAAAATTTTTTTAATATAATTCTCATGTTATTGAAAGTGCTTGAATATTACTAACATTTTAAAGTTAAATGGTTATTCAACTTACCACTTTGACATTACCACTGATTGAAACTGAAGACAGAGATGACCTGGAGAAATGGGTTTGAATGTCCAGAAAAGGACCATATATTTTCCCCTAACAGAATATCATACCCAAGTAAGGGCCAGTTTTTAATCTGTATTTTGACTTTGGTATTTTCATAGTTGGTTGTCTGTGCACAAGTTCAGATCTCTTAAAATCTTAGGAGCGGGCTGGGGATGTGGCTCAAGCGGTAGCGCGTTCGCCTGGCATGCGTGGGGCGCTGGGTTCGATCCTCAGCACCACATAAAAAAATAAAGATGTTGTTTCCACCGAAAACTAAAAAATAAATAAGTAAAAAAACTTAGGAGCAAGGTTCTGTTGCCCTGGGGGTGCCTGATTTCATTAGAAGGCCAAAATGCACAGAGCCAGTGTATCCTATTCTTGGCAAAAATTATGATGTTCAGAAACTTGGAATATCTGGAATATATACACATTCCAGGGAATCTACTAGGCTCTGGAAAGTACATACTAATGGTAAAAGAAAGGATCCATTGTTTGGAATGTTTGTTACATTTCATAACTTTTACCCTTTAATGAGGTCAGAGACCTTGCTTTATTGTAACAGTGGAATGTTAGGTTTTGTTTTGCCTTTTTTTTAGTTGGTCTCCTACACATCCATGTCTTTCATCATCTTTACCTTCTTGTTTGTTGGCAGTGGATTTATTTCCTTTCATACTCAGCCTGGATTCCAGGGTCATTTCTAACTCACACATCAGAACCCTTGAAATGCTTTGTCTCTGTGTTGATCTGTCTTGTCATATGCATACTCCCGATTTCTCTGCTCTTGCTGAATTGTTGAGGGTGCTGAAAAACACTCTCTGGCATAACCTGCAGAAGTTGACTGCCGGGGTAGCCAGTGCTTAGCTAATCAGGATGCTAACATGAATGCTGCTGCATAACTCCTGGGAGAACATACTACCTTGGCTGCAACTCCCAAGTGAAAGCTGGGGCCTGGGGTTGTGGCTCAGTGGTAGCGCGCTCACCTAGCACATGCGAGGCTCTGGGTTCAATCCTCAGTACCACATAAAAATAAACCGAAAATAAATTAAAGGTATTGTGTAAAAAAATAAAAATAATTAAAAAAAGAGAGAAAGCTGGATAGGACACACAACCCCAGCCCTGGTGTCCCCCATTTTTGTAAAGGACTTTTTAATTTACCCAGTGACTCATACCTCACACCTTGGAGTTACCTTTTGTTCTGTCCTTTTGTCTTACCTCATTCAATCCATTAGTAAATTCTGTTGTCTCTGCCTTCAAAATATACCCAGTAACCAACCTTACTGCTGCCACTTTAGGCCACATCATTGTTAACAAGTCTCCTAAATGGGGGATCTGACTTTGCTCTGAACCTAAATCTAATAGGTTAGACTGACATAAAACTAATCTTTTCCACTTCTTTCTTTGGTTATAAATCCCATTGTACTTGGAAGACGATTTAAAATCCATACAATGGCCTACAAAGTACTTTGTATATGGTCCTGGGTCTTCTTGGTGTCGCCTCTTACTGTTGTCCACCAGACTCATTGAAGGTGCTTCCGCACTGCTTCTGCATTCTTTCCTGTGTTTAAAACAACTACTTTCCCCTCTCATTGAGATTGATTCCTAATAGTACATTTCTTTTTTTTTTTCCCCTCTTATTTCTTGCTAGAATATGAATGATTACTATTACAAGGAATGGGACAGGTACAGATTTCACGTTAACAAGGGAAAAAAATGAAATGACTAAACTAGGAGTCAGGAAAAGTGGAAACAATATAAAATTGAAAGTCAGATAAAAGAAATAAATGCAAGTGGGCCAGAGACTTTCCGTTTTTGCTAAGATGGAGCTGCTTCACTCCTCCCAGTTCTACCTTTTTACAATTCAGAATCCCTGGATCTGGGCTGGAGTTGTGGCTCAGTGGTAGGGTGCTTGCCTAGCATATGTGAGGCACTGGGTTTGATCTTTAGCACCACATAAAAATAAATACATAAATAAAGGTATTGTATTCATCTACAGGTAAAAAACTATTTAAAAAAATCCCTTGACTTTATGTAACCAAGGAGGATGGGAAGATGCTGAAAGGTGAAAAGAGGATTGTAAGTAATCTAGAGACCTCTCCCCAGTCAAAGGACAGGTCAGGGTGGTCTAACAAAGAAATACCAAGGGAACTATCCACTCTCATCCTCTCAGGTTTTGAAAGAAGGCAGTGCACTCCAATTTCCCACCTAGAGGTTGGAGGCATGCTAACCTTTCATTCCCTGGCTGGCAGAAGCAGGTGGCCCTCCCCCTATCATTGATGTTGACAGGACCTAGCAGGGAGCTGACCTCCTACTCTTCACCTGGCAGAAGTAATGGTGCTTGAGTTCTTCTGCCAGGGCATTGTCAGTAAGGTTCTGATTGTAACCACAACCAGCCTCAATTAGGTGGTGCATTTAGGGGCTAATTACTGTTGCACTTGACCCCTCTCATCTTCCAGTACTTGGGTAAGCCTCCACATTCACTGGCACCAGAAAGGTGGAATGAGGTGTGGGTAATTGGCACTTCTCTTCCCTCTTCTTTCTCTGATATAAATTGGTGTGGGGGCCGTTGGGCCAGTGGGCTTCTGTTTCCATTATGCAGCAACAAATGGTGAAATGGCGTGACTTAGCCCTTGGTTTTTTCCTTTACTGATGGTAGCTTGACCAAAGAGGGTGCTTATCTCTTTATGGGGATGCAACAGTAATGACTTGGAGTTACACTTCTTCTGGGAAGGTGTCAGTGACCTGAGCTTCCAACCTGTCTTCAATATCTCAGTGTGAGTCAGCACCTCACATTTGTCAGGGTTATGGCAAGAAGGGTAGGTTACTGAGCATGAACACTCACAAATCCTTGGTATCACACATTTTAGCAGGGGAACACAATATGCCTGCTAATGGAAGAGTAATAAATAGAATCCAGGTCTCTTAATATTAAAAAATCCATCTACTCATCATACGAAGACATAGGAAAATGACTTAAATGAGAAAGAACAATCACTAGGTGCCAACCCTGAAATTTATCTGATAAGAATTGAAAGCATCTGTGGTAACAGTGTTTTCACAAGCTATTATAAAATATCTTGAAACAATTTGGAAAACCTCAGCCAAGAAACACTTAAAAAAGAAGCATAGAACTGAAAAAATAAGTAAAATTTATAAGAAGTTCCTAATGGATAAAATAGTGGAGTGGAGGATGATAGAGGAAAATCAGTGAATTTAAAGATTAGAATTTACTGAATATGCACAACAGAGAAAACAGGCTAAAAAAATCTCATAGAGCTTTAGGACAATATGAGTTAAAATTTATGTCATTGCAGTTCCAGAAGGAAGGAATTGAGAGAAAGGGACCAAAAGTGTCCAATGTAGTAATCTGACAATTTCCCAAATTTGATGAAAGATATCAAACTTTGGATCCAGAAAGCTGAGTGAACCATAAACAGGATAAGCCCAAAGAAATGCATGGCTATACACACCATGATTAAATTTATGCAAACTACAGAACAGGGGATATTATTGAAAATAGCCAGAGTAAGATGCCACACTGATTAACAGGGGAAAACTAGTACAAAAGAGTGGAGCTTCCTTTTCTGAAATGTTGGGGCCAGAGGGATGTAGCATGACATTTTTCAACTATTGAAAGAAGATAACTGTCAATCACAAATTATGTGTTCATCAAAAATATCCTTTAGGAATTGAGGGGAAAGGAAAACCACCTTGAATGAAGGAAAGAAGACTTTTTTTTGCCAATAAAAATACCCTTAATGTTTAGGTTATGGATGGTCTCTAAATGGACAGGAGTTAACAGAAGAGGGCTTTCAGAAAGGAAAGAAAATGAGTTATAGTGGAAATAAACAGAATAGACCATCTTTGATTTTAAATATTTGGTGAAGGTAAAGTTATGATACAATATGATGCTAAATATATGTAAAGGAAATAGGTAAGATAACAGTAGGGAGGATAAATGGAAGTATGTTTTTTATACCTGTATGGATAAAGTGTTAATACCAGTAGAAGTCATATATACATTGTAATCCTGAAAACAGCTGCTAAGAAAACTGTTCAAAGTGTATGTTTAAAAACACTATGAACAAATCAAGATGGAGTTATATATATATTTTTTAAAAAATTCAGCCTATAGGAAAGTAAGGAGAAACATTAAATGATAGGCTTAGGATTATCATAAAATATAGATGATTGCTTACGATGGTTAGACTTATGGTTTTCAATTTTATGATAATTTGAAAGCATACTCCTACAACCATTCTATTTTCCACTTTCAGTGTAGTGTTCATTAAATTACATTAGACATTCAACACTTTATTGTAAATACGGTGTGTGTGACATGATTTGGCCCAACTGTTGCTTAATATTAGTGTTCTGAGCACATTTAAAGTAGCTTGGTTGTACTACATGTGTGTTTGTACTAGTTGTACTAGGAGTACTTTCAACTTAGGATGGGGTTCATCCTAATGAATCCATCATAAGTCAAGAAGCATCTGTAAGTACATTAAAAGTAGATGGTCTGAATATACCATTTAAAGGAAAGAATGGTGGATACAAAAATATCCAAGATTGTATTGTTTACAAGAAAATCAGTATGACATAGGTTGATAGTAAATATGGATATATATATCATACAAACATTAATATAGGCACTCCTGTTTTTTTTTTATTGTCAGAAAAAGTAAATTTTACAGTGAAGGGAAGTACTAGAGATAAAGAGACATTATGAGACAAAGATCAATCCATGAGGAAGGCATAACAATCCTATGATAGGGCTCCTAGACAGGAAATCAGCAAGAGTATGAGAGAACTTAGTACAACCAACAAAATCTAATTAACATCTTTGGAACATTTTACCCCAACAGAACAGAACATTTTTTTTCAAGTGCCTATGGAATATTAATATAGACATTATCCTGGGCTATAAACACTAAAAATTTAAAAATATTAAAACCCTATAGAGTATATTCTGAGACAACAATGGAATCAAACTAAAAACAGGAAAATCTTCAAACAATTGAAAATTAAACAACACATTTATAAATGAACCTTTGGTCAAAAACTCTCCTGAGGACAAATCTAAACGTGAAAATATGATATGTGAGATTTAAAGCAGTGCTGACATGGAAATTTATAACACTAAATGATATTTGGAAAAAGAAATCAATCAAATCAATAATCAATGCTCGTACCATAAGAAACTAGAAAAGTGGAAGAGAAACCCACAATAAGCAGAAGTAAAGAGAAGCCAATGAAATTGAAAAGACAAAACCCCCATAACTGACTGGTTCTTAAAAAGATCAGTAGAATTGTTGTAGTTCTAGCAAGACAAAGATTAAAAGAAAGGTATCACAAGAGTGAAATAGAGAATATCACATAGATTCCTTATAGCTGTTAAAAGAAGAAAATACTACCAATAATTCTGTGCTTATAAATTTAACAACTTAAAGGGAATGTCTTTATTTTAATCAAAATTTAAAACCAACTAAAACTTATGCAAGATAAAATAGACAGTTTGAATATTTGCTAAGAGCCATTAGCCAAGTAGGTATGACAATTTCCTTGCCAGCGTACCCCATGTTGCTTAGAGGAAGGACTCCTGGAAATGGACTTGCCTTGGACATTTGCAGTGACATTGCATGTATGTTTGAGAAAGGTGACCCTGCTCAAGGACCAGGGTGGATCTGGGTTTAGGGAGGATCCTACTGGATTAGGGCGGATCCAGGTTTAGGCTGTATCCTGCTGGGAATAGGGAGTATCCTGCTCCTTGGGTTTAGGGCGGTTCCAGGTTTAAGGTCTACCCTGCTGGGAATAGGGTGTATCCTGCTGCCTCAGGCACGCCGGCTCCTTGAGTTCCCATTGAGTTCTCCTGGGATTCAAAAAGTATTTGGGATTCGGAGCCTGGTGGAATACACGGATTTGGCCAGAACGTGAATTTCACCAGAACGTGTGTGTAGAGTGCTGGTATGAGTTCGGGAATAAAGAATTGCTGTTTGAATCTACAAGGCTGTGAGTGGCTCGTGATTTTGTGCCCAGCCAGACTGCGGCAAATATTGTCAGTTATTAAAGCAATGGGATTCTTAGTATAAAATATGCTGCTGAAAAAGAAACCTCTGGGCCTATATAGTTTCATTGGAGAATTTACCAACAGTTAAAGAACAATTAACACCAGTTTTATTCAGTCTCTTCTAGAAAATACAAGAAAAAGGAAGGCTTACAAACTCATTTCATGGATCTAGTATTACTCTGAGAGCAAAATCAAAGAGCAACACAATAAAGGAAAACTGTCTAGCCCAAAATACCTTACAAATTTAGAGGTGGTAATCCTCAACAAAAATAATAGCAAATTGAACCCAGTTAGGTATAAAAAGTATTTAACACAACCAAAAGACCATGTTTGGTAGTTAAATATGGGATGTTTTTTCTTAGGTTGGTAACTAGGCCAGGATTTGCACTCTGCTTTTGCTTCCCAAAGTAGTATTAGAAGTTCTAGTTTGCAAAAAAGAAAATTAAAAGGCATACAGATAAAGGAAGAACAAAATTGTTCCTATTTACAGATTATTCACTTGTTTGTAGAAAATTCTAAGGAATCTAGGGAACAACTCTAAGGGAACTTAACATGGTTGTTGTATATAAGATTGGCACAAAAATCAATCACATTTCTCTATCCTAATGCACATGTAACACATAATACCATTTACAGATGCTCCAGAGAACATGGAGCAGGTTTAAACTTCAACATATATAGTGTCTTTGTGCTGAAAATTACAAAACACTGATAAAACAAATATTATTTAAGTAGACATTGACATATGCAGTACTCAGATACTGAAAGACTCAAAATAAACATATTAGTTCTCCCAAAATAATTCAATTTTTGCAATTACTATAAAAACCTAAGCAAAAAAATTTTTTTGGTAGAAACAGGCAAGATTATTTTTTTTAATATTTAGTTTTTGGCGGACACAACATCTTTGTTTATGTGGTGCTGAGGATTGAACCCGGGCCGCACACATACCAGGCGAGCGCGCTACCGCTTGAGCCACATCCCCAGCCCTCACAGGCAAGATTATTAAGAACTATATGGAAAGCCATAGGCTGCAGAGTAGCTAAAGCAGTCTTGAAAAAGAATAGAGTAGTTGGAATCACTCTGCTGATACCAGAACCTTCCCTATAGTTTTAGTAATTAAGTTGGTGTGATGTTTGCAAAGGAATAGACATGTAGATCAATGCAGTGAGACACTGAATCAAAAAATACACCAATATGCCTAAATAATTTTTGACAAAGATTCAGAAGCAGCTCAGTGACAGGTGGATAGATTTTTCAACAAATGATGCTAGAGCAATTATATATCCTTAGATTAAATGATGACTCTCAATATAAACTTTGAAGCTTATATAAAACAAACTTCAAAATTTTCACAGATTTACATGTAAACATTATAAAAATTTTGGGAGAAATATAGAAAATTTTTAGGATCCAGGACTAGGCAATGAGTTCTTAATCTTGAAACCAAAATCATGGTTCATTAAGAAAAAACTTGAACTGGAAACCTTTACATTTTTAACAACATTGTCTCTACAGAAGACCACATTAAGAGGAATGAATAGGCAAGCCCTTGACTGGTCAAAACACTAGTATCTAGAATACTAAAGAATGTTTAGAATTTAATAAAAAACAATCCAGTTAGAAGATGGGCAAACGATATCAACAGAAACATTTCATAGAAGAGGATATGTAAGTGGAAAATAAGTACTAGAAAAGACATTCAGTATCATTAGCCATTAGGGAAATGAAAACTAAAACCACAGGGATAAACCATTGCTAAATAGCTAAAATTTAAAAGAGTGACAGCACCAAAAGAGTGTTGAGGACAGAGAGACAGAGCATCTCTCATACATTCCCAATGGGAATCTAAAATGGTACTTTGTAGAAAACAGTTTGGCAGCTTCTCATAAAATTAAACATACAGCTACCATACAACACAGCAGATTGAATCCTAGATATTAATCCCACAGAAAAGAAAAATTGTATAAAGATCAGAGCACAAATATTCGTAGAAGCTTTATTTGTAATCCTCCACACTGGTAACAACCCAGAAATCCTTCAGTGGATAAATGACTAAACAAACTATACTACATTTGTATTATGATTATTTCAACAATAAAAAGAAACAAAGTATTGATATATGTAATGGAATGAATCTCCATGTAGAGTAACAGCCTATTCCAAAAGATTACATACAGCATGATTCCATTTATATAGTATTTGAAATAATGAAATTATAGAAAGAGAACTGATTCAAGGCTTCCACTGGTTAACAAGCTGATAAGAATGGGAAG
This sequence comes from Ictidomys tridecemlineatus, assembly GCF_052094955.1. Classification (NCBI taxonomy): domain Eukaryota; kingdom Metazoa; phylum Chordata; class Mammalia; order Rodentia; family Sciuridae; genus Ictidomys; species Ictidomys tridecemlineatus. Next base: position 108,332,428 of record NC_135486.1, on the reverse strand, counting down.
GACAGGAATGTTGCTAACAAAAGGTCATTCTGGGAATCCTTCTGGTGTTGGAAACATTCTGACTCTTGACTGTCAGTGTCAGTAGACTGTATGTGGAATTTGCACTACAGCTATTCAGGATATTGTCATGAGAAACTTGGTTAAGGGTGAACACAGTATATTTGAACTATTTTTTACAACTCTTATGAATTTATAACTATCTCATAAGAAAAAGTTTAATTGAAATATGTGCATGAGGGGCTGGGGATGTGGCTCAAGCGGTAGCGCGCCCGTCTGGCATGCGTGCGGCCCGGGTTCGATCCTCAGCACCACATACCAACAAAGATGTTGTGTCCGCCGAGAACTAAAAAATAAAGATTAAAAATTCTCTCTCTCTCTCCTCTCACTCTCTTTAAAAAAAAAATGTGCATGAATTGATTCTTTTAGAAGACAGGATTGGAATTGCCCTTAACACAGCTAATTACAAGTCAGTTGTTAAAGGGATGAGGAATATAAAGAACTAGGTCTGAAGATACCAAACAGAAAACAAACAAAAACCAGGAATAGTAATATATCACTTGAAACTTAAAATTGAAAGCCCTAAACATTATTACAGGAAACATTATGGATAAAAAGCATCATTCACAAAGAGGATATAATAGCAAAGATATGTAGACACCAAATCACTTATTTGTGAAATACAAAACCAAAAATCAAAATCCCCCCTCAAAACAACAACAACAACTAGAAATGCTGCTAAATTTTAATAAAAAGTTTAGTTTGATCAAAGCAATAAAAGGAATTGCACCTATCAAAGTTTAAAAAGAAGACAAACCATATTCAGGGAAAATCTTTAGAATCAAATGTCTTCAGTATTAAAACAATGTTAAAAAACATTCTCCTACATAACTAATTGAAAAAGTACTTTTGAAAACTCTAAAATATGTCTTAATTTTCCATCTTACTGTGTAAGTTCTTATTAATAAATTCATAAGTACATATTTTTGTGCAACTAATCTCTAGAATTACTTTTACCTTGTGAAAGTGAATCTCTATCCAGTTGTTCACAGATTTAGTTGCATGATATCTGAGAGAATTCTGATTTACTTAACTAGTTTTTTGACAGTTTCATTTTCAATTTCAAGATGTGCTTTAGTTATATTGAGGTAGAGCTTAAAAGAGGAATTGTAGAAAGTTTATTTCCAAGCTGAATAAAAATGTGACAGCTGCTCATATTATTATCATAAATAGAAAAGACCCACAAATTTCCAACAAACATTAAAACTACACTATAATCTCAGAATAGATGGATATTGTGTTCTCATTTGTTGTTGCTGGACAGAACATAATGGTGTGCTGGAAGCACATTGCAGTGAGATGTGCCTGGGCCCTGCCTGGTGTATAATCTAACTTGGCACATGTATGTTGCAGAAGTATGGTTGATGGTATAGTGCTGAGAGAGTGAACATAAAAATTCAACTTTCCTAAATTTGGAAAATGATTAGTGATGAGCTTTTATAGTTAATGACATAATTACTGCAAGTTGTCCTCCTGTGTGGTAATCTCAAGAGATGCTTTCTTGCAGAGTCTGCACAAGCACAGAGTAACCTGATCACAAAAGGTAGTGCTTTGGGGGACTTTTTATGTAAAAATATGAAGTAGTTCTCTTCTGATTATCACCACTGTACTTTATTAGAGATTTAAAAACAAACATGTCTTAAGTGTTCAGAGGAACCTCAAAGTGTTGCTGAAGAACCTTGGGGTGCCGTGGAGTGTGGGTTACTACTGCACTGTTGCATTGTAATACACAGGAGGAATGCTATTAGGAACTGTTTTGGACTTGGAGAATTTTATTTTCAGGAGATTTATTGGTTATATCAGCACATCTTCACTATATAATGGTTTATTTTCTGGTTTCTGTAGGATCTGACTTATTTCAGATGAACACTATTTCTGTAAAACTTCAAAGGAACACTTTGAAAAAACATTGGGACATAATATGTGGTAAGAAACATATGAGGGGATTAGCTTGGTAAAGTTAGCTTAGTCAAATAAGTAACAGGAGTAGGTATGACTTTTGAGAGATCAGATCTTCCTAAGAAAGATTGATGTATATCATCCTATACTCAGTGATGTGAAACATTAAGTATATTTTACTTACACATTTTTACAATAAGCATAGTATGGCAATGTGATTTAAGTTTTTCCCCCCAAAATACCTTTAATCTATTTATTTTTATGTGATGCTGAGGATTGAACCCAGGGCCTCACATGTGCTAGGCGAGCACTCCACCACTGAGCCACAATCCCAGCCCAATGCTATTTTTTTTAATAGCAAAAAAATCACCACTTAGTGATTTTTCTGTTTTCCAGGAAATTGTCCTTGGTTTGAAGAGAGGAGTTTAGTAACTTCACTTATCAGGGCCTGTGACATGTTTGTGGAAACCCAAATTTTAGGCCAGGCCACAACCCACTTAAGATGATCCTTCAGCATGTGTTTGGCCTGACCATACCTTTCCATTATACTTTCCTGTTTCAGTGTTTTTCAGGACTCTTTCCTCCTCAGTATTAAGTGACCTCTTACTTGAATTTTTTTTTTTTTCAAATTAAGTAACTATGGCAGTACTTTTTGGTCTGTTAGTATGTACATCACCCTGTCTAGATCACATATCTTGGGCTACAGTAACATCAGTGATCTGCCATTCTCAGCCTGTTGTCACAAGCTGTAGTCACTTTGGTATTCTGTCACTCTATGTACAATAATTAAATCTTTAAGGACAATCCCATTGTTAGATGTTTCTGGTGTTTGTACTAGATAAGCTGTCTTGGGGTTTCATTTTTAAGATTTCGAGTTTTAAATACAACCTTGAATATCTCATACTCTTCTGCTTAAAATTTGTAGGGGGCCTTCATCTTCAGAAGAAAGTTGAAACTCTTTAGCATGCAGGACTGCTGCTGATGACAGAGTTGGCCCTGTCCTGAATGAGGTACCAATAATGAGGAGGTGGTTTTTTATTTGTTGACTAGTGGTCCAAAACAAACAATCTCTGGGGAGGTTAGGATCCTTGGGGACTTTCCTAACTCACTACCAGACTTCTCCTGGGCTGGTGTAGCTCCAACAAGCCTTCAGATGAGTTGTTCATCAGACTTTTGCTTTCTATCAAGGCTCTGCCTTATTCTCTCTTCTTCCTGCCAGTCCCACAAATGTATTTTTATGGTTCTGACACATGAAACTATTTGAGGTTCTTTTAATGTGCCATCTTCTCTGTTACCTACACAGTAATGATAGTATTGAGAAATAACATTGACCGAACACTTAAGCCACATATGCTACATGCATTATCTTATTTAATCTTCATTGCAAGAATGTGAGGCTAGGTGCCATTATTGCCTTCATTAAACATGAATGAGAAGGTTGGGGAGAGATTTTTAAGTTGTTTGTTTACGATCACACAGCTATGATGTGGTGGAGGTAGGATTTGAAACCAGTCCATGATGATTGGGTCCAGTTAGCTTTTGAAAACTTAGTCACTGGTACTTTAGAAGTTAATGTTTTTAAAATTCTTGGAAGTTTTCTGCCTTTATAGGGATGGAACCCAAAGTTATTTTTTTGAGACAAAATGCTGCTTTGGGAAGGCCACTTGAGTAAGTCTTTTGGTATGGTCATACTTATTCTGTAATGTGGAACCTGAATTTTGCATATAAGAATCTAAGGATCCCCCAAATCCTGTTGAGAGAAGTTGTACTTATAGACTGTTTCCTTTTAAATGAGAAAACAAAACTGTAGGGATATCAAAGGCTGGGATTTCTGGAATAAGGATGTAAAACCTAGACTTCTGTGAGCTGATGGGCTTGGCATCAGTGTGGTATCTGACCGTGTTTGCATCTTTCAATAGAACTAGAAGTGGAGCACAATGGGGATAGCAATGTTAGTGTAGCAGAGGCTATTGTAAGAAAGACCTGAACCTGTGGAGTAGAATGGTTATATTACTCTAAGTATGGCTAATAATATCTTTGCTAAAAATGAAATATGGCAAAAATACAAAGGAGAACATTGACAAGAACATCAGAATTAATAAGAAGAGGAAGGTCAGGGAGATAGCATTTGAAAAGAAGTTAGCAGTGCAGCTGGGAGAATTCTTTATCCTCCCTTCTTCCAAAGAAATTGAACTAGTTTTGTTTCATATGCCAAAGTCTACAGTTAGTCTAGCTGCTTCCTGAGGGACCTTTCCATCCTTACTTCTGCTTCTGCCATCCTGTCTGCTTTCTTTGCTTTCTCCTGCTTCTGAATGGTAACTTGTTAAGTTAAATTTTACTTGTCCAAGCATACCCTGCTTAGATGCCACTTCCCTCAAGAATTCCTCTCTAACTGCACAAACCAGAAATGATTTTTTGTGTGTTCTGCAATTGGATACTACTCCGACAACACTTGACATAAATCTCCCGATACTCCGTAGTGTATAGAGCAAGAATTTATAGTTAAAAAGCATAACTAACTTGGCATTAGTAGTGTTTATATTGTTTTGTGTACAACATATGTAGTAAGATTTAGATTGCCGGAGATCTGTGGATATTGATGTGGTACCATTCTGAGGTGGTGAGAGGAAGTGTACTTTAGGCAGGCAGACTGATAAAGATGTTAGAACTGCCAACTGAGAAAGATACTGTTCCAGTTGGAGATGTGGTGACTCTTCTAAGACCCTACTATCTCTCACTGGAGCAGTACTTGATGAGATGGGAGCAAAACAGCTTTCTCTTGTTTCATCTGTTTTGATTGCTATTGTCAGGTCTACACCTAGTCATTCTTCCTGCACACTCTGTCCAAGGTGACTTTCCATTCTGAAGACCTAGGTATTTCCAGCCTCTCATACTTCCATTTGTGCCCAGTGTTTGAGGATCAGAGTCAAATCTACTAGAACAGTATTTCCTTAAAGCTTTTTTTTTTTTTTTTTTTTAATTTTGTTCTGTATTTAGTATATATTCTTAAATAGCTTTCTAAGATTTCCTACCTTGGAAAAAAGTTCTGAACTTCTGAACCTCTTGGGCATCATTTTAGTAAATTCAGGTTTCAGTTCACTGAATGGTACTCTGGTGGCCTGAAAGAGTTAATACAAGTTTCTTAAGCACTTTATTCATTCCTAGGGAAAAATTTATGCATTAGTATGTGGGTTTGTATCTAGTCAGTTACAAACACTCGAGTTGCTTTTTTTTTTTTTTTTTTTAAAATCTTTTGGGATGTGGGTCCTTGAAAACAAGTGCATGTGGAGCTGCTTCATAAATAACTTAAATATGTTTTAATGTTTAAATGAGGGAGGATATTATTATAATACAAAATGAAGTGGATTCATCCTAGTTCAACCCTATTGCCCTGTGCAGCCTCGTGGGTTGACTTAAGTTCTTTTCATCTCTAATGTTTAAATCAGGGACAGCCCAGTGGTTGTGTTCTTAGGTTTTGATATATCACCCAGGTACAATGCCTGGGTTCACTTCTTGGTTTCACTAGTAGCTATCAGGGTTTTAGGCAGTTTGACTTTTTTTTTTTTAATATTTATTTTTTAGTCCCAGGTGGACACAACATCTTTATTTTATTTTATTTTTATGTGGTTGGTGTTGAGGATCGAACCCAGCGTCCTGTGCATGCCACTACCGCTTGAGCCACACCCTCAACCCCAGTTTAACTTTTTTGATTCATCTTTTTTAACTTGTAAACTGGACTAATACTTCAAGTTGTGAAAGTAAATACCTAATAAATTGAGCTATTATTTTTATTAGTCATTGTTAGGAATCTTTTGAGTAGATCAAATGAAATAAATGATAGGAAATACCAAGTAGTATGCCTTGGAACATAATAGCAAACACTAAATAGGAGATAGCTTTGCTACTCTTGTTAATTACAATAGGTTCATCTGCAGAGAGTTCTAGGTGCAGATGTAATAAACCTCTCATAGTAAAAAATGTTTTGATGCTCTGCACTCGTGTGTTGGCCTCTGTCCTGTCTTTGCATTTTACTCCCATTTTTTTTTTCTGCCTGTCACTGTAGAGTTCATGTGGCTGGCCTGATCTTTCTCCTTTATAACCCCTGGGCAGCAGTATCTTGAAATAAACTTCACTTTTGTAATTTTCTTCATATCCCTTCTATATCTCTACCTCTCTTCTACTTTTCTGCTTCCTTTCTCAGTCCATTGACTTCAGTTATCCTAGGGTTACAATAACAATAATAATAAAAGTTGTGTGTGTGTAGGTATATAGCTTTGACTTTATGAAGACTGTGGCTTTGTTATAAGAGCAGGGTCTGACTCTTATTAGACTTTAGCTCATTATCACTTAAGGAAAACTCATTCTTGGAGTTGCTCATCTGACAAAGAAGTTAGTTCTTTAGACTAGAGAGTGGAATAGGGGATTGGGGAGTCTGAAAGGAAGAACTCTGGGTTACTATAAGGTGAACCTGGGCCTGATTCTTGGACTTGAATGTGATGAAGATCTCTAGGAAAGAGCTGCCCTAGAGGCAACCAGCTTGTGAATGCACAGGACTAAGAAGTGAAGAATATGGGTAAGGCACCTTACTATGTTATTCCTGCTTTTGAGGGCTAAAGTATGTGTATCTTAAGATAGCACCTCCTGTTGTTATATCCAAGGGCTTACTCCTTGGGCATTGGCTGTTGATAAAATAGCAGGAGGATGAAGTTTGGGGACTTTGCACATCTCACATTTATGGAGCACAATAATGAAAGTTTACGGTCTTTGTAGATATGGGTGACATACTCAATGACAGTAAATTTGGCTTACCAGGGCAGTCCATTTGAGGTCAGTGTATAATGGATCAAAGGAAACATACCTAGAAAAAAAATATAGAATGAATATGCCACAAATGCAAAAGATTGTCATTTAACAGTGAGCTCAGAAAAACACGAATTAATTGAACAAAAAGTTCATCAGTGCTTATGCAAGAATTCTGTATTGAAGAGCTATGCTTGGGCAGACAAGTGCTGTGCCACTGATAGTGTCAGTGTACACAACATGATACCATAAACTTTTGAAGCTAGGAGATGACTCCTTTTATTAACATTCCAAGTTTATGGAGCATTTGTTGATTACTGATATCCATTGTAGTTTATCTAGTGGGACACACTACATTGATCAAAAGAGTTCAGTGTTCAGTCTTACCAGTTATTTATTTTCTTGTAAACTACTAACAATACTGATAATTTTATTTGCTTTATAAATTGATAGGCTTTAAATTTGGCCTGAGTTCTTTTGCCCAAGTCCAATTAACTCTAGGATTGCAATGAGTAAGGCCACTGGGCCACAAGGCAGGACCTTATCCATGCCTGCTGGTCTATGAAGAAGTTGGTAGTGGCCAGGTAACCTTTTCCTAGTGATATCTCAGTTTAACTTCTATAGACAATAAACATGTCATACATTAACTAACCATTGCTTATAATGCTAAATTTTGTGCATGTTCATTGTCATGATCAGTATAATTTTTACAAAACTTAAATGTTTAAACTAAATTTACATAGATTCTGACAAACTTTTTGTTCAATTCTTGTTTTTCTGAACTCATAGTTTTGTAACTTAAAAAAAATTTTTTTCCATTAAAAATAAAAAACCATGTTTCTGAGGAATTTGACTTCAACTGGTCATTACTTTGGGTTAGGTATCAAGAGAATTATAAGGAGTTGGGGATGTAGCTTGGTGGTAGAGTGCATGCCTAGCAAGCACAAGGTGTGGGGTTCAGCTCCCAGTATCTGGTGGGGGGAATCCAAAAGAATTATGACAGGGTAAACATTAGTGATATCTGATTGCTATAGGATCAATAATATTGGTACATAGATAAATCTTGTGATAATATACCTTAGTTTCATTGGAAAGTAAAAAAAGTAAATTTTTTAGAAGTAAACAAGCAAATTTGAAATCAGCTTAGTTGCTGCATATATAGTAGTTGTTCTGAGTCTCTATTGTCATTGTTTTTTTAAAATTAATTTTTAGTTGTATCTGGAAACAATATCTTTATTTTTATGAGGTGCTGAGGATCAAACCCAGTGCCCTTCATGTGCTAGGCAAGCGCTCTACCACTGAGCCACAACCCTAGTCCCTTGCCATTGTTTTTTTTTTTTTAAAGCCAGAGAGAGAAGAGAAAGAAATTTTTTTAATATTTATTTTTCAGTTTTCAGTGGACACAACATCTTTATTTTTATGTGGTGCTGAGGATCGAACCCAGCGCCCTGCGCATGCCAGGTGAGCTCGTTACCACTTGAGCCACATCCCCAGCCCTTGCCATTGTTTTTAATGGACAGCTTTGAACTTAACATAGATTACTTAATCTTAAAGACCATATGACACTTCTATCAAAAGTCCATAAAGATTTTATGTCCTGTGTCTTGCTATCAGGTAAAAGTATGAGAATTTATTAACTACAAAGTTTATATTTATTCATATAAAACAAGAATAAAAATTGATGAATCATTTTTTTTTTTACCTTGTAATGTACTGTCATTACTCAAAAGAATACAAGGTGGGAAATTTGGAAGAAAAAGATGAACCATTTTCAACTGTGAAGATTATAGGAGAGGCAGGAAAAACAGCACAAAACAACATGGGAGATAGAAATCCAAGTGTCAGTGATTATAATAAATAGATCATTCAGTGAAAAGGCAAAGGTGATCATATTGGATAAAAGAACAAAAAGTCTGAGATGCTCAGTTTGCAATAAGTGTATCTTAAACACAAAGATACAGAAAGCAAAAGAATGGAAAATTTCAGGCTTATTGTAATCAAAGCTGGTATAACTATTGATATCAGACAAAATAGGCAGAAAACTAACATGAAGATCACTACATGGTATAAAAGGTTCAGTTCATCAGGAACTTGGGGACTCAGGATTATGGTAATAAATTACAAAAAGGGAAAATAATAGAAACAAAGAAAATAGCCACAATGCTATGGGAAGTTTACATGCCTTTTTAGATAATTGATGAACTGGTAGACAGGAAATTTAGAAGGATATAAATTTCAAGAAGATGACTCACAAATTTGATCTCATAGACATACACAGACCATAATAATTCTGTGTAACCCACTCTTCACCCACATAGGAAACTTTGACGTTGATTTTGTATAGGACTGTAGACAAATTTTTTAAAATTATTTTTTGTGTGGTGCTGAGGATCGAACCCAGGCCCATTGCATGTGCTAGGTGATCACTCTACCACTGAGCTTCAACCCCAGCCCCTGGACAAATTTTAAGTGATTGAAACCACTATTATGGAATTAAACCAAGAATCAAAAGATAGCAGGAATATCCCCATATGTCTTGAAATTAAGAAACATTTTAAAAGTTAACAAATCCTTAGGAAAATATTAAAATTTTATGAAACAATAAAACACTGTCATTTTAAAAAACAAAACAGCTGGGCATGGTAACTCATATCAGTAATCCCAGTGGCTCAGGAGGCTGAGGCAGGAGGTTTGCAGCTGGCCTTAATAACTTAGCGAGGCTGTAAACAATCTACTAAGGCCTTGTCTCAAAATAAAAATGGATGGGGATGTGGCTCAGTGGTTAAGCACTTTTGAATTTAACTCCTGGCACCAAAACAAAAACAAAAAACCACACAACAGCAACAACATCAGAATTGCTGGGGATGAAATCTAGGGACTCCTGCATGCTAGGCAAGCACTGTACCACTGAGCCACACACCGGGCTCTGGGTGGGGGGAGGGGGAGGGGGAGGGGAGAGAGAGAGAGAGAGAGAGAGAGAGAGAGAGAGAGAGAGAGAGAGAGAGAAGAGAGAGAGAGAGAGAGAGAGAGAGAGAGATATGGATTTTTATGATTTTTTGTCCTAAGTATTTGATACTTACATATTCTAGAGATCCCAATATTTTTGAGACTTTTCCTTTTCAATGGCTAGTGATCTCATATTGGATTAGAAAAGTAAGTGAGCTAAATTGGGAGATGGCCCCTGCTGCTGGCAGGAGAATGGTGTAGAATACTGAAAACATGGATTTATGTTCAGAGTTGTGGCTGTGGCTTTCAAATATTTACAGGCCAGTTGACAGTTCAGCCTATAGTCATGAGTTTTGGATAGACAAGACTCAGACAAGTTGAAGGAGATTATTTTTACATCCTTTTTAAAACATTAGAGTAACACTAAGGCTAAGATGTGTTGTTAGGTGTTTCACTACCCTTTACCCTTTCTGTTTCTGAGGAAAAGAGGGGAGATTTTCTTCAAGTTAATTGTTCATTATTAGTAATCTGGAGTAGCTTCCCCCCACTCCCTCTCCTTTTTTAAAGTTTTGAGGAATAGGCAGAAATTCAAGCATTTACAACTTCTTGTAAGGAAATGATTCTGGCTTGTGTTTTGAAAGAGGGAGTCAAAATCAGAACAGGTAACAGGTTGAAGAAATAATTTGTCATGTGGATACAGGAAAAAGCTATGTACTCTTGGAGGAACAAGAAGGACAAAGAAGGCATAAAAGAGTATATGAAGTGTTGGTAGATGTGTGTTCTTCTGGTGATCATATCCCATTGTCTCTCTCTCTGAAAAATTGCCCACCTTATTCCAATTTAGTTTCTTTTCCTTGGGCAGTCTTTCTTTCTTTTTCTGTTTTATTTCCTGTTATCGTGTAACATTTTGAGTAGAGGGTAGGTGTGTAAGTAATGTAAGCATTGGCATGGAAAAAAATCAAGAGCTATTAAATACAATATAGTCTGTTTTGCTTTGCTTTTCTTAGAGTGCTTGACTTAATTTTGGATGGTCACTTATTAATTTTAATGATTATCTTTAATCTTGGAGGTTATTTTGAAAATGGATGGCATTTAGAATAGAACCTTAATCCACATTTGGATTTATAAATTGTACTGGATTTATAAATTTGCATGACTCCCAATTTATGAAGTAACCATAATTTCTAAAAAAATTAAAACACAACAACTGAAAGAAATGTTACATTTATACCCCACTTTGGAATTAATAAAATAACACAAGTTATCTGTTTTTATTCTTTATAAAATTGAAAAAAAAATGTGCAGCTCTTTTTTTTTTTTTTTTTTTTGGTTTTGGTGGGGATGGTGCTTGATGAACTCAGAGCTTTCTGAATGTTAGTAATTTTCTCCCCTGTTGAGCTATATCCCCGGCTGAGTGATTCTTGAGGTATCTGCTTTGCTCTGGAGTTATTATCCTCATTTATAGTGACAGAATCTGACATGAAGAAATTAAAAAAATTTTTTTTGTAGTTGTGGATGGTCAGTATGCCTTTATTTTGTTTTCTTTTTAAAAAAATTTGTTGTAATTAATTATTCATGACAGTAGAATGTACTTTGATACATCATAGAGTATAATTTCCCATTTTCCTGGTTGTACATGATGTCAAATCCCAGTGGCCATATAGTTATATATGTACATAGGGTAATAATGTCTGATTCATTCTACTATCCTTTCTATCTGCATACACCCTCTCTTTCCTTCACTTCCCTCTACCTAATCTAAAGTAAGTCTATTTGTCCCTAGGACCTGCCTCACCAATTGTGAATTAGCATCCACATATCAGAGAAAACATTTGGCTTTTGGTTTCTTGCGATTGGCTTATTTTACTTAGCATGATATTATCCAGCTCTATGCATTTACCAGCAAATGCCATAATTTCTTCTTTAAGGCTGAGTAATATTCTCTCTCTCTCTCTCTCTCTCACACACACACACACACACCCCACATTTTCTTAGTAGCTTCATTCAGATGAAGGGCAATGAAGTTGGTTCCATAGTTTAGCTATTGTGAATTGAGCTGCTATAAACATTGATGTGACTGTGTCACTGTAATGTGCTGATTAACTCCTTTGGGGATAAAGTGAGGAGTGAGATAGCTGGGTCAAATGGTGGTTCCATTCCAAGTTTTCCTGAGGAATCTCCGTACTGCTTTCTGTAATGGTTGCACCAATTTGCATTCTCACCAGCAATGTGTGAGTCTACCTTTCCCTCCACATCCTCACCAACATTTATTGTTCCTTGTCTTCTTGATAATTGCCATTCTGACTAGAGTGAGATGAAATCTTAGAGAAGTTTTGATTTGCATTTCTTTAATTGCTAAAGATTTTGATCATTTTTTCATATATTTATTTTTTTAATCAAATCACATAAAATCAAATTATATCTAATATATAAAATAAAAACAATTGATATAATTATAATATATTCTTTTAATAAATGTGTGACATGCAGAAATACTACATATGTACAAGAAATTACAAGGACTCCTTACCAATTGTACCCAGAAACATACGGAAGGAGAGATGATCCAAAGAAATTCTGATAAATAGATGTTGGAAGAGCTGTGAAATGAGAACTTTTCTTTGAGAAAGGATGAAAGTTGCAAAGAGGTTCAACTAAAGGCTATCAAATGATTTTCCTTAGGATGAACAGACATTTGTTGCTCAAATAAATTATGGTCTTGTGGATTCAGCAGGGGTACCACTTGAACCATAAAAAAGGCAGATCTTAAACAAAAACTATTTTGTGTACTATATAATTGTCTTGTATTTCTAAATCCATGAAGTGCCTTCAAATATCAAATCACTTTAAAAAACTCTCAAAGATAGGCCCATGAACAGATTATTAACACATTTAAATCTTTATGATTTGTATTAAAGAAGACAACCAAATGTCCCTTATTCTGTGAGAAACATGTAGAAATTGAATTATGTTTCTAAGTTAGGAGGTTGATCCAAAAGCTGAGGCGGATGTTTACAATGCCCAAATCTCATCCTATTTTTTCATATATTTATTGATTATATTTTTTCTTCTGTGAAATGTCTGTTCAGTTTCTTAGCCTCGGGCGCCCGCTACTTTGGAGTTCTCGCGGAGATTCCTGGGGAGTTTGAGTTGGTTGGTTAAGTTCAGGTGGAGGGAGTTCTGGTTGGTGTGTGGTGTGCCAAGGAGGGCCGTGTGGGTGGCGTTCGAGGGAGTTCGGAAAATAAAGTTTGTTCCTGCTTGAGTGGCTCGTGATTTGTGCCCAGCCAGACTGCGGCAAATCTCCATACTGCTTTCTAGATTGGTTTCACCAATTTTCAGTTCCACCAACAATGTGGAATGTATGAGTATACCTTTTCTCCCGATAACTGTCATTCTTACTGGAGTGAGATGAAATCTGAGAGTAGTTTTTACTTGCATTTCTCTTATTATTAGATTGTTGAATATTTTTTCATATATTTGTTGATTGAATGTATATCATCTTCTGAGAAGTGTTTTTCAGCTCCTTAGCCCATTTTTTTGATTGGGTTATTTATTTATTTATCTATTTATTTATATTTTTGGTGCTAAGTTTTTTGAGTTCTTTATGTAGCCTGAAGATTAGTGCTCTGACATTCGTGTGGCAAAAGTGTGCTCCCAAAAATGTAGACTCTCTCTTCACCTCACTGATTGTTTCTTTTGTTGAGAAGAAGCTTTTAGTTTGAATCCATCCCATTTATTGATTCTTGATTTTATTTCTTGTACTTTAAGAGTCTTGGTGAGGAAGTTGGGGCCTAATCCACTGTGATGGAGATTTTGGCCTATGTTTTCCTCTATTAGGCACAGAGTCTCTGGTCTAATTCCTAGTTCTTTGATCCATTTTGAGTTGAATTTTATACATGGTGAGAGATAAGAGTTTAATTTCATTTTTCTGCATATGGCTTCCCAGTAGCATTTGTTGAAGAGACTATCTTTTCTCCTCTATGTGTTTTTGGCACCTTTGTCTGGTATGAGATATTCATGTGGGTTTGTCTCTGTGTCTCTATTCTGTACCATTGGTCTAAATGCCTGTTTTGGTGCCAATATCATGTTGTTTTTGTTACTGTTGCTTTGTAGTATATATATATTTTTTTCAAAAATATTTTTTAGTTGTAGTTGGACACAATACTTTTATTTTACTTATTTTTATGTGGTGCTGAGGATCAAACCCAGTGCCTCACACATGCAAGGCAAGTGCTCTACCACTGAGCTATAGCCCCAACCCCTCTGTAGTATAGTTTAAAGTCTGGTATTGTGATGCCTCCTGCTTTATTCTTCTTGGTAAGCTTTGGATATTATGGATCTTTTGTTTTTCCAAATGAATTTCATGATTGCTTTTTCTATTTTTATAAGGAATGATGTTGGGATTTTAATTGGAATCACATTGAGTCTGTATAGTGCTTGGGTAGTATGGCCATTTTGACAATATTAATTTTGCCTATCTAATAACATGGGAGATTGTTCCATCTTCTAATGTCCTTTTCAGTTTCTTTCCTTAATGTTCTGCAGTTTTTATTGTAGTGGTCTTTCACCTCTTAAGTTGATTCCTACATATTTCTTTTTGAGGCTATTGTGAATGTAGTAGTTTTCCTAGCTTCTCTTTCAGAGGATTCATCACTGATGCATAGAAATGCATTTGATTTATGGGTATTGATTTCATATCCTGCTACTTTGCTGAAATCATTGTTTAATTCTAGAAGTTTTCTGGATCCTCTAAATATAGAATCATATCATCAGCAAATAATAATAGTTTGAGTTCTTTTCCTATTCGTATCCCTTTAATTTCTTTCATCTGTGTAATTGCTCTGGCTAATTTTCAAGGATGTTGTATTGGTATTCTCATTTACCTCTAAGTATTTTTTTATTTTATCCTTGATTCCTTCTGCTATCCAGTCATCATTCAGTGATGTATTATTTAGTCTCCAGGTGTTAAAGTAGCTTCTATTTTTTTATTTTGTCATTGTTAGCAATATGACATTTTCTAATTTCATTCCATTATGATATAATATAATACATGGTATTTATCTTTTTTTTCTATTGACTAAGAGTCGAATTGTGGCGTAAGAATAAGATATGGTGTATTTTAGAAAAGGATTTTGTGCTGCTGAGAAGAAAGTATATTCACTCACTGATGGATGAAATAGTTTATATATGCCTGTGCCTGTTTAGTATAAATTATTGATTTATTATTTAGTTCTATAGTTTCTTTATGGTTTTTTTTTTTTTTTTGGAAGGGGTTACCGGGGATTGAACTCCGGGGGTACTTGATCACTGAGCCGCATCCCCATCCCTATTTTGTTTTATTTAGAGACAGGCTCTCCCTGAATTGCATCGTGCCTCACCTTTGCTGGGACTGGGCTTTGAACTAGCAGTTCTCCTGCCTTAGCCTCCCAGGCTCCTGGGATTACAGATGTGTGCCACCCCACCCAGCTTTATTTACTTTTTGTTTGGAAGATCTGTGCAGTACTGAGAGAAGTGTGTTAAAGTCACCCCCTATTACAGCGTTCTAGAGTGTTTGATTCTTGAAATTGAGAAGGGTTTGTTTGTATATAGATGCTTCATTGTTTGGGGCATAAATATTTATAATTGTTATGTCTAGTTGATCTATAATTCCCTTAAGCAGTATGAAATGTCCTTCTGTGTCCCTTCTTATTAACTTTGTTTTGAAGTCCACTTGAACACATGTGAGGATGGAAACCCATGCTTGTTTACATGATCCATGTGAGTGATTATGTTTTTTCCCCATACTTTCACCTTCAGTCTGTGGATGTCTTCGCCAATTAGGTGGAGACAGAATATTGTTGGGTCTTGTTTTTTAATATTTGCCTGTCTGTCTTTTTAAGACTTTTTAAAAAATTTAGTTGTAGATGGGCACAATACATTTATTTATTTATGTGGTACTGAGGATTGAACCCAGTGCCTCATACATGTGAGACAAGTGCTCTACCACTGCGTCACAACCTCAGCCCAGTCTATTTCTTTTGATTGATAGCTTTAGGCTGTTAACATTCAAGGTTATTATTATGATTTGTATTCCTGGTCATTTTGTTTTATTTCTCATTTTTAATTTGACTTAGTTTCTCCTTTGATTGACTATTTTTTTAGTGTATTTCCTCCCTTCAGTGGTTTTTAATTTTTCTTTTTTCACTTCATCCTCATGGAATATTTTCTTGTGAATGTTTTGTAGTATAGGCTTTCGAGATGGAAGGTTTTTATTTCATCTTTAAATCTGAGACTTAATTTTGGTGGATATAAAATTCTTGATTAGCATCCATTTTCTCTCAGAGATTGAAATATATTATTTCAGGATCTCCTAACTTTAAGAGTCGGGGTTGAGAAATCAGTTGAGATCCGAATTGGTTTCCCCTTATACATAATTTGATTTTTTTCTGTCACAGCTTTATGATTCTGTATGTTAGTATTTCTCATTATAATGTGCCTTGGTGTGGGTCTGCTGTTATTTTGTACATTTGGGTTCCTGTAGGTCTATTTCATTTTATTTTTTCCATTTCATTCTTTAGGTTTGGAAATTTTTCTGGTATTATGTCATTGAAAAGATTGTTCACTCCTTTGTTTTGAATGTCTGCTACTTCATCTATCCTGATAACTCTTAAATTTGGTCTTTTCATGTTATCCCATAATTCTTGGAAGATCTGTTTGTGGTTTCTTACCATCTTCTCTGCATGGTCAACTTTATTGTCAATATTACATATTTAGTGTTCATCTCCTGAGGTTCTGTCTTCCAAGTGGTCTAGTTTGTTGTTGATGCTTTGCATTGAATTTATAATTTGTTTTATTGATTTCTTTTGAGTATATCTGCTTGTTTTTTCTCAGAATCTCTAACTCTGTATTTTCTCTTTGGTTTCTAAACATTTGTGGCAAGAATGTTTATTTCTCCTTTAGTACTTCTGTGTTTCTTATTCTTTGATCCACTTCCTTGCCTCACCTACAAATAGATTTTCTTCTAATTTTTTTCCATTTCATCTTCTTGCTCCATCTTTTTCTCATCTCCCTCTATGAAAGACCCCTGAAGACCCAAACCATTGGAAATATGAAAATAAAGGACCACACCAGGTAGTCCAGAGATGGGTTTATTCAGTGCAGGCTACAATAGAGGTAGAATCCTCTGCAGCAGCAGCGGTGTGGGTTTAGGGACTTAGATAGCCCCTAAGGAAAATGTGCGTGTTACAGTTGGCCAGGTGATCCTAAGTGCCTGTTGTTAGTTCCCTATTGGGCTCCTGGACCAGTGATGGTCCTTTGACGGGCTTTTTTGGCGGGCTATTTCTCCTAATCAGGAAGAAGCCTAGAACCCTAGACGCGGCTGCCATTGTTGGGCTGTGGCCTGGCCCTGTCCTGACTCTATGCCCAACACTGTATCCCGTCGTTCTTAGGGTTTCTTTCTCCTCTTTTGCCGTGTATTGATTTCTGGCATCTTCTCTCTTCATCTGTTTGATTCACTCTACTTAAAGCTATACTTTGACCATCTGTCCTTGGTTTATTTTTTTAAATTATTTATAAATGTCAGCAGTTCAAATAGGATACAAGCAGGTATACTTCCTGATGCATTACCTGTGGCCATCTATTTAGAATCATTGGCTACAACTCTCCTTTGGTCCTGCCAAGTAGGTAGGATATTTACTATGGGTTTATCTGTGGATAAAACACTGTAGTTGTTTCATGAGCAGTATAGCTGGGCAACTTTCTAATCTCAATCAGTTAAAAATAACTAGTAGATTTTTACGTGCTCTACTGATAATATATGCTGAAAGTCAGCTGTATGCATAACTGGAAAAATTTAATTTTTTAGTGTTATTGTTAGTGTTCTAGATCTATACCGTGGAGCAGGTTAAGCTTTCAGTGGTAGTCCTTATTTTTTCCACATTTAATTATGTTTTGGTACCCATGCTTTATTGCAAAATTCTCAGAACTAAAGGATTTAAAGTTTATTATTACAATTTTAGAGCATTATGGAAAGAGAAAAATAATTTTCCTAAGTGAAGGGACCTTGTTCCTATAATAGCATTTTGATCTGAGGACTATGCTGTGATAAAATAACTCTTCCTGTAGAATCTGGATGAAATTAACCCTGGGAGAACCCAATATATCCCTGAGGCACTAGGTGGCCAGTTATAATTGTATGTAATCTGTTTTCACACAGTTTGGTACACAAATGCATGTGTGAGGTTAGTGGAAATGCAGCCTGCCTTCACTTTTTTTGAAAAAATCTTTCTGAAGACTCATTTTGGAGAGGATTTTTCTAACATTTGCTTGAATTTTCTCTTTTTTGTCATCTTGATAATTCTACTGTTTGAGTAGGATTTTTATTGTGTTTGAATATTAATATATATCAGCAGAATAATTCATAATTATTCTTGGATTCACCATTGCTAAAGGAATACTTTTTTGTTCATATTTTCCTGTATCATTATAAGCTCCATTAAGATATTAAGGCTTGGGGCTGGGGATGTGGCTCAAGCGGTAGCGCGCTCGCCTGGCATGCGTGCGGCCCGGGTTCGATTCTCAGCACCACATACCAACAAAGATGTTGTGTCCACCAAGAACTAAAAAAAAAATAAATATTAAAAAAAAAATTCTCTCTCTCTCTCTCTCTCCTCTCTCGCTCTCTCTTTAAAAAAAAAAAAAGATATTAAGGCTTGAATATTTTCAAGTATAATTTATTTTTTCCTCCTAAACTTCTGAAGGAGCACATGGTTTCAACTTCATTAATTTATAGAAAATAAATTTGCATTTATTTTGCATGTGAACTTTCTGCACAGTGAAGTAGTATTGAAAGGTATAATTAACTTGAAGAAAACAATATTTACTGAGAAATATGGTTGTATAACCAGTTTTCTTCTTGGAAGATATTTTCATGAACCATTTAGAAGATACCTTTTGTGATTATTGTTTATACTTTCCTGTTTAGTTTTGCATGCTTGTTTTACCAGACTTCTAAGGAAAACTTGGATAATTTTAGGATGATAATCGCTGGTATCTCATGTCAATGTGGTTTAACCATTTAAAGTTTTATTTATTCCATTAAGTTAATTTTATTTTGAGACAACTGTAGATTTATATGCAATTGTGTTACGAGAGAGAGAGAGAGAGAGAGAGAGAGAGAGAGAGAGGCAGCCTCTGTCCACTTTATGTAGAGGCCCCCTCCCCAGGGGTCACATGCTGACATTGAAGTTGATATAGCCCAGGTATAGACCATTTCCATCATAAGAACCCCTCATGTTGACCTCTGATAGCCACATCTATTTTCTTCTGCCTTTCCTACCACTCCTGGCCATCACTAATTCGTTTTCATTTTTATGAATTTATCGTTTCAAGAATCTTTTACAAATAAGAGCATACAATGGGACTTTTAAGGATTTTAAAAAATTTAACATAATTCTTTGTTGATTCATTCAGTTTGTTGTATATAATAATAGCTTATTCCTTTTTACTACTGAGTAGCATTCCATGGAATTTATGTATCATAGTTTGTTGAGCTGTTCATTTATCAAGGGCATACAAGTTATTTCCATGTTTTGGCTCTTACAAATAAAGCTGTTATAAGCATTTGTGTATAGGTCTCTTTTTTTCTTCTTTTTTTAAAATGATAAATTCCCAGGAATATGATGGCTGGGTCTTATGTCCATTGCCCATCTAATGTTTAAAAAACTTTTTCTGAAGTGGCTGTATTGTTTTTTACATTATTACCAGTAATGTATGAATGACCTAGTTTTTCCATATCCTCATTAGCATTCAGTGATGTCATTGCAGTAGTTCCCTTTAATGCAGGGTTATGTTCCAACACCCACAGTAGATGGTTGAAGGCAAGGATGGTGTTAACTCTATATGTACTATGCTTTTTCCCATACTGTGCTAATTTTAATTCATAAATGAGGCCCAATGTAAAATAAACAACTAACCATAAACTGTAATAAAATTATTTAAAACTTATGAATGGTTTATTTTGGAATTTTTCATTGAATATTTTTGGACCATGTTGACAAAGGTAACTAAAACCATGAAAAGTGGGGGAACTATTGTACCTTGTATTTTAGTCATTTTGAGAGTTGTGTTGTGATACTTTGTTTTGGTTTTAATTACATTCCCCTAATGTTGAACATTTTTCATGTGCTTGTCATCTGTATATCCATTGACTTTGGTAAAATGCCTCTGTCTTTTCTATTTTCTAATTTGATTCTTTTTCAATGTTGAATTTTGAAAGTTCTATATATTTTAGATACTTCATTGAATGTGTGGTTTATAAATATTTTGTCCCACTCTGTCGGCTGTCTTTTCATGATCATTTTTCTTATTTAGTTTTTATTTATTAATCATAAACTTAACTCTGAATCCATCTAGACTTGGAGGGAATAAGGAAAATCTGGAATCCAAGAACTGTTGTGAGACCACAGAGGTTATGGGTTATTTATTGCAAGCAGATGGGGTGGAAGGTTGCTTTCCTGAGCTGTAAAAGAAATGGTCTCATGGTTGAGATAAACATGAGTCAAATGTATTTGTGTTGTCCACAGTTGGCAATGATGATCTTCTATCTGGTTTTGCCATTCCTGGTCCCAAAGTGCTCCATGGCTTTGTTCATCTTTTTTTTTTTTTTCTCACCTTATGTAAACTACATGCTTGCATTCAGCCACTCAGCCTTGGAAGTGTAGATTAAAATCTGGGTACTGTTTGTATTTAGTCCAGCATCTGCCGTGGATAAGATGCCCAAATCTGTAGGTTTTGGATGAAGTTCTTATCATAGATTTCTTCCTATAGGTGGACTTGCCTCTAGTGTCATTACAGCATATGAAGTCCACACCTTGTCACATGAGTCTTGGAAGGATTTATGTGAAAGCAGGAAACTTTATAACCAAGTCCTTTCTTTCTAGTGCCCAGGGCATGAAAGTTTTCTCTGTCTTTGGAACTTTGTCTGCAAATGGCTTCAAGGAGATGTGGCCCCAAACTGGCGGTTGATGGTGACCTTGACTGACATAGTAGGATTGACCATGACTGGAAGTGGGCAGCACCAGGCAACACTGGCATCTGCAAGCTTGTCTTTTCATATTCTTGACAGAATCTTTTTTTTTTTTTATTGTTGGTCGTTCAAAACATTACATAGTTCTTAATACATCATATTTCACAGTTTGATTCAAGCGGGTTATGAACTCCCAACTTTACCCCGTATACAGATTGCTGTATCACATCAGTTACCCTTCCATTGATTGACATATTGCCTTTCTAGTGTCTGAGTATTCTGCTGTCCGTCCTATTCTCTGCTATCCCCCCTCCCCTCCCCTCCCCTCCCCTCCCCTTTTCTCTCTCTACCCCTTCTACTGTAAATCATTTCTTCCATTTGTATTATCTTGTCTTACCCCTCCTTTCCTCTTATATATCATTTTGTATAACCCTGAGGATCGCCTTCCATTTCCATGCGATTTCCCTTCTCACTCCCTTTCCCTCCCACCTCTCATCCCTGTTTAATGTAAATCTTCTTCTCAAGCTCTTCGTCCCTACCCTGTCCTTGTTTACTCCCCTTATATCAAAGGGGTCATTTGGTATTTGTTTTTTAAAGATTGACTAGCTTCACTTAGCATAATCTGCTCTAATGCCATCCATTTCCCTCCAAATTCTATGATTTTGTCATTTTTTAATGCAGAGTAATACTCCATTGTGTATAAATGCCACATTTTTTTTATCCATTTATCTATTGAAGGGCATCTAGGCTGATTCCATAATCTTGCTATCGTGAATTGTGCTGCTATGAACATCGATGTAGCAGTTGACAGAATCTTTTGCAGAGAAAAAGTCTCTAATTTTGTTGAAGTCAAATTGATATATTTTTTTTTCTTTTTATGGGTCATTCTTTGGTGTCAAGACTGAATTCTGCCTGTCCTTCATTCCTAAGGATTTTCTCCTTTGTGTCTTTCTTAAATTCATAATTTTATGTTTCCCATTAAAGTCCATGATACATTTTCAGTTATATTTTGCATACAGATTAGGGTTTTTCTTTTTTTTTTTAAATCCATGAATGTCTAATTGCTCCTACATTATATGTTGAAAAGTCAACTACTTCTGTAAAGGGGCAGAAGTAAATATTTTAGGTATTTTGGGCTATATAGTCTCTCTCACAGTTACTCATGGCTAACATAAAAGTAGCTTTATATAAATTAATGTGGTAAAACTTATATTTGCAAAAATAGGTGGGGGATGGGAGGAGAAGAGAAAGAGTAGGCATATTTGGTCCATGGGCCATAAGCTGCTGGTGTGGGCACTAGATTGTCATAATTTAACTCTCCTTAAGTCTGTTTAACTGCCCATTTCCTTGTTGTTAGTTTGAGTTCAGTCAAATCACAGTTACCTTAAAGATAAAATCTTAATATAGCCGTATCCCTTCAGGGACAGCAGTATATTGTTTGGGTGATGATGATTAGATCTTGTTTACTTCATTTTTAAACTATTACTTTATTTATAAACCACTGTAACAAAATCGAAGAACAAAATGAATATTGGGAAAATGTTTCTCTTAGAAAGAATAACTAGAAAATTCTTAAATTTATTGAATGTTTTTGTTGCTAACAATATTCCATTTAAGGTTGAAAATTGCTGAGAAACTATTAAAAAGTGATGTAGCTTAGCCACA
Organism: Ictidomys tridecemlineatus; assembly: GCF_052094955.1. NCBI lineage: Eukaryota > Metazoa > Chordata > Mammalia > Rodentia > Sciuridae > Ictidomys > Ictidomys tridecemlineatus. The sequence continues at coordinate 108,310,056 of NC_135486.1, read as the reverse complement.
TCATCAGCTCTACTGCAGAAGTCATAATTATGAGAGAGTGATCTGCAATAGGAAGGAGTTCTGTCACATATTTATGAGTATTTTATAGTCCTCCAACTAAAATTAAGCCCAATGATAATGACTTCTGTGAATACAAAGATCTGAAATAAATGAAAAATGTAAGAATGAGTCCATTATAGGAGGCATGATTATGTCTGCTGCTATGAAGAAAAGAAAGGGATTTTAGGACTCTTCTCCTGAGAGCCAGAAACTGTGTACACCTGCCATTGACACCCTTTCTAGGAGATGGATGTTTAAGTGAACATTTAAAAATTACCTGTTGTCCAGGTAATCCCTTCTCTGGGAGACATTTGTTCTCTTCTATATGGTATTGGAGGGATTGCATAGTCAGTATCTCTTACTCTCATATTTTCATCCAGTTTTCATGGCTTTGAAGCAGAACACTCAGTGTGGAGTAGAGAAGATAGAATGAAAATGATGCTTTGAGAATTGAATCAGCACAGAGGGGTTTAGGTCACAGGATGGTAGGATTGAAGGGCAATTAGGATTGTTGCAGAGGAGACCCACTAGAAATTAGGACTTTGTCAAATGTGTGCCATTTGGACCTTTGGTGTCTACTCATCATTTCTACTTCTAGAAGTGAGAAATGTTATGATGGAACCTGGCACTGCTTCTGTTCCCACTCCATTCCACACCCCCTGGGTTGTTATGAGACTCAGTACAATGATTAATTCAAGGCAGTTGGAACAGTGCTTGATACATAGTAGAAACTAAACAGAAGATGTTTCATCTAGTATTTGATTACTGATATATATAACATAAACATTGCTACCTATTGTCTCTGTGTATAAGAGAGGAAATTTATCATTCTGTGAATTGTGTTGTCTCAAGTTATAATATCTGTTTACATTGTACTTTTTCCTGGTGTCTCATTTAATATAAATAATGAAAATAAAGTTTTATTGAATCAGTCATGCTCATTCATTTTATGCTATCTGTGGCCACTTTTGCTCTTATCTACAAGCTGAGTAGATGTTACAGATTATATGGCTTGCAAAACAAAATAATGTTTGGCCCATTATATGTGAGGTTGGTAAAAGTAAATGTTCTCAATTATAGAGCAGCTTTTGGAAACCACTTAGTTATCTTTTCTTTTACATCTCACACTGAAACAAATAAAAGCAGATAACATGAAACGAGATGTTTCCTCTGGTTTTCATTTATATTGCTACTGAAGAGTTGATTTTGAAGAATTATGGTGAGTCAGTAAAACATTACCACTTGTAGTAACCTGTGTGAATTAATTTGAAGGTTTGAAGTTATTCCTTTATTTATAATGAAAAACGTATAAAATTTGTGGTATATTGCTTCTGACTTATGAAAAATAAATCTTTATTCATATTTATGGCATGTAATATTTCACTTTCTTAATGTGAATATTTCAGGACAGTGTGGAGCCCAACTAGCTTGCAGTACCAACTTGTAGCACAGCACTCTAGGCCAGGGGCACAGGGGTGGGGTCAGGGGATGGTGGTGGCAAGTGGCCTTCATCCAGAAGGACAGTTTAACACCAAAGGAATAGGACTTTTACAATGTCTTTAAATTAACATTACTGTGATCTTATTTGGATTCAGAGCATGACATGGGCTTAAGATAAAGTTGGAATTTAGACCTGATTTTGAGTGGAGATATGCATATGGCTTTAGTGAGTGCAGTTTGATAGTTAATATCTAAAACAGATCAGCTTCATGAGTACATGGGTTTTCAGCACTGTCTCCTCACTGGCAGGGGAGTATCAGATGAGTGGTGTTTCCAGACAGCAAAGCAGATGGCTCATGTTCAGCAGTACAGGGTGTGCCAACCAAGAGACAGCCACACAAATACTAGCCTTAGGGAGAAAACACAATTGCCATTAGTTGGTCTTTATAAGTCTGTATCCTGACTTCAGAATGATGTGAAAAGTAATTTGTCTTTTTTTTTTTTTTAAAAAAAGCATGCATTAAATGTGTAAGTGTAGGCTGTGACTTGAGTTATCACTAAAATGGTGGAAGATGATATACTTATTTCAAATAGGAAACTACCTCTTAATGTTTGAGATTTTGGGCATAACGTGGTGTACACTTGGGCCTGATATACTACTAACAATTTCTTATTAAAGTATCCACAAAGATGACAAACATAGCAGTTGCCCTGTAAAGCAAAAGCCATATGCAATATGGTTGGTGGAATGGATTAAGAATAGTCTTGGACCACATAGCATATGTTTCATTTTCTGAGCTAGAGTAGGATGGATGGCCCTACAAAAGGTAGGGCATATTTAAAACTTAGGTAGTGTGTTTACGTTTTGGAAGCCTGAGGAATATGCTGAGTGGCAAAGGTTTATCACTGTGAACCCAGTCATGACAGGGTCCTTCGCCTCTTTCCATCTTTACTTGTTCTTTTCTTTTCACTTTGATTTACATCTGTAGCTTTCAATGTGCAGCCCAGCAGCAGGAATGTGAGGGAAATGCAAGGGGTGCCCACCATCCTGGGTGCAAGTCACACTAGCTACAGCTCGGGCCATAGCTCAGTTGTAAAGCACTTGCCCAGCATTCCTGAGGCCCTGGACTCTATCTGTAGTGCTGTTTGTATGTTGGGGGTGGGAGGGGAAGAATTGGAAAGCATTTGAAGCTAGTGTGGAAAAAGGGAGAGAACTGCATTCTGTGTGCTGGTATACTGCTTGTGGTGCATGTGACAACTGACAGGAGGGCCTGACTCTCAGCAGGAAGTTGTACTCTTTCCAGAAGCCTGGAAGGAATGTCTGTCACATGTTACCAGTCAGGCTGAGGACAGAGCACATATTATTTCATTTCTAATCTTGAAAGGAGAGCTGGCTAGCAGTTAATGGACATTGAGGACACAAAGGATGTATTAACCTATCTGTGCAGGATCCTGTCATCTAGATTGTCACCAAAGAGAATGTCTAGGGAAGAAGCTTATGAAGCATCTACAATACAAAGGAAAGGAAAGAATGGCCTGTGTCTCTGAATATGATTATGTGTGAAAAACGATTAACAAATTTAGTAATTTAGCATAAGTCCCCTGGTGTCTTAAGTGGAAAAAGATCACAGTCCTAAGAAGAAAAGAAAATAGAGGGTCCTAAGGAACAGCCTGAGATGGAAAGCTGTCAAAGAGGCTGGTTGAGATAAATGAGTGCAGA